>NC_134711.1:266840532-267496246 GCF_049634645.1 Pelodiscus sinensis
ATTCCCCTGCTCTGATCTTTTTTCCTTGTCTGGTCAGGGTACTGCTTGGAGCAGTGAGATCTGACACTGCGGCCAACAGAAGCCTGCTGGGCCCACAAGTGGCTCTTAAAGGGGCAGTCTTTTTTTTTTCCCCCCCCCAACAACTTCTTTCCCTTTGCTCTTTGCACTCTATCCACCACTATTTTGGCTCTTTGTCTGTAACAGGCTGGCCACCCCTGAACAAGAGGAAGACTAAGGACAAGATTACTTAGTAAAGAAGGAAAAAAAATATTGTAAGAACATAAGAACAGCCATACTAGATCAGACAAAAGGTCCATCTAGCCCAGTATCCTGTCTTCCCACAGTAGCCAATGCCAGGCACCCCAGAGGGATTGAACAGAACAGGTAATTGTCATGTGATCCCCCTCCTGTCATCCATTTCCAGCATCTGACAAACGAGAGGCTAGGGACACCATTTCTACCCATCCTGGCTAATAGTCATTGATGGACCTAACCTCCATGAATGTATCTAGTTTCTTTTAAAATCCTATTAAAGTCCTAGTCTTCACAACATCCTCTGGAAAAAGAGTTCCACGGGTTGACTGTGTGCTGCATGAAGAAAACCTTCCTTTTGTTTTTTTTAAACCTGCAACCTATTAATTTAATTTGGCAACCCCTAGTTCTTATATTATGGAAACAAATAAATTTTTCCTGAATCACTTTTTCTACTTCAGTCATGACTTTATAGACCTCTATCATATCCCCCCTTAGTCTCCTCTTTTCTAAGCTGAAAAGTCCCAGTCCTTTTAATCTGTCTTTAGATGGGGACCAGTTACAAACCCCTAATCATTTCCCCTAAAGGGCAAATATAGTTCCCATCTAGAAAAAGGGAATAAGGACAACCCAGGAAGCTACAGACCAGTCAGATTAAATTCTGTACCTGGAAGGCTAATAGAGCAAACAATTAAGTAATTAATTTGCCAACATCTAGAAGATGGTAAGGTGATAAGTAATAGTATGGATTTTTTCAAGAACAAATCATGTCAAACAAACCTGATAGATTTCTTTAACAGGATAAAAAACTTTGTGGATCAGAGGAAAGTGATAGATGTGTTACATCTAGACTTTACTAAGGCTTTTGATACAGTGTCACATGACTTCATTAATAAACAAAAGAAATACAACCTAGATAGAGCTGGATGCATATAAGATGAGTGTATAACTGGCTAGATAACCATTCCCAGAGGGTAGTCATGCTGAAAAAGGCATAATGAGCAGGTTTCCACAGGGATCAATTCTGGATCTGGTTTGGTTCAGTATTTTCAACAGTGATACAGAGAGTAGCATAGAGAGTATACACTTACAAAATTTGCAGATGATACCAAGTTGAGAGGGGTTGCAAGTGCTTTTGAATTACAATTCAAAATGATCTGGACAAACTGGGGAAATGGCCTGAAGTAAATAAAATAAAATTTAACAAGGACAAATGCAAAGTACTCCTCTTAGGAAGGAACAGTCAGTTGCACACATACAAAATAGGAAATTACTGCTTTGAAAGGAATACTTCTGAAAGGGTTCTGGGAGTCATAATGGATAACAAGCTAAATACAGTATAACACTGTTATTTAAAAAAAAGCACAAACATCATTCTTGGATGTATTAGCAGGAGCATTGTAAGCAAAACACAAGTAATAATTCTTTTGTTCTTCTGTGTGCTGATTTGGCCTTATCTAGAATATTGTGTCTAGTTCTGGGTGCCACATTTCAGGAAAGATGTGGACAAATTGGAGAGGCTCCAGAGAAGAGCAACAACAATGATGTAGGTCTAGAAAACATGACCTATGAGGGAAGGTTGAAAGGATTGGGTTTGCTTAGTCTGAATAAGAGAAGACCGAGAGGGGACATGATAACCATTTTGAAGGACCTAAAAAGTTGTCACAAGGAGGAAGGATTAAAAATAATTTCCTTAACCTTTGATGATAGGACAAAAAGCAGTAGACTTAAATTGCACATTTAAGTTTAGGTTGGACGTTAGGAAAAGCTTCCTAACTCTCAGGGTGGCTAAGCACTGGAATCAATTGCCTACAAAGGTTGTAGATGTAGATTCTCCATCACTGAAGTTTTTAAAGAGAAGACTAGATGAACATCTGTCAGGAATGGTCTAGTTCAGAGGTGGGGAACCTGTCATCTGTGGGCTGGATCCACCCTCCCTGGATACTTTGAAAGGAGGTTCCAAAGAAGATGGAGAAAGGCTGTTCACAGGAGTGATGGGTGGCAGAACAAGGAGCAATGGGGAGGTCTAGGGTGGATATTAGGAAAAACTATTTCACTAGGAGGGTGGTGAAGCACTGGAATGGGTTACCTAGGGAGGTGTGGAATCTCCATCCCTAGAGGTTTTTAAGTCTTGGCTTGACAAAGCCCTGGTTGGGTTGATTTAGTTGGGACTGGTCCTGTCTTGGGTAGGGAGCTGGATTTGATGACCTTCTGAAGTCTCTTCCAGCTCAATGGTTCTATGATCTGGCCCATTATAGCAGCAAGTCTTCAAGCCTTGGTGCTCTCCTCCCCCTATGGGGCTGGAGCATGAGCTGAGCACCAGAGCTCTGAGCTGAGTGTGAGTATGGTAAGTCTCTCTGTTCTTCTGGTATCCCAGAAAAACTCCGCCACGTCCAGGGAACACGTTTGCTCTTCCAACATTTTTTTCCAGAAGAGCAGACGTGCTCTTTCAGAAACCCTGTCTTCCTTATTAGGGCTCTTCCAAAAGAGGAGGTTTTTTTCTGAAATTTGGCCCAGTATAGACAGGCCAAATTTCAGAAAAGCCTCTTTTGAAAAAATAATCGGAAAAAGGTTCACAGATTGTGGAGCGCAGTTTGCGTACCTTTTTCCAATAAAAAGCAGCAGTCTAAACATAGCCTCAATGTGGTATTTCTTCACTCTTGTGTGAGGCCCTGATAGATTTTTCTGAGAGTCAACGGCCCCACGACCCAAAAAATGTTCCACATATCTGGTCTAGATGGTACATGGTGCTGTCATGAGTGAAGGGGAGTAGACTTGGTGATTTTTCAAGGTCTCGTCCAGTTCTATGAATCATTTAAATCTGTTTAATGTAGATATTCCCTAGAACATGCTCAGTATCCTGGTGTTTTATTTTATAATATTTGTTTATGCTGATCTGCATTTGTCGGTTTTAGCTATTTTAGGCCCTTGCTCTTCCAGGTGTTTCATGTGAGTGGACATCTGTACCTATGTGGAGCTTCACTGATGCCTGCATGGAACATCCTGTCAAATCAGATCAGAAGAATAGTTTAGTGAATAAAGCACTGGCCTAGGAGAAATCAAGCCTGTGTTCAGTCTTTGACAGAGACTTTCTATGGAATGATTGGCAAGTTACTATGAGAAATGTGAAGTAATGCATACTGGAAAATATAATTCTAACCACACCTATAAAACTTAGAAAAGAGGTGACTAAGGGGGGATATGATAGAACTCTCTAAAAATCAAGACTGGCATGGAGAAAGTACAAAAAAAAAGTCACGTTTTTTACTCTTACTTGTTACTCTTCTTTAAAATTGCATGAAGATCATGGGGTCACCAAATGAAATTAATAGACATCAGATTTAAGCACAAAAAAAAAGTATTTCTTCACAAACACTCAGACAACCTGTGGAACTGTTTGCCAGAGGAAGTTGTGAAGAGCAAAACGATATCAGGACTTATGGAGGATAGGTCCATCATTGGCTGTTAGCCACAATTGGAAGAGATGCAACACTATGCTCTGAAGTGTCCCTAACCTCTGTCTGCCGGAAGTTGGGAATGGGTGACAGGGGATGGATCACTTGACAGTTACCTGTTCTGTTCATTCCCTCTGGGGCACCTGGTATTGGAGGAGAGGATACGGGGCTAGATCAACCATTGGTATGACCCAGTAGGGTGTTCTACTTTTCTATGTTTTCAAGTTATTTGTGCTATTCTGTGCCTTAGTTTCCCATCTTCAAAAATGAGGATAGTACTTTTCTACCAGGGATATTGGGAGGATAAAATCCTGGCATGGTTGTGAGATACTCAAGTAGTATGGTGATGAGAGACATATAAACATTTAGCACCCTTAGACACTGTAGGTGATACTGTTTGAATCATAAAAGAATCATGTTGGACAATAGCTCCCCTTTGAGACTGCATGAAAATGAGATATGCACAGCATTTTAATTAGACTCTCCTTGGGGGAAAAAATGTTTCAGACTAAAATTTTCAGAAAGGGATAAGAGAGTTCTGCATTCTCTCAGCTTCGTGCCTTGGCCTGGCCAGAGCAGAGTTAAATGAATTAATTAGCTGGGTGACTAACTCCATTAGGAAGCTGTTTTGAAACTCAAATAAGTTCATGGACAAGCCCTTCCAAACTGAAGTGCATTGGTTCTAGTACCATCATTGCTGTACCTCCATTTCCATTGTCTTCCAACTATGAAATTCTATTTTTGATTGTCTCATCCAGTTAATATATGTAGACTATATACAACTGCAGTCCTAGGACTAATTCTGCTTGCTCCCATTTATTACTTCTTTCCAGCCAAAAAAAGCTACCATTTTCTGTTCAGCAAATAGTGACAGGTTGCCATGGTCTATAATGAAAGGTTCCAAATTATTTATGTAACATTCTAAGAAACAGGCATGCCAAGAATATAATAAGCAGGTGACAGAAGGTCAGACAACTGCATTCAGCAATAATAATAAATACAGAAAACAGTTTGCAGACGTCAGGGAGGCAAACAACATATACAGAATAACAGGAAAAGCCCAGTTGGAAGACAAAAATCCACCCTTATGACAGCTATTCATTTTCACAAAATGCTTCATTATTATTTGTACCAGGGTGGTGGCCAGAGGCTCCAGTAAGCATTAGGTCTTCTTTGCATTAAAATATTGTACAGGCAAAACACACACAGAGTACAGTTTTCTAAAGCCACTTAGAAGCCCAAGTCCCATGGATTTTCAATGAGATGTAGCTTTCTAACACCTCAGAAACTTTTGAAAAACGTACCCAGAGTTCCTGCCCTGAGGAACTTGCATTGTAAGAATTCTAGAAATGAACAAAGAGAGAGGGATAAGATAAAAAATTAACACTACCATAATACATAAAATAATACAAATAGTTAATAGTATATTGTGTAGTACATCGTGGGCTGCTAAGCTACTACAAATAATTTTTTTAAAAATGAACTCTAATGCGAGTGTCCGGTGAAAAATGTCTTTGTAGTTTGTGCCATCACTCTAGATTATTGGATCCCTGCTGAGTAGCTTGAAATAATTTGCAAGACATAGCCTGATGGTGATCAATGAAAACAGAGTAAGTGTTTTACTGAGAACAGGCCTTTCATCTGAGAATCTCAAAGGCTTTCTAAGGGGTGGTTAGGTATCATCATCGCTACTTTACTGACAGGGGATTGATTCATCTCCTTTGAATGCAAGGGATGCAAAGTACAATCTTCTGTATCAGCAGAAGTACTGGGAAGGAGCAGTTCTACCACTACTTAAATCTGAAGGTTCCATCATGGGAGGCAAGTTTAAACTGTGATTGGGGCTGCATAGGAAAACCAATGAATCACCATCTCACGGTGGTCCCTTGGCTCTACTCAAATCAACAGGCTGGCAGAGTCCCAGTGAACTAAGCCCCTAATCGCAAAAGAATTAAGTGGCTTGGGACAGTGCCAGGAACAGAACTCGCATCATCTGCTTCCTAGTCACTAGCGCTAACAACTGGAATATGCTTAAACACAATCATTTAAAATATGTCAGAGTGCATTCCATGCTGTCAAGAACTACATTTAATGACCTAATATTTTGGCCTTGGAGAGGGTTCAGAAAAGGGCAACTAAAATGATTAGGGGTTTGGAACGGGTCCCATATGAAGAGAGGTTAAAGCGACTAGGACTTTTCAGTTTAGAAAAGAGGAGACTGAGGGGGGAAATGATAGAGGTATATAAAATCATGAATGGTTTGGAAAGGGCGAATAAAGAAAAGTTATTTATTAGTTCCCATAATAGAAGAACTAGAGGACACCAAATGAAATTAATGGGTAGCAGGTTTAAAACTAATAAAAACTAATAAAAGAAAGTTCTTCTTCACACAGCGTGTAGTCAACCTGTGGAACTCCTTGCCAGAGAAGGCTTTGAAGGCTAGGACTATAACAGAGTTTAAAGAGAAGCTAGATAATTTCATGGAGGTTAGATCCATAAAAGGCTATTAGCCAGGGGATAGAAATGGTGTCCCTGGCCTCTGTTTGTCAGAGGCTGGAGAAGGATGGCAGGAGACAAATCGCTTGATCACTGTCTTCAGTCCACCCTCTCTGGGGCACCTGGTGCTGGCCACTGTCGGCAGACAGGCTACTGGGCTAGATGGACCTTTGGTCTGACCCAGTATGGCTGTTCTTATGACTTGTACATCAGAGTTACATATCAGAAGCTATTTGCAGTGTGCACTACAAGAAGTTTTATCCATCTTATTAACTATTTACATACATTCAGACAACTCTCCTAAAAGTGAACCTCGGAATACTCACCTCACTCAGGCTAGGTCTACACTATAAAGATAAATCGGAAAAAGAAACGCATTTGCGTATCTTTTTCCGATTTACTTCCGAAAGAGGCTTTTCCAAAATTTGGCCTATCTACACAGGGCCAAATTTCAGAAAAAAAACCCTCTTTTGGAACATCCCTTCTTCCCCATAAAATGAGGTTTACAGGAATGCCGAAAAAATGCGTCCGCTTTTCTGACTCATTTTTCAGAAAAGTGAACACACTCCTTGGACGTGGCAGAGCTTTTCTGGGGGTACGTCTACACTACAGCGCTAGTTCGAACTAACTTAGTTCGAATTAGTTAATTCGAACTAAGCTAGTTCGAACTAACGCATCTAGAACTAAAAACTAGTTCGAACTAGCGTTTTGCTAGTTCGAACTAGTAAGTCCACATTGAGTGGACTCTGAACAGGGCTTAAGGCTGGCCGGAAGCAGTGCCGGCAGGGCATAAAAGGAGGACTTAGAGCATGGAGATGCTGTCTCAGGCTAGCCGAGGGCTGCGCTTAAAGGGTCCCGACCCCCACCCCGGACACACAGTTCTAAGGGGTGCCCCGCTTGCAAAGAAGTTCTGGCTTGGAGTGCCCTGAGTGCCCACACTGAGCACATCACACCACTCGGCCATCACCCCGGCTGCACTTGCCGCAGGCTGCCATCTGGGGAGAGGGGGTAATTGGGGGGCAGCAGGAGAGCTTCCACCCCCAGAAGCCCGCAGAGCCAGCCCAGTCCTCCCCATCGGGGGCTCGTACCCCATACCTCCCTCACCTCCTTCCACTTCCCTTCCCTAGCCCCCCTTCTTATTGATGTACAAAATAAAGATAACGTTTCTTCCAACATTGACTCTGTCTTTATTGAAAAAAACTGGGGGAGACTGGGAAAAGGAGGTGGGAGAGGGGAAGAGAAAGGCTGGGAGAGGGGAGGGCAACTAACATGATCAGGGGTTGGGAACAGGTCCCAGATGAAGAAAGGCTACAGAGACTGGGACTGTTCAGCTTAGAAAAGAGGAGACGGAGGGGGGACAGGATAGAGGTCTCTAAAAGCAGGGGTTGGGTGGAGAGGGTGCATTCAGAAAAGTTCTTCCTGAGTTCCCATAAAGAAGGACTAGAGGACACCAAAGGAAAGGAATGGGTAGCAGGCTTGAAACTAGTAAGAGAAAGTTGTTGTTCTTGACAAAGCAAATAGTTAACCTGTGGAACTCCTTGCTGCAGGAGGCTGTGAAGGTTACAACTAGAACAGAGTTTAAAGGGAAGTGAGATCAAGTCATGGAGGTTGGGTCCATGGAGTCCTATTAGCCAGAGGGTAGGAGTGGTGTCCCTGCCCAAAGTTTGTGGAAGGCTGGAGAGGGATGGCACGAGACAAATGGCTTGGTCATTGTCTTCGGTCCATCCCCTCCAGGGTCCCTAGGGTTGGCCGCTGTTGGCAGACAGGCTACTGGGCTAGATGGACCTTTGGTCTGACCCAGTACGGCCATTGTAAGCTCAGGGCTCAGTGTCGGGGGTCTCAGTGGACCCCCTTGATTTTCATGCACACCTGGTCCTGGGTGGCCAGGCTGGCAGCTCTCCTGCCCTAGACGGCCACTTTCCTGTGCCTAGTGCGGAGATCGTGGACGAGGTCCACGATGTCCGCACTAGCCCAGGAAGGTGCCCGCCTCTTGCGGTCCAGGGCAAGCTCCCGGGAGCCGCCAGCCTGGTCCCGGCAAGAGGGGGTGGGCTGGGGGGCATCGGGTGGGTGGCTCTGTGCTGTGCCAGGTGCAGGGTCTGCTAGCTGGGTGCTGGCAGGCTTGCACCTGGCACGGGCACCGTAGCCAGCCCGTGCCCCTTTAAGGGGTCCGGGGCCGGGAGGGGGGCATAGAGTTTCCCTGGTGTTGGCCAGAGTGGCCACCAGGGAAACCTGGGGAGGGCTAGCCTCCCACTAGTTCGAACTAAAGGGCTACACAGCCCTTAGTTCGAACTAGCTAGTTCGAACTAGGCGTTAGTCCTCGTAAAATGAGGTTTACCTAGTTCGAACTAAGCGCTCCGCTAGTTCGATTCAAATTCGAACTAGCGGAGCGCTAGTGTAGCGCATAGGAAAGTTAGTTCGAACTAACGTCCGTTAGTTCGAACTAACTTTCTAGTGTAGACATACCCTGGGGTACTGGATGTATCCCAGAAAAGCTCTTCCGAGTACACATGGCCTCAGAACAACAAATGGGGCAGCAAGACAAATCAATGCATCAAATAGCTTAGTTACATAAATATCAACACTATTCAGTGCATTATGAAAGACACAACTACTAATCAAGGCGGAGAACATACTAACCCATTAAATGAGACAAGGGGCCAGAACTTTAGAGCCACTGATGTTAAAGCAGCTTCACCCATTTACACTAGCTATAGATCTGGGTCTGCGTCAACTCTGTAAAACATACTGACTCTTGAAAATACAATCAAAAGTTAACATTCACTCTCTTTTCTATAAAAACTGCTTTTGCCTTTGGCAGCAGACAGCTAATGGCACCTCAAACACATCACTTGAACTAAATTATATTGGAGACCATGTAGCAAGATCACTTAGGTCTTGGTTGGCTGAAGTTGGCTTATCTTAAGCCGAGCTATGGCAGCATCCACATAGCGGGAGGCTGATGGGAGTACACACTCCTGTTGGTTTCCCTTATTCCTTTCAGAGGAAGTATCAGATGCTGGTGGGGACTGCTGTCAGTGTTCAATTTAGGGGTCTATACTAGATCCACTAAATTAAATGCTAGAAGATTGACCTCCAGAGCATTGGGTTTCTCGTAAGTGTAGACATGCCCTAAGCAACATAGCTTCAGCTAGATAATATACTGGAGTAAATAAAACTGAAATAGGTAGAATAAAATAAAACATTGACTTTATCCTAGCACAGCTTCAGTTACAAAACTCTGCCAACCAACTTTTCAATAAGAATGTCCTGAATTTTGATGGGTCTTGGGTCAGCCCAATGTCTGAGATAAATCTGAAATTGTGCTGCTACAGTAAATAAAGTTCCTGTCCTTTCCCCTTAAATGGAGATGAAGATATTTCATTGTTTCCTCTGAGAGAGACAAACATTTCCTCAACCTGTGCAATCTTCGGTTAGCTGTTCACCATACTTAAGCCCTGGATTTGTTCTGGTGGTTTCTCTTGTGCTGATAGAAACAAGCCTGGTGTGACTGCTGGATGAAGAATTCAAGTGTAACTGGTCATATTTTTTAAGCCCTTGGCAGTGCCAAAGCTAATACCTTGATAATGAGGCACAATGATGCTGAAACTTAGTACTAACTCAATCACGTTTTGCAAAAGAGAGGAGTTTGTGATTGCTGTCACTGAAGAACGTCTCTGACAGAAAATACCCATGATCTTTGTTGAAGTTCAGATCCAGTTTTTATAGCTCTCTTCTCTTTAGTTCTGATCTCTTCTGTACTAATATTGGTGCTGGTAAGGAGCACTGTTGGTTTCATGTAATAAAGGACTGATCCTACACAGAAGTATTGTGGAACTTGTATTGCAAACATTTCACATTATGGAACAAATAACATCCCATATATCTGACACCTGCTCATGTGGCCATTTGAACAGGTTGGTTTATTACCTGAGTGTACTTTGGCCTCTACAAATAAGTCTTTTTGAGGGGTATTCTAAATAGGGATAAAATGAATTGCTTGAAAATAGAAAAGGCTAAAAAATAGGTGCAGCAAGGATTTCAAAAGTGTGTATTATTTTTGTTTAGCTAGAGAGTCTAGCATGTTTTAAGTGCCGTATGTATATAAAATGTTAATAAAATAATGTCCAAGCTCTCTGACAAGTCAATTAAAAATGATCTACTCCCACATTGGGAACACAGTGGTCACCGAGTTTTACAGTTAGGAAATTTAAGGACAGAAGAATACACATATTAGAGCCAACTTCTCACAAATTCTTGAGCTAAATGGAAGTAACCTTAAAATAAGAACAAAAGAGCCATATAGGAGAAAACCAGAGCAAAAGCAATACTAAAAGAATGTGTTAGGTCTCAGAGCTTTGAAAGTAGCTTTGCAACCTGATAAGAATGGAGGTGCCAATACCGCACATCCTCACCTCCATGGCTTGCTCCTAGCTGCGGAACAGAACACATTGTCACATAACTATGGAGGGTACTAACTCTCTTCTTGAGGATGCCCAGTATGGCTTAACTGTGTTCTTATACTGACAGAAGAAGCCCATGCCCAGCTGGTTGCTGATGGAGAGAAAAATGCCAGCTGCAATTAGCTCCATATGGCAGATCCGGCTCAGTGATTGAACAGATCCCACAGCTGAAGGTACTGGTTTTGACAACACAAAGGGTTGTGTGGTCAGAAAGTTGCTGAGGTTCAGAAATAGTATATGACATCAGTTATGCACCCTTCTTGACCTCCACCCTCCATGCTTCTCTTTGTGTTTTATAAATTGACTGTGGGGTTTGTTTCTGGCTAATATTATGTTGTGGCTGCATTTGATTTAAAAACAAAAGAGGGAAATTTGTAACAGTACTCACTAGTCTCAGAGGATACGTGTCTTTGTCATGTGACAAGGTATAAACTTTGGTAGCTCCCTCCCATGACCTGTGACTTAGGTCACTAAGTGGAGATCAGCCTTCTGTGTGTCAAACTCTATAATCTATTTTCTATTGGTTGTTATAAATGCCTCAAGTGGACTTCTACCAGTTCCTCTGGAGCACCCTTCAAGAGTCCAACAATATTAAAGGTTTAATTTAGAACTCCTTTCAGCTCCTTTTAAAAATAGTCTTGAACAGAACATTGAGGATGGCTTTATTTTAAACAAAAAAATTAATGCATTTTAGTTCGGATATAACCCAGATCATTTTACAGAGAGGTTTTTTTTTCTTCAACCAATCTGTTCTTTGGCATACAGTTATACTGGCATTCAGTCTGATTTACTGTGTGTCTAGTTAATTGGTTAGCAGATTTATTGGAGCTGTTTTTGAGATGCATAATTTTTTCACTTCACTTCTATTACATGAACAGGGATTGCAGGCATATTTAATAAGATTAAGTAATCTTTGTTCCTTTTCAGTGCCTTATTTGTTTTTGTGCAGTTCAGAAGTTTCTAGTTAAAAGGGGCAAATTATTGACAACAAGGGAACAAGGCCAGTGTATTTGTGACAATATTTTAGAAATAATATCATGGGAGGATACATAAATATCAGCAATAATAAAAATACAAGCTGATAACATACATAGTATCACAGTGAAAATGGTAAACTGGCATAGTACCTACTGACAAAGGCATAGGATTGAAGCTATGAGACGAAGAGTCCATTTCCAGCTTTATCAATGACCTCTTGTATGACCTTGGGCAAGCTGTTACACATTTCTATGCCTTCTTCCTATTCTCTCCTTCGACTATCTTGTTTATTTAGGTTGTAAGCATTTTGGGGCAGGAGCCTATAAGTGGTGCCACAGTACAAATGCTAACACAGCACAGGGGAAACAAAAATGCTGATTCTTACTGGAAAACATGTTGATTATTCTAAAACAAACCTGTAATTCCTAAAATGTCCTCAAGAAATGTAGCTATTGATGACAGATTGTGTGTCTAGTATTGTACCATTGGAGGGACACTGTTTTCAGTTGCTTATAACTTTGCCAAAAGTTTTGCAGGGTGTTTTTCAACCTCAGGTTGATTTTTTTTAAATCTCCCTCTCTCTCTTTCTCTTTTTCACTCCTGCACCCACCTGTCTACTCAAACCCAACCCACATTTAAAAAAAAATTCTGCCAAAATATTTAGTCATCTCTGAGAATAAGGTTGGAGAAAAACACATACTAGATTCAGTCTTTTAATCATTATATATCTCAATTAGCAGTAATTGTATCTAAATTAGCGCTACAGCAGGTTATGTGCAGAGAAAGGTGCACTGTATTTAGCCAGTTACTGTTTCATTACAATGACTTCCTGAAAAGAAAAAAAAATCCTTTGGCAATTTTGTAAGATGTAATTTTAAAAAGTCTGCACTTCTGTCCAGATAAAATGAAATGTAATCTCAGGTAATATTCAGGTACTACCTTTCCCTGAAATTCATCATATTCGAGTAAGTTGCCATTCCAGTAGCTGATTGTGTAAAAGTAATAACTTGAAACTGAAAGGGCCAGATTCTGGTCTCAGTTACACAAGCAAAAATGAGAGGAACGATACATACATTTGTGGAATTATCTCGGGTTCATTACAGTGATATCTTGAAATTAATTGGTCCCAAAAATGCAGCTGTCCAGTATCGTCATCATTACACTAAAGTGGTTGCTCTTAGAAGAGGAGAAGTGTTTGGCTGTAATTACAGGATATTTCAGCAATCCCCCCAAGCGCTGTGGTACCATATAACAAAAAGGGCCAAGTTCACCTACCAGCTTCTCTCCAGCAATTGAAAATCTGTTCACAGCTGCACAAGATTAGATTGTAAAAATGATCTTTTAGATTGCAAGCTGTTTGGGACAGATGTCATTTATGCTGTCAGTTCAATGCCTAGGAAAACAGGGTCATGATCTGGTTGAGGCTTTTATTATAGTACCACTGCCTATGATTAAAGTTGCCCAATACTTCCTGTTTATAAGATACTGTTTTCAATTGCTTATAACTTTTTATAACTAAAAAGTTTTAACTGTTTGGGCTGAAGTTTTACAGGCTGGTTGTTGACCTCAGGCTGAGTTTTTAATCCATCACACACACACACATACAAATACCCCTACCCAAAATGTTTAGGCATCTCTCAGAACAAAAAAACTTCTGGTGACTTTTTATTTGAAAAGCTGTAGCTCTCCTTCTCCCTTTGCTTTGCAGCAGGGACTTGAAGTTTGCCAGGGAGATGGTCTTTTGCTGTTCCTGTGACACTGACCAAACTTGGCCAATTTATACATCTTTGAAAAAGGCTTTTCTTTGAAATGTTCTGTTCACGTGGATCCTGCATATGGTCTTTTGCACAATCATTTGCAAGTTGAAGTAGTAGTATCCAGGGAGGATGGTGCATGAACCCTCTAAGCCCTCACAGTCTTTCACATGCATACAGGGAAGAATGAACTCATTCTCCCACAGCTCCTTTGTTGCTCAGGGTCCCACAAAGAGTCTGAGCGGTGGGAATAGAGGGAGGGTTATGGAATCCACATGCATAGGCTACCTTGAAGAACAGTGGCTACTGGTAGGTAAGTAACTGTTTCTTCTTTTGAATGTTCTTGTGAAAGTGGCTCCCACTTATGGGCTATGTCTAGACTGGCATGATTTTCCGCAAATGCTTTTAACGGAAAAGAGCGTTTAGATTGGTACGGACGCTTTTCCGCAAAAGCACTTTTTGAGGAAAAGCATCCGTGCCAATCTAGACGCACTTATGCACAAAAAAGCCCCGATCGCCATTTTTGCGATCGGGGCTTTTTGGCGCAAAACAAATCTGAGCTGTCTACACTGGCCCTTTTGCACAAAAGCTTTTGCGCAAAAGGACTTTTGCCCGAAGAGGAGCAGCATAGTATTTCCGCAAGAAGCACTGATTTCTTACATGAGATCATCAGTGTTCTTGTGGAAATTCAAGCGGCCAGTGTAGACATCTGGCACGTTTTCCACAAAAGCAGTTGCTTTTGTGGAAAAACTTGCCAATCTAGACACAGCCATGGTGTTTAACTAGCAGTTTGATATATAAAGTAAGAGCTCATTTGCATAGACTATAGAACTTCTGTCTCAAATTGAGCGTGTGCTCTCGATGCTAATACTAGAGAATAATTATTGACAACGTTGTGCACAGAGGACCATCTCACTGTTCCACAAATTTTGATGAGTGGAACTCAGCTGAGGCAACTTCAGTCCTGATAGAATGAGCAGTCACTTGAACTGCATCTTACTGATAAAGTGTGACATCTTGTGAGAGTCCATATTCCTTTTAGACAGTCGCTGCCATACTGTGTGCCCTACCATACAAATAACAAATTTAGGGGATTTTCTGAATGGTCTTGGACAATGAAGACTGCGTGAGAAGGACCAAAGTATCCAAAGTATGTAACTTTATTTCATTAGGGCATAAGTGAGGCCTTAGGAAAAATACTAGTAAGTGTATACATTGATTCATATGAAAGTTTAAAACAATCTTTGGGATAAATCTAGGGCATGGTCACATAGTTGCCCGAGTATGGACTGCAGTCTCAAGACCTGCATGTGCTTCTTCCTTAAAGCAATAGCTTACCTGATTTTAGCACATGTAGTTAGGAACTGGCTTTTTATTTAACCTCTTAAAAGATAAAAACATCTTGTATACTCTGTGACACATGGTGTAATTTCCTCTGTAATATAGAGAAATTATTTGTTTGGGATCCTGTTAAAATGAATCACTGTGTCCTGAAGCATGTCAGGTAATAAATTTGGCAACACTGCTTAAAGTACAAACAATAACAAAAAGTGGTTATAGAAATATAGCCAAGTCATAGTTTTGTGGGGGATGTGAGGCAGGGAAGATCAAATAGCATGCCCATACTCAAACAAAAAACTTACTACGATACCCTTAATTCTTTGAGTTGACTATTCTCAGATGCATGGATCTGCCCTCCAGCCACATTCCTTCATAGTCACATGACAGGTACAGGTGGCACTAGTCTTAGTGGCAGGAACTGCATGGTGGCTAGGGCCATATCCCTTATAGCCTTCAGTATATGCACAATGCCATTCCAAATTGCTATCTAGAAGGTTCGGGACTGGCAAGCAGAAGACACGTGAATCATATTCAGTGTGAATTCAGACAGGGAAAACATAGTTACCATGATAAATAACTGTTCTTTTCAATATTCAGTTAATTACTGGTTGTGATGAAAATCCCAACATCACTAAAATCAAAGATGGTATATTCTAAGGATATACTAAGCAAAAGTAAAAGGCTACAGTATATGAAATGTAGTTTACAAATAGACAGCTAAGTGCCTTCTAGAATTAAGGGACAAATTCTGCCTTCATATGTATGCATGAAATTCCTGATGTGTGACTGCAAAGACATAATTTGACTTTACTTGGTCAAATATATATTTCCTATGGTTTGACTGTCCACTGCTCCTGAACTCCTGTGGCCACATGCCAGCTTCATTCTGCCTGCTTTGCACCAGAGAGGCAGCACATGCAAGTGGGAAGCTGGCTTAAGCAGCCTGGCATAATCTTGAGGAGACATGAGACTTGTATACCAGATCACCTCCAGGAGAGCTAGCCTGTCTCTTTAATGTTCATTTGCCCTTCTGGTAGGTCCGCTCCAACCTATCCCTAGCCCAATTGCAACCCTGTCTCTTAGTAGCAGATGAAGGGTAAAACATAGGTGCCTAAATCCCATTTTCACTGACATTTATATGCCTAAGTCATTATTGAAAGGTTAGGCGGAGAAGCAGTCAGGTGCTTTTGAGCATTTTACCCATTATCTGCTGATCAATTTAGAACAGCCTTGAGGCTACTAAAAGTCACGCTACAGATTGACCTGGCACCGGAGAGCCCTTGGATCAGGGTATCTTTACTGCTCCCATCCCACTGACTTTGATGAGGCGCAGAAAAGCTAGTCCCATGGATCAGGTTTCTGTTTGATAAACATCTAGAGTTAGGATGAAAGCACAAAGATAATTTTTTTTTAGACATCACAGACATTCATAAACGTCAGATACAGCTAAGAGGTATACGGGGAATCAATTCAATCAGTGTTTCATAACAAAAGCTTTATAACCAGAGGGAATTTGGTTGACTTGATGAAAGGGTGTTGCACTTAAAAAACCAACCACCATATCCTAGAGTTTAGGAACTGCATTCTGCAAGTGAAATGCCTAGTGAAAGCAATAAACCATGTTTTGCCTGATTCTGGTAGCGGATAAGAAGCTACTCATGTAGTTTTCATTATAGAATATTTTGATCCATTGATATACTTAAAGATAACGAGTGCTCTTGCCAGTAGAGGCGACAGGGCAGAAGGGGTGGGGCTGAAGGCAGCTCGCTCTCAGTGCTGCCCAAAGCATGGTGCCCCTCCTCCCCAAGCCCTTAGAGCTGTTTGGAGTGCTCTGTGCAGCACTCCAGAAGCGACTTAAAGGGCCCTGTGTTCCAGCTGCTACTGTGGCAGTGAAGGCCAGATCCCTGGGTCTGGCTGCTACTGGAGGCCAGATCCCTGGGTCTCTTTGAAATTGGTGGGCCCAAGGCAACTGTCCCATTTGCTGTTCTCTGTCGACAGGCCTGGCTCATGTTTATCTAGGAGGATTTTTCCTACATACAGTAGCTAAGCTGGTAGAAAAATGGCATGTGCATTTATTATAAGGTATCAGAATTCCTTAGATAATTTACTGTAAAATAATTTTTGGATTGAGAAACACTTGTTTGATTGTAACCTGCTTTATTTCTTATACCACTTAGCATGATAGAGTGGGCATTGTATGATTTTTTTATTGTCTTATTAGTTACAATTAGTAATTGATTAAATATAGCAAGTATGCACTACAAAGACTGCAAAAATCAAATACAGGAAATTCTTAAATTGTTAGTAGTTTTCTGTCTTGGCTTTTACTATATTATTTTTTTGCTTTAAACTAAATAAATGCTTTTCTCCATTTTTGGGCTATGTATTTATATTTGCCCAGAAGCAGTCTGCTTCTGACTTACTAATTATTCTTGTTCATGGTTTTTGTACAGCTTGTACTTTCCTCAATATTATAGAAAGTTCCAGCAGTTAAAATTGTTATGGCAACACATAGTTTTTCAAAATGTATGCAACTGTGATATAGTCAGTATTGGTGTTCTGTTTCTAAGTAACTATTTTGACTTTCAGGTTTTATATATTAGTAAATAATATAATATTTCAGCTCTTTTGGAGATGTGTTGCCAGTCATATAACAGAACTGTTCCCTCCATTGTTTTCAGTTTAAGGTCAAGATAATTCAGAATATAGAATAATGTAGTCATGTGAGCAGTTCTGTTCAGTGCTTGTGTTATTTCAAGTGACACTGGCAAGTGACAATATTCCAAGTGACACTGAACCCAGTGAAATTCTGTCTTTTTAAATCTTTTGATGATAAAGATATGTTGGGAGACATTCATTCTGATTCAGGGAAGGCTATTTATTTGCAGTGTGCAATAAATATACCCTTTTACATTTATGTATTTTACATGGTTACAAAAATATTCCTACTTTTGCCAGAGAAGCACTGAATATATTGACAAAAAAATCAGTTTATGGTAAAAATCTATAGATTTCTTAGAGAAAATATTAACAATGTAGAAAATACATAAAGTTCTTTTAGGGATCCTGCCCCAAACCTAAATTGAGATCACCATGCTTTGCAGATGTTGTAAACCCCTGGAAGTCTGGGTGATCTCTGTCCATGTCTTAATCCATTATTGGTTATTCTCTTTTCAGCAAAGGAAGTTTTGCACCTTTATTCAGAGCCATGAACTACTTAGGTCCTGGTTACTTTACAGATTGCATCTCTATCTATGAGGCACCAAAAAAAGCTGTATATCTTCTGGAATAATTTTGTCCAGAAAGCCCAGAACTAAATGCACGAGACCCATTGATAAGACACTCTTGTTCAAGGGAGTGAAACAAACTTTCAGAGGAGACAATAAATCTGGAGTTAAACCTCCTCTAGGAACTTCTGCCACTGTCTTTCATAAAACTTTTCCATCATAATCTTTGCTCTCAATTAAGTCCAGTAGTGAATCCATTAATTTACAGGGTCAGCACTCAGCTACTACTGTGGTGGGCAGTAATAGAAAATGCTATGAGACAGGTATTACACTATGCTTTCCATCTTCACCAGATATCATAGGCAAGAAATAACCTCCAGTATATTGCTTTTGTAATGCCTGTCTATGGGCTCATTCCAGCTTCCATGGATCAACTCAATAATCCCATTGGCTTCAGTGAGGGCTTGATTAGGTGCTAAATCTGAAGCAGGTGATGGCTTTTCTGCTTGCCTAAATCTGCTCCCCAACTCAGAAAATCTTGCTGACCTTTACATGTAAGCCTCTAAGTCCTTTGTGAGTATGAATTAAAAATGTCACGTCCTGTCTGAAATAGGGACACCACATTCACTTTCAACAAACCCAAACATAGGAACAAATTTCAGCTCCACCTCTCTAATAATTTCATAGGTCTACTGTTCCTATGCAGTTCAACAAATTGCAACAATTCCTTCAAGGTCACTAAAGTTTAACAGAATCTTAAGCTAATAGAAAAGATGTATTTTTTACAGTGGATCATAATAGCTTCTTCCAGCCCATCAGGCAAAAAAGTGTCCTTTAAATAATGTCTTAATATTTTACCTGATAAATACATTATTTCTCTATTAAATTCCCATACACAGTTTGACTGAATTCTTTTCATGTGTTGGAACATAGCTAAAAAAATTGTTAATTCTCCCATTAATTTAGACACACATTATGCCCCCCAAAGGATGCATCAAAGGCCCAACCTACTAGGTCTCAGGAGTCTTCAAGGATAGATAGTCACAGTGACTGCTCTCAATTTTAAGAGGAAAGTACTTAACTAGGGCCTGGGCAGGTGGACTACTACGCTAGCATGAAGTCTCGCTAAAATCAAGATACATGCTCTCCTGAAGAAACATTCTGTATAAAGCTTGTCTCTCTCACCAGCAGAAGTTGGTTTAATAGAAGATATTACCTCATCTCCCTTTTCTCTGTGTTAGTATTTGCAGCAACCATGGCTATGCTCAGAAGTCACAGCCACCTGTTCCTTCTTTTTGTTGTAGTTGACTCTAAAGATTTCCTGAAAAGCTGATGATAAAAGAAATACAGAAGTGCGTGTGTGTGGAGAGGGGTGGGGAGAGGGAAGCACCAGTGTAATGAGGGGAGAAAAAAGCCAGGAAAGAATAATTGCTTCACAGATCAGCTCTTTTGTCCTCTGTGTCCTCTCTACTATTTTTTTAGGGAGCAAAATGGCTCAGCATGATCACCTCTTTGAGAGGAGCTGGCTGAATAAAAATAGTTTCACATTAATAGTCAGCTCATTGAGACTGTTAAGAAGAAAGTATTGAAAAACAGTCTGCAATATTCATCTGCAATATGGAGTCTGGCTGAGTTCTAGGATCCCCTAAAGCTACCAACAGCTTCATGCCTGAGACTCATGGAAAGGCATGATATAATGTAAGCTGTAAACAGTACCCAGTGGGGAGCTCAAGCATAATGTTTTGTATCGATTAAATGCTAACTGCAAGGAGATGTTTGCTATAGACTTTGAGAAAGTTGAATATATAAATGGGATACCCTTTACTGATAGCAATAAGACACTGAAACTCTACATCACTGCAGCAGTGTTAAGGGGTCTGTAAAAGGGAGTATATTGTATGTAAACACACTTTATGACCCCTTTGCATTGCTAAAGCAGTGTCAAGTGACCTCCTCACATGAAAATGAGGGCCTGAAAAGGTCTACAAAGAATGTGTCTGATTCTGCCTTCACACCAGGATAAATCAAAAATAATTCCACAAAAATCAGTGAATTTACACCAGGGTATAAGTTGCGTGTTTGAAATTGGAATGAGGAGTGATATGTTCATATTAAGTAAAATATTTTATTACAATTATATAATGTCTTTTTATGTATTGCATTTACAACATTTTAAAATAAGATGGGGGAGAATTTAATAGGGTTGGCAGTGGTACAGTTCAATGAAATGAATTCTTTAGCAGTTGGCAGACCTGATAAGGTACAATGGACCAAGGCTAAGTATCTTAGCAGAGGATGGAGAGTGGGCTGAGACCGGACATGGAGAACCAAGTGGGGGTTCTTTAAAAGCTAGAGCCACCAAATGGGACTGGCTGGAGAGCAAGCAAGTACTAGGCCATAAAGTAGATCTGACTCTGAGTGTTGAAATCAGGTGTGAGATTTTTACAGTCTTGTATCAGAAATATGGATAAGAATAATCTGACTTTGGAATTATTGTGAATGTTTTGTCATAAGCAGAGTTATTATTGAGGATTGGTTATTAATAATGTATTTGGTTAGTAATCTTTATGAATAAAGTAGAAATTAAGGTTGGTATCAAAATTTTATTTTATATTTAAGTAGTGATTTCCACAGCTTTTTACATGTGGACTTTTGTTTTTATTGATATGTTCCATAGTACATCATCTTTTAAGATGCAGTTAATTGCAACTTAATTGCAACCTTAGTTGCAATTTAATTACATTTTTGTTTGGGGATCCATTAATAATGCCAGTGTTTTTTATACTTGCTGAGTGTCGCTTCACTCTCTGATGTGCTTTTGCGTGTGGGTGGTTAGTGTGGAGAAGGGCAAGCTCCTCATCCCTAGATACTGCACGACTAGTGTTTGCCGCTTATAATTCTAACTATGCAAAAGAACAATGACATCAATACATTAATTAAAAACCCTACAAGCTATATTGCCTATTCTAAGACTCCACCTGAATTTACTGCTGCAGGTGGCTAAGATTTTTATAATCTAAAGTGATTAAAAGTCTGTGCCCTGCTGCTGACCAACCTCACCATTGAAAACTGGGGGTACTGGGCTCAATGTTTTCAACATCCTAGAAAAATATGGGCCAGGCACACGCATCTGACTTCTATCAAGCCTCATTCCTTGAACACTTTAAAAGACAAACGTAATAGACAGGATTTCTATAACTACTCATTGAATGAGGCAGGGGATAATTGAATCCTACCTATGGGTACGTCTAGACTACCGCATTTTGTCGACGGAAGTTGTCGACAGATACTGTCGACAAAACTTCCGTCATCAAAGAGCGTCCAGACACATTGAGTTCTGTCGACAAAGCAAGCTGCTTTGTCGACAGAACTCCGTAGTCTGGACACAATGTTACAGGCAATAACACCTTCTGTCGACAGAACTCTGTCGACAGAAGGTGTTTTGCCTCGTAAAATGAGGTTTACCAGCGTCGACAAAACTGCTGAGTTCTGTCGACGTTATGTCGACAGAACTCAGCGGTAGTGTAGACGCTGGTATAGTTTTGTCGACAAAAGTCCACTTTTGTCGACAAAACTCGGTAGTCTAGACACACCCTTAGGTAGGGCCAAATGCCTTTGAAGCCAATGGAAAGGCTCCTATTGACATCCTTAAAAGTTGGCAATGTGATATGTCTTTGGCTGATACGCACATTCATGTGCAGCTCAGCTGTTTTCACCAGAATGGTCAAATAAGCACATGACACAATATAAATTAATTCCACTTTTCTGCCACCATCTGTCCTCAATTAAAATTGTTCAAAGGTTGCAAAAGTTTTCTTTGTGAAAAGGAAAGTGCAGATAGTCATTCTCTAGGCAGCCATTTTCTCAGTGTTTCCCCAAATAACCAACTCCTTCAGTATGGAAGTGATTAATTCATCACCATCTGCAATGGTATGTTCAGCGAATGGTTCTTGTCAAAGTTGTTCCCCACTCTGGTGTGTTGAGTGCAAAAGGTGGGGGCCCACAAGAGAACTTAAAAAATACTCTGCCACTACTGAAAAAATTCTCCAAGGTCACAGACTCTCTAATTTTGGAAGGTTTGCTGGCACCTCTGTGCCCCCTCCCTCAAACAAAACAGATTAAAGCACAGAGTATTGCTTCCCTGGGATTCAGTTTCAGGGTACATCTACACTGCAATACTATTTTGAAATAATTAGCGTTATTCCAAAATAACTTAGTCTGTGTCTATAAAGCAGACAGTTATTTTGAAATACTGTCAAAATACTGTCAAGCTGGAGGACTTTACTCCAATTCCTGTAATCCTCATTGCACGAGGAATAAGGGAAGTCGTAGGAAGAGCGCTCTGTTTTGAAATAAGTGTTGTGTAGATGCTCCCTATTTTGAAATAAGATACTCAATTGACATAGCTCAATTTGCATAGCTTATTTTTAATTAAGCCATGAAGTGCACCAAGAAAACAAAAACCTGATCACATCTAACTATAAATATTCCCTGTTTACTTACATCTCTGTTGTTTGAAAGTTTAGGTTTTCTTTTCTTAGACATGAATATTCCTGGAGAATTCATGTCTTATTCCTGCTTAGTTCATTTCTCTCCCAGCTCCTGCTCTGACTCACGCACAAAGGAAACTAAAAGCTTCAGCGGGGTAGCCAAGTTAGTCTGTAACTGGAAAAACAAACAAAGAATAGTCTAGCATAACCTTAAAGACTAACAAAATGTGTAGATGGTATCATGAGCTTTTGTGGAAGTGGGTTGTACCCACGAAAGCTCATATCATCTACATGTTTTGTTAGTTTTTAAGGTGCTGCTAAACTATTTGTTGTTTTTAAAGGAAACTAAATTAGGCAAAAGTTGTTTCATTTTAAAAAATCCTTCCCTCTCTTCCCATTGGCTCTCCTGGCTCCTTTCCAACACTTCCTGGATACCCACTGTTCTGTTTTTAACCCTTTAGTTACTGAATGCTGGGATGTCTAGAAAAGGGTAGTAATTCTCTCATCTATCACATGTTCCCCTCATGACAGATGGGTTGGAAAGGCTGGTCCATGCTCGCTGTGATTTCTTCCTGGAGATCTAGGAGAAAACAAAAGCTAATAAGATACATGCATATATTAAATTCACTACTAAATACATGAAAATTAAACAAGATTTCTCGAATTCATGGAATACAATGACTTAGAGTACAGCAATGTTTCTCAAAGTAGTTTGCGAAATCACTCGGAGAAACCTGCTGAATGGAACCAGCAAAAGTTGTTTAATTTAAAAAAATCTTCCCCAGTCTTCCCATTAGCTCTCCTGGCTCCCTGCCAACACTTTCTGGATACCCACTGTTCTAGATGTAACCCTTGAATACTGGAATGTCTAGAAAATGGTAGTACCCCTCCCATCTATCACAAGTCTGCTTTGAATTTCTGCTCCAGTTTTGTGATAAGTCAGATGTTAATCCTGGTATATAGTTTGTTTTGCAGCCTCATGAAATGTGCTTCTTCGTGCACATCACATTGACACATTTTTGTAATTTTTAAGCATTTTTTTGGTTGTTCATGAAAGCCTATTCCACTTCCTTCAGATTAAATTGGGGCAGGAATGTCATTGTGTTTGGTATTGTGTGTGCATTGATCTGTATGGAGATGTACTGGTATTGCAAATGTGGTACCGGCCACCAACTAAGTTTATGATATGACCCAACTGTGTTGTTGCTGAGAAATGCTGGATCAGGGTTGTACCCTATTTCCTCCAGTGCTGTTTAAGGAACCAGTGAGTATTGAGTTGAGTTCAGCTCAGGTGGTCTGTAAGATCTTCAGCAGTGAGGCTTAAGCATACCTCATAGAATCATAGAATACTAGGACTGGGAGGGACCTTGAGAGGTCATAGAGTCCAGTCCCCTGCCCTCATGGCAGGACCAAATACTGTCTAGACCATCCCTGATAGACATTTATCTAACCTACTCTTAAATATCTCCACAGATGGAGATTCCACAACCTCCCTGGGCAATTTATTCCAGTTAGGAACCTTTTTCTAATGTCCAACCTAAACCTCCCTTGGTGCAGTTTAAGCCCATTGCTTCTTGTCCTATCCCCAGATGAACTAGTTTTCTTCCTCCTCCTTATGACACCCTTTTAGATATCTGAAAACTGCTATCATGCCCCCCCCCCCCCCAATCTTCTCTTTTCTAAGCTAAACAAACCTAATTCCTTCAGCCTTCCCTCATAGGTCATGTTCTCTAAACCTTTAATCATTCTCGTTGTTCTTCTCTGGACCCTCTCCTACTTTTCCACATCTTTCTTGAAATGTGGTGCTGTCAGGGTGTGCACGCCCCCAGTGTGCCTCAGTGCCCCTTGACTGTCCTCATATAGCCCCTCTCAGGGCAAGTTACAATCTGTACGGGTTGCTCATCATAGGCACAAAGCCGTATATAACTGGTCCTTTAAGCAAGGCCGAGTCCACAAAGCAGTTTATAACTGTTGTAGCGGGGCGCACCCCAGGTAGGGGGACCCGGGCCCACCCTACTCCACCGGGTCCCAGCCCAGGGCCCTGTGAGTGACCAGGTAATGGGTCACTCCCTCGGTGGGGCCATCCAGCCGAAACGCACCGAGGTTCTCGGGCCAGGAGGGGCGGCTCCCGCTCCTGCCCTGGGCCACTTCCTACCTGGATCCCCGGGCTTCCTTCCCCTGGACTTGTCCAGCTGGCTGCGATCTCCAGGCCGGCGTCCCCTCGGCAGGCAGTCTCCGGGTGGCACCAACTCGCCTCCGCCTTCCTCCCGGCCCCTCCTGGTGTCCCTGGCAACCGCTGGGGAAGAGCTCCCTGCTCCAGTCCTTCTCCTTCGGCTGTCTCCCTCCAAGGAGCTCCTGCTTCCTCTGCAGTCAGCCCTCCACTGGCCTCTCCTAAGCCACCTGTGCTTCTCTATATATACCTGCCAGCTGGGCTCTCACTCCGGTACTGGGTTCAGCTGGCTTCCACAAGCCAATTGTGCTGCCCTAGATAGTTGCCAGCTGGGCTCTCACTGCCCCTAAACTGCTCCAGCTGGCCTCTTTATTCCTAGCCCTGGCTCAGGGCCTGAGTCCTGGTCTTAAAGGGCCAGTGCAGGGCAGGCGCCTTGTCACAGGTGCCCAGAACTGAACACAATACTCCAACTGAGGCCTAATCAGCACAGAGTAGAGCGGAAGAATGACTTCTCGTGTCTTGCTCACAACACACCTGTTAATGCATCCCAGAATCATGTTTGCTTTCTTTGCAACTGCATCACACAGCTGACTCATATTCAACTTGTGGTCCACTATAACCCCTAGATCCCTTTCTGCCGTATTCCTTCCCAGACAGTCGCTTCCTATTCTGTATGTATGAAACTGATTGTTCCTTCCTAAGTGGAGCACTTTGCATTTGTCTTTATTAAACTTCACCCTATTTACCTCAGACCATTTCTCCAATTTGTCCAGGTCATTTTGAATTATGACCCTATCCTCCAGATTAGTCGCAACCCCTCCCAGCTTGGTATCATCTGCAAACTTAAGAAGCGTACTTTCCATACCAATATCTAAATCGTTGATGAAGATATTGAACAGAACCAGTCCCAAAACAGACCCCTGAGGAACCCCGCTTGTTATGCCTTTCCATCTGGATTGTGAACCATTAATAACTACTCTCTGAGTACGGTTATCCAGCCAGTTATGCACCCACCTTATAGTAACCCTATCTAAGTTGTATTTGCCTAGTTTATTGATAAGAATAGCATGCGAGACCATATCAAACACCTTACTAAAGTCTAGGTATACCACAACCACCGCTTCTCCCTTATCGACAAGACTTGTTATCCTATTAAAGAAAGCTATCAGATTGGTTTGACATGATTTGTTCTTTACAAATCCATGCTGGCTGTTCCCTATCACCTTGCCACTTTCCAAGGCTACGTCTACACTGGCATCCCTTCCAGAAAAGGGATGCTAATGTAGACTTTGGAATAGGCAAATCCGCGGGGGATTTAAATATCCCCCGCGGCATTTGCATTAACATGGCTGCCGCTTTTTTCCAGCTTGGGGAAAAGCCGGAGAAAAGTGCCAGTCTAGACGTTATTCTCCGGAAAATAAAGTCTTTTCTGGAGGATTTTTTATTCCTACTTAGAAACATCCTTAGGAATTTGGAAAAAATTGAAAGTGTGTCAAATTTGGTGAACTAATATGGCAATCTCTGCACTGAAGCAAGAGGGCTACTGGAAGTTACAGAATCATCTGAATTCTTGTTCGTAGGTGAGGTTACGAGAATGATTGTGGAAGTTTTTACACCTGTGAATAATTTAGTTCCTTTTGAAAGCAAACACCTTGCAAAAGAATTGAATTGATTGCTGTTGCCTGTGAAGAACTTCAATGAAGAAAGATGTTTGAAGTATTTTTTCTCAGATTTCAACCAAGCACTCTGTTCTGAAAGTTACATGTGATGAAGCATCAACATTAATATGTGCCACCAAAAACAGCCAATGTATTTCAGCATTTCAAATACCCAAAATTTCAACATTTCATAGGCCTGGGCACTTACTCATTTACACTTTGGAATGGTGGTAACAGCGGTACCAGATTTACCATGAATTGATTGATAAAACCAGTGGTGACTTGCAAAGGAGATTTTCTGAGAAGTTGTACAAAAACTTGTCAGCAGTCTATTCCAGCAATTCTCCAGGCTTCTTGAAAGTAGAATCAGAGCTGATTGACTTGCTTGGGTTAGATATTGAGAAGTTGAAAGATGAAATGGCTGTATTTAAACCGCTGGCAGATAAGAGAAATTGCAAATAATTTACAGAAGTTGTAGGTGCTTCCAAGGAATTAAAGGAGGCTTTCCCATGTATTTTTTCAAATGTGTATAGTGCTCTTGTTATTTGGAGCATTGACTGCAGCTTTGAAGATGAATTCAGACACTATTACCCAAGTGTAACCCTTCTGCCAGGTGGAGTCAACAGTAGGCAGGTCCGGGTTCAATATCTAAGATTTCCTCTCCATCCATCATACACAGAACTGGCTTGAGCCCACACATCACCCTGGGATGCCTTTGAGAGGCAATGCTTCCCCACTCACAAACACAGAGTCTGAGTGTTTAAAAAAAGAACTTTTAATAAAAGGGAGGGAAGTAACTTGGCATTAATTTGGGAAAACACCACAAACGGAGTTCATAAAGAAGAACCATGAATAATGGTCCCAACCCCAAGTAGGTTGGGCAATGTTCTTTTCCTCTCAGGTTCTTAAGTCCAGCAATTTGAATGTTGCCTTCACATGCCTGACCCTATTCTGCACTCCCCTTGCCATTGCTGCCCTAGGCCCAGAGTAAACCCAGAGTTCAGAGGTGCATCCGCAGAGTTTACTTCCTATCCTGAGCGGGAGAGGTAAAGACGCATCTTACTGGCTCTGCTCGTCACTTGCCAACCATCTGTTCACTGATCTCTGCCACTGCCCTGCTGTCCATTCATCGCACCTCTCCACCGCTGCCGCCCTGCTGGCTACTCATCATACTGCTACTACCATGCTGGCTTTCAGCCAATATCTGCTATCATGCACTTCTTGCTTGTGACTTCTGCCCATCAATGTCAAATGGGTTCCGTTCCCTGTGATTTCAATTCTTAGCAAGCAGGCTAGAAAAAACACAACTCCAATACAATTAACATAAGAAAGGCTCTTGATGATGCCTATTTAGCTCTGTTCTTTGAACAGTGGGAAACACAGCTCAAACCAGTCCAGGGAATGGGAGCCTATACAGCCTTCTTAGTAGAATAACCTTCCCCTCCCCACCCCACTCCTGCCACAAAGTTCTGAAAGTTGAGCCCCTGCTTAGCAAGTCTTTTTCTGATTTATCAAGCCTTCCCTTTTGGAACAATTTAGCATAGGATTCCCACAAAATAACAAATATGGGTAAGTGTATTTGTAGCTATCCTTGCATTTAATACGAACATAGCTGGTGCTTGGTCCCAAATTAAGTTGATTACAATGAGCAAAATACCACTCCATCTGCTGAATATCTAACACACATAAACAAAGGAGGAGCAAACTGTATTACAGAGGCACACCTATGATTTCTCTCCCATTCCAGCTAGCTGAAATGGGAGCATTCCTTCAGAATCTGCTTACACAAGAATACTTCAACTTTAGTTTCATGAATTGTGTTTACATTATACAGCATTTTGATGTTCAGATATATACTTTATATTTCCGAATCTTTGATACTGGAATAGTTATTCTATTGAACAATCACATTTATATCTCAGTTTTCTTAATTTCATAAAAATGGAGTAAAAAGAGACTGCATTTTTCACTAAGTACTTTCTAAAGGCAAGCACAATTGCCCCTCTTTCACCCCACCTCATGTCAATGTTCTAGTTATAGGCCTGATTATAGCCTTTAATAGTGCTCCATGATTTATGCCATGCCCAAGAACAGTCCCACTTCACCCCTGCAGTTTGAGTCTGGTGTATGGTGAACTACAGAGACAGGCATCTGACGAAGTGGGTCTTTGCCCATGAAAGCTTATGCTCCAACACTTCGGTTAGTCTATAAGGTGCCACGGGACTCCTCGCCGCTTTTACAGAGACACTGTCAGTTCTCATTAAGAATAATTATGAAGATTAGATCAGATGTTCAAATATATTCAACAAAATCTCGACCAAAAAACCAACCAGATAAAGGATATGGTATAAAATGTTTAAATGATTGCTGTCCTTTAGGTATTTTCACATCTCAAAGTGCTCAGACAGCACACAATTTTATCATTTGGTATTTTTTTTTCTTCATGGGATACAATATTAAAAACAAAGGGAAATTTTTCTTGGGAAAAAATCTAAATTTTGCAAACAGACTCTTGGTGGTTTCAGTACAAAATGATGAATACAGATTGAACCTCTAAATCCAGGACTCTGATCAAGTAACATCCGTGGACCAGCAAGACCACAAATATTGCTGTACCAGAAAGTCCTGGCTGGCCAGGTTCAGAAGTGTAGCCCGCTCTGGGCTATCTGTGGGGAGTGCATTCCCAGCAGCACTGGCGTGGTGGGGAGCAGAGCGCTGTCCAGGGCTGGCAGCAAAGAGCACAGCCTCAGCCGGGGCTGGAGGCAGAAGAGTCAGTGGCCAGGGGCTGCTGGCACAGTGGGAAACATAGCCTTAGTCGGGCTAGCGCGATGTGGGGGGGAGGGGCACAGCCCTAGTCAGGGCTGGCACTGAGGAGTACAGCCCCAGAGAGGGCTGGAGTCAGCAGGGATGGCAGCTAGGCGCACATCTCAGACTGGTGCAGTAGGGGATACGGTCAAGGCTGGCATAGTGGGGGAATGGAGGGAGCGGCAGATGGCAAGGAATGCAGACCCAGCCTGGAGCAGAGCCTGCAGCTGGATGAGGAGCCTTAACCTCCTCTTGTCCAGCAAACTCTGTGGTTCGTGACCACTCGGGTCCCAAGGGTGCCAGACAAGGGAGGTTTGACCTGTATTTCCAAACTGTACAAGCAATCTCCTTATTTTTGTACTGCTTTCATATCAGGCCAGTTAAACGAATTCCAAGAATGTTTGTTCTTATGTGATGTATTTATTAATTTTGGACAATTATACTCATTTTGAAATTTTGTACAATCATCATAATCAACAACAGCAAAAACAAACAAAAACACAACCAGACCTCTGCATTTTAGGCACCAATCAAATAGCTATTTCACTTTGTCAGTTACCATCTGTATTCTGAGTTTCCAACACATAAGTTTATTATCAGATAAGTAAAAATGAAGAAAGAATACAGCATTTTTTTCTGTAATATCATATCAAGCAATACCTCTTGCTCTTTGAAATCCACCATTTAGTACAATAGTTATGGTCCAATATTGGACCGAGGATAGAGTTGTATTTCATCACTTGTTTTTCTGACTCAGATCAACTCTCAGCAGCAAGCCAATATTTCAGAAGGCCACACACATGAAATTATTATTTTTTAAATGAACAACATGCTGTCTTTCTTTTTTCTGGGTGAACCACACTCTCTTCTGGTGGCAAAGTTCAAATAAGTAAAAAAACTGGAAATTTGAGTAATGAAAACAAACAGGGAAACAAAGGCTCTGAAAGAGATACTTCTTGATCCCTCAAACATGAGGGCTTTTTACTCTAGATTGTCACAACTGGCTATGATCTTATCTAAAAGGTATCAGCTCCTAAGAGAAAACATGGCAGATGCAGCAAGGTTGTAGACCTTGGTTGTAATAAGAAAGAAATTAATTAAATCTCATTTGAGATAGCCTATCCAAATATCAGGTAGGTGACAAATAGGAATGATATCATACTCCAAATATAATAATGCAGTAATTAAATTCAGAATAGCCCCCACCTGCTATGCAAGCGTGCCTAGGAATACTAGTTGCCTGGCAAGAGGAACAAGATCATTTCCACAGTGTAATAAAACAGCGGATAGAGTTTTCATTTGGTGGTTATTCCAAAGAATGCCAACAGTAGTCACTAATAAGCTTGAAGTTTGCATTTCAACCATTGAGTAGTTGCAGAGAATGGTTTGCTAAAAATTCAAAAAGCAAAAGAGATACTGAAAAAATTGTCAGTTTTGAACAAAGAAATTATACATCTGTGAATGGCTTTCAGATAATGCATGAGCAGAAAAAGAAGCTCAAATAATCCAATATGTTATTCATATTATATTATTTGCTCACCTCTGCCTAGTATTCACTTTACTGATAATGTTGTAAATCTCAAAACTCCACTGAAATGAAGGATTTAGATATGTGCCTTATTTTTGCTGTATTGTGTGATTGCAAAGTGTTGGGAACAATCTTATTCTCCTGTCTATGCGCCACAAAAAGAAAAAGTAAAGTCACATACTGAAGGGAGATGCAACTACTCCTTCCCCTGTGTATTTCCTCTCTCATTTGCAATTTTAGCCTAATAGCTTCCGTAATATAAATGCTTTGTTGTAGAATCAGTAAAATATATCATTATCTACAATATCTTGTCTTCCGATATTTCCTTCATATAATAAGCTTTCAGACATGAAAAGCCCAAGGGGGTTGCTTTCACTTTGGAGGAATAAAATGAATCACTCCCTCTTTCAAGTTGGTGATCTGCTAGTCAATGCACTAGCATTGTTATGTTTAAACACACACACACACACATACACACACACTCTTATACCCCTAGCAGAAACAGGAGGGCTGCATATAGACTGGCATGATTTTGCGGAAATACTTTTAACGGAAAAGATTTTCCGTTAAAAGTATTTCCGCAAAAGAGCGTCTAGATTGGCATGGATGCTTTTGTGCAAAAAGTGCTTTTGTGCAAAAGCATGCGTGCCTAGTATAGATGCGCTTTTGCGCAAGAAAGCTCCGATGGCCATTTTAGCCATCGGGATTTCTTGTGCAAAAAATTAAGGTGCCTGTCTAAACTGGCCCTCTTGCACAAGTATTCTTGCACAAGAGGGCTTATCCCTGAGTGGGAGCGTCAAAGTATTTGCACAAGAAGCACTGAATTCTTACATTAGAACATCAGTGCTCTTGCACAAAGTCAAGCGGCCAGTGTAGACAGCTGGCAAGTTTTTGTGCAAAAGCGGCCGCTTTTGTGCAAAATCTTGCTGGTCTAGACGCACCCGAGGAGTCTACAAAGGGGCAATTGAAAAAATTAGAAGCATGTTTGGTCGGCCATGTTAAAACAGATTGAAGAGATTAGGATTGTTTGGATTAGACAGGAGATTAATTAGAGGGAATAATAGATATATAGAAAATCACTAATGGGAAAAAGATGTGTCTGGTGGTCCTAATTATCGTCTCTCATTATACAAAAGACAAGGTGAAACTGAAAGGCAAGACATTTAAAATGGATGACATTTCTCCCCTTACAGAATATAGCCTGTGGAACTCATTTCCTCAAGAAAGCATTCAGACCAAGACCCTATGAAGATTTTAAAAACCCACTTTACTGGGTCCTGCCATGAGGGCAGGGGACTGGACTCGATGACCTCTCGAGGTCCCTTTAAGTCCTAGTATTCTATGATTCTATGTATTATATGCCTCACATTGTACATCTACTTGCATACAGCATTGGGGCAAAAGAAAAGATAGCAAAATCTGTTAGGGCACATCTACACAGCAGCGTTATTTCAGAGTAACTGCCGTTATTCCAAAATAACATAGTGCGTGTCTACACTACAAGCCTTTATTTTGAAATAATGTTGAACTAGAGGACTTCTTACTTTGACTTATGGTAACCCTCATTTCATGAGGAGTAAGGGAAGTTGAAGGAAGGGTGTTCTTCCTTTGACTTATTGCTGTGTAGACAGTGCCAAAAGCTGAGTTAAGCTATTTTGACTTAAGCTATGCAATTGACATATCTGAAGTTGAATAGCTTAATTCGACGTTAGCCCTGCTGTATAGATCTACCCTTAGAGAGAAAATTTACAGGTTAACATATACAATAGGGAGGACCCTGTTCATCAACAAAGACAACATTTTATTTTGATATATCTTGGGGTGCAGGAAAACAAAATCCTTCACTTAGGGGAAGGCATTTCCATTTTCCCTTTATAACTGTAAATTGATAATAGTCACTTGTTCAGCATAGACATTGATCACAATTATCATAACTAAATTGTTATTTCCTCAAATTAGTTTGAAATTACAGTGAATGGTTAGAAAAGGTTTGCCCATCACCTTTGGGTTTCCTATTCAGCACTGCTATTTGATTGAATAAAGGATTTTAAGTGTTTTCTCCAGAATCTGCAGTATATGAAATGATATTTTAATGCAACTAAAAAGACAGCTTCCATAACAGTGATTTCTGAGCTGTTTTTGAAAATGTGGATATTGTTCGTGCCAAGATTTTGTTCAATTCTGTGTGTCACTAAAGAGAAACTCACTGAGGGCATGTCTACACTACAGCGTTATTTTGAAATAGCTTATTTCAAAATAGATTAGTTTGAAATAACGCGTCTAAAAACAAAATAGCATTTCAAAATAGCATTTTGCTAATTTTGAAATAGCATGTCCACACTGATAGGACGCTGAATCGTATTTAAGGCTGTCCGGAACCAGTTCTGGCAGGGCATCAGGTCAGGAGTTAGCCTCAGGCAGCAGCCACACAAGGTATCTGAGACCTGTGCTTAAAGGGATTCCCCTGGACAGCTGGTTCTAAGGTTTTCCTGCTTGCTTGCTTACCTCGCTGAGGGACAGCAAAGCATTTTTTTTCTCTGTATGCTTTGATTGCCCTCATTCAGGACACCATTGCACTCTGCAGTATGGAGCCGGAGCTGCCCCTGGGCACTCTGGTGCTTCTCCTGGATATGTTGCTGTGAGCCTGGCAGCACGTTCTGCAGGAAGTAACCGTCTCCCTGGTGTGCCCCACCGGGGGCTTGTGCCTCATTCCTCCCTCACATCCTTCCACTTTCCCCTCCCTAATCTCCCTTCCTGCTGTACAATAAAAGACACATGTGTTAATTACAACAAAGCCTCTTTATTGAACAAAACTGGGGTGGGGGAGGAGAATGAAACTGAGGTGAGACTGGGGAAAGAAGGTGGGAGAGGGGAGAAAGGAGGGGGAAACCTGGGAGGAAGGAGCTGGCGGGGGAGGGAAAGGGAGGAAGGGGGAGGAGAAGCTCAGGGTTGGGGGTCTCACCGACCCAACTGTCTCCCAGCACCGCAGGTGCAGAGGCCTCAGCGTCCCTGGGGGTGTGGGGAGGGTGGGGAGGAAGAAGAGGGAGAGGGAGAAGGAGTGGGAGAAGGAGCGGTAGTTGGGGAAGCAGCAGGGGCTGGAGCAGCAGGAGGCAGCAAGCTCTGCCCCAGGGTTGATGACCACCTGGGGGGCACAGATGCGGTCCACAGGATCAAAATAGGGGCAGGGGTCTGGGTCTGCCCCTGGTTGGGAGCTGCCCCCTATGGCCCTGGCATACACCTTCTGCAGCTCCTTTATTTTCATGCGAACCTGCTCTTGGGTTTGCATGTGGCCTTTGGTGGACAGGCTGGCAGCCATCCAACTGTAGATGGTTGCGTTCCTCCATTTAGTACGGAGATCATGGACATTGGAGGCATCCCCCCAAACTTGAATTAGGTCTCTGATCTCTGCACTGAACCAGGCAGACACCTGCCTTTTCCGGCCCCTGGCAGGCTCCTGGGAGCTGGCAGACTGGTCCTGGGGAGCAGTGGAGGGCTGGCTGGCACTGGCTGCCTGGCTCATGCTGGGGTCACTGGTTTAGGTGCAGTGACTTCTGGCTCTGGACTGGCATGCTTGGAGCTGGCACAGGCACTGTGGCCACAGTCTACCCCTTTGAGGGCTCTGGAGAGGGGGGGAGGGAGAGGAGTTTTCTTGGTTGTGCCCAGAGTTGCCACCAGGGCAATCTGGGATGGGCTGGAGGCCCCCTATTTCGAAATAAGCTTCTACACAGCGCTTATTTCAAAATAGCAATTTTGAAATTGGCGCTATTTGTTGTGGAATGAGGTTTACTAATTTTGAAATAAGCCCTCCACTATTTCAATTTAATTTCAAAATAGCGGTTTGGCTGTGTAGACACTGGTAAAGTTATTTTGAAATAACAGCTGTTATTTCGAAATAACTTTGCTGGGTAGACATACCCTTAGGTCTCTAAGTCCATCACTTAGGGTATGTCTAGACTACATGGCTCCGTCGATGGAGCCATGTAGATTTGTTTATTGGGCAAAGGGAAATGAAGCGGAGATTTAAATAATTGCCGCTTCATTTAAATTTAAATGGCTGCCGTGCTGAGCCGACAACAGCTGATCAGCTGCTTGTTGGCTCAGCGTGCTAGTCTGGATGCTCCACGGTCGACATCAAAGCCCTTTGTTGATCTCTCCGGTAAACCTCATCCCACAAGGAATAATGGGGCGGTCAACAAAGGGCTTTGATGTCGACTGCGGAGCATCCAGACTAGCGCGCTGAGCTGACAGACAGATGATCAGCTGTTCGTCGGCTCAGCACAGCAGCCATTTAAATTTAAATGAAGCGGTGATTATTTAAATCGCCGCTTCATTTCCTTTTGCCTACAACTCTAGACTACATGGGTCCGTCGATGGAGCCATGTAGTCTAGAGACTGCCTTAGGGTCCATCTACACAGCAGCATTATTGCAAAATAACTAAGTGAGCGTCTACACCGCAAGCCCGTTATTTTGAAATAATTTTGAAATAACAGGTGTCTTATTCCGAATTCTGTAACCCTCATTTTACAAGGAATAATGGCTATTTTGAAATACTATTTCAAAATAGGGGGTGTGTAGATGGGGCAGCTGAGGTTATTTCAAAATAAGTGGCCTTCAGATATTCTCACAAGTGCCTTGGTGGCCACTCTGTCCACACTCATCAGAATTCTGTAGTTTCACTTCTCTGGCAGCCCTTAAAGCCACAGCCTCAGGGAAACAGTTTGTGGCATAACGTGAGCCCTGCTAGCAACATGCCACAAAGCAGTGCCCAGCTCTGCCTTCCCTGCTGCCATGGCAGACCCCAGAATGCCACCTGGGCCCCCAACAGTTGTCAGCACAGCTGCAGCCAGGTCCTAAGCCTCTGCCTGGGGGTGGAGTTGGTGGGCTCCATCCTGGACTGGTGCAGAGATCCTGGACCTCATTAAGAATTGGGGAGAGGAGGAAAACCTCTAGGATCTCCACACCAGGTGCAGGAATGCCGACATATCCAACTGGATGGCTGACAGCCTGGGCCAGATGGGCCACATGTGCACCTAGGAGCAGGTGTGTATGAAAATAAAGGAGCTCAGGCAGGCCTATACCAAAGCCAGGGAGCAGAGCTCCCACTCATGGGTGGTACCCCACACCTGCCCCTATTATGACCAGCTCCACCACATCCTGGGTGGGGGGGCTCAGTCCCTTCCCCCCCTTGTTGTGGACTGTGGGTGGGAGATGCCCATTGTCACCCTCCTGGAGGGCAGGCCTGTGACCGAGAAGTAGGAGGAGGAGGAGGAAGAGCAGGACCAGGACACTGACACCACGATGCCCACCAGCCAGGAGCTCAGCCAGTCCCTGGAGCTGGTACCTCCCTCCCAGGGTGTGGCCAAGGGATTGGATATCTGCAACACACCAAAAAAAGCTGTTAAAAGATTTTTAAACACAAAAAATTGGCCCTGCAGCACCTTAGGATTATTCACTGTTTTAAAATATTTTTTTCAGCTATAGACAACACGGCTACCCCTCTGAAACTGTTAAAAGAATCTTTTCTTTCTTATCTTAAGCCATTAATACCTATATGCAGACTTTGTCTGAAACGTAATCATGCAACTGTCCTACTAGCACACTGCATTCCCCCCGCCCAACCCCCGGCTTTCTCCCCTTCCTCCAAACCAGCCTAACAGAGAGGACTGCAGTGAGTGAGACACCCCAAACAAACTGCCCCCTGCCTCCACCTCACTGTACAGATGCTAGCACTCACTCACTCACTCTTTCCTGCACCTCCCCCTTCCCAGCCCAGGAGGATTGAAGAGACTACTGGCTTTCTGCCTCTGCCTCTGCCTCTGCCTCTGCCTCTGCCTCTCTCTCTCTGAAGGAGGTAGGCAAAGGAGAGGAATCTGAGACCCGGCTGTACAGAGGAGTCCCTTTAGGCATGAGCCTCCTCTAGCCTCAGGCAACAGCTCTGGAAGGTGACTGCTGTCCTGATGCCCTGCCCGAAGTGTTTCCAGGTGTGGGTGTCCTAAATGCGATTTAGGCTCCAGTCAGTGTAGATGTGCTACTTCAAAATAAGTTATTTTGGAGTTTTTATTCCAAAATAATGCTGCTGTGTAGACATACCCTAAGATAACACTGGCATTCATAGGCTCCCACTCTGCTGCAAACTAAGCCTTGATGAACCTAAATTTCTGCTGCTGAAGTCCCCAAGAAGCTGCCCAACAATGTAGTGCCCCACAGTTAAGTACCAGTGAGATTCACTAATTAGGCTTTCTGCTGCCTATATTGTATTCAGGGTCCAATCCAGTAGGCATCCTCAGAGCATAGCTAACCCCACACAATATCACAGGAAGAAGAGTGGCTGCTGTCACTCTGCTATTTGTTAGTTCAGTAGTTAGAACACTGGTTCAGGAAGGGGGCAGACCTGAATGCATTTCCCCTTGTGCCTGAGATGACCTTTCAGGAGAATATCCTAAACACTGAGCTATAGAGCCTCTCATTTTGTTGCCCTGGTTCAGTGAATACTGAATTGTTTATTATTATTATTGTGAAATAACGGGCTGGTTATTTTGAAATCTATACTCTTGCTTTCCTCAGGGAATAACGCTTATTTCGAAAGAGTTATTTTGGGAGTTATTTCAAATGTAGTTACTTCAAAATAATTTCTTAGTGTAGACATGCCCTTAGAGACTAACAAATAAAGTGTCTTTGGGGGTAGGCAGCCCCGGCATCTCAATCTCCTGACCACCAGGGAGGGCTGGGACCACACTAGCCTTGGCCTCTCAACCCCCTGCCTCTCCGGCCTCTGGGACTGCGCCAGTCTCCGGGGGTAGGTAAGTCCAGCTGCTGGGAAGGTCTGGTGATTGTGCTCACCATCCCAGGCCCCTCAACTCCCCACCTCTCTGGCTGCTGGGGCTACGCCAATCCCTAGGGGTAGGTAAGCCTCCGGGGCCTCCCACCCTCCTGCCCGGACACAGCCATAGGACTTTTGTGAATTAATTCCTGTTTGAACTAAAGAATTTCTTTTAGAAAAACATCCGATCTTCTGTTAGAGCATCTGCCATAACTTGTGATAAACTGTTCTAGTGAAAAAACTTTAAAAACAACGAATGGTCCTGCAGCACCTTTGATGAGGTTTGTTTTTTAATTTTTTTCTGCTACAGATTAGCATGACTACCCCTCTGAGATTGTTCTAGTGGCTAGCTATCTTCAAGGTTACAAATGTATGCCTTTTTTTCTAGTCTAAGTTTGTCTAGTTTCAACTTCAGCTGTTATAGTCTAATATTATAAACCCCCCAATCTTGGATTTTATGAACTAGTCCCCCCTCAATGGAATTAGTTATTTGTAATCCTCTGTAGTCATTCAAATGTAGATAGATAATGCACTCTCTATTTAAGTTTGAATTCCAATTCTCTGCTAATCCCCTCCATTCATGCTGAAGTTTCACCTGCTTGTAACTTGATCAAACCAATTACTTTCGGGATGGAATTATCCATGCTTAGTTTCCTATACTGGAGCACAAATATATCTTTCCAAGTTTGGTGTATCTGTTTCATGTCAGGGACATATGTATGTGATTTATACTGTGCTTTGGGATCTCAGAATAGAAGATGTTATGCAAATGTGATTATTTATTGAACTGTGGATTCTGAAAAAAAAAAACAACCCTGGGTTAGCCAGAAAGAAGAGAACAGACATTGAGGTACTGGAGCACAGCACAAGAGGTTTTTTAAGCCATCTTCCCTGAAAATCTTTTTTTACACATTGACTATGACCAATTGTCACAGAACCTTTGGTTCCATCTAACAGATCCTCAAAACCCAGCTCTCTCTCTCTCTGAAAATCTTGTTGCTGTATATGCAATCTTGCTGTAGACATGTTGGTCCTGGGATATTAGCGAGACAAAGTGGACGAGATAATCTCTTTCTTATCAATAGAAGTTAGGTCAATAAAAAATGTTTCCTTGCTCACCCCTCTTGTCTCTCTGTTTTTGTATAGCCAGTCCAGGAGAGTGGAAGACTATTCATCATACTATTATAGCTGGTTTTGCTCTCTTAGGATGCACATGGAAGAGAAAGGCAAAAATGTTCCAAAGATTCTTTCAACAGTAATCTGTGTAGGGAAGGTAGGTCTCTATTTGTAAAGTGCATTGAGACCCTTGGATGAAAAACGCTCTAGTGGAACACTCTATTATTATTACAATGTTAAGCAACCTCTTATCGAAACCACTTACTTCTAGATTTCCTAGAGTACAATTTAAGGAATCTTCTTTATTGAGGAGCTGCATGAGATGTGAACTCTTCTCCCCAAATTTTAATTTCAACACTTTGGAACACTTTCAAAAATGAGGAATGTGACGGAGCGCAAACGCCCCACCATTGGTCGGGCACTATGGTGGGGAGCTGTGGCTGCCTAGCCCTGCCCCACATCTCTGCGGCGCATGCTTGCGCCAGACGCCGGGCACTTTAAACGCCGGTGGTGCACCAGGTGGGGGGAGGGGAAGGGAAGAGGAAGGTCCTCTGAAACGGAGGGCGAGGGGGAGCTGGGTGCTGGGGAGAACCTGTCCCCCCAGACAGGTGTGGAACTGGGCAGGCCACCCCCAGACGGGGGAAGTTGGGCCCCACGGCCTGGGGAAGAACAGCCACCGGCAGCTCTTCAACCAGGCAAGTCATTGCCCAGGGAAGGGGTCGGCCTCCCAGAAGGAGTCGGCTGGGACTCAGACACACAACGGTGAGTGGGGGCGGTAGGAAGCGGCCCAGGGCAGGCAGGAGCCTGTGTGGATGGAGGGCTGTGGACCAGAACCCTCTCCAGCCTTAAAGGGTTGACTCTGGCGACCCATAGGGCCCTGGGCTGGGACCTGGAGGTGAGGGTGGGCCCGGATCCCCCTACCTTATCCCCTGCTTGTATTGGGCGGAACCTGCCCGGAATAGGCCAGAGCTGCACAGAGTGTAGCAGCTAGACATTGACTTAATATTCAGCCACCCCGAGGCGGGGGGGGGGGGGGGGGCATTGGACTGGAACTAGAAACACTCTAGAGGTACTTGGGGTGGACTGTGAGCCCGGGGACGGGGGGAGAGAGGATGAAGGAAGACACAATGGGTGTGGGGGGTCTGAAGGACCAGACCAGGAGCAGGCATGCCCAAGGGGGTGGGGGCATCGGGGCAGAAGCATTGGCTTCTAGCGTCCCCCCGGACGTCCCTCCCACGGGCCAGAACAATAGGGTGGCGTAGCCCTGGGGAAGACCCCTTCCTCCCTCCCTTGTGGGGCCGGGTAAAAGGGGCCCCATGGTGAGCCTCCCGATGCTTAACTTTTTCCCCTTTGATTTTTGTAGGCATAGTAACAGCTTTTCATGACAAGGCTGGTCCTAGTCATCTACAGACTATTTAAACACAGATACTCTCATTTCCCACGGGCTCTTGGCTTGTGGTTGTAGTTTTTACAATTTTTCTGTGTGGAGGATACAAGAATCTTGATTTTGATATTTGGTCTATGTGATACTTCACTGCTATATGGTGAAAAAGATATTGCATGGGAGTAACTTATTTAACTTCTCTTCAGATTGTGTTTGGAAATTGCAAACTATATTTTGGTGTTATTCTGGATGATACCTGAACTATATAGATTGTGATTGTAATGTGTGACTAGTTCATGATGTCCAAAAGTGTGCATCCATAATGTTGTCATTTTTATAATGTGTATGGAGGGCACTACCCTAGAACTTCAAAATGCTTTTTGTTACCATATTTGCTTTTTAAATGGATCTAGATTCTGACCTGTTTCAATATAGATAATTTTTACAGTTACATTTATGTAAGTAACTGCACAGTTAATTTGTGAAACATAAGTCCACTAATTATAGCAACCTATTGAAAGTTAGAATTTTAAAGTAATAATTTTTTGCTAACTTTTCTAAGTATCTGAGAAGATGAGTCTAAATCTGGCAAAGCTGGTTAAAATAACTTGCTGATTTTGCTGCTAACATTATTTCAGTGAACACTTGTATTATATGTGCCTTATGGTTTGATATTTTTCCTGCATTCCTGTAGGTGTGCTAGTTCATCTAAGAGCACAGTATCTTTTCCTGTGGTGCTGCAGATTCCATTAATGAGAAATAATTATTTAGTTAGATGTACATGCCTCATTATTTGTAGAACAGTAGTATCTACCATGTACCAGGCACTGTACATCCCATATCAAAAAGATAATCCCTGCCCCAATGAGCTTACAGTCTAAGTTTGTATATACTTATACATGCATTACTCAACAGTATAGTAAGTCATATACGAAAGGGTTTGTACAATCAGGACCTACACCGACACAACAATAAGAGACACTGAAAAGACAGAGGGCCAGAAGAACAGGAAAATGATGGAGAAGGACAATATGATTAATGGTGATCTACAGCTGAACTAGACTAATGCAAAGAAAATTCTAAACGAGTGCATTTAGCTTTATATTTGTTGGTAATTTTAACAGTTTGAAAGGTTTCTTGAAGAAGCGGGTGGTGAGAAGGCATGTAAAGGCAGAGAGTGAGGAGGCAGGTGCTGAGGGTGGGAGTTTGAGGCACAAGGCTTAGTGTGTTGACAGAAGCCAAAGGAATATGTTTACTCAAGGAAGCCTCAGAATGGACAAGACACTTGCTGTTTTCTTCCCCCACTGATGACTGGAAGGGACAAGGTTGATGTGGTGGTTGAGGGAGAGCAAGATGGATCAAATGAATTTACAGGTGGTAAGCCACATGAAAGAAACCTCACCAATTAAAATAATGATCACAGAGATAAATTCAGGAGGATCTTCAGATAGTGAGAAACAGGATCTTAAGAAGAGCTGAGGGTTTGTGAACAACTTTTGGGAAGAGGAAAGAAGGAATGTGACTGCCCTAAAAGTCAAGTTTTGTCAGTTTGTTTGAGGATGGGGTGTGGGAAGACCCTGATTTAAGGAAAAGAGAAAGCCAAAAAACAAGAATTTTACTGGCATATATACAGAGCTAGTTGAATTTTGTGAGACTTTTGGGCTTACATTAATTGCTGAAGAGACATATCGGAAGCAGATTATGTAGCAGTACTGATGCATCATAAGAATTAATTATTGCCAGTCAACTAGAGTGGAAGATGCTGGCTGGGTTACTGTATTTGAAAGGAACATCAAGGACTCAAAAGTTGGCTGGAGATAATTCATTCAGGGAATAAAAAGGAAGAGTCACTGAGGCCTAGAGGGAGACCTAGATTGTGTTTTTTGTTTTTTTGGTGGGATGATACTGAAGGTTTGATGGACCTATATCTATTATAGTGATAGTAATGTAGGCTGTGTCCAGACTCCATGCCTCCGTCGACGGAGGCATGTAGATTAGCCAGATCGGAAGAGGGAAATGAAGCCGCGATTAAAATAATCGCGGCTTCATTTAAATTTAAATGGCTGCCCCGATCTGCCGATCAGCTGTTTGTCGGCAGATCGGGAGAGTCTGGACGCGATGCCCCGACAAAGAAGCCTTTCTTCATCGACACAGGTAAGCCTCGTGAAACCAGGTTTACCTGTGTCGATGAAGAAAGGCTTCTTTGTCGGGGCATCGCGTCCAGACTCTCCCGATCTGCCGACAAACAGCTGATCGGCAGATCGGGGCAGCCATTTAAATTTAAATGAAGCCGCGATTATTTTAATCGCGGCTTCATTTCCCTCTTCCGATCTGGCTAATCTACATGCCTCCGTCGACGGAGGCATGGAGTCTGGACACAGCCGTAGCCGTGTTAGTCTGGTGTAGCTGAAACAAAATACAGGACTATATAGCACTTTAAAGACTAACAAGATGGTTTATTAGATGATGAGCTTTTGTGGGCCAGACCCACTTCCTCAGATCAAATAGTGGAAGAAAATAGTCACAACCATATATACCAAAGGATACAATTTAAAAAAATGAACACATATGAAAAGGACAAATCACATTTCAGAACAGAAGGGGGATGCGGGGGGGAGGGGGAGGAAGGTAAATGTCTGTGAGTTAATGATATTAGAGGTGGGGAAAAGTAGATGTCTGTGAGCTAATGGTATTAGAGGTGATAATTGGGGAAGCTATCTTTGTAATGGGTAAGGTAGTTGGGGTCTTTGTTCAGCCCCCCAAGGAGAGTGTCGAATTTTAGCATGAATGACAGTTCAGAGGATTCCCTTTCAAGTGCAGATTTGAAAGTCTTCTGGAGTAGGATGCATGTGATCAGGTTGTTGAGACAATGTCCTTTCTGGTTGAAATGGCAAGAAACTGTTTTTTCTTTGTGATCCTGTCTAATATCTGTTTTGTGGGCATTGATCCTTTATTGATCCTATATCTATTATAGGCGTAGTTCTACCTTGCTACTGCTGACCAGCTAAACTCAATTTGAAAGTAAATACCCCCAAAGAATCAGCAGATTGCATTGTGTCAAATTCTCTCTGGTAGGGACTTGCCCAGTCCCAGGCAGCATCTTACCTTCTGAAATGATTTATGGCTTCTGCTGCTACTGCAACCAGATAATTGCTATGAAATGCTGTATCCCTTTCATGTCCTCTGGAGCTGGCATGTTGCTGACTGCCTTGATCTTGTTAGGATCTGCTTTCACTTCCTCAGCTATGAGCAGATGTCCATGATATGTCACTTCACCCTGTTTGAGTTGCATTTTTTATGAGTTCAATTTTCTGTTCTTGTCCCTGTGCTACTGTAGAAAATCTTGTGGTTTTCTGTTATGATCTCTTTTAGCTTCTGTTTCACTGCTTCTCATCACCTACAATGAGGATATTATCTGCAATTATTTTCACCCCAGGCAGTATTTCCTGCACTTGAGGTTGAGCATATGCTCATCAACATTCACTGCCATATGTAGTGATCAAAAGATATTGCAAAGGTTGTCAGTACCCCAAACTCTTGATCTAAGTTTGCACATTAAAACCAGTTCCTCGAGTCACAGACCATAGAGTTTGGCTTTGGAAAGTTCTTGAAGATATCACCCCTTTAGGCAGTAGATAGTGGCATCTTCTTAGTGCCTGATTCAGTGGTTTGAGGTCTAGCAGATGCATAATTTGCCTGATGGCATCTTTAGTACTACCATGCTGCTGACTCAGGCTGTATAGCAGCCATTACAAGTGTTATGATACCATTGCTCTGCAGACTTTCAAGCTCCTTGCATATTGGATTACAGAATAATAAATGCACACCTGCCGCTGTAGGGTCTGGAAGTCACAGCTGTCATGTGAGGTACCCATCACTTTTGAAAGTATTTTTATATGATTTTATAATTGCCTCCCTTGTGCATGGGACTCCCCTTTGGCTTCTTTCACTGGAACTATAAAATTCTGATGCTGCACACCGACTATATCCAAGGCGTGAATGGCTATATTTACCTGGGGGGCCCGGGGGAGAGGGGGGAGGGGAGGCTATGGCACTTATGATCTACCACTCAAAACTTCAGGTGGTATCATCTGTTATTTTTCAGATTAGTTATTGTGAGGTCATATTTTTCTCCAGCGTGCATTTTGCTCTTATTGTACTTGCCACATTCCGTGCAATGCTGTCCTAGTGTGGGGCTTTTTTTCTTTTCCTGTCTTCCACAGTAAATGTATCTAATTCTGGGTATGGAACCCTGGGCCCCTCCTTTCCTTTGCTATTGCCTCACTGCACATACTTCTCTTGGTGGTGCCATCCTTATGACTTTTGGTACCCTATGCAACCTGCTCACCTGCACCCTCTATTCCTTGCTGGGGAGTGAGGCTGCTCTGCATGGGGGAAAAGAGAGAGGACTGTGTTTAGGGCTGGGGAGCCAGGAGCTCTGAGGGGCAGGAATAGGGCAGAGAGGCTGGTGTGGGGCTAGAGCTCTGGGCTTGGAGGGAGCTGGGTATTGGGGCTGCCAGGGTGGGGGTCAAAGAAGGGGGTGGGATGCTGGAAAATTGGGGCTGCCAGAGGTGGCACTTCCCTGCTGAGTGGTCTAGTGATGCCTTACACAGCTGCATAAACTGCGTATGCCCAAGGATGGTCCTGCTGTTAGGCCCTTCATCCATCTTTTGAATCTTCACTGCACACTCCATGTCTAAGCAACTGTCTAGTATGAGATTGCCTTCTCAATGCAGCCATTCCCCCAGGAGGTGATCCCAAGTGCTACAGCTATTCATTCCTGGCTCAGGGAGTTTGTCAAGTTCCCAAAACTGCATAGGGGCAGTCAGTGTGCTTAAGGCAGTAACACAGGGGTCTAGCTCCTCTTCAGATTGGTCTCTAGTGAAAATCCTATGTTGTGCATGGTAAATTGAACAAGTGAATCTTTATTAAACTCTGCACTGTTTTGTCCATGTGGCTGAGTTGCTTTCAGCCTAACACCACCCATTCCCTAGTTTTCATGATCCATTACAGTCCCTCCAGGAAACATGGGCCCTCTGACTCCAGTTCCACTGACCATGAAACACTGACTAACTCTAATCATGGATTTACTGAGTTCTACTTGTGAGGATATTATAAGCTCTGACTTGTGCTCTAACCTGGGTGTGTATGAGCTCACCACCACCCCACCCCAACCTAAGCCTTGTCTTTCCCCCCAAACTTCTGCTCCTGCCATGCCTCTTTGTACCCCTTCCCCTGAGTGTGCTGCATCGTCCCTCCTTCCCTGCCCTCCTGGAAGGCACTGGGAAGGAGGGGGAGGAGTAGACCAGTGGGGCTACTGGGAGAGGTAGGAAGGGGGGTGGAGTTACACACTGAATATTCCTTCTGCCTTGGTATTAAACCATGTATTTTCTCATGCAATGATCTGTGATTTTAGCAAGCGTTTATTGACAAACTTTCTATTTCTACTGAGAAACAACAGTTCTTTAGCAAATCTACAAATTTATTACAGTCACAATTCTCCAATAGCACATGTTTATCAAATTAATTTTAAACAGTTGATGATGCTTTGGTGTGACCTTTCATACGATAATTCAATATTGTGAAAGTCTTTAAATATAGCAAGTTCTATTTAATTTACATACTGTTGCCTCTTACATGACAACGTAATAAAAATAAATGCTCCTCTAGTAAAGCTCTCTACTTTCTTGGTTGGTTCATTCCTGGGTGCCTCTCATCTTGCTTTGTGAATATGAATTTTGTTCCTACTTATTGTAATTGCTGCTGCTATTTGCCAGTTCCCATGCTCAGTGTTGCCTCTAATTTTTACCTCAGTCTAAAAGAGGAAGGGAGAGTGACTGCTTGTGCTGTTGTAGTTCATGTTTTAACAACCATGATTTCCTCTTTTATAATAGCTAGTAGCTGAGTGGTGTCACCTCACCACATTCTGGGAGGCCACATTCTATGATTGTTGCACTAAAGAATATTCTACTTCCATATACTTATCATTTGTTAATATTTAATTGAGGCAAATGACCTTTTCTGATAAGTTCATAGAGCCAAATTTTAAATTAGCATCCCCACAAGTGCAGACACAATTTTGGGTGGCCAGGATTTGGCCTTTTTAAAACCTAGATTTGCACAAGAAGTATGTTATAGCTCCTAAAATCCTGTCAGTCAGTCATGCTTTGTAATGTAACTAGAGCATCGTTAATTCAATCAGTCTAAAAATAAAAATGGAGTAACAAAGACAATCCAGTTAACAAAGCAAGTGAGTCTTTGTTACAAACCATATCCAGTATGTCTTCTTTCTTGGGTACAGTCACCAGCTTCAACTTCAGCTATACTTGCTTCAAAAATGAAAAATCTTTTGAACTTTGAGAGCTTGCAGGGTTTAGGAACTTGGAAGTACAGTAACCATACATCCACTAGTTTGTAAAGCTTTATACACAACTCAAAGCCAATGTACAGATTGGACAGAGGACATAAATCCAATTAAGGACATATATGAAAACCTGAGATCCTAAAATCGTGCATGCAGTAAAAAGACAAAATTTAAGGATTAGATTATGTTCTCACTTACTTTTGTGAAACTCCAGACAAGCCTCAGAAACAGTATTTATAGACAAATGAATCCCCTCTTATTTGTTGTAGCAAATAATGTAGGAAAGGTTCCTGTGTAGGGAAGTTAAAAGGTTGTCAGATTTGAATAATAAAACATGACTTGATTATCCTGTTCCTTACAAGTAAGAAAGTATGGGGTTTTTTTGCAGTCAAATAATGTTTTCAATTTTTTTCATATTGTTAGTAGATGAAATAAACAGGATTAATCTCACTGTCTCATATTGTATCCCATTCTCCCACCTGGTGATGGGGAAGTATCTTATTTCAATTTCAATGGGTATGTCTACACTACAGCGCTAATTCGAACTAAGCTAATTCGAACTAACGCGTCTAGAACTAAAAACTAGTTCGAATTAGCGTTTTGCTAATTCGAACTAGCATGTCCACATTAAGTGCCGGCAGGGCATCAGAGGAGGACTTAGAGCATGGAGATGCTGTCTCAGGCTAGCCGAGGGCTGCGCTTAAAGGGTCCCGACCCCCACCCCGGACAAACAGTTCTCAGGGGTGCCCCGCTTGCAAAGCAGTCCTGGCTTGGAGTGCCCGAACTACCCACACTGGGCACATCACACCACTCGGCCATCAGCCCGGCTGCACTTGCTGCAGGCTGCCATCTGGGGAGAGGGGGCAATTGGGGGGCTGCAGGAGAGCTTCCACCCCCAGAATCCCGCAGAGCCAGCCCAGTCCTCCCCATCGGGGGCTCGTACCTCATTCCTCCCTCACCTCCTTCCCCTTACCCTTCCCTAGCCCCCCTTCCTGATGTACAAAATAAAGGACAATTGTGTTCAAAAATGGAATCTGTCTTTATTGAACAAAACTGGGGGAGACTGGGAAAAGGAGGTGAGAGAGGGGATGGGAGAGGGGAGGGCAACTACAATGATCAGGGGTTGGGAACAGGTCCCATATGAAGAGAGGCTAAAGAGACTGGGACTTTTCAGCTTAGAAAAGAGGAGACGGAGGGGGGACAGGATAGAGGTCTCTAAAAGCAGGAGTGGGGTGGAGAGGGTGCATATAGAAAAGTTCTTCATTAGTTCCCATAAAGAAGGACTAGAGGACACCAAAGGAAAGGAATGGGTAGCAGGCTTCAAACTAGTAACAGAAAGTTGTTCTTCACAAAGCAAAAAGTCAACCTGTGGAACTCCTTGCTGCAGGAGGCTGTGAAGGCTACAACTAGAACAGAGTTTAAAGGGACGTGAGATCAAGTCATGGAGGTTGGGTCCATGGAGTGCTATTAGCCAGGGGGTAGGAGTGGTGTCCCTGGCCAAGGTTTGTGGAAGGCTGGAGAGGGATGGCACGAGACAAATGGCTTGGTCACTGTCTTCGGTCCATCCCCTCCGGGTCCCTAGGGTTGGCCACTGTTGGCAGACAGGCTACTGGGCTAGATGGACCTTTGGTCTGACCCAGTACGGCCATTGTAAGCTCAGGGCTCAGGGTCGGGGGTCTCAATGGACCACCTTGATTTTCATGCAAACCTGCTCCTGGGTGGCCAGGCTGGCAGCTCTCCTGCCCTAGCTGGCCACTTTCCTGTGCCTAGTGCGGAGATTGTGGACGAGGGCCACGATGTCCGCACTAGCCCAGGCGGGTGCCCGCCTCTTGCGGTCCCGGGCAAGCACCCGGGAGCCGCCAGCCTGGTCCCGGGAAGAGGGGGAGGGCTGGGGGGCATCGGGTGGGTGGCTCGATCTGTGCCAGGTGCAGGGTCTGCTGGCTGGGTGCTGGCAGGCTTGCACCTGGCACGGGCACCGTAGCCAGCCCCGTGCCCCTTTAAGGAGTCCGGGGCCGGGAGGGGGGCAATAGAGTTTCCCTGGTGTTGGCCAGAGTGGCCACCAGGGAAACCTGGGGAGGGCTAGCCTCCCACTAGTTCAAATTAAGGGTCTACACAGCCCTTAATTCGAACTAGTAAATTCGAACTAGGCTTAATCCTCGTGGAATGAGGATTACCTAGTTCGAACTAAGCGCTCCGTTAGTTCGAATTAAGTTCGAACTAATGGAGCGCTAGTGTAGCGCCTATGAAAGTTAGTTCGAACTAACATCCGTTAGTTCGAACTAACTTTGTAGTGTAGACATACCCAATGAGACTACTTGCAATAGGGCTACATGCAGAATGAATACTACTACTAGCCGATGCAGGCCCTTGGTAAGATAATAAAAGTGAGAGTGAAAGTGAGAAATTGAAATACTTAGTCTACTGTGACCGAAGCTACTATTATTTTAGAAATAACAAAGGCATAGCATTTAAGGTGAAAAGACCACCTGACTTTCTATAGATCACAGGCCACTAAACAAGACTCAGTCATACTCTTTCTATTGTGTAGGAAGGGGGATGCTGACCATTGTCTTTATCTTATAACTTAAGATGACTTAACATATCCTAGGCCCAGGATATTGAGTGCCTTAAAGATCTTGAGTCAATACAGTAGGGGAAATCCAGTATTGTGGGAAGCAGAGGACAGGTGTGGGGTGTTCACAGTAACCTATGTTGCTGAAAAGATGTGCTGCAGTGTTCTGTATTAGTTGGAATTTCCCAACAGCATCTTTTCCTCCACCCAGTCGCCCTTTCCATCCTGTCAAAGAATAGTTAATAGGATTATTTTTGGTTTTTCTGATGTTATATATATGAATGAGTTGGTGTATTGTGCATGTATGGTGAGAAATTTCCAAGGAAAAGCTGAGCTGAAGCAATTAGTTTTGCATTCAGTCTTAAAAATGCACAGTGCTGTAGTCTTCCTTATCATTTGTGGGACTGAGCTCAGTAGCCTACGTCAAGCTTCTGTGAAATTCTCCTGTCTTCTGCACTTTGTTTCATTGTCCCACCAGGCTGTAGCTGTCATGGAAGCTCCTGGTTGTTGAGAAAAAAATGATTTCTAAGGGCGCTAAAGCCAATCAATCTCGTAAAGGGAATTAAATATGAGGAGTCGTGTCTGCCTCCACTGTGGACTACTGCGTGGGAATGGAAGTGCACACCAAAGTGCTTCACTGTAACTCTCCTGTGTGGATGCTATTGATACAAACTAAAAGGTTCCTACTCTGCGTTAATCTAGTCCTCTTCAAGCAGGACTACGTTAATGGAAGAGTCTTTTAGTTTGCACCTGCAGCACCTAGGCTACGTCTACACTACAGCGCTATTTCAGGATTGCTATTCCATGTCTTTTGGATACACCTGTTATTTCAAAACACAATGGTCTCGCTATTCTAACATCCCTGGAAACCTCATTTCACAAGGAGTAAGGGATATTTTGGAATAGCGATTTATGTAAAAATAAGTGCTGTGTGGACAGCACCACATTTTGAAATAAGCTATTTCACAATTAACTTGAAATAGGCAATGCAATTTGCATAGCTCAAATTGCGTATCTTATTTTAAGCTCCAGGTGCAGTGTAGATGCACCCTTAGGGTGTGTCTAGACTACATCCCTCTTTCGATGGAGGGATGTAAATTAGACACTTCAAAATTGCAAATGAAGCCGGGATTTGAATTTCTCGTGCTTCATTTGCATAATTGCGTCATGGCTCTCTTTCGAAAAAGCACTATTTCAAAAGTGAAACTGCAGTCTAGATGCTGTTCTTTCAAAAATAGAAGCCTTTTTCAAAGATCCTGTAAAGGTTTACAAAAGGCTTCTATTTTCAAAAGAACCACGTTTAGACTGAGGTTTCACCTTCAAAATAGTGCTTTTTCGAAAGAGCGCTATGACGTGATTATGCAAATGAAGCAAGGGAAATTCAAATCCTGGCTTCATTTTCAATTTCAAAGTGTCTAATTTACATCCCTCTGTTGAAAGAGAGGTGTAGTCTAGACACACCCTTAGAGGGTAGTGTTCTGGTATGCACTGCTATACACATGCTCCTACTCCAAACAGAGGGGACTCTGTAGATATGGCCATAGTACCTAACCTGTATGCCTTATCCAGTGAGTAGTAAATGCAGAGAGTAGAGCAATGGGTTGATGTGTTCAAGGCAACTTCTGTTGCTAAGCAGACAAGCTTCTGCATTTTGAACCAGTTGGAGTTTAGGGTTTGTGGCTTCACTCCTGGATATAAATAATCATAATTTGAATAAGCATGATTCTTATTTTCCAATGTGTATAATAGATTTAAGAAGTTACAGTCAGACAAAAGTGTCACAGTTCACAAGGATTTGCATGCAGCTATATTTGTATTGTAACTGACTTCAGAAGAGAATTCTGAATAACTGACATTTCCATTTTCTGAATGCTTGTTACAGTATAAAATTGCATATAAGCAATCTCATTAATAACATAATCATCTCTGAAATTGGAAGGGAGGTCAAAACAGTCACAACAACACGAAATATTATGGGGGAGAAGAAAGGAGGACATAGTATGCTTCACCATCATGAAAGTTTAATATTATTTTACATATGCCTATGATTTGTACTAAGTCTTTTTACGTGTATACTTAAGCAGCAAGCACTGAGCTAGAAGCAGGGAACCAGAAGGAAAAGACTAGGGAGTGGAAAGTATGAGCATGGAGGAGACAGACAAATCATAACCTAAGTTTGAAATAAACTGGATATTGGGGCAAAAGGTTGTGACACCAGATGCGCTGTGGCAAGACTGAGCAGCAGGACTCCCAGCTCACTGGAAAATGGAAGAGCAGTAGTACACCCAACGCATTAATGATCCCCTCGAGCACAAATCAAATTGTGAAACTAAAGGCAAAGAAGTAGTGGATGGAGCTGATGACTAGTAGCATTAAAATGTTCAGGATGCCAGACCACCTGATAATTAACTGAGAGAGTAGTAATATTAATCCAGCTCTTCAGAGAGCAGTGTGATTAAAATGATATGGCTAGTTAAATTAAAAAGGTAATTCAGGTTTTGGTTTCATTATCTACATAGAAAAAGTGGAAAACAAAAGATACTTGGGTGAAATTAAACAGAAAACTGGTATACAACAAAAGCATTACGGGAAGAAAATAAAAAAATTAAAAACTGAACACTATACTGGATCTATTCTATAAATACACTTCAGAAGCAAGAGAGTCTGAATTAAAAATCTAGATAGCTCCTTAAAGATGTAGTTATACTTAAGGATTAGTGACTCAATGTGTTTTGCCTAAAAACGCCTCAAAATCTGGAACCCTTTGAGGTTCTCTGTCTGTTTATAGCCACAAATGGTAACTCTGAAGTACCGCCGGGAATTCCTAACTCAAGCTGTCAGACCTTCCTTCTGAAAACAAAGTTGAAGTGGGGAGAGGAAACCCCCTCTGTCATTGAAGAGAAGGAGGAAAAGAGCTTGACTCTTTCCTTTGTTGTGAGAAGCAGCAGAAAGGAAGCCTCCCTCTGCTAGCTGCCTCCTCAGACCCTGTTGGATGGGTGTGTCGAAGGAGCTAAAGCTTTATTCTTCATTGTTATCATGGAGAAGAGAGGCATAAGTGGAGATCTTAAAAAATGCCTAAGGGATTAAAGAGCACAAACCCCATTGACTTACAGTCCTTTTGAAGCTTTTACAAATTGCCCCTTAACATGAGAGTGTATCCTCCCTTAAATATTGTTCCGCATAAAAGGCGGATTCTCCTGCTAAACAACTGAATACATAACCTGCCATAATCCTTGAATTGTGGGGGAAAGGAGTCTCTCTACTGACCCAATACATGAAAATGAGAGCACTAAAAGAACATATATTTATGCTTCTTGTATGAGCATCACATGGAGTGGCTTTGCCTAGAAAAACTAACATGAGCTAACATGTCAAAGACACTGGAATCCATTCATAGAATCATAAAATTGCAGGACCAGAAGGGTCTTGGAGAGTTCATCTAGTCTAGTGCCCTGAACTCATGGCAGAGCTAAGTATTATCTAGAGTGTCACAGAGCAGGTCCTTTTGACCATGGCCTCGCGCATGCATTGCCCATTCTGTCACACAAAGGCCCCTCACAGAAAATGTAGGCCACTGACACACTCTGAGAAAGCATAACTTGTAAGCGCACAATGCAGCTTTCTGTGAACGGAATTTAATCTTGTAGGCATCTAAGATCAGGGAGGCGAGCATGAAAAGATAGAGCACAGCTGCAAGAGATAAATAAGACTCTCTTGACCGGTCCTTGAAGGACGCAACTGCCATGCACACTGACCATGCCTGCACCCGGCACTGTCCACGGGGCCATCAGGCAGGCATCATGAAAAATCCTATAGGGCAATATTGCACATTACCTCATTACCAGCCTACCAGGCCTGGCCAGGGAACAGACCCTAATAAGGTACCGGATATCAGGTTATGTTATAAAACTCCCTCCACCCCTTTGTTCAGGGAGGTTCCGTGTATTGAGGGCCCTTTTTGCCCAGCTGAAGGATTGATCACCCTGAGGCTGCCTCCCCACCCTCTGAATCAAAGATAGGAGTGCGCGAGTTCTGAGCATGCTCTGAGTTCTAGTGTGTCTTTACACGGGTATCATTGCTGGATTTGTAAGTATTGCTTAAATATATTAGTTATTGGTTTAGTTAATAATTGATTCATGTTAATTTCATTGTGTAATTCTGTAGAGTGTAACTGAGTTCTATTAACCACACTGTGTAAATTATATAATCTTATGTTGTGTAGTGGTGTTGTATTTAGGCCAAGCATAAGTGTTAGAAATAGAAACCTAGGAGTTGTTAAGTTGTAAAGGTAGATTAATGACTAACTCCACCAGCTGCCCTAAAATAACCATATAGGGGCTGGCTGTGGACGGAGTTTTTATTATCATTATATTGGCTTTGTTTTTGTATTTTTTGCTTGCATGCTGCACTGCCTTAAGCGAATTAGAGATAGTGATTTAATATAATCGAATTATAATCACAAAGTTTGTAATCAGTTAAGTGCAGTTTGGTTCAGTTTTCCCCTCCTGTGAAAGCATTAGGCAATTGCTTGTTTTAAAATTCATTTAAAAGTCACTTGATTTTTGATAAAAGAACCATTCTGTTTAATAAAAAATCATTTGTTTCACCATTAACCAGTAGATTTCACTGGGTAGTCGGCTTTAACCCTTGGGGCCTCCCATTACATCACCTAACCAAGTTGTGACATAGAGCAGGGGTTTTCAAAATTGGATCATGGGCCTGCTAGGGTAAGCTGCTGGCAGGCCATGAGATGTGTTATTTATCTAATCATCCATAGGCATGGAGCTATGCAGTTTCCATTGGCTGTGGTTTGCTGTTTCCAGCCTTGGGGAGCTGTGGGAACTGGCTAGGGCTGGGCTATCACTTCCCACAGATCCCCTTGGCTGGAAAGTGTGAACCACAGTCAATGGGAGCTGTGAGGCTCCATGTCTATGGACTCTTAGATAAACAAAGCAGCTCATAGCCCACTAGTGGCTTACCCAAGTGGGCCCACAAAACAACCTTCAAACCCCCTGATCTAGACCATCCGTGACAGATGTGTATCTAACTAGCTTCTAAAAATCTTCAGTGATGGAGATTCCACAACCTTCACAGGGAATTTAGTCTAGTGTTTAACTACCATGGCAGTTAGGAAGTTTTTCCTAATGTGCAATATAAACCTCTCTTACTGCAATTTAAGTCCATTGCTTCTTCTCCTATCATCAGGGGTTGGGGGAGAATAATTTTTCTCCTTCCTCCTTGTAACACCCTGTCAGCCGACGGTCAGGGCAGTGAGTCCCTTATGACCGGCTGAAGTTCTTTTAAATTGTGCTTGGTTCTGTTACAGCAACTGAAGGAGTCAGGTTAAAGCTTAAACAGTTACTATTTTATTGTTACAGGGTAAACTTAGTTGTTAAATGCTACTACTGTGTTACAGATAACACAGACACTACAAAGGACAGAACAGAAATTACACTAAGTCACTTACAGGTACCATGAAACCCTTTGGTTCTCTGAGCTCTTATTAAATGCATGCAAAATAGACACATAGCAGGTATATTCTCACCCCTGCGTTCCAGACTTGGCGTGGCCAGCGTCTTTCTCTCAATCCCTCGGGAAGAAGTAGGGCGAGGTTGGGCGTCCCACAGACCTCGGGAGACAATCAATACCTGCCAGCAGGTATAGATGATTGGAGCTCAAATGGGGTGGGCGGCTGAACCTCTTTTATACCCCTTGGGTCATGTAGGCTTCTTCCTGGTTTCAAGTGGCCAATTAGGAAAAATGGCTTTGAATGCCAAGTTTCCCACGAAGGGTGCAAAGCATAATTTACACCTGGGAAAATGCAGACAATGGGCACCTCTGGTATGTGATGGGCGAAGATTCCTCTCCTGGGACAGTGCAGGCGTGTCAATTACTGGTACTAGCCATCAGGGCGACGGGAGGCCCCGGGTCGTCAGCTAGCCCATTTACTGTCTGGTTTCTGTTTATGGTAGAGTCAGGGACAGGCAGCAAACCTGTGTTCCCAGGGCATCAAAGGCTGACTGCCTTTCTCTTGCTCTCTGGGGGGGGGGGGGAACCAAGATGGGGTTCGTGGAAAAACAAGATGGGGTTTTGTGTCTGGCTACATTCCACCCCCTTGACACGCCTCACTATGTCCCAGAACGCAAGATGGCGGTGATGCCAGCACCCTTTGCCCTCCTTGGAGGAAGCTAAAATCGCCCTATCAGCAGGGTCTGATCAGATAATTTGGATCAAGGGATTGATTAGGATTGCTTCCCAACACCATATACCAGATTTGTGTAGAGGAGGTAGCAGTGTACACAAAATGCCTAACAATACATAGAAGCATGCAGTAAGCAATTACAACAAGTAAAATGGTTAATATAGTATTTACAATAGAGTGAAGGAATGGAGTTAACGAAAGTCCTAGGTGTTGGGCTAGACAATCTAGCCATGAGGCTTTACATTTTTAGTTACAGCATGTCTTATCCCATACCGTTTGTTGCCACTTCCCTTGCCTCACCCCTTGACCTCCCCCCAGAGTTATTTAGAGGATTGCGGTAGTCGCTGTCATCGAACCATACCGGTCCCCATCGGAAGATGTCACTTTGTTTCACCAGTCATTTGGGCTGAGAGGGACAAACTCGATTCCCAGTCCAGTAGAGGAGTCAAGTAAGGTGTTCTGGTACAGCAGTAGCAGTTGGGATGAGGAAGAAGACCATGGCGAGTTGGAGTACCATGTCTCATTTCAATAGTCTGTAACTAACAACAGTGGTTGCAAGCGCTACAACAGCAAGCGGTATATATATACAAAAAGTTCATGGTGGTTTCCCGGATTCGCACCAGCACTGGGAGGGATCCATCCCACTGGAGCACTGTTCAGGGATATTGCCTCAGTTTCCTGTAATAAAACATAAGGTTTGCCGGTCTTGGATACAATCCAAGCCTCAGTGATGGTTATTGGTGTTAGCCCAGCATCTGCAGTTGTCCAGACTCCTTTTCCCTTATAGGAGTGCAGTACATGGGTTTGTGTCCCCAAACTGGGGTGTTGGGACAAGGGCTATTAAGCGGTTTAGTCCCATGATCGTAGACAACCCTGTTGTCCATCGGGTTAGGTAAGCAAATCCAATTCTTGAAACAATTTCTACTCCAGTTAAAACATACTTCCACCCTTGCTTACTGGTGGGTGGTGGACCAATATAATCTACTTGCCAGGTTGCCCATAGTATTTTTCCATCTCTTAGCCTGGCAAATCATTGCCCTTCTGTTATATGTTTCCTGAGTTCAGCACATAGGGTGCAAGCTTGTACCAGATCTCTGGCTTGTTTGTGGGTGATAGGCCACCCCTTGGCATGTGCCTGCTGCACCAGCTCATCGCTTTCTGTGTGTCCCAAGGTTTTATGTAACCAAATGTACAGGCGTTCCCAATCCACCTGGGCAGCAAAAATTTGTACTGCTGCATCTGCTAGGTTATTTAGCTGTGCAGTCAGGGTGTTATTCTTTTGGTGAGCTGCCACATGAGCTATGCTTAAGGCATTTGGAGTTGCATACTGGTACATCCATTTCCAATATTCCAATCTCCAAACAGGCTTTCCTGTTTCCCAGTTATTATTCTTCCAATTAGTTATCCACTGGGTGGCTCCAGCCCATACAGCATAGGAGTTAGTGTAGATGGTACTGGCCCCTGCCTCACAACCTAATTGATTGTTGCCAGCTCTGCAAGCTGAGCTGTTCCTTCTATGTTTGCGGACAGGGGTGCAGTGGATGTGTCTGCTGAAACAGCAACAGCCTTCCCTGTCCACTTTCCTTTGAAATAACCAGGCAGCCTGTATTTACATATAATGTTGAATTTAAAAGCAAGCCAAAAGTGTTATCAACTCAGCCTTGAAAGAGACAGTTAAGTTTCAAAGCTTGAATTTCTAAACTAATAATTTGGTTTCTAGAAAGTTAAATTTAACCTTAAAAGTTGAATGCCCAACACAAGCACTAACTAATTTGTGCCTTGTCTATTTGCAATTTTAAGCAAGAGGACATTATCCAAAACAAAATAAAACTAGTTCATTTGAAACCCACAAAATAGGGTTACAATATATAGAGCTCATTCTTTATGCAGTTAACCAATTAAGTTTCAGTAGAATCCTTAATTTCCCTTTGCAGATTTAACAAAGGGGTCCATAGACAAAATGTTTACATTTGATTGTTTCTTTGCCTACATGGTTTGCACATTGTTAAGAGGCTGCAAAGAAACAAGGTGTCATTTTTAAAACAAGATTTCCCTTCACATATTACAACCATCACTTAATTCCTTCCACACTCCCATGGAGTCCACCTTTTATCTTCACATTTCCTCAAATCACTTGCTTTGTCCTTTCAAAGAAACTTTCCTTATTCCTTCAACTATGCCCATAGGGCTCCAAATTTTCTGCCTTCCCCTTCTTTTGGTCCATCCTAATTCCTGCTAAATAATTTAAACTTTTCCTAGTATACCCAACCTCCTATTTCTTTCTTTCTTTCTTTCTTTCTGGAGGGCTACAATTTGAACTTTCTGATATTAGGTAGTTTGCTAATCAAACTTAGCTATTACCTGCAAAGCTTCTTTGTGCTGCCAGCTAGGGCATTTGCACCACAAAGGAAATCACAACCTGGTGTGGCTCCTGGAGCTTTCACAGCATTTTAGTCTGTTTGCAGGGTTTTTTTTACTCATTCTATAGTTTACAGGAAAATGTGCAATCTTTGTTTACAACACTACTTAGCCACATTCAACTTTGCATATAGTGTAACTCTTTCTTTATGCTTACAGTTTTCCTGTACCTTTATTAAACAACTTGGACTAAAAGTAAACCAAACCAATTTGTTTTAAACCTACAAACAAGATTACTGGACCTTGAAAACTTCATATTATTTACACTATACATATATATATCTACACACAGATACACATACATTCTCTCTGAACCTTTCTTACACTATTTTTACATAGCTGTACAACAATTACATTCCCTTTTTATTCAATGGGGTAGTTCAGTTCCAATAGAACCCCCTCCCTTTAGAGTTCTTTTGACAGTCTCTCTCTAATCAAATGTTCAGATTTGAGTCAAATTTGCCTGGGTTATTTACAGACATTCCTTTGGAAAAAGGGCCCATTTTTCCTTCAGAATGACTGTAAAGAAACCACAATTTTCTATCTACACCATTTTAGCATTTGCACAACTGCTCAATTCTCTCCATTCTCTGCAGAGTTTAAATTCTCTGTGTTTTTCTTAAAACACTTTCTTATCTCTAAAATAAAAACTGGCCTTGTTTCAGATATTACTCTTGTATGTTTTAAGGGTTTAGATTCCCAGTACTTACTGCCTTTTTCTTAGTTCTATCACAAGGCTTTCAATCTTATCTGTTACCTGCCTGCTTGTTTGGGCCTGATCCTGTTTTCCATTTCTGCCTGCTTGTCTGGGCCTGATCCTGTTTTTCTTGCTAAATGGAAAGTGGCTCCTTTCCACAGACTCAGGCTTTGTCCCATTCTTTAGCTTGCAGGCAGTTCTATACTTACAGAACTGCACCCACAAATCCTTAGGATTTCCCCAATCCTTTTCTAACATTTCTCTATCCCATTTTGGGTTGCCCCAACCTTCCTGGGCAAACCCTTTCTCTATATCACTAAAATCCATGTCTATCATGACAGGCTTCATGTTGCTGTATGTGAACAAGTAGCACAATCCTGCCGACTACGCCAATTCTGTCAGCCGACGGTCAGGGCAGTGAGTCCCTTATGACCGGCTGAAGTTCTTTTAAATTGTGCTTGGTTCTGTTACAGCAACTGAAGGAGTCAGGTTAAAGCTTAAACAGTTACTATTTTATTGTTACAGGGTAAACTTAGTTGTTAAATGCTACTACTGTGTTACAGATAACACAGACACTACAAAGGACAGAACAGAAATTACACTAAGTCACTTACAGGTACCATGAAACCCTTTGGTTCTCTGAGCTCTTATTAAATGCATGCAAAATAGACACATAGCAGGTATATTCTCACCCCTGCGTTCCAGACTTGGCGTGGCCAGCGTCTTTCTCTCAATCCCTCGGGAAGAAGTAGGGCGAGGTTGGGCGTCCCACAGACCTCGGGAGACAATCAATACCTGCCAGCAGGTATAGATGATTGGAGCTCAAATGGGGTGGGCGGCTGAACCTCTTTTATACCCCTTGGGTCATGTAGGCTTCTTCCTGGTTTCAAGTGGCCAATTAGGAAAAATGGCTTTGAATGCCAAGTTTCCCACGAAGGGTGCAAAGCATAATTTACACCTGGGAAAATGCAGACAATGGGCACCTCTGGTATGTGATGGGCGAAGATTCCTCTCCTGGGACAGTGCAGGCGTGTCAATTACTGGTACTAGCCATCAGGGCGACGGGAGGCCCCGGGTCGTCAGCTAGCCCATTTACTGTCTGGTTTCTGTTTATGGTAGAGTCAGGGACAGGCAGCAAACCTGTGTTCCCAGGGCATCAAAGGCTGACTGCCTTTCTCTTGCTCTCTGGGGGGGGGAGGAACCAAGATGGGGTTCGTGGAAAAACAAGATGGGGTTTTGTGTCTGGCTACACACCCTTTTAAATACTTGAAAGCTGTTGTCATGTCCCCTCTTAGTCTTCTTTTTTCCAGACTAAAGAATCCGAATTCTTTAAAACTTCCTTTACAGGTAGTGTTTTCTAGACCTTTAATAATTTTTCTTGGTCTTCTCTGGATCTTCCATCTTTCCTGAAATATTGTGTCAATACCCCTCCCCCCATACCCAATACTCCAACTGAGCCTAATCAGTGCAGCATAGAGTAGAAGAATTATTTCTTATGTCTTGCTTACAACACTCCTTTTACTACATCCAGAATGATATTTTCTTTTTTTTGCAATTCAGTCACACTGTTGACTGATATTTAGCTAATGATCCACTATGACCCCTAAATCTTTCCACAGTACTCCTTCATATGTAGTCATTTCCAGTTTTGTATATTTGTAACTGATTGTTCCTTCCTAAGTGGAATACTTTTGTACTTGTCCTTGAATTCCATCCTATTTACTTCAGACAGTTTATCCAGTTTGTCTAGATAATTTTGAATTATAATCCTATCCTCCAAAGCATTTACAACTCCTCCCAGTTTGGTTTCATCCACTAACTCTCTATTCCATTAGCTAAATAACTCATGAAGATATTAAACAGAGATGGTCCTCAAACTGATGCCTGGGGGACCCCACATGTTGTGCCCTTCCACCATGACTGTGCACTGTTGATAACTACTCTCTGGGAATGGTTATCCAACCACTTACGTACCAACTTTATAGTAGTTCCAGCTAGGTTGTGTTTCCCTAGTTTGGTAAATAGAAGGTCATGTGAGACTGTATCAGGTGCCTTGGAAAAGTCTAGATATACCACATTTACCATTTTCCTCTTTTCCACAAGGCTTTTTATCCTATCGGAGAAAGTTATCTATTTGGTTTTACATGTTTTGTTCTTTATAAACCCCTGCTAAATGTTACTTATTAGCTTATTATGGTCTAGATGTTTGCAAATGGATTCCTGAATTATTTGTCTGTTATCTTTCATGGTGCAGTGGTTAATCTGACTAGTCTAATTCTCTGGGTTGTCCTTATTTTCCTCTTTACAGACGGGGACTATATTTTCCCTTTTATTGTTTTCTGGAATCTCTCCAGCCTTTCTTGACTTTTCAAAGATAATTGCTAATGGCTCACATATCTCCTCAGTCAGATCCTTGAATATTCTAGGATAAATTTTCATCAGGCCCTTGTGACTTGAAAACATCTAATTTGTTTACATAATTTTTAATTTATTCTTTTCCTATTTTAGCCTTTGATCACACCTCATTTTCACTGACATTCACTGTGCTAGATGTCCAATCACTATTGTCCTTCTTGGTGAAAACCAAAACAAATAAGTCATTAAATACCTCTGCCATTTCCACTTTTTCTGATATTGTTTTCCTTCTTCATTGAGCAATGAGCCTACCCTGTCCTGGCTCTTTCTCTTGCTTCTTATATATTTGTAGAATGTTGTCTTGTTACCCTTCATGTCTCTCGGTAGTTTGATCTTGTTTTGCACCTGGTTCTTTCTAATTTTGTCCATACATTCTTGTGTGATTTATTGATATTCTCCCTTGTAATTTGACTTAGTTTCCATTTTTTGGTAAAAGGCCTTTTGCTACTTCACACATCATTGCCACTTGAAACTTAAGAGTGGCAATAGGATTTGGACTCAGATCCTCCTTCTGCTTCAAAAGCATAGTTTGATAACACTTGAGCTGAAGATGTGCCATTTACTTTAACATTATAAGTCCCGAGCCACATGATTTGGAAGTTCTGATTCTACTTTGTAACCCACATACAACCCACACAAGTCATTATCCTTACAATATTTTTTTCTGCAAGGCTGATAAGTTTATATTTCAAAACTGAGAAATCAAAATTCCTCACCCACATGCTTTTCAACATTTCAGTAAATCAACAAATGTTCTGAAATAGAACTAAAGCTATTGCTACATTATTGCAGTTAAGGATATTATATCAGATATGCTTACAACAATATGTTTATCAATAATATTTATGACATATTTATATCTGATAATGGTACACCATATTGTAAAATACTAAGAATGAAACATGTTGAAAGAACATACATCATATGCCACTTGATGGGTAACAAAAGGAAAGGACTCCACGTTGCTAGCACTCAATAAACTTGTTTTTAAGACATCTATTTACTGAGGTTGATGTTACTATTCTAGCCATGTGCAAACAGATTGACTTCCCGATGCCTCCTCCATACTCTTCCCTTTTGAAACCTATGATTCGCTCTCCAGGTTCCATGCACATTGCTATAGTATTAACACAAAGTTTGTTTGTCATACTTGAGGTTATCCTGACACTTTCCAATGTAAAGCTTGAAACCATAGAATTAAGCCTTCTGAACTCATTGCTGCTTTCACATTACCTACAACACTGATTATACATTTCAGGCTCCATGTGGCTCTCACTTCCACCAGAACCAAAAGTACCTCACCTTCAAAGCTATGCCTCAAAGCAAAACTTTAATAATAACCTCATACACTCTTTTATTGACAGACTAGTATATCTGACTGAGACATTCCATATTTGAGAAGTTACTCTGCCTTAACATTGCTGAGGTTGCATATTTCTAAGGGTACATCTACACAGCAGGGCTAAAGTCGAATTAAGCTATGCAACTTCAGCTACATTAATTGAGTAGTTGAAGTTCAAATAGTTTGTCGGCTTTTGGCGCAGTCTATACAGCAGGAAGTCAAGGAAGAACACTCTTCCTCTGACTTTCCTTATTTCTCACAAAATGAAGGTAACAGGAGCTGGAGTGAGAAGTCCTCCATTTCAACATTATTTTGAAATAAAGGCTTATAGTGACTATAGATGCACACTATGTTGTTTCAGAATGTCAGTTATTTTGAAACAATGCTGCTGTATAGAAATACACAGGTTCAATGTTCTTACTGTTTTATTGAGATTTTTTTTTTAAATAAAGGTTTAAAGTTTCATTAAATTGAACATTTTGGACTAATTTCTTAACTGTGAAGTTGTGACCAGTGACTCTCAAACTGCCTGGAACAGAAACAAAGTGAGGGAAGAAAGGTGGCAACCAGAAGATGACCAGGGCTGGTGACTGACTTTGCCAGGCCCTGTGTAATGTGTGAAGGAGAGCAGATGCTCAGCTCTGCCTCCCCCCCTTTGGCAGAAGGGGCAGTACTAGGGGCAGCAAGTCCTCAGCATTGCCCAGACCATGACACTCCTCTCCCACGCAGCCCTCTGCACCACCTAGACCGTGCTGCATGGGGCTCCAACAGCAATTTAAAGAGCGTGGAACACTGACCCTTTTAAATTGCCAGGCCCCAAGGCAACTGTCCCCTTTCCCCCCCCATTGGCGGTTCCATTCATGACAGCATCTCTTTGATAATTGTTTCCCATCTTTCTCTCTGCCAGCTCATTGTTGTGGGTGCTGCTTTGCTTTCTTTGCTAGTTTACAGTGTTGCTGGCATTATGGTATCATTTTTAAACATTCTAAATGGGGAAAAAAATACGAGGCACCTGAAAAAGTTTGGACCAAGCAAAAATGGCTGGAAAGTTCTGTGCATCCCAGAACAGACGTTTTAGTCTAGAAGCCTGAAAGCAGTACACTACTGCAGCACTAGATTTTCCATCTGCAATAATGCTGCAATTTCCAACAGACATTTGTGGGCAGAAATGTTTGATCTCCCTCTAGTAGTTTTACTTCATACTGTTATCGCTAATACTAAATCTTTAAGACATGAAACATCTGTTTTGTGGCTATTTAAACTAGGGCAAGATATACCAACCCAAGGAAAACCACTCCAAATTGGGAGTGAGCAGAGCATTGGACTTTAAGATGCATTTTGAAACAGCCCAGATACTCTGCTGCTTTAATATGAAAGTAAAGATGTGGATGGCAAATTGGGAAGAAGGATGCTCTCTTGCTTAAGGCACTGGACTGGGTCTCAGGAGAATTGTTTTTAATTCCTGGCTCTGTTTTCCTTTGCAAGTCACTTTATCTCTCTGTGCTGTGATTCCCCAGCCATAAGGTAGGGATGAAAATACTATCTTTCCCTTACCATTTGTTTCTCTCATTTGTGTCGAATATGGTTTCTGGTTCAAAGAATGTTTCTCTTACTGTTGATGAATACAGCTGCAATGAGGCCTCTAGATACTACTAGAATACAGATACTGCAAGTCATGATTTAATGCTACTCAGTGTAAAAAGGAGGATAAAGGACAGTGAAACCAGTGATAATATCTGAAAACTTTTCAAAACACTATTGAGTACCATATGAGACATTTAGTTACATAAGTTCTATGGAAAACTCTGAGGCAGTTTAAAGAACATCCACACTGAATGTGACAGATAAATCCACAGATGAATGTTGCCAAATGAATGTAGGATCTAATCCTGCTGGCCCTCTTTAGGCAAAATGTTCAGTGAAGCAGAGAATCCAAGATTTCTACAACTAAGGGTACATCTACACGGCAGGGTTTTCTGGAATAACAACTGTTATTCCAGAAAAACAATACTTGCATCCACACTGCAATAGCACTGTTTTGACAAAAAGTCGAATAATGGACGGCTTTTTCTGACAGCGGTAAAACCTCATTCTATGAAGAATAACGCTTTTTCCAAAAAGGGGGGGGTGCCCTCCCACCACCAGTCACTGCTGGAAGGAGACTGGGGACAAGGGCGCACACACACACACACACACCCGTGCACAGACTCTGGAGTGCCGCATATGGCAGATGGGCATGCCTGCACGCTCGAGGCACCACCCGCTCCCAGGGACAGCACTGCTAGGTGCAGGCGTGTGTGCGACCCCAATGGAAGCCCAGGCTACTCGAGGCCCCTTTCCCAGCCATGGGATCCCAGTGTGGCTGGACACTTGCCTTGCCTGCTTGTCTGTGGGATGGATGTGGGGGGAGTGTGGGAAGTATGGTCCCCTGGGTGCTTCTGGGCCCCTGTGAGGCAGGGCCCACTATCCAGGCCACACATGGCCTTGTTCCCGGGGCATCACTGTCCTCTGACCTGAGGACTGTTGCTCTCAGCTTGCTGATGAGGGCAAGGCCTCAGGGACAGTATCTTCAGGGATGACTGAACACCTCTCTTTATTCTCCTCAGCTGGACATGCTATGACTATGGGGCGATCACTACCAGCAGAGCCAGCCACCCGACCCCAGGGGAGCCGCAGGTGTCAGAGGATCCAGGAGGACCTCATGAGGGAGCATGTACCTGTCCTCCAGGACATACAGCAGACACTGGCTTAGAAGGTCTGGGATGATGCCCAATGGTGGGCCCAGATGTGGACTGAGCTGATGCAGCAGGGCTGCAACATGTGTGCCACCATCTGGGAGATGATGGTCTACCCAGCTCCTGTCTCTGCTCCTGTCCCTGCCCCCACTCCCTCTTCTATGCCTAACCCTCCTCCAGCCCCCACTCCTGACTATCGCCCAGTTCTCCCTGGACCCTCCCAACCCCGAGGTCGCTGAGGTCTCCCGACCTGAGGTGGAATTTCCATCTGCACCACTCATAGCCCCAGCTCTGAACCTCTCCTTCCCACTCCAAGGTTCTCAGCCTCCCTGCTCCCTCCTCATATCCAGGTTCTCAGCCCCCCTCCTCTCTTCCTATATTCAGGTTCTCAGACCTCTTCCACCCCAGTTACTTTTATTAACAAAAATACAAAGTTTTTTTTGAAACACAGAACTGGTGTTTTTATTGAGTCTACAGGGAAGGGGGGAAGGGAGGAAGGGAGGAGGGGTAGTTGTGGGGAAGGTAGAGAGGGGCAAGGCACAGGCTGCTAGTGGAGAGGCCCTGGTGAGAGTTACTGGGGTCCTTCAGAAAAACTCTCCCTCAGGGCCTCCTGGATGCGCACCTCTACTTGATGGGCCTGGCGGAGGGCAACTGCTTGAAGGCCCTCCCTCCTGGCCGGCTGGCCTCTGCCTTTCACCCCGGAAGGAAGACCTACCCCTTGGTCTTCACAATGTTGTGGAGAACACAACAGGCTGAGATTACCTGGGGGATGTTGTGCTCCCACACATCGAAGCGGGTCAGGAGTCACCGGATCCATGCCTTCAAGAGTCCAAAGGTGCATTCCACCTGGTTGCAGGCCCTGCCCAGGCAGGCATTGAAATGGTCCCTGCTTGTATCCAGGTGGCCGGTGTAGGGCTTCCGTAAGCCATGGGATAAAGGGGTAAACTGCGTTGCCCACGATGCACGATGCCCATCTCCATGTCTTTGACCCTGAAGTCACGCTGGGGAAAGAATGTGCCAACCTCCAGTTTTTGGCAGAGATTGGAGTTTCTGAACACTCAGGCATCGTGCATCCTCCCTGACCACCCAAAAAAAATGTCCAAAAACTATCCGTCGTGGTTGACGGGGGCCTGCAGGACCATTGAGAAGTATCCCTTCCTGTTGATGTACTTGGTGGCTCAATGTTCAGGGGCCTGGATGGGGATGTGGGTTCCATCTATGTCCCCGACCCCGACCCCCACCCCCAGTTGGGGAAGCCCAGGGTGGCAAATCCGGCCATGATGGGGTCTGCCAGGCAGATGAGCCTGCACAGGAGGATGGAGTTTATGGCCCTTACCACCTGCAGAACGAGACAAACAAAGACAGAAAACAGAATCAAAGGACGTTCAAGAGTCCTTGGGAGATCCCCTCCCGCTCTCCCTTTTTCCCCCCCACAAACACCCAAGCAGCCACCCCTTATGAAGCCTGCCCCCCTGCAGGGCTGTGTGAGGGTGGGACTGCAGAACCACCTGGGGACAGGGCTTCCCCTCCACCCCCCACTTCCCTAACCCCTCCTTTCCCTAGGGTCCCCCTTTCCAGTACTCCCCCCTCCAGGGACTGCAGCCCGAGAGTGCCTTACCTCCCATGCTGAACTGGTTGCCCACAGGCCGATAACTGTCTGGCATGGCGAGCTTCCAGACAGCAATGGCGACCAGCTTCACCAGGGGGATGGCAGGTTGCATCTGGGTGTCCTGTCGATGGAGGGCAAGGGTGAGCCAGGCACACAGCTCAATGAAGGTGGCCTTCCTCATGTTGAAGTTATGGAGCCACTGCTGATTGTCCCACCGCTCCATCACCAGCAGGTCCCACCAGTCAGAACTGGTGTCCAGCCTCCAGAACCTTCTCTCCACCGTAGGGTGCAGTTGCAAGGGCCTTGCTCCCACACATAGGCAGAGGGTCTTGATGATGAGTTCTGAGTCCAGTTCATGCAAGGCCATGAAGGCAGCCTGCAGAAACTGCAGCATGGCAGCGTGGGGCCATCGCATGCCAAGAGGCAGCTCCGGTTCCATGTCAAGGAATGCTGTGGTGTCTAAAGGCAGAGTAACCAGAGCACGCAGTGGAAATGCTTTGCTGTCTCTTGGAGAGGTAGGCAAGAAAGCAGCAGAAGCTGAGAAATGGCTGTCCGGGGGGGCCCTTTAAGCTCGTGTCTCAGATAGCCTTAGGCAACAGCACCCGGAAGCAACTGCTGACCTAATTCCCTGCCTGAACTGGTTCCGGGTGGCCTTAAAGGCGAGATAGTGTTCAATCAGTGTGGACGCTCTCTTTTGGAAGTAGCACAGCGCTATTTCATTGCTCTTTTTGTATGTGGATGCTTTCTTTCGAAATAAGCTTTTCTGAAAGATCTCTTCTGGAAAAGCTTATTTTGAAAGAAGCTTGCAGTCTAGATGAAGCCTAAGTTTGTAGTTCTTTTGCTTCATCATTATTGCATTTTGCCACTTTCTCATTCACAAGAGTGCCAGTCATTCTTGATTTAAGATCGTATCTTTATGTGAAAGTCTTCTTACATAGCTCAGTTAGGTTTCTCATTGTGCCAAATTTATTATAAACTTTAAGGAGAACAAGTGCCTAGTATGCCTGAGTGGTATTGTTATATGACAGTTGGATGGGAAGAAATCTTTCCTTCTAGCTGCTATACTTGCTTCCTGGCCACTATTACATCTCCGAGGGATGCAATAGTGCCTCTAGCTTTTGCTCCTTGGATGCAAAAATCAGAAGATCCACAAAGCAGCAGATCTACCTACACCTGTCTCACTCTTCTGCCAAGCCATCCTTCCCATGCTCATGGGTGAACAGTAAGGTGGCAAAATTTGCAGATCATACAAATTTACTTCAGATAGTCAAGTCCAAAACAGTTACAAAGGGATATCACAAAACGGGATGACTGGCCAACAAAATGGCAGATGAAATTCTGTATTCATAAAGGCAAAGTAATGTACATTAGAAACATAATCTCAAATATATGAAGAAAATGAGCTGTTACCACTCACAAAAGAGATCTTGTAATCACTGTGGAGAGTTCTCTGAAAAAATCCATTCAAAGTGTAGTGGCAGTCAAAAAAGCGAACAGATTGGCTGTGTCTACACTGGCATGAATTTCCGGAACTGCTTAAAACGGAATACTATTCCGTTTTCAGTTTTTCCGGAAAAGGAGCGTTTACATTGGCAGGCTGCTTTTCCGGAAAAGCCCTTTTTCCGGAAAAGCGTCTGTGGCCAATGTAGACGCACTTTTCCGGAAAAGAGCCCCGAGCGCCATTTTTGCGATCGGGGCTTTTTTCCGGAAAAGACTACTGGGCTGTCTACACTGGCCCTTTTCCAGAACAGTGTTCCGGAATAAGGACTTATGCCCGAGCGGGAGCAGAATAGTTTTTCCGGAATAGCGGCTGATTTTGTACAGTAGAGCATCGTTGCTTTTCCGGAAATTCAAGGGCCAGTGTAGACAGCTCGCAGCTTATTCCGGAAAAGCGGCTGATTTTCCGGAATAAGTGGCCCAGTGTAGACACAGCCATTGTTAGGAACCATTAGGGGAAAAAATGATCACAATGCAACTATATAAATCTGTGGTATGTCCACACCTTCAATACTGGATGCAGTTCTCATCACAAAAAAAAGATATATTAGAATTGGAAAAGGCACACAGAGAGGAGCAACAAAAGTGATGAAAATTATGGAACAGTTTCTGAACCAGAAAGAGATTAAAAAGACTGGGACTTTCCATCTTGATAACAAGATGACTAAGAGGGGATGTGGCAGAGGTCTATAAAATTGATTGGCACAGGGAAAGTAAATAAGGAAATATTATTAACATCTTCACATAACACAAGAATGAGGCGCCATCCAATTAAATTAATAGGCAGCATGTTTTTAAAAGCCATTGTCTGGGAACTGAGAGGCTCCATGCCTGTAGCCAGCACTAGGATTGCAGTGGTAGGCGGGCAGGACAGATTGAATGGCTGAGCTACATGCAGCCAAGGTAGAAGATGAGTGGGCGGGGGCCCATTAGCCAATGGGAGCTGCAGGAAGTTTGCTGACTCCTCCCTACAGTGAAAAAATGTGAAGAACCCATTCATGAGTCGACCCCCACTCTTCACAGAAGGATTTTTTTACCAAAAAATTGGCTTATGAATGCATATATACTGTATGTTACCTGAGAAGTAACTTATCTGTTTCATTTGAGAAATGCTATATGAAACCAAAAGTCATAGAGGTAAACCATGTTATATCTGCAAGGACATAAACACCGGAGTGGAGGTTATGTTGGTAAAGCTCAAGCTAGACAATCAACTAGTTAAATCTATAAATTACCATAATCACCCAAAATGTGCTCTTTCATAAGCCTTTGAGTCCCAAGGGCTATGAGACGTCTGGCAAAAGTAGCAATATCTTCACAGACAAATGCTTTCTGTCATCACATTTGTTACTTGTAGTGAATCCTTTGGTTAACTGCCATCTTTCAATTTCATTGGTTCTCTAAGAATGTACAAGACATATTCATTTAGGAATTTCAAATGTCTCCTTGACATCATTTCATAAATAGCTGAAGAAAATTACTCATATTCTGGACTATATTCTGGCATTTTGTGCTTGATAGGTACTCTCAAAAATCAAGTTGCTTTCCAGGTTAGTAGTAGTCTCTTCATAGGACTGGTGGTCTTCCAGTTTTTGAGACTAGAAAGTCAAAGGAGCATAAATCTGCTACTGCTGATACATTGACTCCCATTAATACATCTTTACAATATTTTTGACACCAGCAAAACATCTAAATCAAGAATAAAATTATCATGGAGCCAGCAATACATACAATACTAGCAGCTGAACTGTCACTAGTTTAGAAATAATCTAGTTTCACTATGCTCTATAGCAGAGGAGGCAAACTATGGCTCATGGACCACATCTGGCCCACTAAACCTTTCAGTCCTTGAGTCTGCATTGCTAGCATTTATATTCAAAAAGCCATGGTGACAGGGCACATTTCTTTGCAATAGTTTCCTGGTTTTAGTGTGGTAGCAATCCATCTGTTCCTGAGAGCTAAGGGAAACTTACCTGAATGGAAGAGAAGCTCTGGAGTCATATGCCACTGATGGATTCTGGTGCTATTTTGGGCAGGTATTTAGAAAATACAAGGATGAGGATTGTGTAAATATTGAGATAAGTGAACAAACATCCAATAGCTTGGACGGCAATGTGAGCCTTTGCGTGGGCCTGAAGCTTATTGAAAGACTCTGGGGAAAACAGTAAAAAAGAAATGGCTTTGAATGATCTAAGTAGGGTGTAGAAAAAAGCTCTTTGAAGGGTCATTGTGGGTGTGTCTAGACTACAGGATTTTTTTTGAAAAACAGCCATTTTCCCGAAAAAATTTCACCTACATCCACACTGCAATCGCGTTTTTTTCTAAAGAAAATTGAAAGAACGCAGGGGTTTTTCTGACATTGATAAACCTCCTGCTATGAGAAAGAGCTCTTTCAGAAAAAGGCATGTGTGGACAAGGAAGAGGCAGTTCTTTCGAAAGAAGAGGTCTCTAGGAAAAAGAACAGGTGCCCTGGTGGACACTCCATCCACAGTAATCACAGCTCTCTAGTTCCTGTCTCTTAAAGCTGCAGGCATCCGGGATAAGCCTTGTGGCAGGAAGCTGGCCTTGCAGCAGGAGCCTGACCACAGGCCTGCAGACAGATGGCAGAGCCACAAGCTCCCTGAGACACCCCTGGCCCTTCCAGGGAGCAACCCCAGGCGTCCCAGGACCCACCCAGGGGCACCAAATGCTGGGCACCTTCCTGGACTGGCCCAGAGATCCTGTCCCTCCTGGAGCTGTGGGGGGAGGAGGAGGCCCTGAAGGATGTGACCTCCAAGTGCTGCAATGAGAACACTTATGGGCACATGGCCGAAGCTCTGGCCCAGAGGGGACACTACCCCCGCACCCTCGACCAAGTCCAGAGCAAAGTAAAGGAGCTCCAGCAAGGGCACACTCGGGCCAGGGAGCGCAGCTCTCACTCTGGGGCAGGACCACACTCCTGCCCATACTATAGAGAACTCCACCAGATACTGGGTGATGGGCAAGCCCTTTCCCCATGTATACTGGTGGACTCGGGCTTGGAAACACTGGTGGTCACCCAGCCTGAGCTTCTGGAAGAGGAGGACCATGAGCTGCAGGAGGACACCAGCAGTATCATCACCCTCAGCCTGGAACCGGTACCCCAGATCCTAGACATCTCCCAGGCATCGTCTGACACCGGGGAGGGAACATCAGGTGAGTGCTGTCAGGTTGGTGCACACACAGGTTGGCAGTGGAGGCAGGAGCATGGGGGATGGGATGAGATCGTTGCTCGACATGCTCAGTCTGGACAGCATGCAGCTGGCCATGCACGTGCAAGAACATGCAGCAGCAATGTGAAACATGTGATCTCAGGAGCCAGTCCCGGAGCACACACGGGCTGCTGCTCACAGTCTGGGGGGAGGCCCCATACATATATGACCCCGGGGAGGGATGCCCTCCCCCCGCCAGGCACTGCCAGAAGCAGACTGGGCACAAGGGCGCATGCACAACTCCACACAGACTGATGAGTGTTGCACATAGCACACGGCCATGTCTGCATTCACGAGGCACCACACCCTCCTGCAGACAGTGCTGCCAGGTGCAGGTGTGTGTGTGTAGGCCCAGGGAGGGCAGGCCGCTCCAGGCCCCTCTCCACCCATGGGAATCCACTCTGTCCAGACACTTCCCTGGTCTGCTTCTCCATAGGGGGGAAGTGGGCAGGATGGTCTCCTAGGCACCTCGGGCCCCTGTGAAGCGGGGCCTGCCGTGGCTCTCAGGACATTACCATCCCCTTTTCCAAGGACAGTTGCTTGCTGCTCACAGAGGAGGACACATCCTCAGGGACAGTGTCTGCATGGATGACTGACTGCCTCTCCCTCTTGTCCTGCACAGCCGGACCAGCCATCACTGAGGGGTGAGCCACACCAGCCCAGGCAGCCGACCAAAGCCAGGGGAGCCACAAGCACTGGAGGTCCACCATGACCTCATGAGACAGCATGTCTCAGTCATGCGAGACATGCAGCAAACACTTGCTTAAAAGGTCTGCGATGACCCCGAGTGGAGCAATCGCATGTGGGACCAGCTGGTGTGGCAGGGCGAAAATATGTGTGCCACCATCCGGGAGGTGATTGCATACCCGGGTCCTGCCCCCATTCCCACTCTCCCCTGCTCCCACTTCGCCCAACTCTGCACCCCCATCCCCTGCTCTCCCGCCATCCCTGAGCCTGCTGCAGCCCCCCTTACCCAGCCACCTGTTGTCCCAGGCCCCACCCAACCCCGAGTCTGTCGAGGTCCCTGGACCCAAAGCGGCACTTGCAGATGCTGCACGTACCACTCCCAGCCCTGAGCCCCCCTCCAGGTTCTCAGCCCCATTCCCCTTCCCCCCTCCAGATTCTCAGCCCTCCTCTGCCCCAGTTACTTTGATTATAAAGAACAAAAAACAAAGTTTATTTTGAAAAAAAAACTGGTGTCTTTATTAATTGAACAGGGAATGGGGGCAGGGAGGGGTTGTGGTGCGAAAGGTATTGGGGGGCAAAGCACAAACCCCATTAGGGAGGAGCTGGGGAGAGTTACTGGGATCCTTCAGAGAACCTCTCCCTCAGGGCCTCTTGGATGCACTGCACAGCCTGATGGGCCTAGTGGATGGCAGCTGTCCATGGCTGTTCAAACAGCCTCCCCTCACTACCAGCCTGTGTCCCCCACCCTGGGAGGAAGGCCTCCCCTTTGCTCTCCACAAAGTTGTGGAGGATGCAACACACAGAGACCACCTCTCAGATGTTGCGCTCCCCCATGTCGAGGCATGTCGGCAGGCACCTGAACCGGGCCTTGAGGCACCCGAAGGTGCATTTCACCTGCATGCGAGCCTGGTTCAGGTGCATGTTAAATTGTTCCCTGCTTGGTCCAGGTGGCCAGTGTAGGGTTTCATGAGCCATGGCATCAGTGGGTAGGCTGCGTCATCCATGATGCAAATTGGCATCTGGACGTCCCTAACCGCAAAGTACCACTGGGGGGGAAGAATGTTCCAGCCTGCAGCCTGCAATAGAGGCTAGGGTTCCTAAATATGTGGACATCATGTGCCCGACTTGACCACCCTACAAAAATATCTGAAACCTGTCCCTGCTGGTTGACCAGGGTCTGCAGCACCATGGAGAAGTAGCCCTTTCTGTTTATATATTGGAAAGCTCAGTGCTGTGGTACATGTGGCTCAATGTGGGTCCCATTGATTGCTCCTCTACAATTTGGGAATCCAAGGGCAGCAAATCTGGCCACGATGGGGTCCAAGTCTCCGAGGTGGATGATCCTGCACAGCAGGGTGGAGTTGATGGCCCTCACCATCTGCAGAAGGAGACATAGAAACACACAAAACAGAATGAGAGAGAGTGCCTGAGCCCTTAGGAGGTGCCCACCTACTCCCCTCCCCCGCAAAGACCCCAGGAGTCACCCCCTATGAGGTCGCCTCCCCCCCAGAAGCAGAGCTGAGTGAGGGCAGATGGCACCCCTCCCCCAGAGACAGGCCTTGATGCCACCCCCACTCCTCCTCCCCCTCTCCTTTTCCAAGGGTCCCCCTTTTCCAGCTTCCCCCCGCCCTGCAGGGAGTGTACCCTGGGTGTGCCTTACCTCCATAAAGATGATTCCAACAGTGGGTTCCCCACACTGAACTGGTGTCGCACTGAGTGGTAGCTGTCGGGGGTGGCGAGGTTCCAGACGGCAACTATGACCCTCTTCTCAAGGGGGATGGCAGGCTGCAGGTGGGTGTTGCGTCTTCAGAGGGCAGAGGCGAGCCAGGCACACAGCTCCAAGAAGGTGGCCTTCCACATGTGGAAGTTTTGAAGCCACAGCTGGTTGTCCCACTGCTCCATCATGAGGCTGTCCCACCAGTGAGAACTGGGGTTCAGCCTCTAAAATGGCCTCTCAACCGTGGAGTACAGGGGCAAGGGCCTTGCTCTCGCATCCAGGCAGAGGTTCTCAATGCTAAGCTCGGATTCAAGCTGGGGAGGACCATCATGACAGTCTACTGAAAGAAGCTGCAGCATGGCAGTGTGGGGCCATCGCCTGCCCAGGGGCAACTCCAGCTCCATGGCAAAAAGAGAAAAAAATGCTGTGGCATCCAACAAAAATGGGAAACCAAAGCATGCACTGCAAAGCCTTGCTGTCCCGCAGAGAGGTAGGCAAGCAAGCAGCAGAACCTGAGAGGTCCCTTTAAGCACGTCTCAGATAGCCTTAGGCAACAGCACCCAGAAGTAACTGCTGACCTAATGCCCTGGCTGAAGTGGTTCTGGGTGGCCTCTTATGCAAGACAGCTCCCAATCAGTGTGGACGCTCTCTTTCAAAAAAGCAGATCGCTTTTTCGATCCACTTTTGAAGTGTGGACACTTTCTTTCGAAAGAAGTTTTTTTTGGAAGATCTCTTCTGAAAAAGCTTCTTTCGAAAGAAGCCTGCAGTCTAGATGTAGCCTATGATTCCACCTCCCAATATAGTGGGTTCAGATAGGGTATCAAAAATGTAATCCGAGTCCTCTCTAGACAGAACATGAGAAGTTAAGATGAACAGAGAAGGAAGACTCACATTTTGGATTCATTCCTTCCAGCTCTTAGCAGAAAAAGCATTGGCAACAGAGTTCTGAGAAGAACATGCATCTACTCTATAAGTAAAGGCTAGCAAAGATGCTGTATGCCCACTGATATGCAGTTGTATTTTACTTTATGGCTTAAGATGGGGTATTCCTTGTGAACAAAATATACAAAATTCCATATTTCACTAACTTTTAGATTGCATCTCATTTAACTCTGCATGTATAATTTGCATTGTACACTACATGACCATTCACAGAGCCTGTCAAAAAAATTGTGATATCCCTCCATAGTAGTTAGTCAATCAGAAAGCCTGTACACTTGAAGATGATCTCATTAAAACATTTAAACAACTAGACAAGCCACTCTAAATACAGGAAAGATGACAAACAAGCATGGATGGTGGTAAGCTCAGGATTCAACAGAATAATAATAAAATTTGTAAAAAGCATTGACAATTATATTTATTACAATAGTATCTAAGGGCCAACCAAGAATGGAGCTCCCTTGTATGCAATGTAACAAAAAATGAATGCAATCAATATAACTTTTTCTACAATCCAGGCAAATTGCCTCAACAGGTTACTAAACTCCTGGTCCCAGAACTGCTCGGAGAGGTTTCCTATCACTTTTAATCATAATGAGATAATATAAGAGCTCACCAGACAAGACTGGTTGCATCTAACAATGCTTCTTTACTTCTGAGAAACAGGTCTAGTTTCTCTTAAGTCTCTACCAGTATTAATGTAGTTTGCTGCCATCTGTTCTAGAAAAAGAAAGATTGACATATCCAGAGAACTTCTGGTTGTATTTTGCAATATGCTACAGAATTTTTCAAGTCACAGAAATGACATTTCTATGAACGTCACAGTCTTGTTGCCAGTAGAAGCTCTGAAATCAGAATTAATGATGCCAGCATGAAACACTTGATCGACAGCATGAAGATTAACCAATTACTAGAAGATTAGGGTTGGAAAAGACCTTTGAAGGTCATCTAGTCCAACTCCCAGCTCAAAACAGGACCACCCCCAGCTAATCATTCCAGGCAGGGTTTTGTCAAGTCTGGCCTTAAAAACCTCTCAAGATGGACATTCCATCACCTTCCTAAGTAATCTATTCCAGTGCTTCACCACCCTTTAAGTGAAGAAGTTTTACCTAATATCCAGCCTGATGTCCCCCATAGCAACTTGAGACCACTGCTCCCTGTTCTTTCATCTGCATACCACTGAGAATAGCCCGGCTCCTTTCTCTTTGGAATCCCCCTTCAGTTAGTTGAGGCCCCCTCAGTCTCCTCTGGAGACTAAATAAACCCAGCACCCTCAGCTTTGTGTGTGGTTATGTCTACACTGCTGGGGGGAGGGGCGGTAGTTTCGGAAAAAGGTGAGCAAATTGCAAACCTCCATTTGCATACCTTTTTCTGATTCTTTTTTCGGAAGAGGCTTTTCCAACATTTGGCCCATCTATATGGGCCCAAATGTCAGAAAAACTTCCTCATTCAGAAAAGCCCTTATTCCTCATAAAACGAGGAAAACACGGCTTCTGAAAGAGTGCGTCTGCTCTTCCAAACAAAACGACATGTTCCCTGGACACAGTGGAGTTTTTCCAGGATACATAGCCTGTGGCGGGGTGAGTGGGAACTGGGTACCATACTTCGGATGTGGCCTCAGCAGTGCAGAATATTGGGAAACAATCACTTCCCTCAGTTTGCTGGCAATGCTCCTACTAATGCAGCCCCATATACCATTAGCCTTCTCTTGGCAACAAGGGCACACTGTTAACTCATATCCAGCTTCTTGTCTATTGTAATCCCCAGGTCCTTGTCTGCAGAACTGCTGCTTAGCCACTTGATCCCAAGCCTGCAGAAGTGCACGGTATTCTTCCATCCTACGTGCAGGACTTTGCACTTGTCCTCATTGAACCTCATCTGATTTCATTTGGTCCAATCCTCCAAATTGTCTAAGAGTACCATTTCCATGTTCTCATGGATGAGAACATGGAAATGGTACTGTACAATTCAACAGTCTATTAAATCATCTGGGCAGATCCTTTTCGTCCACCCAGCACTTTTTTGTAGCCAGTCTTCTGTTTCTTTAAGTTATTTTCACCCATTGGCTTTCCAAGCTAGATGTAGCTATGAACCTCATTGCAAGATCAAAAACAAAAGTAATTTAGTTAAACTGTGCAATCAGTTAGTTATTGCTACATCTACACAGAGAATACTTAGGCCTGCAGCAAAAGAGAAAGGTAGTTCTTTAAGAACACTGACTAATGTTACCGAAATACAGGCCTGATTCAAGGCCCAGTGAAGTCAAAGGAAATCACTTTGTTGGCTTCCATAGGCTACAGATCGGGCCCCAGATGATCTATAAAATTAATAAAATGTTGCTCTATTTTACAGGTAGCTTTGCAAACACTAACACAGCTGAGGAGAAACTTAAAAATCAACAAAACCTTGTATGCAGCAACAAGATTTAAACATGCAAGTTCTTTAAGTCCTATACACAGAGAAATCTATCTAATCTATCTATCTAATATATCTAAGCAGCAAAGCAGCAATGTTTTTGTAACCTAATCTCCAGGACACACGTAAAATGTATGTCCTTGATGTTTTTTGATTATTTAGCTTTTGTGCAAATAAGATTAATTTTAAGCCCAGAAGGGACCATTATGATAATCTATTCTGACCTCCCTCATAAAAGAGGCCACAGAGCTTAACCCAATGATTCAAGCATTAAGAATTGTAAATTGTGATCGAGCTAGAAAAAGGCATCTTGCATCATTGCTGTAGAGCATAGATAATATTAGGAGTCCATCTAAAACAACTTGGAGGTAAAATTCTTCCCTCAGCTACACTATGTCTTCTCATTAAGGGTGATAGCATAATATAACTAAAGGCAGACTTTTTCAATTAGTCTCTCTCTCTTGGTCTCTGTTTCTCTGGTTATATATATTAGAGTGCATCTGTCTGTCTACAAGTTTGTTTGTTCAAGAACTCCTGGTAAGAGCTAGGGCCATCACATCTAGTATGCAGCTTCCTCTTCTCCTAACGTAAAGCAAGGTCAGGGTTTGGTTGTGCCAGGAGAACCAGAAAAAGGACAGTCTTCTGCCTACTAGAGCATTGTTTCTCAACCAGTGGTACGAGCACCCTCAGGGGTACTCAAGATAAGTCTGGGGGGGTATGTCAACACAGCTGAAATTTGGAGAAAACTGAATTTTTTAAAGTTTTACAACTTTTTATTATTTTTGTACTTTTTACACCCAAAAACTTCATTGCCCACTTGGCTACAATTAAGCTGTTTAAATAAATGTGTTGCAATGGTAGAAAAAAAATTAGTGTCCAAAAACTGTAGGTACTGGAGGTGCTTTTATATATATATATATATTTTAAAGGGATACTTTATTAAAAAAAAAATTGAGAAACACTGTGCTAGAGGGCTGTTCCTCATCCTTTCCCCTGTTTAATTAGAGTCTCTTCTTGCCTGGAGAGCTTCTCCAGTTTCTCCCAGGCTTCCCTGTCTAGAGAGTTTCCCCCTGCTGACTCAGTCTCTTCCGTGCAATCTCCATATATATAGTGATAGTTTCCTGGGCTTCCCCCACTCCCACTGCCATTTCCTGCTCCGAGATTGCTACCTTTATAGGAACCTTCTTCCACCTCTTACCCCAGCTAGGCTTATCACTACTTAAGCCTGGCTCCTTTTACACAGGATACACCTGATTCCTTTCAGGTGAGGCCTATTCTATTCTTAGACTGACTTCATCCCAAGTGCTCTAGCCCACTGCATTCACATCAGCCACCCTGTTACACCAGCCAATTCATATTTCTATTAATTTCAATCTTTTCATAGACAGAATGTTCTTAATAAAGCCTGATGCTAATTAAATATCATTACTTAGTTATCCAGACCTTGTATACATCACTAAGAGAATATATAAGTAGTTAAGCTGAATATGAATCACTATAGTTTCTCATCAATCTGCAGTTGATGCCAGAACCCTCGAGTTGCTAAGGATTTTATTACCTAAAATTCAAATTTCTACACTATTAATTTCCTTAAAGATATTGCAATGGATGTCATTGAACTAGAGCTTATAAAGTGTTTGGTAATTATACCAAAACCTTTATTGTGTTACATAAGAACTACTAAGGGTACAAAAGATTAATGACTGCCAGAAGGAAACAATGACCGAAAGTACAGCTGAGACTCATTTACTGAACTTGTCCTTAATACTTCACCTAACAATATGAATGTTATTGTTTGGTGTACCAGGCACCAAAAGTACTCTTCAGCAGAGCTCTTCAGAAACAAAGAGGAAGACACGCCTGCGCCAAAGATTTTACCATCTAGTTCTGTCACATACGGAAATAGATAAGGCCTAAATAGCACTTACGTGAATATAAGTAGAATCTAGCAGCAGTAATTTGGAAAGAATTCATGAAATGGAAATTCTTCCTACTTATTCAGGACTTTACATCTTCAAACTCCTGTTTAAATATTAACTAACTTATTAATCTGCAGGAGGCATCCTTCCTTGAGGTTGCTGTTAGACAAAAATGAAAACAGCCATGTGCACATATATTTTTCATTATAGGTATAGTTTCAATTATTATATACAAGCCTATTTTGAGAAAATGAATGCCTTTGTGTATTAGTCATTCACATTACATAAAACATCTCTCAGGATTAGAATAATAGAATCATAGAATCATAGGGTTAGAAGAGACCTCAGGAGGTCATCAAGTCCAACCCCCTGCTAAAAACAGGACCAATTCCAACTAAATCTTCCCAGCCAGGGCTTTGTCAAGCCGGGAATTAAAAACCTCTTGAGATAAAAATTCCACTGCCTTCCTAGGTAACCCATTCCAGTGCTTCACCAACCTCCTAGGGTGTGTCTAGACTACATGCCTCCTTCGACGGAGGCATGTAGATTAGCCAGATCGGAAGAGGGAAATGAAGCCGCGATTAAAATAATCGCGGCTTCATTTAAATTTAAATGGCTGCCCCGATCTGCCGATCAGCTGTTTGTCGGCAGATCGGGGGAGTCTGGACGCGATGCCCCGACAAAGAAGCCTTTCTTCATCGACACAGGTAAGCCTCGTGAAACCAGGCTTACCTGTGTCGATGAAGAAAGGCTTCTTTGTTGGGGCATCGCGTCCAGACTCCCCCGATCTGCCGACAAACAGCTGATCGGCAGATCGGGGCAGCCATTTAAATTTAAATGAAGCCGCGATTATTTTAATCGCGGCTTCATTTCCCTCTTCCGATCTGGCTAATCTACATGCCTCCGTCGAAGGAGGCATGTAGTCTAGACACACCCCTAGTGAAATAGTTTTTCCTAGTATCCAACCCAGCCCTCCCCCACTGAAGAATGTTTCTTATTCTGTTATCTGTCACTATTAAGAACAGCCTTTCGCCATCCTCTTTAGAACCTCCCTTCAGAAAGTTGAAGGCTGCTATCAAATCCCCCCCTCACTTTTATTTTCTGCAGACTAAATAAGCCCAAATTCCTCAGCCTCTCATGGTAGGTCATGTGCTCCAGCCCCCTAATCATTTTGGTTGTCCTCCGCTAGATCCTCTCCAATGTGTTTACATCCTTTCCGTAGTGGGGGGCCTAGAAGTGGACCAATACTCCAAATGTGGCCTCACCAGTGCTGAATAAAGGGGAATAATCACTTCTCTATAACTGATGCCAATGCTCCTTCTAATGCACCCCAATATGCCATTAGCCTTCCTGGCTACAAGGGCACACTGTTGACTCATATCTAGCTTCTCATCCACGGTAATTCAGGTCCTTTTCTGCTGAACTGCTGCCTAGCCAGTCTGTGCCCCGCCTGTAATAGTGCTAGGGCTTCTTCCATCCCAAGTGCAGGATTCTGCACTTGACCTTGTTGAACCTCATGAGATTTCTTTTGGCCCAATCCTCTAATTTATCTGGGTCATTCTGGACTCTCTCCCACCCTCCAGTTTATCTACCTCTTCCCTGATCTTAGTGTCATCCGCAAACTTGCTGAGGGTGCAATCCATCCTCTCATCCAGGTCATTAATAATGATGTAGAACAAAACCATCCCCACAACTGACCCTTGAAACACTCAGCTTGGCACCGACCACCAACCAGATATCGAGCTGTTGATCACTATCTGTTGAGCCCTATGATCTAGGCAGCTTTCTATCCACCTTATAGTCCATTTATCCAATCCATACTTCTTTAACTTCTAGGCAAGAATACTGTAGGAGACCATATCAAAAGCTTTCCTAAAGTTATACCATGTCCACCACTTTCCCCATATCCACAGACAGTTACCTCATTATAGAAGACAGTCAGGTTGGTCAGGCATGACTTGCCTTTGGTGATTCCATGTGAACTATTCTTGATCACTTTCCTCTCTTCCAAGTGCTTTCAAATGGATTCCTTGAGGAGCCCCTATGTGATTTTCCAGAGACCAAGGTTAGGCTGACAGATCTGTAGTTCCTCGGATTCTCCTTCTTCCCTTTTTTAAAGATGGATACTACATTTGCCTTCTTTCTAATTGTCTGGGACCTCCTGTGATCACCATGCATTTTCAAAGATAATGCTCAATGGCTCTGCATTCACATCATCCAACTCCTTCAGCACCCTCAGATGTGTTAGATTCAGCCGCCTGTTCTTTCCCCACTGAGGGTTGCCCACCTCCTCCCCATACTGTGCTATTTCAATATTTACTATTTAAAATATGCAGGAGCTCTTACACCTGTGTAGTTGGCAAAAGTAAGTCTCAGGTCCGACACTGGGTTCCCAAAGTACAAAGGACGCCACACAGGTATCTGTCAATCACAAACAGTTTATTTCTTGACAGCTAACAGCTGTGCCCCATAGATGGAAGAATAACATAACAAAGAAGCAGCATATCTTACGTCCCTTCCTGCAAGCCGGGGACTTCAGGTAGGCTGCGGACGAAGAAGGAGGTTGTCTCAGTTTCCGAGGCACTGGCATCCACAGCCCATCGGTGAAGTCCGAGTTGCTAGGCTCTGAGGCAGCCTTAAATACAGTTTTCCTGCCCTGTTTGGCAGTTTGGAAATGTCCAGAGCTTACTCATTAGTGCTAATGTAGAGCTTAGCTGTTAGTTATTGATCTGGTTCTGATCTGGTTCTTCTTGTCCTTTGGCCCTGTTTACGTGATCAGTACGTTAGGGTAAACAGAATTATTTATGCATTCTTGTCCTTTACCCTTATCTCATACTTGTTCTTGCTATGCTGGCAACAATGCTTATCTTAAGTGGCGTATGTTCCCAAAGACTTGCTTCTGGCTCATCAGATATAGGGGAAAGGGAAAGGGGGGGAAGGGCTTCACCACCCCTAAACTATCACGTACAAAGTTCTTCCTCAATTGACCACTACATTCCACCCCGGGTGATGTGGCATGCATTCTTCCCTGGCACATCCCTTTTAGGGTGTAAGCTGTTCCAGTATGACCAGGTGTTTTACTTGCTGAGCCAATAGTGTCATACGGAAAGCCAAATGCCTTACATAATAGGCTAACATACTAGTAATAATACAAATAGCTACAAAACACAATAACAATAGGATGGAGGAGATTATATGGAGAGTGGATGCTTTCAATGTCCAATTTGTCCCTGGTTTTGCAATGGCTTGGTAGTGGAAAGTCACATGCTGGGAAGCATCAGGAACATGGATGCTCTGATGAGTCTGTCTCCAAATAGCAGATCCGGACCAACCTGTGGTGTTGAACAAGACACACCAATGGACACTGTAGTCAGTGGTGATGTTTTCTTGCTTGGTCCAAGGTCCTGACTGAGTACCGGCGTTCCAGGACTGAAGGATCAGGTGTTCAGACATTAATCACACCTGCGCGAATGGGGGACGATCCATTCAGCCAGGCCTGGGGGGGATCTTTTCACCTGGGAAGTTGATTGCCACCATCCCGAAGGGTTAACTGACAGCACATTTGGAATCAGGAGCACCCACCGCATCAACTGCATGCTGGAGGGCTATTCTCATTTACGCAAGCGTGCCTGAGGAAAACATTGCAAAGTGACATCGTTAGCAGGGAGGACCCACCATGTAGCCCCTGGGCCCCGTGCGATGGTTTCTGCAGCCACCATAGGAGCGGAGTCTCCCAGGCGGGGTAGTATCCAGACCCTCTGCCCGACCTCCTCCACACCCTTAGGTGTACTTTCATCAGGGGGCGGGGTGCTAGGGCCACCCTGACCCTTCAAACATTCGTGAGGGGTAGTGCCTCCTATTAAGCGAGAGTTCAGATTACTACAGGCTTGCCCTAACACTGGCTTCCACCCCTGCAGAGTATGGGTGGGGATGAGCTGTCTGATTTGTTCCTTGAGGAGGCCATTAGTGTGCTCCACTAATCCTGCCGCCTGGGGGTGGTATGGGATATGAAATATCCATTTGATGCCGGCTTCACGGGCCCAATCCTGTACCGGGATCCCTGTGAAGTGGGTGCCTCTGTCAAAGTGGATCTGCACCACCGGGCCATATATTTGCAGCAGCCTGTGCAGTCCCATGATGATGCTGCACTGGGTTGCACGTCGGCATGGGTGTACCCAGGTGAGGCCACTGTAGGTATCTACAGCAACCAAGACTCTGGTAGCGGGCCAATGTAATCTACCTGCCTGGTGTATAGCTACTAATTCTGCTAGCTGACTGGACCATCCTGTGCCTTCTTTAATCATCTGTATGTTCCGGGTCTGCTGTAGGGCAGCAGCTCGCCACTTCTGGGCACTCCCCACATATCGGGCAGATCCGTCAGTGAACCAGGCAAACTGTTTCTGCTCGGCTGTCAGAGCACTGTAAGGAGAGCCCCACACTGCTATTCCTTGCAGCGGAGGCGGCTGCTGTGGACTGGGCTGTTCGGCCTTATCTCCCTGTGGAAGCTGTGCTATTAACTCATGCAAGTGGGGAATCCCTGAGGGTCCAGGCTTAGCTCTCTCCTGGATATACCACCTCCACTTTAACAGAGTGCTGGCCATAGCTTGACCTAACCGGGGAGCAGCTGTATCTCGCACCTAGCTCATGATTGGGAGCTTGGGGCACAGTAACACCTGCTGGTTCTGCGTGGCATGCCCAGTATCTAAATGCCAGATAGCAAGCCAACACCTCCTTCTCAAAGGGAATGTAATTAGCACTGGCCTCTGTTAAAGTCTTCCTCCAAAATCCTAAAGGAACCCGACATCCTTGCTGCATCTGCCACAGACTCCATGCAGCTTGATTCCCCTGGGTGGAGACTTGCAATTCTACAGGACCTGGTTCCCACGGCCCCAAGGCAAGGGCAGTTGCTACTGCTGCCTTTGCTTGCTGAAAAACTTCCTCCTGCTCATACTATGCCCAGAAATTTGACATTCTCGCTGGGGCCTTGAATCTTATCTCTGTTAACTGCCCACCCACGTTCCTTAAGGTGGTTCAGGATAGTGTCGAAAGCTTCTGCTACCTCCTCCTCTGCTACCTTGGATCAACACGTCATCGATATACTGCAAGCACTGGATACCGGAAGGCAGAGAGGCACGGATTTGATCTAAGTCTCGGGCAATCAGCCTGTGGCACAGAGTGGGGGAGTGCAGATACCCCTGTGGCAGCCGGGTGAACGTATACTGCCGGCCTTCCCAGGTAAAAGCAAACTGATCTTGTGACTCAGGAGCTAAGGGGATAGAAAAGAAAGCATTTGCAAGATCTATTACTGCTTTCCAACTTCCTCCAAACTGGACAGCTTGTTCCAATAGAGTAACTACGTCTGGTACAGCGTCCGTGAGTGGGGGTGCTACTTGGTTCAGGTTCCTGTAATTACAGGATTATAATCAAAGTCATACGCCAGCTGCCATCTGTTTTCTTAATAGGCCAAATAGGACTATTAAAAGGTGATACAGCAGGGCGGATTACACCCGCTCATTCCAGATCCTTAATGGTGGCCGTGATTGCTGCTGTTCCCCCCGGGATACGGTATTGCTTGGTATACACTGGGTGTGAGGGTTACGACCACCAGGTTTCCACTTAGCATTTCCCAGTGCCCAGACACCAAATGCAAAGCATCTACCTGGCAGGGAGAGTTGCAAGCCTTTTAACACATTCATGCCCAGAATATATTCACCTCCAGTGTAATCTGATCATAGAGCTCTTTCCGCATGTCCAGTGCCTTGCCAGCTTGGATATGTGGACCAAATTCAAGCCTACTATAAAGCAGATTCCTTTCCATAATGGCATAGTGCTCTAATCTGAATTTGACCCTTGATGATACAGCTATTATGTATGTTTGTCACTGGTTAACCAAGGGGCCCCTTAATAAGGATTTTTATAAATTCACTTTGCACAAATATGTATCCCTTGAAAATAAGCATGAGCCTAAACTTGTAGCATGACAGCACATTGTGTTAGAGGAACCTTAGACCTTTAGAAATTTGTCACAAAATATCAGAGAAATGCTGTTTGAACGAATCAGCATTTTCTGATGAAAAAATATCATCCCAAAATTTCCAGCCAGTTCCCACCGTAACATCTCCCTTTCGGTGTCTCTGTTAATAGGAAATGTGAAAAGTCAGTTCAAGTAGTTTATTGCCAGCATTCCTATGCATATGATCTGGGCCCAAGCAACATACAAGGAGTCTCCAGCTGTTGATTTGTCCATCTGATTTGTGCCAGTAACAGCTGGTTCCTCCTCTACTTGTCCAGAAAAGAAAGGAAACTAGTCTTGGGCAGCAGCTAGCAGATATCCAGTTAAATTCCTGGATTCAGATATCAAAAGTTTTGAATAATTTTTCATAAGTTTATAGATGAAGTATTTACATTCTCCAAAACTCATTGCATGTTTTTAAGGTTTCATTGTAAATGCAGGTGTCAGTGCACATAATCCACAGCAGCCTACAACCACTTCAGGCCAATGAAAGGATCAAATGCAATATTCAACTATTCTAGAACTCTAGATATTTGATTAAAAAGGAGTGAAAATGGAAGTTAGTTCCTTTGCTATATTTCAGGATAACATGTAGCAATCTGCTGTCAACCAGGAAGGTAGTCTGCAGGCAAGAAACAGAGTGGGTAAGACTGGGATGGTTGGAGAGGGATTGTGACCATTATACGTTATAGCTAATGAGAACTGAAAGCCAGTATGACCGCCAGTCAGAATGTGTCAGACAGCATTACCTTGTCACACAAAGCACACTCGCCAGGACAGTAACTGAGACAATGCAGTAAACTTTAACTGGGTAAATGATAGGAAAACTGAATGCAGTGTCCCTTTAAAGGCAAATAGTGAAAGTATTTCACATACATCTTATTTTAGATTCTGAAATATTAGCAATGAGTGTTTTATCCTTTAAAAACATTTTGCATTTGTAAGAAATAGTTAAAATAAGGTATAAAATGTTAAATGTAACACCATTAAAAATGAAAACAGTCACTATTTATTTACATTTGACATTTTGGTAGTGGTTTAGGTACAGTAGAACTTATATTTACATATTATGTATTATTACAGAAACAGGGGAATTAGAATTTAACCTGATAGCTTAGGTTGAAATTCCATGTTTATTTCACACTGGAATATGAGCATGATTAAAGAACATGAGCTGTGGATTAAAATACTTATATTGCACACAGATGCAATACTTATGTTTGTTCACCATCTCTTGCAGGGAAAAAGACCAGTTCAACCTGCAAACCCTGGAAATTAAAGTTAGATTTGCAGGTTGAACTGGTATTTCCCCTGCAAGGTATGGTGAACGAACATAAGTATTGCATCTGTGTAGTGTTTATTATTTATTTAATTGTAAACTATAAAAGCTGTGAAGGAGCAATCATTAAAACCATTGATGCATATGCCCTTTAGCCTACATTTGTCTGAGAACTTCCCTCTCTGAAGGCTGTAGCCATTACACAGTCTCTTTAACTTAAAACCTTACATCTGTCCTTGATTTTGGTATTTTGTCCCTGGTATTTATGACCAGTGCCCCAGGTTCCCGTGGTGGAGTCTTAGCAGTGTCTATGTTTTTCTCTAAGATTATCAAATGAAAACTGACAGCCATCAGCAAATAAAAAATTATGGACAACTCGTAGGCACTAAATTCTGTAGTAGCACTAAATTCTGAGGGTCAGATTTTTCAAATGGCCTGAACTACCTACAAGTTTTGCACTTGCAGATTTGTGCCTATAATCAATTGCAGGGAGTTAGTGGCAGTAGTAAAGTGGGACTTTTAGGGTACGTCTACACTACAAAGTTAATTCGAATTAGTTAATTCGAACTAAGCTAATTCGAACTAATGGATCTAGACTAAAAAACTAGTTCGAATTAGCGTTTTGCTAATTCGAACTAGCATGTCCACATTAAGTGGACCCTGAACCGGGAGCCGCCAGCCTGGTCCCGGGAAGAGGGGGCGGGCTGGGGGGCATCGGGTGGGTGGCTCAATCCATGCCAGGTGCAGGGTCTGGTGGCTGGGTGCTGGCAGGCTTGCACCTGGCACGGGCACCGTAGCTAGCCCGTGCCCCTTTAAGGGGTCCGGGGCCAGGAGGGGGGCAGTAGAGTTTCCCTGGTGTTGGCCAGAGTGGCCACCAGGGCAAGCTGGGAAGGGCTAGCCTCCCACTAGTTCGAATTAAGGGTCTACACAGCCCTTAATTCGAACTAGTAAGTTCGAGCTAGGCTTAATCCTCGTGGAATGAGGATTACCTAGTTCGAACTAAGCGCTCTCTTAGTTCGAATTAAATTCGAACTAACGGAGCGCTAGTGTAGCGCCTATGAAAGTTAGTTTGAACTAACGTCCGTTAGTTCGAACTAACTTTGTAGTGTAGACATACCCTGAGATATTTATATGGAAGTTTTCAAAGTCAATGGCCTAATTCTCCTTTGTGCCTTTGAAAATCTCCTGCTAGCTACCAGATTGCAAGTGTAATCTCCTAGCGAGACATCTACTATTCAATAATTGTTAGTGGCCAGTAAGTTATCCGTAATTGATTGAGGGAACAAAATTGCAGTTACATAGAAGCCATTTTAAAATTCTGGACCCTCAAAACATATGGAAGGGAAAACCTAGAATTACAGACAGTTTTCAATAGACAATAGATGTGTTCAACTGCCTTGCTGTATTGGGAAAAAAAGAACAAATCGTGTCATTTTTAACATTTTACTTTTCATGATTACTGTCCATTTTCACTTGAAACACAATATAATGTACAGTGTCAAACTCAGAGGGAGAAGAAATTATGTTACCAGTCACCATGCAATAGGTCCTCATAGGTTAGCTGGATATACCACAGGGGTGCATCTACACAGCAGCATTATTTTGGAATAACGGCCGTTATACTGAAATAACAATGCAAGAATCTACACAGCAATCCCATTATTTCAAAATAAATTCAAAATAACCAATGGCTTATTCCGACTTCTGTAAACCTCATTCCACAAGGAATAAGGCCTATTCCGAAATAGCTATTTTGGAATAGCAATAGTGTGGACACTCTCCTGCTGCTATTTTGAAATAGCTCCTCCCCAAGGCCATTCAAAGTAATTACTCCCCAGTGCCTCCTGGGGCTCTAAATTGACATAGCACATCCACATTAGGGAAGCCTGCCTTGGACTAATTTTGAGGCATCCCTGTAGTGTAGATGTGCTATTTCAAAATAAGTTATTTTGGAGTGTTTCTTCCTGAAAAGCTTATTTTGAAATAAGTGTGCAGTGTAGACGTACCCATTATAGGTGTAACATCAATGGAAATTTTGTAACATGTATTTGTTTCTGGTGGTGGCTCTTTCTCTGTTCCAGGACCTCTACTCAATTCAATTCCACAATGCTCTTTTTTTTTTCTAGCTCACTTTTTCCTTTTGGACAGGGTCTGTCTTTTACTTTAGCACCTACATTTGCACTGATGATACTCCAATGTCTATTTTCAGTACATTTTATGATTCCTCCCTTTCCACCTTCTATGCCAGAATGTATTAAATAAACTTGTGGCTTTGTCTCATCTTCTGTTAGTTAATCCCAGGATATTCCTGTGTGTGTTGTTATTGGGACTGCTGATCCATACCTCTTGTTTTTGAAACTCCTCTCTTTATGGCTTTCCCTAATCATGATTCTCCAGACTCCAGCACTTGCAGAATGCTGCCGCTTGGCTTCTTATGCATAGAGATACTGCCCCAGCAACCCCATCCTTCTGCTAGCTTTGACCATTTGGTACAAAACTGCACACACTTGTTTATAAAGCCCTTTATGGACCTATTCTTTCCTGCCTCATGGTTTTTGTTTCTCTTTATCTTCTATTTGTCTGGCACAAGGGTTTTTCTTTCTATCCTTCTCCCTTTCTTTTCCAGTTCTGTCATTTGCAACAGGCCTTCTATATCTCTTCTCATCAGTTCACCATCAATTATCAAATCTCATCTAAAAATAATTTTCCCCCTGTTTTTACAGCCACTTAATTTTTTTCATGCTACTATCATTTATTATTTAGCTCTCTAATGTTGTTTAGTCCTGCCAAGTGATTTAGGGTGTAGTTGATATAAAAGATACTCTACCCAATAAAATACTCTGGCATTTTATTGTTGCTTGATAGGGCTTTTAAATTAGATGCACGTGGAAAATTTAGTCCTTGTCTAGTCAGTGAGCTAGTTTAATGATCTAGCTTGTTTACGAGGAAGAATGGCATCCCTGAAAGAATTTTCTCATTTTAAAAATGAATGTCAGTTTTTTCAAGAATACCATGTTTTGAACAGCAGTAGTCTACTAAGAGAACCAATATCTCAACCCTCTGGGACACAGCAGATAAAATATAGCATATTTTAAAGAGGGGACTGGAAAGTAATATTAGACATCTCCCATGTTAGTGTTTAAGTAAAGGAGCATCATCTGTGTTGTATAATCATTAAATATCTCTGGAAATTTAGCCCATATAGAGCTCCTAGGATACTAACAGTTTCCATCACTAAATTGTCTGAGCTCTATCAGCTCTCCTTGGCTCCAGCCCACCTCTCTAATCCCATGATCCCTTTCTCTGGCAGGCTGTACAGCACAGTGAGGCAGAGAGGTAATTTGTGAATCCTTACAGCTCCCCTGCCTCCTGATCCATCTTTTAAAACACGACAACCCACTGAATTTCCAGGCTGTGTAGCACAATCCAATAGGGCTATAAAAAGAGTCATGTCATGTATATACTTTCTCAGTAGTGACCTGCAAACACAGATGCGGATGTGTTTAATTGGGATAGTTTTATTTTATCCTAATTCATTCAGATTTGTGTTTGTCTTTTTTCCAGCGCTGCATAGCAGATTGTTTACATAGATCAAATTTATTGACATGGATCATTTTCTCTAATCTTTGGGGATGTGGATGCCATTGGCATAAACTATGATTTCCATGCTCAGTTTCACAGGTATCACTTGAACCCTGGGTATACTTTCAAATGGAGCATGAGTAAACATGACCATTTCACTGACAGCTTATAGCCTTTCAAAAGGCTGGATTGCTGAATTTTATCACTGGAGGAGAAATGCTTAAATGTAGTTTTCTTCTAAAACTCCAGGAGGGGGGTAGGGTGATGGCAGAAATGAACTTCAAAGGAGAGATTTTCCCTTGATGAAGAAGCAGTATAAAGCTGACATTAGTGACCCCCAACTGTGATCCCTGCAAAAAAAACACAGATAAAGGCATGGCAGAAGATCAGGGAAAGGATGTAGCCTGCACGTGGTGCTAAACACTATGGCTGTGTCTAGACTGGCAAGTTTTTCCACAAAAGCAGCTGTTTTTGTGGAAAAACTTGCCAGCTGTCTACACTGGCCGCTTGAATTTCTGCAAGAACACTGACGATCTCATGTAAGAAATCAGTGCTTCTTGCGGAAATACTGTGCTGCTCCCGTTCGGGCAAAAGTCCTTTTGCGCAAAACTTTTGCACAAAAGGGCCACTGTAGACAGCTCAGATTTGTTTTGCGCAAAAAATCCCCGATCGCGAAAATGGCGATCGGAGCTTTTTTGCGGAAAAGCGCGTCTAGATTGGCACGTACGCTTTTCCACAAAAAGTGCTTTTGCGGAAAAGCGTCCATGCCAATCTAGACGCTCTTTTCCGCAAATGCTATTAATGGAAAAACATTTCCGTTAAAAGCATTTGCGGCAAATCATGCCAGTCTAGACGTAGCCTATGGGCTACTGAACAGTACATAGACAGTTTTGTGGAGGTAGTTGGAAGATAGGGCAACCCCATAGCAAGTCCAGGGATGCTTTGTCCCCTGCAGCAGCTGGAATTGAGAGAGGGCAAAGGTGAGCTGCACTTGCTACATTTTGCCTCCCAGTAGTCATAGCACAGCATCAGCACCTTCATTTTGCTAATAGACTGTATGGCTTTGTGTACACTGCAGGGTTTTTGCCCAAGAAGCTTTTTGGGAAAGGGATCTTCCACAAAAACTTCTTGCGCAAAAGAGCGTCCACACCTCAAAAGCACATTGCAAAAGCAATGTGCTTTTGTGCAAGAGAGCATTCACACTGCACAGTCACTCTTGCACAAGAAAGCTCTGGTTGCCATTCACAGAATGACCATCGGAGCACCGGTGCTTTTTCTCTTTTTGCACAAGAAAATTCTGTGGAGTGTCCATGCACATCTTTTTGCACAAGAGCTGTAGCGCAAAAAGGAGTTTTTCCTCATGGGGAGAGAAATAACTCTACTGGCAAAAGCCCTCTGCCCTGTTGATGTACTGGATTATTTTTTGTGCAAAAACGCACTTGAGGTGTGAACGCTCCACTCCAAAACCTTGTAGTGTAGACATAGCCTAAATGTTTTCCTCTTTAAAACCTCATCTATTATAATGAAATCTTGGTCTTGGGTGATTTTCCTTTGATTTGGTGCTCTAGCACTCTGGAGATGGCTCAACAAGTAGCGAGTTGAACCACTTTTTGAAATGCTGGAGTGATAAATATACTATTTCCATCCATCTGCTGCAGGACAAGTAAGTCTTTTGCTTCTAACTGTAGTTTCACTATTTCTTTGTATCTTTTGCAAAAAATGTACAAAAGGAGTTTTCAGTTCTTCTAGCTCCTACTTTACTTTTACAATTATTAATTTTTATTTACAGATTTATATGTACAGAATTTCTGCCCTCTTAACCAGTGCATAAAGAAATTCAGCTTATGGTCTGGGTAAAAGAACAGTAAAGGGAAGAATGTGATCCAACTATATCAGAGACAAATCTTCAAACAGTCATGCTATCTATCCTTATATGTTTATGCTAAAGGTATTATTCTTTTTGGTATCCATATTTAAAGTGATTTATGGTTATAGATAGTGAATACTTTCCCCTGACAATCCTTTTTGGTTTTCTTGGGATCGTGAATGAATCTATTTTCTTTTAAAAGCATTAGGGTTCACCCTATCCAATTGCTTGCAGGGATATACACATTTTTCTTATTCTTCTGGTGCCTGATCCTGTTAGAGGTTCAGTAGCTTCAATTTCCATTTATATCAGCATTGCTCTTGGTCCTGGAGCTAGGACAGCAGTGCCCTGCCCAAGAATACAATGATGTTCTGTCTGTGCCCCCTCCCTCTTCAGAAAGTGGGGGCATGGGAGAGCAGAGAGAAAGAGAAGGAGTTAGCATGGGAGGCAGCTATGTCAGGATTGTGCCAAAAGGACATGCCATCATGTAGAGATGCAGCGGGTTATCTCCTAGGATGGATGTGAGACTTAATGAAACAAGAATGTAAAATGCATCGAACTCTTCAGATTAATCAATTTTGAGGGCAAAAGGGACCATTAGAACATCCAGGCTGACCCTGTGAACATGCATGTCACAGAATTTCACCAGTTACCCCATATTGAAGTTAACACTTTGTAATTATGAAAGGAAGTATTCTCCTTTAACAGAAATCTCAATAGGGATTAGAATAGGAGCTGATTTTTATGCATATTTAGGATGGTGAGCAAATTCTTCATATTTATTGCTAAATCAAAGGAAATGCTTACATAGAAGCAAAAGACAGTCCATTGGCTGTCTTTCCTCAGTATAATCAGCTCAGGAGTTTCATAGTCACTCCATCTCCAGCAATGGAGCTGATACATCTACACGAAAAGCTAGTCATCTGAAGAAAAGCTCAGCATCTGGGATTCGTAGTCCCCATGTACCTAATCCTCTTTTCCGTTGTCGGTGAGCAGAGCTGAGCAAAAGCCACTACTAACAGAGATATGCTAAAGAGACTGTGGGAGAGGAACCAGAAACATTCTTTTGCCAGCTTGCATTTGAATGGCATAATTCTTTGTAAAAGGCACAACTGTGGTCAAATATCTGGCTTCTACAGGGTCTAGAAGTTCTGAGGTCAAAGTGAACTGCACATGTGTCAAGGGCCTCAGTATATATTTCCTACCCTGGTTCCATGGCTTGACCGCTTCATGCCAATCACTTCCAGACAAGGAAGAGCTGCAAGAAGAGCAGAGTTTGCTGGGATGGATTTGGTTACACAGAGCAAGAAGTGATAAAATTTGAAGATTGCCCTGATCACCTCCTACAATTGGAGGAATTAGGAGCAAGTGAGCATATCCCACAGGTCTAACACAGAGGTGGGGAACCTCTTGCCCATGGGCTGCACGCCGTTCCTCAGAGTTAGTCACAGTCAGGCCAACAGACACTTTGTGTACCTGAGTATCCGCAGGTATGGAACCCTGCTGATCCCAGTAGCTGCAATTTGCCTGTCCTGGCCAATGGGAGCTGTGGGTGACAACTGGGCGATCACTTCCCGCAGCTCCCATTAGCCAGGAGTGGTGAACTGCAGCCACTGGTAGCTGCGAGCAGCCATGCCTGCCGACACTCATGTAAACAAACCATTGGATGGCCCACCATTGGCTAACCCTGAGGAACCTCGTGTGGCAGGTGTGCTGGAGGTTCCCCACTCCTGTCCTAATAGATGATTACTGCTTAGTGCCTTAAAGAAAGAAATGTTTAAAAATGGACCTCTGTCCATGGGAGACTACTCCTTCCCAACCTCAGATTTTGTGGTCAGTTATAAAAGTATGTAAATTGTATTTAAAATATTATGGCTATTGGTCATTGTTATTTAATAAGTCCAAAATGGAATTGTCTTCAAGAAGATAAAAAAATATTTAGTTATGTTGTTCTCTCCATCAGAAGGCCCCATTTTTATTAATTTAATTCCTGTGTCATCAATCTTTATTAGTTGAAAAATACAAGAATAGGAAACTTGACTTATAGACAAACTGAATTCTGCTAAGTTACTGAGACCAGGTCTACACTGGCAGTTCTTTATAAGACTCGCTAAATCGAATGCCCAAAGAGAGCTCTCCAGAGTGCATCAAAAACAACACACAACTAGGATCATACAAACATTCAATTTTCTCTCTTGTCTCTGAAAGCACACTTATCCCTTCTCTTGTCATGCTGCTTAAATCATTCATTTAGGTGCTGCTTGAGACTAGTGATTCTGGAATTCTCATTTGCAAAACAGGAAATTAATACTATGCCTCACCTGACAAAGGAAGCTCTGAATACAAATCCTCTTTAAAGTTCACTTTATCCCTTACCAAATTAATTTAATTGTATTTGAGGACATGATGATGGCTGTCATATGAGTCAAGGTACACATGGCATGCTTTGAACTGTCCTTTCTTTCCAAATAAACAGATGTGCAGATTAGATAAGCACATACAAACAAATGTCAGCTATAGATGACTCATCTTTTTCACCATATTGGAGAAAGGACATACATAATTTCTGCAGGGGAAATGTTATTCTATTCTCTCAGTTGACATAAAAGAAGCCATGGTTTTATTTTGAGCCCTTGGGCTGCACAAAATTATTTTGCTAGAACATATTTTATCATTTGCTGGCACCAAAAATCAATGAAAAGAAAAAAATGTGGTTTTAGTATCACCCTGCTCTGACTTTCCATGGCATGGGGCTACAATCCTTTGTGAACAGGCTCATCTACATTAACGATTTATATGCTAATGTTGCTACACTGCCACATGCCCGAGTGTGAAAATGGGGCTCTATCAGTACAAGTCACCCAGATTTGAAATCTCAAACAGTCAATCCAGTCAGGCAGATAGATGATGCCCTAACTTAGGCCTTACTGGGCATGGAACCCTGATCATCAGCAGGGATCTTAGAAATCTGTTCGCTATTGACAAATTTAGAATTCGTATTTTTACAGAAAATCTTTAGTTTTTATATTTTGTGGAGGCAAAACATGTTCAATAGAATCCTGTTTATATGATTCTCCATTATGCAGCTTTCAGTATTAACCAAACCACCAGCTGCTCAGGGCTGACATTGCCAGAGCTTGGGCTGGCAGTCCTGGGAAGTTAGGGCTCAGATTGTCAGCCCCAGGCAACTGGTGGTTCGGTTAATATGGAAAGTTTGTTAACAGAGGCTTGGGGTTTTACTGCACATAAATAAACATTGAGTGCAACTGACACCTATACACATTATGGGTAGGGAAACTAAACTTCAGCATTTTATTGCAAAAACATGGATATTTATGTATTTTTATTAGAGGACTTTTTTTTCCCCATGGAATACTAAGATTCCCTGATCATCAATGTAGCTATACTGGTGCACAAAATGCCTAACTGTATGCAAATGCTAAAATTCAAATGAGATAGTATTCCCTACCTGATTGCCAGCCCCACCTCTAAAGGAGAAAATTAAGATAATCCGTAAATGAATGTATACTAATAAAGAAATAGGCAAAGCATGCAGTCAGTTGAGCAAATAGTATTTTTCAATGTAATATTAACATATTATTCATTATTCATTTTGCAACAATGACTTGAAACCAACTGAGATTAGAGTCTGATTGTGCTAGAATCTGCAGAAACAGTGAGACAGCTCCTGTCCCAAAATCTTACACCGTTAACCAGGTTTAGCTGACACTTCATTTACCTGAGCATTCATAGGTACAAAGCCCCGCAGCTCCTGTTTGCTGCAATTCACTGCTCCCAGCCAATGAGAATTGCAGGAAATGGCATGGGCCAAGGCATCACTTCCTACGGGTCCCATTGGCTGGGAATGGTGAATCACATCCACTGGGAACTATGAGTGGCTATACCTGAAGATGCTCAGGTAAATAAAGCATCTGGAATCCCACCTGGGGCCAAGCCTGGTGATTTGTGTCCAGCCCATGGGTCACTTATTGCCCAGCCTTGCTCTAAATACCCAAAATATGGAGGGGAAGGAATATAATTTGCAAATACAGTGAAGATTTGGTGATGATTTACAAAGATCATGTGAATTCTACAATCTACGTATAGCTATAAACACAATCATGCATGCTTGAATTTGTTCCAGGAATGGAGTTTATGTTTGGAATGTATGCTGTATTTCAAAAAGACCTATATAAGAGAAAAAAAATCAAGGGTCTATTCCCAGCTACTCCTACTTCACAGAGTCAAGTCTGTGCAGAGTATGAGCTGTACCATGCTGCTGATCTCCCCTTACCTCCAGTCCATCTGGAGTGTGACTGATAGGAGATCCATGCTTTGGTGACAATTCTCTCTCCTGTTCTGTAATGAAAAAAACAAATCTTTCACTGTATAGCACCAGCTGACAAAACTAGTATTCAGGGTTCCAATTAAATCTAAACAGCTGCAGTCTAATTCAGCATTATATTACTGTAGCCCAAAACAATTCCCTTCTCTCTTAGTACTGACTTCCCAACTGACCTGCACTACTGGAATAATTACCACGCATAAGCTTTTAATATATATTTTATTGCCTACAATATATCAGTTCTTCCCTCGGAAATGCTCCGTTTTTGCTGTGTCTTTATTAAATAACAACAAATTCAAACTCATGCAAAAGATCCCACTAAATGCTCTCATTGAAGACTGTTCATGAGGCAGCAAGAGAGGTCAGGAGTACAATGCTCTGAGATCGGCACTAGCTGTGTATTGTTTGGATGAGTTGGATTTTACCTACCAAGCCCTAAATGTCTTGGAACCTGCCTATTTGACAGACAGCCTCAGGTCCTATCCCAGACAAACCTTTGGTACCGTAGAGATTTTTGTCATTGATACAAGCCAATTCAGATGCGCTCTCAGTGCTGGGATCTTGCTTGACTTAATCTTTTCTCAGTGTGAATCACAGCCATGCTACAAACATATTTCATTAGTGCTGCTAAGTAACTTAAGTTTTACATGACTGACACTGAGTGAAAACACAAACAACTCAGTTTAGTAAGTCAGTTTATGTCCATGCTTTAAAGTCAGATCATTCCAGTTAATATTTTGCTCTTGGCACCAATTTAATTCCAGCGTGACTAGCAGCCAAGATCCTCATGATCTCTTGCAATCAGAGATTAATGCTTTTTACCATTTGAAAGCTGGATTTATAAGATTTAAACTGGCATGCCTCATTGGGTTTTGCTGTAACTATTCTCAAGGTAGTGAAATTAAAGTGAAGCTAAAAAGAATTTTCCAATGCACATGGTATTAGGTTTTATCCATGGTGACATGAGAAATAAGATCTTGCCATTCTCACTTGTCCATTGGACCAGAGGGATGTCTGATTCTGGTAAAAAAACCAAATAACAAATCTACTTGGGGAAAGCTCTTGAACAGAGCAGAGAGCTAAATGCATGGAATATACCATTCTTAGCAAATAGCATGACCAGTCCTAGCATTTAGATGCCTATGTATAGATGTATTAACATGACATGATGAAAGCTTCCTAAAGCAGTGTAAGTATGTAGCCCCACTGATTATTTTGGGACTTTTTGAAACTTTGTTTAATATCGTACCTTCCATTCCCCCTTTGGCTACCTCCCTCCATTTTTTTTCAACTTACTGTAGAGGAGAAGGTTACCTGGTGGATCTGGTTAGTTAGTGTACCTCAGTGCTCCCCTTTCTGCCTTGCTTTCTTCAGAGACCACTGAGAGAACTCCTGTGATTAATGATCTGCTTAGTAAGTCTGTGACAAATTGGAAATGCAACCAGCAATGCTCAGCAGAGAGCAGAACCTCTCAGAGAAACTGCAGTGCTCAGCAGAGAGTGAAAGGTAGCACAAGTGAGCGTTGCCAAGAGCAGGGAGATTACAGTATGGAATAAAAGCTAGGACCTTTCCATGACTTTTCACTATTGTCAGAAAATAAGTAAAAAAAAAAGGGGGGGTAAGTGGAGAGGTAAATGGAAGAATCAGAGGGTCAGAAGAGACATGCATGCTTCTTAGGTTAGCCATGAGATGATTTGCTACACATGTCTCTTTTGGAGCTTATGTAACCCACACACCCAGTGTGGTTCACTGTCCTATGGAGTGACACTTAGACTACTTAACAGTGAGCAATAACCACAAGGGAACTCTAAAGCCTAAGCTGAGAGCCAGCTGCATTTATAGCTCAAGAGGTAGAGGCTCTCACACTAAGCTTCAGTGGTCCCAGATTCAAATCTGCATAGTGGTAGTTTCACTTACGCACACTGTGGATGAATTCATTTGGTAACCAAAGCACTCTCTATACGATGATGTTCTCCTGAGCAGGGTTCTTTTTGTGCTTTCACTGCACCTCTTCTGTGAAGGATCAAGCCCCCACAGAACTAAATATGCATCTCCAGGAAGACACTTGCAAGTTTCTAGAGTAACAATTGATATGTAGTGTATTAGTAGTGGATAGGAAGTCCCTTTGCTAAATATTTGGGCCCCATTGCATGATGCCACTACATGCTAACTGCTTCTGAGTTGCCCCTTATCATTGCAGAACTTCTTCATGTGAGACCTCCTTTTATTTCTGACTTAAAGCAGACTAGTATTATTGTTTACTTTTTCCTATTTAAATTATTTACCTTTAAAATTACTTACATATGAAACCAATTTAATTAAGAGAGTCTTCATTTAACATTGTCAACTTGCAAGTTTCCATTGCAAACTTTATATTTTCTCTTTTCAGAAGTAGTCCCTCAGACTTTTAAACCAGAAGGATTAAGCACTTCCCACAATATCTTGTAAACAGAGAAGGGTAGCAGAAAAATCCTTTGAAAAAAATGTAAAAGGAATTTTTAAAAAATATTTAAAGGCTGTTTGATGAGGAAAGGAATTTTTTGAAAGCGGCTTGTCAATTTAATGAAGTTCAGATTGACAACATCTCTAAATTCACACCACAACATTTCAAACATCCTCCTCTTATTTAGTCGTTAATTTGGTAACTCTGTCCCTCAATGTGAAGGGATGTCTAGTTGCCTCTTGCGTATTTATTTATGTGGGGGAGTATCTGTTTACGCAAGCACTTCATTTGAACTGTTTCTATAGAAATATCAACAACTCTAGTCCTCTGCAGACATGAAGAGACCATACTTCCTTGCAGGAATTGCCATTATAAATGAAAGCTAAGAGGATCTTAATGGGACTCAAAAACAGCTTCTAATGAAAAATCACAAGACTTGGGTGTCATGAAAAACTAAGTCCCATTTGACAGCATATTGAAGGAAGGCTTACTGGCCAGAAAAACAAACAAACATCCAGTAAAAAGCAGATTCTAGTGGCTTAGTCAGTCAGAGGTCTGTTTTTGAGGTCCTTTTACAGTGCTGGATGAAAACTCAAAAACAGGGCAGAGTTAAATGCATTGAATATCCCATTCTCTGTAACCAGCATGACCAGTTCTAGCATTCAGATGCCTACTTACAGATTTAGACATAATTGCAGGCATTCAAGCTTAAAACAAAGGGCCCAAGAAAGATATTAAAACATGTTGTTTAGAGACAGATTCTGCTTAGGTGAGAAAGAGACGGAGGCTCTCTCAGAATTTCTCTCAATATTTGAACCATTTCTCTGATCTGCATGTTAAAGGCAGAGTTTAGCTTTTAGCGAAGAGTGTTGTATTTATTCTCGTTAATGGCAGTCTCCAAACAACCATTAAGGCCCAATGAGGGGGCTTTTGAGCAGTGCCCACACTCATGATGGGAGTTGGTGCTAATTCTGATGATCTGGAGAGAGGAAACCATATCCAGTGAGCTGAGAGATGCCATCATAGTGACCATCTTTAAGAGGGGTGATAGGACGGACTGCAGAAATTACTGAGGGATCTCCTTGCTTTCAACTGCAGGTAAAATTCTCAATGGAGTCCTTCTGAACCGTCTCCTTCCACTGGCTGAAGAAGTCCTTTTGGAGTCACAATGTGGCTTCTGACCAGGATGAGGAACAACTGATACGATCTTTTCTGCCAGCCAAATAGAGAAGTGTCGGGAGCAATGTCAATCTCTGTCTATGGTGTTCTTCGATTTGACTAAAGCATTCAAATCCATCAACCATGAGGCCCTCTGGAAGATCCTGTGACACTTTGGCTGTCTGCCAAAATTTGTTAATATTATACGGTCTCTTACCTGACAACATGCAGGCCATGATACTCAGAAATGGCAACGTAACTGAACCAATTGATGTAAGCACTGGAGTCAAACAAGGGGGTGTGATAGATAGCACCTACACTATTTAATATATTTTTGGCAGCCATGCTCTACGTGATTGGAGATGACCTCCCAGGTGGAGTCAAAATAACCTACAGGATGGATGGTAACCTCTTCAATCTGGGCTGTTTCAGAGCCAAGGCCACAGCAACACCATTGGTAGAAATTCAGTACACTGATGATGCAGAGATCACTGCCATCTCGGCAGATGGTCTTCAAGCAATCGTCGATGTTTTCACAGCAGCCTACTGCAGGTTGGGACTGACTCTCAATACACAGAAAATCAAGGTTTCCTTTCAGCCAACACCTGTCATACCGTTACCCAAACCAACCATCATGGCAGATGACCAAGTCCTGGAGAACATCAACTGCTTCCCTTATCTCAGAAGCCATGTGTCCAGCAATGCTGATGTTGAGCTTGAAACCCGCCATCGTATCTCCAGTGCCAGTGCAGTTTCTGGACATTTACAGAGGTGAGTCTTCAAGGATCGCAACATCAAGACAGAGATCAAGATCGATGTCTACAATTCTGCCGACATCCCACCATTGCTGTATGGAGCTGAAGTCTGGATTCCCTGTAGATGTCATATTAAAGATCTGAAGAAATGTCACCACAGATACCTGAGGAGACTATTGGGCATCATGTGGCAAGACAGATGGACCAACATTAGTTAATTTCCCACAGGCAGCTACAATGGTCTGGTCACATGGTCAGGATGCCTGACACACATTTGCCTAAACAGATTTTCTATACTTAGCTTCAGAGATGTCCTGGAGAACACCTTAGTAAAGTGCGACATTGATGTTGACATCTGGGACAGACAGGTGGAAGATTGGGTAACCTGTAGCAGTGGTTTCCAACCTTGTTTAGACCAGGGACCGGTAAACACATTCACAAACTTTTGGCAGACCAGTGTCATCTTATTTTCATATTCATTATGCAAATAATAAATAGGCAAATATGCGAATAAAATGTTGCCGGCCTGCCAAAAACCTTGGCCCCCAGAATCTCTCCAGTGCTAGCCCTAACTTCTAGCCTCATACCCCTCTACTACCCCCAGCACCAGCCACTGACCCCAGAGTCCCCTGCACCCAACCCTCTCAGTGCCAGCTTTGCACTCTCAGAGCTCCCCAGTGTCAGTCCCCCATCCCAAACACATCAATGCCAACACCCTGCCCCTTAGAGCCCACCACCACCAGATACATGAGTGCCAGACTTCTGTTTCCAGAGCCCCACTACACCCAATCCCCAAGTGCCAGCCCTGTCCCCAAAGCCCCCCCACTACTAGTCCTGCCCCCAAAGTCTCCCAGTGCCACCTCTTCACCCATATGCCCCAATGCCCCCAGTGTCAGCCCCCTGACTCTTAGAGCCCCCTACCTCCAGAGCTCCCCAGCATTAGCCCTGTCCCTGGAGCCCCCAGTGCCTGCTCTGCCTCCCTCACCTAACTTTGCACAGTGAAGCACTCTTCCACATCCGGGAAGTGACTCCCCACCCATGCCCAGCACTGGACACACCTCTCTTGACAGCCATGATGGGAGGGGAGGTGTGGGGTGGTGTACCCCAGCCTTGGCCCCCAGAATCACTGTCGCCGAGCAGTGGGCTGCAGCCCAGTGGATGGGAACTGCTGTTCTGGAGGACCACCATCAAGAATGGTGCCCAACATTTAGAGATCAAGCATTGTTTCCATGAAGAAGATCAGAGAGCCTGATGTAAGAATCTTGCCTGGGCCTGCATTGGCACCACTGCGGCTGGCCGCAATGGAGACAGAGACCTCACATGCAGCCACTGCCAGAGAGCGTTCCTTGCCAAAATTGGCCTAATTTCTTGTCTTCGCACTCATTAGTCTTAGACATCCAAGCAGAAATCTTACTCGATTAGAGGGATCCCAGAGAGACTCTCGTGATGAGAGCTGGTGCTAAGCTTACCCACATTTGTTCAAATCATTTTCCTCTCTAGGTGTTATCTCCCTGTCTTCCTCTTCTTGAGATACACATTACTATCTATACCAAGTTTAAACTTCTTGTCCTCACCTTTAAGGTTCTACATAGTTTTGTTCTGACCTCTATTTTGGCTTGTAATTTCTCCTATTTTCCTTTTCACATGTACCATTTACAAGCCTGTGTTACACCTAAAATTTAGTGTCTGATACTGAGGACTGTGAAAAAGCCACAAGCGAGTGGCCTTCGCCCTGTGGAAGCTCTCCACGCCGGACAGCTACCGATCCATCGGGAACCAGTTTGGCGTGGGGAGATCCACTGTCAGAGCAGTGCTCATGCAAGTACGGCACTCACCGGCCACTGGGCCAGGGGGCTTCTAGGAGGGCATGGGCTGCCCCAGGGAAAATGGGGGAGGGGAAAGGGGGCGAAAGTGCCCTTCATGGGAGGGTTTGGTCTGTCTCAGTCATACTACACACTGCCCGCGGTGGCCAGGATTGCAGTGGGGGTTGCTTCTGGGAGTGGGGCGCGTGGCAGTGCCAGAGAACGAACATTCCCAGCCACCCGGGCACCCCAGTGATTCTCGGTTTTCTGTGTCTCTTTGCAGGTGGTCAAGGCCATCAACTGGGTGCTGCTCCACAGGATCGTCCACCTCACTGACCTGGACGCTGTCATCCAGGGGTTCGGCGCCCTGGACTTCCCCAACTGTGGGGGGGGGGGGGCGATCAATGGAACGCACATCCCCATCCGTGCCCCAAAACACCAGGCCTCCCTGTATATCAACAGGAAGGGCTACTTCTCAGCGGGGCCAGTTCATGGACATTAATGTGGGCTAGTCCGGCAAAGCACACGACGCACAGGTGTTCCGCAACTCCTCCATGTGCCAGAGGCTGCAGGCCGGGACCTTCTTCTCCAACCTCCACATCAGGGTCGGGGACGTGGACATGCCCGTCTGCCTGGTGGGGGATGTGGCTTACCCCCTCCAGCCCTGGCTGATGAAGCCGTACACAGGGCACCTCAACCCCTCCCGGCAGGCCTTCAATGCCAGGCTCACTAGGGTCTGCACTGTGGTGGAGAGGGCCTTCGGACGCCTGAAAGCCCGTTTCAGATGCCTCCTCACCCACCTCGACCTCACCGAACACAATATCCCTCCCGTGGTGGCAACATGTTATGTGCTGCACAATTTATGCAAGAAGAAGGGGGAGGCTTTCCTGCCAGCCTGGATGGCTGAGGCGGAACACTTGGCTGGCCAGTACTCGCAGCCCCACACCGATGCTGTCCGGGAGGCCCAGCAGGGGGCTGTCCGGATTTGGGAAACCCTGCGGGAGAGCTTCCAGGTGGAGGAGGACTGAACTCTCCCTGGCATGCCCCACTGGGGCCTTCTTCCACCCTCACCTCCTTCCCCTTTCCCCTCCCTAGCCCCCCTTCCTAATGTACAATAAAAACACCTGTTTTGCCAACAAAGATCTCTTTTACTTCACAGAACTAAGGTGGGGGAGGGAGGAATGAGGGTGGGAGAGAGGAGGAGGAAACGTGGGAGGAGGGAGCTGGAAGGGGGAGGCAAGGGGAGGAAGGGAAGGGAAAGCTCAGGGTTTGGGATCTTGCAGGCTCTCCCGTCTCACAGCACTGCGGGTGCGGGGGCATCAGGGGGGAGTGGGTGTGGAGGGTTGGGCAGGGGGGTGGAGAAAACAGGACGGGGAGCAAGGGTGGGAGGAGGAGCGAGAGCTGGGGTGGCTGCAGGGGCTGGAGCGGGAGGAGGCAGGAACCTGTCCACCAGGGTCTGGAGGTGACCTCTGAGGGCACGGCCCTGCTCCTCCAGCACCTGCAAGCTCTGCTGCTGCAGCCACATTTCCTCGTGGACCCAGTGCTCCTGGTTGCGGAGCTGCTGCCCCAGTAGCCACAGGTACCACCGCTGGTACTCCTCCTGGTTGCAGGTGCACCTGCTGGCCCAGGTGCGGGTGGCTGTTCCAGGTGGGATGGTGCGCCCTGCACTCACAAGTGCTGCGGCTGTGGTGAAACAAAAGCAGTGGTCAGTTCTCCCTGAGGACACAGTGGGTGAAACCCAGCCCCCCTCTGCAAGGCGAGGTCGGCATGTGGGGAACGAGCCAGAGCCCCTGCATGACATCCAGCTGCTGCTCCATGGCGGGCAAGGCCCAGGCGCACGGTCCCTGGGTTCCCTCTCTCCCCCCCACACACATAAGGGGACCATGATGACATTCACATGTGGAGCCCTCCCCAGCCACAGACGACACAGCTGATGGGCTCTGTGGGATGCCTTGGAGGTCCTGGGTGCAGGGCAGGCTCCTGCGGCTCTTGGCTGTCATCGTCCTCCTCCTCTTCCCCTGTTTCAGGAGCGGAGCACTCTGCCCTGAGGTCGATCGCTACCCGGGGGGGGGGGGGGGGATGGGCTGTGTGAGCCCCCAGGATGCGGTCCAGGGCCTCGTAACAAGGGCAGGTATCTGGGTCGGCCCCTGGTTGGGAGGCCCTGGAGTAAGCCTGCTGCAGGTCTTTGATTTTGTAGCGGACCTGCTCCTGGCTCTGCAGGTGGCCTCTGGTGGCCAGGCTGGCAGCCATGCGGCTGTATACTGTTGCATTCTTGTGCCTAGTGCGGAGATTGTGGACATTGGAGGTCTCCCCCCCAAACCTCAATGAGGTTCACTATCTCCGCACTAGACCAGGTGGGCGCCTGTCTTTTTCAGCCCCTGGCAGGCTCCTGAGAGCCACCAGCCTGGTCCTGGGAAGAGGTGGAGGGCTGGGTGGCAGTGGATGGCTGTCTCATGCTGCGCCAGGTGCAGGGTCTGCTGGCTGGGTGCTGGCAGGCTGGCAAGTGGCACAGGCACTGTGGCCAGAATGTGCCCCTTTAAGGGCTCTGGGGCTGGGAGGGGGGCAGAAGAGTGCTGGTTTGGCCCAGAGTGGCTACCAGGGTAACCTGGGAAGGGCTAGCCTCCAGCTAGTTTGAGTTAAGTGGCTACACAGCACTTAATTCGAACTACTAACGGCTGTTAGTTCAAATTAACTTTGTAGTGTAGACATACCCAAAGGAACTAGCACTGAAGTTCTGGACTTGCCAATGTCCTTTTACATGGCAGACTGCTTGTGAAACGAATGGTTAAAATCTTTTGCCGGGGTTTTAATATTTCTCTGGTGCACTAGGATTGATCAAAGTATTTAAGATGGAATGTTTCCAAAGAAAGACAGTAGAGTGAAATTTGATTATCAGCCATTCAGTATTAATAACTCTTGAGCTCTACTCTACAGTCTAATTGCCTGATCCAAGACAAAAGCTTTTGGATAAATACACTCTTTAATACTGTAGATAAATGAGATAGAGGTTTTGAAACTGCTTTAGTCATTTCTCTCTTTTCTGATAGGTCATCAATTTGCCTTTTTATTTTTTCAGGAATAATTTTTCCTACATTAATTGGAGAAGGGGAATGCTTCCAGAATAATAATAAAAGACCAAACACATTGCATTGCTTTTCATCTTTCTTTGGTGTTGGAATAATTATATTTCACTAAGTTAAATAGAAGACTTTGAATTCTTCTTCACATTTTCTCAGCATTGATCTTCATTTGTAAGAATGTCTATGTGCCCTTCATGTCAAGCCAAGCCTTCTGGAAAACCAGTGACTGTTGAGGTCTCACACAGCACATGCAGAGTTGAATATTCAGCTACAGTGTCTGTATACTGAAGGGAAGGGGGAAAAGCATCATCTTGTATGCAAGCCATTAGCTTGTGATTCTGGAAATCGGTGTTTACCTCCTACTCTGCCACCGATCTGATGTATGACCTTGGGGTAAGTCAGTTAATCTCTCTGTGCTTCAGTTCACCATCTGTAAAACTGAGATATTTCCTACATCATGGGGATGTTGTAAGTATATGTAAGTAAGTGTAAAATATTTAGGAGTCACATAGATGTTAATGGTGATGGAGGCTATATAAGTACCTTGTCAAAGACAGTAGATCCAACTGTCCTTCTCACTAAGATAACTAAAGATCAGGCCTTTGTCCTTCCCTTTCTATCCTCCCTCAGAAATTTAAATAATTTCTCTAATAAACAATCAATATTAGAATTGCCAGCTTTTAGGATATTAGTGTGTCCCTGACCTAAAATGGCCTTACATATAAACTCAGCACCTATAGCAGGTTCTATGCAAGCCTATTGGTGATTATTTTCGGTTGTGTTCATTGTCCACCCTTGGTAAGTTTCCACCCAATAAGGTTTCCAGTTGTAAAAGGTATACATCCAATAGATAATAAGATGCTGAAACTGAACGCGTCCCTTTAGAGGCTGAGTGTTATTCTCAATGAACATCTGTCATTTGCATGTCTTTTAGCCCCTGTAATAACAGAGGCCTTGTGACATAATCTGCTGCAAACTAAGGGTTTGTCTATATTGGCATGCTATATTGGTGTCGCTGTAATTGATGCAATGACATTGATTTAGTGGGTCTAGTGAGGATGCAATAAATTGATGACAGAATGATCTCCCATTGGTTTCAGTGCTCCACTTCCCCAAGAGGTGGCAGGTAAATCAGTGGGAGACAGCGCATTAGGTTGATGGAAGTTACATTGCTCAGGGAAGTGATTTTTTCACACCCCTGAGCGACATAATTTACATCAATTTAAGTGACACTGTAGACCAGCCTAAATGTCACCTATAGTCATAACCTAGAATACATATTTCAACTCCAGGAAGTCCCCAGGACTGATACAAGTAAAGGCATAAAAATAAATGATTGTTTTGATCCATCTCTTTCTCCATCACTGTCAAGGAAGGAGGAAAAAAGAAAAAGGAGATGCAATAGGATTGTTCTCCCTTATGCTGAATTGGTTGAATTCTGAGCATTTGCTAATGCTGAAAGAGTACTGATGAACTCCTCAGAGTAGAGTATATCCTCAGTTCCAAGGGAGACAAGTGCAGGCAATACACTGGCATATTATGGTGTAACTCCAGAGTGGTAGATTGTCTTGGTTTCTACTTTTTGGCCACCAGTCAAAATCTGATAATACCACAGAGCCAAGGGATGAAGCATCATCTACTATTTTCTTTGTTTTTCTTCCTCCTGTTCCACACACCTGATCACTCCCTATCCCTTGTTCCACATCCTAATACAGATGAATGGAAAGAAATTCCTTTGGAACCAAAGACTTTGACCCAAGAGCTTTTGGAGCTGATCTCAGCTGCCATCTGAGATGCAATATGAGGTCTGTCCTGGGAGCTGAAGAATAACTGGACAGAACAGTGAGGTAGCTTAGCTTACAGTCCCTGTGTGACAAAGTGTGGGCACTGGGATAGAAGGGTTTAAAACCTTGTAGGAACAGGAAGTCCCAGACTGGGCATGCTCCAAGTGTTGGGGCAATATAAAAGGGAACAGCTCAGCTCAGTCTTAGCTGGATGCTGGAGAGGAAGGACCTGCTATGGGATCTTCAGAGGTAAGCCAGCGAGAGCTCCAGAGGACAGGAGCTGGAGACCCAGCAGACTGCATCAAGCCTCCAGTGCTAGTGGAGCCTCAGGGATAGACTAGCCCTGCAGAGACTGAAGATCCTGAAACCAAATGGATCACCCCTTACAACAGACCTAGGGAGGGTGCGTGAGTGATATCTTGCACCTAACTGAGCTCAGTGTGTTGCGGTGGGATTCTCTGCTGAGCGAGTGATGGATGATTTCCCCACTGTCAGGGTCCTGGGTTGGGACTCAGTGGACCCAGCTTCTGCCCCCAACCCTTGTGACTCTAGCCATTAGGCTGTATTGCCCTGTTCCCAAGCACTACTTTATAGACTCCTGTATCACCCTGTTCCCAAGGTCTACTATATATAATCCAACTACTAGGCTATACTGACCTGCACTCAAGGGCTATGTTACAGACTCTGGCCATTAGGCCATGTTGTCCTGTAACACAAGGGCTAATATATAGACTCTGGCCATTAGGCAACACTTCCTTGGGTGATGACTGACTCAGATCACTGACAGACCAATAACAGTGCAAGTGATGTCTACATACCCCTGTGACCTCTCTCTCTCTCTCTCATGGGTGGGATGTGCATATCCTGTGACATCCTCTCATGCAGATATTCAGTTCACAGCCTCAGTGGTCCCTTCTTTTCTAGGTACTGAGTCAAACTCAGGAAAACATGCTCTTACGCAGAAGCAGAGATCATTATAACACAATAATACAATGTCATTAATGTGTTTGCTGCAGTACAGACCAATACTCGCCTGTCCTGTAGTATAGTGAGTTGTTGGGTCACCCCTCTAGTTTCCTTCCAAATATTTGATCTTTCAGAAGAATGAGGAAATAGTGAAGTGCACACTCAAATCATTTTTTTTTAAAGAACAAACCAACCCAGGATAAATACTTTATGCAGGGGGATTCCTCCTAACTGGTCTAAGACAACTTATTCAAAACAATAATAATGTTAGAAAAGGTTGAACTAATTTCCTGAAGAACTAAGAGGAAGTCATTTGTTAAAGATTAAAGGCCATCTAATATTAGAACAGGAACCAAAAGAAATGAAAGAACACAAAATTACTTTCCTGTCTGATAAGACATTTATCTATGTTCCTCCATCCTATGCTAAATGAGTTCTACAGAATCATATATTAGCATCTTTTGAGAGCAAAAATAAGTTTGAGGTTGGAGTGCTGCCTTACCAGTCAAAAAGGTGACATTAATGACTTCTGCAGTGATAACTGCTTCTAATGAGAGACACTGACTGCATGAAAGCCTTGCCATATGTCTTTCTGAAGACAGCACAGAACTGTTGACCCCCAGCCTCAAAGACCACATACCAGGATATAATGCAAGATTAGCCCCCATAAGCAACGGGTGTCGTGCAAAATTCACTCCTCACAAGAAACATGACTATCTTTTATAAAATCGTCAAGAAAAGAGGAATCTGACTCATGGCTGCCTGCTGTTGATTCCAGTCTGCATGTGATACCGTGTAAACAGGATACTAGAGGGGATCAATAACTGAGCTGTTCATCTAAGGTAATGTATCCATTCTAAAAACAGAGAGACATGAAAGGGGACTATAGGTTACCTATATTATTTGTGCTATCATGAGATTTAAATGGTTTCTGAACTGAGTGGATTTAACATTGCTTCAAAAGCAGTGAGGCTCCTTAGGTCCCCGTGGTAGTGAGAGTCTGCAATGGCATGGCAGCACTGCAATGTAATTGAAGAGCTATTTTTAATTTGATTTTTACTGAAAATTGAACTTAGGCTTTTTTGAAACCCATAATTGAAAACCTCTATATATTTTAGATATCATTCTTTGGATTTCCACCCTGTGCAAAGGGAAACCATTTTTTCCATTCTACTTTCATTCCATGAGAAGAGGAACAAGACCCTAACAAAAAGAAGTAGATCAACAGAAATGCCACCTGTAAAAACAGACTATAATATAAGGGCCAAAACTATTTATGGAACAGTGATTGCAAACTGGAATGCCTTAGATTGTCAGGGCATGTCTAGACAATGGAGCTATTTTGGATACCAGAGGTATCCTGAAAGAGCTAACCCACATCTTTGAAACACACTCATTATTTCAAAATATTTTTCGAAATAAGGGCTGTGCTATTTCAGCATCCCTGCAGCCCTCGTTCTATGAGGGTTAAGGGATGTGTCGAAATAGCACATTATTTTGAAATTTGGCACTGTGTAGACATGCCAACTTTCAAAATAAGCTATTTCAAAATACATAGCGCGAATTGCTTATCTTATTTTGAGGTTAGGGTGCTGTGTAAATGTACTCCCAGTGAATACCATATTAATGTTTTTAAGGGCATGTATACATCTTCTGGAAAAGCTTGCATATATATTGCCATTTTCATTTTGATCCCTCAGAGTTTTTTTCCTCTTTGAAACTGAGTAGTTTACTCACCATATGCAGTAACTGGAGGTCTTCGAAATGCCTCTTTCTGTGGGTGCACTCCTTCAGGTGTGCTTGTGCCTTTGACCCTACTGATGCCCATTCAGTTCATGCATGCTCCCCCACATCCTTGTGCCTTGTACTGAAGCTGCAAAGTCCCAGAGAGTGACGCTGAAGCAGGGGAGAAGGAGGGCAATTCTCCCAGTAACTGCGCAAAATGAATAACCCCTCCTTTAGCTTCAATTAGGGTGCATCTACACTGCACCATTCCTCAAAATAAGATATACAGTTTGAGCTACACATACCACGTATCTTATTTTGATTTTATTTTGAAATATCTTATTTTATAATTTGGCGCTGTCTACACAATGCCAAATTTTGAAATAACCCGCTATTGCGAAACATCCCTTACTCCTCATTGAATGAGGTTTACAGGGCCGTCAGAATAGCAAGCCCATTATATTTCAAAATAAGGGTCTTGCTGAAAAGACACGGGATAGCTAGTTCGGGATACTCCAGTACCTGAAATAGTGTTGCAGTGTAGACATAGCCTTAGTGGATGCTCTACTTCAGGTGACTCCCTGTGGTATCCTCTTAAGGAGACGTGCTGTTTGGAGCAAAGTTCAATACAGAAGAGAGAAGTGTGTTGTCCACAGGTGCATCTGATTTTGCCACAGGCACGGTGGCACAATGAATAGAAAAAGAATAAACAGAGGATCATATTGCTATATTACAGATGTTTACAGTCAGTACATCCTTGAGTAAGTCTGTTGAGGTGTATAGTGCTCTTACTCCTGAAGGCAGTTGGACTTAGTCATAGCCAGACTTAATACTACCAGAGATCCATTTTGACAACTTCTGTTCCACAATTTCTAGAGCTGTAATCTAGGAAATTTTCTAAAGGGTTCCATCCATTCAGATTTCTCCTGCTATGGTGATAACATCAGACACTTCACTTTTGGTTTTGCAGGCCATATCTAGGACCTGACAATGGGTAAGGTAAATTGTTGCCAAAAAAGTAGTTTCTCCCCAAAAACCCTTTGATCATAATAGGCTCTTCTCTATTCCCTCTGGTGGTGTGATGAGCTCATCATGAACTGTTGGCAATAAAATGCCCATGGATCCAAATGAGGCCACTGAGGGGAGCCAAAAGCCATAGACAGAAGCATCCATTTCTGTTTGAAAGGTTTCATTTGAAGTCCAGTGTAGGAGGCAAAGTGATATGTTCTGGAATAGACAGAGAAAACCTGCATTGAGATCTCAGAATCTTAAGACTTCTTTTCCACACTTGCCATCCACACACTCCAAGGTTGGGTGGGGGGGGGGGGGGTGGAGGGGAGACGTGAGGGAGAAAAAGCCATTTAATTTACAAAAGAGAGGAGAAGTATGGTTCCCTATGTGATATAGGGGTCCATGACCGAGACAGTCTCGATGTTGACAAGCCACTGCACTCATTAATAAGACAGACTCTGGCTCCAAAGAGACTATCAAATTCTTAGGGGACCTGATCTCTTGCAGTGCTGACAATAACAAAAACTGGCCTGGGAGAGAGAGCTTGTGGAGGCTTCAGTACCAATGTAGCTGGCATTGATTGCTTGGCCTGGAGTTCTGTTTGGATTCCCTCGGTATCAAAGTCTAGCTCTTTGATACAATTGACTTTCCTTGTTAATTTCCAGGATGGTCTTATAGCTGTTTTCATCTGTGTCTTTGCCCTTCAGAATCTGGATTCTTAGACTGAATTTTCTTCTTTGTCTTTGTGGTACTAGCATTACTTGGAACATGTATGGTACTCCCTTTGGGTGCTGAGGGCTCCACAGCCTTCTGGCTTCTCAGTCATCAAGATCCTCTTGGAGATTTATTGCCTATATCCTTCTGTTCAGAGGCAGATGAGAACTTTGGTACTGAAGAAATACTTGTACCTGCTGTACCACTTAGTGGTCTCTGGTGACCAAGATCTTAAGGTGGATGGGGCACTGGTAGAGTGGGGGCAGAGGAAGTCCTTTGCCAGTGGCTCTGAAGCTGGACATAAGACTTGTTCCACCATAAGTCACTTACATTTGATCTCCCCGATTTCACGGGATCTAGTCTTGAAGCATGTACAGATCTTGCACTTAGCAAGAACATGGGAAGGTACCGGAAAAGTCTGTCTCCTTGTGGCAGGAGAGGTGCCTCTTGAACCCTAGTAAACCTAGCATTTCTGAGGGAAAATAACAGAGATACAACCTGTCAGCCGACGGTCAGGGCAGTGTGTGCGTGTGTGTTACACCCAAGTCTTCAACTGCTGAGACACAAAGTCTCGTTGCAGCGGGCAGCCTAGGAGGCTGGAGGGCGCCCCGAAAAATAGTTTAACGTCCGTGACTTTACTGCTAGGACCGAGGTCCCGTTGCAGAGGATAGCCAAACAGGCTAACAGACGCCCCAGTGTGTACAGGAAGAGCTTATTACACTTCAGATTTTAGCTGCTAGAATTCATAATTCCTTCGCAGCGGGCAGCCCAGGAAAGACTGAGAAGTGCCCCAGTGGACCCTGTCACCTGGGAGTGACACAGATCCAAACGCCCAAGCTCTTCCTATAACTGTCCCTTTATGACCGGCTGAAGTTCTTTTGTTTGTGTTCGGTTCGGGTACAGCAGCACGGGTTCAAGTCAGAAGCTTGACACTCACTGGCTTATTTATAGGAGAAAGAAAGAGAAAAGAAATAAAGAAACTTGGTTCAGTGTATATATATATATATATTTTTATAAGTGAATGAGGGCACCCCACTTATTCCCAAAGTTTATAGCTAAATCACCTTACCAAAGGCAGTTTACAATAGAAATGAAGCAGTTTGACTTAAGAAAACTATAATAAAGTAACTAACTTACAACAGAGAGACAATTAGAGTGTACACATAAAGAAAACACATTGCAGGTACAATTCTCACCCCTGCGTTCCAGACTTGGCGTGGCCAGCGTCTTTCTCTCAATCCCTCGGGAAGAAGTAGGGCGAGGTTGGGCGTCCCACGGACCTCGGGAGACAATCAATACCTGCCAGCAGGTCTAGGTGATTGGAGCTCATATGGGGTGGGCAACTAAACCCTCTTTATACCCCTTGGGTCACATGGGCTTCTTCCTGGTCTAAGTGGCCAATTAGGAAAAATGGCTTTGAATGCCAAGTTTCCCACGAAGGGTGCAAAGCATAATTCACACCTGGGAAGATGCAGACAATGGGCACCTCTGGTATGTGATGGGCGAAGATTCCTCTCCTGAGACAGTGCAGGCATGTCAATTACTGGTACTAGCCATCACGGCGACGGGAGGCCTCCCAGTCGTCAGCTAGCCCATTTACTGTCTGGTTTCTGTTTATGGTAGAGTCAGGGACAGGCACCACACCTGCGTTCCCAGGGCATCAAAGGCTGACTGCCTTTCTCTTGCTCTCTGGGGGGGGGGGGGGGAAACAAGATGGGGCTCGTCGAAAAACAAGATGGGGTTTGTGTCTGGCTACACAACCTCAAGAAAGAAAAGTTCTAAACTGCTATTTCAGAATAAAAGGATTTTAAAATTATTTTGGGGGGAAGAGAAGTGTAGGGGAAGCTGGAAGGAAGGAAAGAAGGAAAGAAGGAAAGAAGGAAAGCATACTATCTATCTAAATGCTAAACCGAGAACAAGCACACGTTGCAGACTCTGTCTCAGGCTGAAAACAAACCGAGAATGATTCGCCCACACAGTACCATATATAATCGGAATGGGGCACAAGGACATGTGGGTCACATGTGTAGGCTGAACAGGCACTGCTACAAAAAAATCAAAGGTGCAAGGGCACAGATGTGCCTGAAGTGGAGCACACACAGGATCACAATTCAAAGAGGAAGAAGAAAACTATTTAGAAATCCAAGCAAAGTCTCTTGTTTGCTTGTTTGATTTAAAGAAAAAAAGAGATCTGTGCAGGCTAAAATACATGAATTTAGAACATAGTATTTATTGAACCCACAATGCTGGCTTGCAGGTAGTATACTAAATGTTTCAGTCTTAGCTCCAATGGCTTTCATAGTTACTTTAATATTATTTTAATTCTTTTGCATAAATTTAGTGCTTATGAAAAGAGTCACAATGAAGGCCCTGACGATTAATTTTCTTTCGTTAACTACAGACCAACTCAACTTAGGCTAATATACCTCAGCTCAGATGTATCACATCTGAGAGTAGGTAGTGCACACCTACATAACTCCTCCCGAACCACCACCATCACCAGACCCTTTATAACATTGAAGTGATGATAAAATCAAAACGAATCCTTTGGGTCAAAGTTTATCAGCTACAACAGAATATTTTTCCAAGTTTCTCATAACTATTGTCATCAATCATATAGCCCCCTTAATAGAAACATATGTAGAAACATATAAAAAGACAAGGGTCCTTCTCCAAAACTTACTATTTAATTTTAGACAGAATGCAATGAGAAGGTGAAAGGAATAAGACAAAAATAGTTGGGGGGAGATATTGAGAAGAATTAATGTTACTGTAATGCAATCCCAGAGGCAAATCTATTTCAGCAGGTTCGTAACTTGCAGTTTACATATAATAAATATAAATGTTTTTCTCTGTCCTTTTTAATAAATTCACTTCTCAGAGGTGATATGCCACCTCTCACTTCTGTGATTGTGAAGAGCTGTAATTCTTCAATTAGCCATTTAAATATGTTTTTAAAAAAAATCAAATGTCTGGAAGAGAGAGAACTTGAGTGTAACAATAAACCAAGTTCTTCTGTGCATGAAGGATATATATCACAGCAGCATTTGTATTCTTATTGCTGAATGTGTATCATTCTTCCTCAGCTTCTACTGAAATTCAAACCACCCTTGCTGTGAACATGTACCCTAAGTGCATCATCAATGTAGGAAGTCAATTTTAAAATATTAAGTAGTTGATTGAATGCTTTCTGTGAAACATCACAAACAATAATCCAATGAGAACAATTTGTTCTTCTATAACATATCTGAAGAAGGTTCCAATTAAGAGTCAAATTAGTTTAAGGACATTAAACTGGGAGCTTACAAAAGTTATGGATTTTAATTCATTTGGATGTGTTGAAATTTTGAGAGGGCTCATTCTGGCAATGGAATTAAAGTGAAAAATTATCACATAGCTGCAAGTTGATAGAAACTGTGCCAGGCTTACAGAAACTAAATTGGGAACAGATGTCTGCCCACACAAAGAAAATGATCTTATTGGTAAATGTTTTTTCTGTTGATGAAGAAAGTGATACTTAGCCTGATTCAAGCCAAAAAACAAAAGAAAAATGGCACATACTAAAAGATGGACATAACTCACCAACAGTAATGGAGAGAAGCAGTTTAATCACATAATTAAGAATTGTTTATGTTATGAATATTTTGAACAATCCTGAAGGGAGTTTGGCATACCAATGAAACCTTAGAAATAACAGATTTTTCTGCTACTTTGGGATATATTTATTTTTGTTTGCTAGGAGATTTAATAAACAGATCCGTGGAATGTTCGAAGATTAAACTTAAATGGAAATGTTAGAGGAAAAATAAATACGTTATTTTTTTTACACAAAATAGTGAGTAATATTCTGGAACAAAAAAATGCACTTCCTCTATTTATAGGGTAAATTGTTGATTCCTTGCTTTGATGTGGCTAGAAATGTTTTCTGGGATTAATGCAAGGCTGAATTTAGTTAGACACAACTTTCTTATTCATCAAAAACAGTATACACTCAACATTTAACTTATTTAAATACTAATTATCATAATAACATTTACAGCAGTTGTTACTACTAGGATCTAAGTTGATTGATAAGGATTCATAGAGAATTATTTCCTCCATTTTACATACTGTTTGGTGAAACATGTTTCTTTATTTTTATAGATTCAAAATTGAAGAGTTGGCAGCTGAAACACCACACTTATGTTAAATAATACAATTAGAATGCTGGACTCCATTATGTAATAGCTGAACATATTCATGTAAGTGTGAATTTAAACTTAAACATACCGTCAACCACAGTGCCACTTCAGAATACAAATGCAGTAGCGCAAAGGGTCCTGAGCTATTACAATGGGGTTAGTGAAGACATTGACAAGTCCTGTTTAAAGAAAAAAGGGTTCTACCACTCTCACACTCTCAGTATATTATAGGTGGATCTGCAACTGTGCAGGCAGTCCAGTGTTTATTATTACCTGAATCTACTAAATTATTGAAACTAGTCTATTATATATTTGAGAAAGTTTGTCTGTTTGTTCAAAAACTCCTAAACACTAAGGTCACCAAATTTGATATACAGCTTCCCCATATCATAACTTAAAGCATGGTCAGGAAAATAGGATGTGACTAGAATGGGATTGCTTCTTATAAAACCATACATAAATGAGACAGAACTGCCAGGCAGGTGAAAGGGGCTGGTTAGGGGCACTCCTTCCCTGTACTGGACTGCCCCAGCCTCGAGCCTAGGTGCTCTTTAGGGAGGGGGGGGGCTAAAGTCCCCTTCCCAGATTTGTACAGGGACATTTCTGGATGTTCCCCTTCATCAGGGAATGAGGAGAAAGTGCACAGTTTGCTGCATTCCTCATTCTGACTGGGGAGTGCAGAAGGCAGATAAGCTGAGCAATTTACTCTTGCTCCCTGACATGGACAGAAAGAGGAAGATCAAGCAGCCATGGTACGAATCTTGGGGGGGAAGGGAGGTAGGTTGCCCTCCCTGTTCATCCCATCCCCCACACAGAGTTCCCTGCCAAAAGGCCCTGCCCCAACCCTGACTCCTACACCTATCCTCTTGCCCCCCTGCCCTGAGTCCCTCCTTAAGGACCCACGCAATGCAGCATAACTGTGCTAGTTACTAAATATTAAGAGATGGACCGTGGTTAGTCCTTCTTTGATGTACATGTGTGTATAGGGGAGGGCCCCAAGGCACATTCTGTCTTTGGGAAGTTGCAATGGCTGAGCAGTATATAATCCTGAACCTTGTGCTCCCCAATACAAGAAGATGAGCAGACTACAGCTGCCTGTGATGACAGAAATCCTAAAAAGAGTGAAGAGGGGCCGAGAGGCTTTGGCTCTGCTGCTGTCTGTGTTGGTCATCAAAACAAAGCTGGCACAAAGGGAAGCGAACGTTGCATCCTGCTGAAGACTGTCACAGTGACTACTTCTGATGTGTTCTTTCTCAGAGCTCTCCATGGCATTGTGCATTTCCATGCACTCCTAGGCTGTGTCTACACTGGCACCCTTTTCCGTAAAAGGGATGCTAATGAGACACTTTGGAATTGCAAATGCCGTGGGGGATTTAAATATCCCCCGCGGCATTTGCATGAACATGGCTGCTGCTTTTTTCCGGCTCGGGGTTTTGCCAGAGAAAAGCGCCAGTCTAGACGGGATCTTGCGGAAAATAAACCCTTTTCTGGAAGAACCCTTATTCCTACTTTCAAGGAATAAAAGTAGGAATAAGGGATCTTCCAGAAAAGGGTTTATTTTCTGAAAGATCCCGTCTAGACTGGCGCTTTTCTCCGGCAAAACCCCGAGCCGGAAAAAAGCGGCAGCCATGTTCATGCAAATGCCGTGGGGGATATTTAAATCCCCCGCGGCACTTGCAATTCTGAAGTGTCTCATTAGCATCCCTTTTACGGAAAAGAATGCCAGTGTAGACACAGCCCTAGTGTATGCCTACACTGCAACATTATTTCAAAATAACTAGCACTATTCCAAAATAACTTAGGGTACGTCTAGACTACCAGGTTTTGTCGACAGAAGTTTTGTCGACAGTATCTGTCGACAAAACTTCTGTCGACAAAGAGTGTTCAGACACATTGAGTTCTGTCGACAAAGCAAGCTGCTTTGTCGACAGAACCCTGTAGTCTAGACGCAACCCTACAGGCAATAACACCTTCTGTCAACAGAACTCTGTCGACAGAAGGTGTTATGCCTCGTAAAATGAGGTATACCAGCGTCGACAAAACTGCTGAGTTCTGTCGACGTTATGTCGACAGAACTCAGCGGTAGTGTAGATGCTGGTATAGTTTTGTCGACAAAAGTCCACTTTTGTTGACAAAACTCAGTAGTCTAGACACACCCTTAGTCTGCATCTACACAGCAGGCAGTTATTTTGAAATAGTATCAAAATACTGTCAAGCTGGAGGACTTCTTACTCTGACTCTCGTAACCCTCATTGTATGAGGAATAAGGGAAGTCAGAAGAAGAGTGTTCTATATGGAAATAAATACTGTGTATATGCTCCCAATTTCGAAATAAGCTATTTCAAAATAAGATACGCAATTGACATTGCTCAATTTACATAGCTTCTTTCAAGCTAAGCCCTGCAGTGCAGATGCACCCCTACTGTAGGCTGGGGCTTACAGTGCAGAAAACAATATTTAAACATTTTGTTTGTGTAAAATATATTGCTTTAGTCTGAACTACAGTAAAAAAAAAAAAGTGGTCTCTTACAGGCCAAATTAGAACTGGGTTTCAAGGTGCATGTAATATGTTACTGTCAAATATTCTGGTGTAATGGAAAGCAGGACTTTCACAGAATCATGACAGCTTTGAGAAGAAGAGAAGTACGAAAACGTGATCAACAGCAAAAGCAAATTAGAGCACAACTGGCCACTTTCTGTTTTTCAGCTTCTCATTTGTACACCATTTTGTATTTCAGATTTGTGTTGTAAAATTGTCATGCTCCTGAGCATGATGGGGATATGGGCTAAGGCTGGTTTAGATTCCAGAGGCCATATCTGGTAGAATAGATTAGCAACAAGGCAAATTCACTGCATTTAATTACATAGAAAAATCAACAGTGTAATGTTATCTGCTTACTGATGAGCTAAAATCTAAACACACACTGTTATCCTGCCTTTCTAATTCTTAACAAACTACCCACTGCACTCTCTTTATTCATTGCTTAATTAAAAAGGGCATGAGATAATCTGAACCAAAACATTATCAAAGAGTATCCATACTGTACCTACAATACAACATGCATCATGTAATTTGTAGAGACCCTAGGTAATCACACTGATACTTATTTTCACTTGCCATGATTCCCTAAGTACTGAACATAAACAGGCAAATTATTGTATTTGGGTCTGGAGCTGTATGAAATAAACATCACTACATTAAAAACTCTTGAAATGTTATCCCTACTTCAGCACATGCGATGGAATGTTTTTTGGATCCATGCACATGGTGTCAAAGTTGGATATTTAGAATTTCCTCCCGTAATATTTGGGTGCCAGCAAAAATGTCACTTCATCTTTTCATAGGGCAGTTAATGTTGAGGTAGGCTGATTAGGTGAAGTAAAATGAAACACATTTTGATCATCTGACTGTGTACGACCATGCTATGTTCTCAGGAGAGTCAGCAAAAACAAGAGTGAGTTTTCTCATGTCAGCATCACAGTAAGGGTGTAGATTAGCTCCCTGAAGGAATCCATGGGAACAGAGAATAACATGAATAATTGCTGCAGATGGCCTGACACTTCAAACTGATTGCACTTTTCCACTTCCTCAATGTAACATAGATCCAATTAGGAGATTAGCTTCCTTTAGCTGAGCTGCCCATAGCTACACATTACCTCTGTCACCAGTGGAGGGTGGGGAGAAGCCATTGAGAAGAGGAGCATTAATTCTCACAGATGTAGACTTGTTAGCTATCTACTGGGCCCACAATGGGAAATCTGCCCTGGAGTGTGGAATACATTAGCTCCATCCTCTCCTATGCTTGGTATGCCCCTTCTATTCTGCCCATATGCTCAGGGGTTAGCTGATCGCCATATTTGGGGTCAGGAAGGAATTTTCCTCCAGGGTAGATGGGCAGAGGCCCTGGAGGTTTTTCGCCTTCCCCTGTAGCATGGGGTACAGATCACAGCTGGAGGATTCTCTGTATCTTGGGGTCTTCAAACTATTTGAAGGCTTCAATATCTGAGATATAGGTGAGAGGATTATTCTAGGAGGGGGTGGGTGAGATTCTGTGGCCTGCATTGTGCAGGGGGTCAGACTAGATGATCATAATGGTCCCTTCTGACCTTAAAGTCTATGAGTCTATGAACATGCAGAGTTGCTTCATATAAAATCTGTAGTATCTGAGGGTATGTCTACAATAGCTCATGTAGCCGCAGGCAGTTCGTTTGAACTAAGGGGGATTTAAAAATGGCGGCAGGACGGGAACATGCAAATAAAGCCCGGGATATTTAAATCCCGGGCTTCATTTGCAACTCCGGTTGCCTGATTTACCTACCTAGCTCGAATTAATGAGCTACTGTAGACATACTCTGACAGATTGGGGAGCATGTCACAGGTCCACAACTTCACCCTTATGCACCCTCCTACCTGAGTATCTGGCTCAAAGCAGTAAGAGAAGGGAGCAGCTATTCCAAACAAATCTACCTTTTATTGAGCAACAGAATCTCACTTATCAGTTTTGTCCCAGGTAAACTGTCTCAAATGATGCTGTTGACTCTGCCTAACACCCAGAGGAGAAATGAAATTCTTCTGACTGAGGAAGTTCTGACAGACCATCCATTTTTATAGATGACATTTTCAGCATAAAAACAAAAGTAGTGAGTAATCATTTAACCAATGTATATATTTAAGTAGCATGAAAGCAAGGGGGTTTAGCAACTCATAGCTTCCCACATCTCATATGTTTAAGGACAAAAAAAGCCAGCTGATACCAGATTTTATTACACACACCAGCACCTTTCCCTCCCTTATGCAGAACAATAGTTGTTTTGTAAAATGTTGACCTTCTGGACTGCCCTTCCTTTCAATTTTGTTCTTCCCAGCACATGTTCTCACAGAAAGGAACAATGACTATGGAATTTGAAAGACATAAAAAAAAAAGAGATGGCAATCTTATCTAAAGGTAATCATTGTAACCAATCAAATACATTTGTAATTATTAGAATATTCTTGACAAATCAGAAACCTCAGATTTGCCTTGCATAAAATACAGTTTACTATGCAATACAGCTCCCTTGACACAAATGACTCTTAGGGTGTGTCTACACTGAACCCTTAGCTCAAGATAAGCTATGCAATTTGAGCTGTGCAAATTGTGTAGCTTATTTTGAATGTATTTCAAAATAGCTTATTTTCTAATTTGGTGCTGTCTACACAGCGCCAAACTTCAAAATAAACCGCTATTCCAAGATGTCCCTTAATGTTCATGGAATGAGGTTTACGGGGACATCAGAATAGCGTGCCTGTTATTTTGAAAGATATTTTGAAATAACGGGAGTGCTGTTAAGATGTGCCATAGTGTAGAAGTACCCTTACTGTGCTGAGTTGGCTAGAGGTGAGCCTACCATTGAAGAGATACATAAAGCTGCTAATTCTCTTCCAAGTCATAGTTTCTAATTTTTAATCCTGAGTCTCCCAGATGTGGGCCAGATAAATTAACTGTGTCTTTATTTTAAAACATGTTTCCATTAGAGGTAAGAAGCAGTGCACATAACAGATTTCAACGCAACAATTTAAATTAAAAAGCAATAGTATAGTAATAGAGCAAATAATTGGGCCTATTACAAGACATTTGATATTAGAGTAGGGAGTACGGATGCGAGCAGAAATGTTCTTAAAAACAGAAACATTTTAATAAGATGAAGCATATCACCTAGAGAACCTCTTACACTACTCGAACAATTATTGTTTTCCCCATAAGTATCAGCAACACAAGTCCCTCTTCAGTTATTGCTGGTCATTGCTTCTGAAAGATCTAACCACTGGCTGCTGGACAGTTAATTGTACAACATATTTAGCTACTCAGGCCAGTGAGAGTGTGAGAATGACTGTATAGCCTAGTAAGTAGGTCACCCATCCAGGAGATCTACATTCAAGTCCACCTGACAATGGTGCTTTAAGTATTTTACGCAAAGTGGATCAGCAACAGAGCAGGGATCTGAATGTGGGTTTCCCAAAGCCTGGGGGAGTGCTCTTATCACTGGGATGTTGAATAAAAGGCCAGGGGCTTCTTTCCATCATTTTCTTGTAGGAAAGGGAAGACCTGGCATAGGCACTTTGAGGTTCATGCCTTGCGATCTCTTAGGCCTCTCCTTAGCATTTCTTGTGAGCTAGTCTAGTTGGCTTCCTTCTCAGAGTGCTGGCTGTTGTGTATCCCATTCATTGGTGCCTAACTCTCTCCTGCATTGTATAGGGAGTTCAGAAACCTAATTCAGAGCTGTGGAGTGCAGTATGGTACGTGCAATGCTGATCCTCAGTTGCCTTTGTGGATCAAGTCCTGGGTGTGCAATGATGCATCTCTGCCAGCAAAGAACAAATAAAAAGCTTCTGAGAGCTCTAACCTCTGGCAGAGGACAGCTCATTGGGGCTAGATCCACAGTCAAAAATTTAGATCTTTATAACTGGTTCTCAGCTATTTACTAACTCAGTAGGGAACTAAGCATGACAGGATCACTTTCAAGCCAACCTGAAAGTGGCTCTGTCATGCTAATGTTCTCTGTAGCTGTATCTGCAGGAATGGAGAATGCATTTTGTTTTTGTTTTTAAATTTTGGCAGAAGTATGAAATATGAGCTATAGAGGCCCACTGCTGCCTCCTCTTTTTTCCCTATATATATATATCTAGAGATTTTCATGTAGGCTGGGTATCAGATCTGCTCATCATGACCACTAGCTACACTAAAACCAACCCTGATTCATAGAATCATAGAACTGGAAGGGACCTTGAGAGATCAAGTCCAGTTCTCTGCTGTCATGGCAGGACCAAACACTGTCTAAATCATTCTTGACAGATGTCTACCTAACCTGCTCTTAAATATATCCAATGATGGAGACTGCCACAATCTCTCTAGGCAATTTATTCCAGTGTTTAACCACCCTGACAGTTAGGAAGTTTTTCCTAATGTCCAACCTAAACCTCCCTTGCTGCAATTTAAGCCCATTGCTTCTTGTCCTATCATCAGAGGCCAAAGAGAACAACTTCTTTCCCTCCTCCTTGTAACACCCTTTTAGATACATGAAAACTGCTATCATCTCCCCTCTCAGTCTTCTCTTTTCTAAACTAAACAAGCCCAATTCTTTCAGTCTTCCTTCATAGGTCATGTTTTCTAGACCTTTAATCATTTTTGTTGCTCTTATTTGCATCTCCTCCACTTTCTCCACATCGTTCTTGAAATACGGTATCCAGAATAGGACACAATACTCCAACTGGGGCCTAATCAGTGCAGAGCAGAGCAGAGCAGAGCAGAGCAGAGCAGAGCAGAGCAGAGCAGAAGAATGGCTTCTCATGTCTTGCTCACAACACTCCTGTTAATCATCCCAGAATCGTGTTTGCTTTTTTTGCAACAGCGTCACCGTGTTTACTCATGTTTAACTTGTGGTCCACTCGTGTTTAACTTGTGACCCCTAGATTCCTTTCTGCAGTATTCCTTCCTAGGCAGTTGGTTCCCATTCTGTATGTGTGAAACTGATTGTTCCTTCCTAAGTGGAGCACTTTGCATTTGTCTTTATTAAACTTCACCCTGTTTACCTCAGACTATTTCTCCAATTTGTCCAGATCATTTTGAGTTATGACCCTATCTTCCAAAGCACTTGCAACCCATCCCAGCTTGGTATCATCTGTAATCTTAATGATCGTACTCTCTATGCCATCATTTATATAATCGATTAAAATATTGAACAGAACTGATCCCAAAACAGACCCTTGCGGAACCCCGCCTGTTATGCCTTTCCAGCATGATTGTGAACCATTAATAATTACTGTCTGAGAACAGTTATCCAGCCAGTTATGCACCCACCTTACAGTAGCCCCAGCTAAGTTGTATTTCCCTTGTTTATTGATAAGGCCATGCATGATCATGTCAAATGCCTTAGTAAAGTCTAGGTTTATTACACCCACCACTTCTCCCTTATCCTTGAGACTTGATATCCTATCAAAGAAAGCTATCAGATTGGTTTGACATGATTTGTTTTTTACAAATCCATGCTCGCTATTACCTATCACCTTATCTTCCAGTTGTTTGCGGATAAATTTCTTAATTACTTGCGCCATTATCTTTCCGGGCATAGAAGTTAAACTGACTGTTCTGTAGTTTCCTGGGTTGTTCTTATTTCCCTTTTTATAGATGGGCACTATATTTGCCCTTTTCCAGTCTTCTGGAATCTGTCTTGACTTCCATAACTTTTCAAAGATGATAGCTTAATGCTCAGATACCTCCTCTATCAGTTCCCTGAGGTGATTTCATTAGGCACTGGTGACTTGCAGACATCTAACTTTTTAAAGTGATTTTTAACTTGTTCTTTTTTTATTTTATCTTCTAAACCTACCCTCTTCCCACTAGTATTCAGAAGCAAAGTAGTTGTCCAGTACCTGTAAGAGGAGCTCACACAGCTCTACTCTGCCTGAAGGGTGCTGTGCTAGGAGTGCTAAGTTGCATGGACTTTGTATGTCAGTTGCTTTTCTTCCCATACACAATATATTGAATAATGGGGAGGGAGAACTTAGGCTTTTGCCTCCCAGCATTCAAAACCAAATGAGGTTGGAGGTGACTAACAGAAGTTTCCTTCCTAAAGATTAATTGGTGACTTTAAGAGCAGTTTGATTGTGCTTCCAGTGCAGCTCTCGCTGACAGAATTCACTGCTTCATTGGATACAGACTTATCTTTTATAAGATGGGAAAAGTAGAAAATCTGCCGTTCCCACTGTAAGTTGTCACCACTAAATTGTGGGTGGAGGAAAGGTTAGAGCTGATAGGGGAAACAAAGACATCTTCAGAAGGGAAAAAGGAAATGGAGAGAAAGAAAAAGAGGAGAGCAGCAAAGAAGGCTGAAAAATAAAAGAATCACGGAAGAGTGACAGGAAGATGGGTGTGAGGGGGTTCACTCACCACCGTGACCCCCCTGCCGTCTGTCCTCAGGAATTGGCTCCCTCAGCAGGTAGGGTGCCTTCTCTGGGGTGGTGTCTCCCCTCTTTACTTCCGGCTGCGGCGTCCTCTTCGCCACACTGCCCTCCGGCAGTGCCCAAGTCTGTCTCTGAGCCCCCCTTCCGGGGGTTGATGTTCCTCCAGCGGGCCTTCTTTCAAGCCCTGCAGTCTGGGGATTTGCGGGCCAGAGCTCCCCTAGCCCTGCCTGGCCTCCCCAGCCCTGCCCTAGCTCCAGGGAGCCTCCTCCTCCCTCAGCAGCCAGGTTCTCACTGCTTCCCTCCACAGCAGCAGCCCATTCTCTATTATAGCGCCCAGCTGGGCCCTAATGGGCTAGTACCATAGAATCATAGAATCATAGAATAATAGGACTGGAAGGGACCTCGAGAGGTCATCGAGTCCAGCCCCCCGCCCTCAGGCAGGATCAAGCTCCGTCTACACCATCCCTGACAGATGTCTATCTAACCTGTTCTTAAATATCTCCAGAGAGGGAGATTCCACCACCTCCCTTGGCAATTTATTCCAATATTTGACCACCCTGACAGTTAGGAATTTTTTCCTAATGTCCAATCTAAACCTCCCCTGCTGCACTTTAAGCCCATTACTCCTTGTCCTGTCCGCAGAAACCAAGAGGAACAAATTTTCGCCTTCCTCCTTGTGACACCCTTTTAGATATTTGAAAACCGCTATCATGTCCCCCCTTAATCTTCTTTTTTCCAAACTAAACAAGCCCAGTTCATGAAGCCTGGCTTCATAGGTCATGTTCTCTAGACCTTTAATCATTCTTGTCGCTCTTCTCTGTACCCTTTCCAATTTCTCCACATCTTTCTTGAAATGTGGCGCCCAGAACTGGACACAGTACTCCAGCTGAGGCCTAACTAGTGCAGAGTAGAGCGGCAGAATGACTTCACGAGTTTTGCTTACAACACACCTGTTGATACAACCTAGAATCATATATCATACCGCCTCAGCTGGGCTAAATTCCCCGGCCCTGGTTCAGGCCGGGGTCTGCCCTTAAAGGGCCAGTGCAGGGCGAGCGCCCTGTCACACACCCTCCCCCTTAAGTATCTCTCCCGGGGGGGGGAGGGGAGGGAAGGGAAGTACCCTAACGCCCCAATGTACGCCTTAGCTGGGCCCGTAGGGTGTCTCTCTCTTCCCGCAGACTCTCCACTCTCAGGAGCAGCCTACTCCCCTCTTCCAGGGTCTGGACTCCCACTGGGGTCCTCTCGACCACAGCTGGAGTCTGGGTTCCCACCGAGGCCCTGCCTATTCCGAGGCGGGTTCCCCATTTTGCGCTAGGCCTTCGGGCCTCAGCCTTCCCCTTCCTAAAGGCTCTTATCTCCCCCACTCCCTCCTGGGGAGTCGCCTTACGCTGGCTCTCTTTCTGGGTCATCCGCCCCCCTCCCTGGGGGCAGTGCCTTTTTATGTGGCCTGCTGCGTGGCAATAGAAGCACTGTTTGTGCCTCCTCTGGGTCCTGGCCCTCCGCCAGGCCCTTTGTGGCTTAGCCCCTCCTCTCGGGCTAGCCGGTGCCCTGTAGGTCTCCCTGGCGCACTCCCTCTTTAGGTGCCCAGGTTCCCCACAGGCCCAACACCTTCGTAACCCCCCTGTTGCCTTCACAGGGGGGACTCTCCCACCATCCATCCTATCTGGGTGGGACCTCCTTTCCCTGACCCAGTAGCAGCACTCCCTCCTCCTGTGGCCCCGATGTCCGCAGGAGAAACAAGTTGGAAGTCCAGGCCCGGGCTCCCAGCCCTTGGCGCCTGTGTGTCCCTGGAGTCTGGGTGCCCACCCTTGCAGCGGCCTGACCAGCCTCTTCTGCTGCTCGGCAGGTTGGGCCACCCACGGCCTCCAATAAATGTCCATCTCGTTCTGTAATGTCCCGGGTCCAAACCAGCCCCCTTGGTCGCAGGGCAGCAGGCCCAATGGCCCGAGTTCACCAAAGTAGCCCCCTTGTATCAGGGGGGGACCGCATGTGCCCACATTCTCCACCATCTGTGAGGGGGTTCACTCACCACCGTGACCCCCCTGCCGTCTGTCCTCAGGAATTGGCTCCCTCGGCAGGTAGGGTGCCTTCTCTGGGGTGGTGTCTCCCCTCTTTATTCCCGGCTGCGGCGTCCTCTTCGCCACACTGCCCTCCGGCAGTGCCCAAGTCTGTCTCTGAGCCCCCCTTCCGGGGGTTGATGTTCCTCCAGCGGGCCTTCTTTCAAGCCCTGCAGTCTGGGGATTTGCGGGCCAGAGCTCCCCTAGCCCTGCCTGGCCTCCCCAGCCCTGCCCTAGCTCCAGGGAGCCTCCTCCTCCCTCAGCAGCCAGGTTCTCACTGCTTCCCTCCACAGCAGCAGCCCATTCTCTATTATAGCGCCCAGCTGGGCCCTAATGGGCTAGTACCGCCTCAGCTGGGCTAAATTCCCCGGCCCTGGTTCAGGCCGGGGTCTGCCCTTAAAGGGCCAGTGCAGGGCGAGCGCCCTGTCACAATGGGCAAGAGCGCAATACTGAAAAAGGATACACGGTGGTGAAAGAGGGGATTCAAAGAAAAAGCTTGAGCCAACTATTCATTCATCCAATAATTTTCTCCAGGCAATGAGACCTGAAGGAGGACATGGGCAGTTAAGTGACATCTGTGTAGGGGTGGTATGTACATTTGTGGCACATATGGCCTCTCTGAGTTGTCTAAGATACATGATTAAGAGGAAGTAAGAAAATACCAACCTTTGTGAGAAAGCCTGCATTGTATAGGGCTGTTGATGAACAGCAGGTGTTCTTCTCCACTCACGTGGCTCTGTGTCATAGAAGGGGATCAAGTAGAATGCTGATACATTTACACTTGCAAGATTCTGTATGTAGGTCTTTAGCAATGATGTGATCAAAGGCAACTGATTTAATAGTCAGTGTAATGTTCTCTTTCCTTTCCAAAGCCATGAGAATACCACCTGGCTGTGCAAGCCCGTGCTGTGTTTTGGCTTGCTCTGAAGCATGATTGTGGTGAATATAGGATGTTTTTCCCAAAATAAAGATTGCTGAGGCTCCCTAGGTGGTCCAGGCCAGGTGCTCAGAGTCCTGGCAGACTTTACCATGTAAAGCTACTCTGCAGGAGGGGCTATGGAACTAGCCCTCAAAGCTAGATCATCAGCAGCAGGCAACCAGAGCCAGATTCCGGCTTTCACGCCAAGATGCATTATTCAGTTGGCAGCAAGCACATTCCTGGGTCACTGAGTGAAATTGATCTGTAAGAGTTGCTGGCAGTACTAAAGAGGAGACAGCCAGCCAGCCTTGTTTCAGTCAGTGAATATAAAGTAAGGCGTAGGTACCAGTCAGCATTTTATTTGTGTAGATTTGAAATAATTTTGAACATGACTATCCAGGACCCTGGACATCTAAAATAATATTATTCGACCCCAACATCTTTTAAAAATTATTCAAATTGGAACTTTGCCAGCCAGTCAGCTACCTACAGAGAGTCCTTATCACCCTTTAATCACTGTTAGAAACATATTCTCAAGCCCTTTCTAAAACCTTCACAAGCAGGTGTATTTTGCACAAGGCCTGGAATGTTACCAAGTCCAGCCTATATTGGTCTAAGGAGGGGAGCATGGGCCAGAGTCCCAGATAACTCACAGAGGATGCCCTGCTAGCTGTCCCATTCTTTTATGGTGAGGCGATCCAGCTCAGGCATCCTGCTGACTGCAGCTAGGGCACTATGGTGCAGGAAGAGAGGAGATCCCTCAGGTAGGCCAATCCCAAGCAATGTAGGGCTTTAAAAGTCATAGCCAGCACAAATTCCTCCGCACTAGATTATGGAGTGATGGTGTCATGAAGGAGTAACAAGGAGTAACAGTTTGGATTAACAAGGCAAACAAGGACTTAGTTTGGATTAACTTTAAACTGACGCGTGTAGCTGCGGGCAGTTCGTTCGAACTAAGGGGGATTTAAAATGGCGGCCGGACGGGAACATGCAAATAAAGCCTGGGATATTTAAATCCCGGGCTTCATTTGCAACTCCGGTTGCCTGATTTTCTTACCTAGCTTGAATTAATGAGCTAGTTTAGACATACCCTTAGAGAACCGCAGGAAGAGTCTGGCTGGCTGTAGGGAAGGGGTTTGGATGCTGTCGACATCCTGAGACCTTTGAACATTCCTTGTAAATAACAAAGTCAACAGCAAACAAAATGCCAGACAGATCCCATCAATTTCCGCTTCGAACTGGAAGACCCCAAGACCATGAACTTTGACTAGCTGCATGAGCTGAAAAGGAGCACCAATATTTTGTCATATGCAGAATACAGAGTTTGTGCCTTTGCTATTGTAGCTAATGTTCTCATCCCAAACTCATGCCAATTAAATCTTTATGCCATACTACATCATGATGTGTCTGCCACATACATTAAAATAACCAAAACCAAAGCCTTAAAACACAAATATTTAAAGAATTTTTAAAAAAGATCTTAGAGCTATTTTTTTTTACTTTTCCGCTGCTTGTAAAACCTGATATTCTTTTGCCAACTTTTGTAGGGTTCACAGGGAACAATAAGATCTCCACAAATGACCTACCTTGCAATTTATGTAAAAATATCACCACTTTTAAGGCTATCATCTCAGGGATGAAAACAATGGTTAAAAACTCCTATTTCTAGCTGTCATATTACAGTGTGCAATCCTGACCAGTGGAGAGGTTGTCACTGTTAGACCTGTGTGCCATAAATGCTCGTCTGCTGTGGCTCACATCCTAGACAACCAATAGCCACCAGACTGTATGCTCTGCAGCCCTGGTTCACGGCTCTGAGCCCAGCAGCCTACCAGCAAAACTACAATCCTGGCCTAGTCTCCAACAGCCTGGGTTACTTTTTGTAGTCTCAAATTTTCCTAAAACCATCTGTCCTGACGTGTCCGGTCTTCTCCTGGAACAATGAGACACAAAAAGCACAGTGTATTACGTTAACTGGAGATAGCCATTACTGTATTTCAATCCAGGAGTGTGTTTAAATTGATTTGGATTAAAAGTAAAGTAAGTTTATTAACAAAAGGACATTGGTGAAGTGGCACAAACTAGATTGACGTTAGAATGGATTACAAACAAAAAGTAAAAATACACTTTCTAATGGCTAAGGCATAGCTCATTAAATTACAGCTTGGGCTCATGGTAGATTTCTTAACAATCCTTTTCTTTCTAGCCAGGTCTGACTTTCCCTCAGTCAGGACCTTCCACAGCAGTACAAGATGCTGATTTCCGTTAACTTCCTTATATCACATTAATACGTATATTTCACAATTATATTAATCACCAGTGTTCACTAGCTTTCAGAAAAAGACCTTATTTAATACACTTTTATAATACAGTGAAATTGCATATAATTAGTGAATTTAATTACTATCAGCTGAGGTTAAGATGCTTGAAAGAGGCTATCTCCCCATCTCTTTAGGCTGGTGGCTTCATTTAACCTTTATGTAAATGTGCCTGAGTTGTCTCTGTCTGATGACAGGGAGGTCAGACAAACTAATACACACATCTTTGTCAGCCAGACTGAGCTTGTCCTCTGCTTGTGAAACAAACACATTAAGAACAAAATTCTGTTAATAGCACTTTGTATAAAACCCATACATCCATCATGCCAGAATATTAATGATCGGCGTGTTATTAGCTTTTTAATTACATATTACATGACCCCTTTTAGATAGCAATTATGACAACAGTGTGTTACATGTTGTGAGTATGCCAGATGTGAAAATTGTTGTTGACCCTAGAACTGTGATATAAAAATAGGCCTCTCTGTCACATTATTCCTGAAAGATCAAAAAATCCCGAATAATAAACACGTCACTGAGTTTTCCCTCATCTTGGGGTGTAATTTTTAAGTGTTTTGTTTGGTAGTGATGGTTGGGGGAGGGGCCACCCCCCCCCCCCCCCCCCAACCATCACCACCTCCAGGGAGGGAGGAATGATGGGAAAAGTCCTCATTTGAAGAGAAAATGAAATGATTTTCTGGTAATCAGGTGTTTGAAATGTTAGATCAAGTTTTGTGAGAGATGGATTAGTAGGCAGAGAGTGACCAATTTAGGTTGTGTGTAATTTATCAAATGTCTATCTCCTTTTCATGCATGTGTGTATGAATACTGTCATCTTTCTACTGAGCAATAGCAGATTGAAGACTGGCAAGATGGTTTCCCTCTTGAAGGAGAAATCAGTGGCATGGAATTCTTGGAATAACTGTTCTGTATATGAACCCATGCACTTAATAGGGAGCTATCTCTTTAAGAGACCCCTGTGGGAAAGGTAGGAGTGAGTTGAGTGTTACTGTTGCTGGGCAGATTCAGCTCTCCACCCAAAAGCTTCTGGAGTTGGGTCCAGTAGTTTTGGGTCAAAATGAGCAAGCAGGACAGATGCTTTTCTAAGGCCTGTGTGAGCTGGAGGAAGCTAAGCCAGGAGCCGAGAACTGGCTGCTGTTCCTCACTCTGCAGCAGGTAGTGATGTTGTTAACCCTCAACCAGGGATCACGGGCAATGCTACTTAGAGCTAGGAAAACCTGGGAGGGGAAATAACTCCTGTGTTAATTGTCTGCTTTAAATGCTGTTTTGATTTTAATCAAACTGTTCTAGTTCACTTTCTTGTGATTCTTCAAGTCCTCTGTAAATGTAGCAGTGGGGAAAAGAGTCATTTCTATTTTGTTCTCAGGTTTTTTTCCCTATTTTCTTATAAAAGGGTTTAAGTCTGTTCACTTGTGAGCTAACTGACTAGTTAATCAGTGAGCTGGCTGCCTAGAAGCGACCATAGCAGAAGAAGAGTCTGCCTGGACTCCAACTGAGGATTCCCTACAAGCAAGTGGAGAGAGACTTCAGACACAGCATGTGGTTCAGATTTGATAGCAGAGGCACAAACTGAGACTTTGGTGAACCAAATCTAAGTTCTTGGGACCTCTCTGTCTTTTCTTATTGTGTTTGTGTGGACTGAACTGTTCAAATTTCACTTTTAGTTTTCTCTTTCCTTATGTTTATTGTAATTATAGCTATTATTTGTGGGTTATAAAATAGCTGTGTTCTATTGTAAGAATTAGATTATTTGTTTCTTCATAAAATGTTATAAAGTTATTTAATTAAATTCATTATTTTAGTTTCTTTGGGAACTTGAATGTAGAGAGGCTGACACTGGGCAGTCCTTGCTGAAATTCCTTATAGACTAAACTCTGGGGCTACGTCTACACTGGCCCCTTTTCCGGAAGGGGCATGTAAATTTCACCAGTCGTAGTAGGGAAATGCGCGGGGGATTTAAATATCCCCCGCGGCATTTAAATAAAAATGTCCGTCGCTTTTTTCCGGCTTTTAAAAAAGCCGGAAAAGAGCGTCTACACTGGCCCCGATCCTCCGGAAAAAGCGCCCTTTTCCGGAGGCTCTTATTCCGGAGGATCGGGGCTTTTTCCGGAGGATCGGGGCCAGTGTAGACGCTCTTTTCCGGCTTTCTTAAAAGCCGGAAAAAAGCGACGGACATTTTTATTTAAATGCCGCGGGGGATATTTAAATCCCCCGCGCATTTCCCTACTACGACTGGTGAAATTTACATGCCCCTTCCGGAAAAGGGGCCAGTGTAGACGTAGCCTGGGTCTCCAGTACTGCTGTAGAAGTGGGGGTTTCTTTAGACACTGGAGAAGGGCAGTGGAGTCTAGCCCACCCAAAGTTACATTTACACTACATATACTAGTCTCAGAACAGAATCAGTGGCATGGAATCATGGTATTTTCTTGGAATAACTTTTCTGTTTACACTACTGTACCAGTCACAGAACAGAGGCAGTCACAATCAACTTGTAAGCAATATCCCCTTTTAGGAATTTCAGCCCAAACAGTAATGCCTCGTTCCAAGAATCAAATCTGCCCCAGTAAGTGACCCCGTGTTCTAGCTAAAGAGATTAAGGAAAAGAGCAAACTTTTGCTGTTTCTACAACTCCTCCAAAAAAGCTGCATAATCACCAACAATATTGTCACATTTCTTCATAGACTGTACATGGGGGCACGCGGCATAGTCAGTTTGAGCAGTACCCGTAGATCAACTGCAGTCCAGGCACAAACACCTCCAGCTCCAGGTAAATGTTGCTCTAAATTTGAGCAAGCTAGCAGATTGGGATGTGGGTGGAAAAATCAGAGTGTTTCAGTGAGGATGGGAACAGCCTGAGTAAGAACTCCTCAGCTAATCCAATCACTCTGAGCTGTTAGCCTTGCCTCAAATTAGTACACTCAAGTTGCCACTTTCCAGTGAGAGGAACCACTCTTCAAAATAACACTTGAGTTACACAGAGCTATTGACTATTTGCAATAGTGCCATCTGGTGACTCCAACTACAGCAATGCATTAAAAACTACAGGGAAGTCTTAGAACTTAGCTTCATTTACAAATTTGATTCCTACCACAGAAGTATGAATGAAGAGTTAGCTGGATGGCCATGACATTCCACATCCTAATGACATAAAACAAACAAACAATGGGTACTTAAGAACAATTAGCAACTTCTCTCTCAGCTTCATGTAGCATGGACACTCTATTTCTTCCCCTTTTTTTCCATGTTCCCCATCCCCTATTTATTTAGAAACTGGTCCTTTAAATAACTCCATTCATCTGAAAAAGTGGGTTGTGCCCACAAAAAGTTCATGATACCATCTACATGTTTTGTTAGTCTCTAAGTCTAAGGTGCTGCAGTACTATTTGTTGTTTAAGTTTTTCAAGTTGTACCATATAACTATAAACATAATTTGGAATATAAATACTGTACATACATTTCCGTGTATGGTATACAGAGCAGTATATGCTAGTCATTTTCTTCATGAAATTTTAGTTTGTCCTGCCTTTGCTAGTATTTTTTATGTAGCCAATTGTAAAACTAGGCAAATATCTACATGAGTTGATGCACCCCCTGGAGGACCTCTGTGTGCCCCTGGGGTGCACATATCTCTGATTGAGTGCCACTGAACTAAATTATACGCCTACAAACACAATCATTTAAATAGATATTATGGGCTGGATTAAGTGCTCATCAATGTGATCAAGAGCTGCACACTCAGATGTGTAGTACTATTGAAACCAGTGGGACTACGCAGATGAGTGAACATTTAGCAGCTAGCCTCATCGGTGGCAGTAGGAAGGATGAGTTTGGTATTAAGGCACGATCTTGAGAATCAAGAGACCTTGAGAAACTCGCCTAATTTTTCTGTGCTACAGTTTTCTCCACTGTGAAATTGGGAGAAAAAGCACATACCTGCCCCAACATGAGTACAGGTTGGACCTCGCTGGTCTGGCAGCTTCGGGACCTGACTGGTCCCGAATGAGGGGATTTGCTGGACATGGGGAAGTCCCTCTCCTCATGGCCTGTGCTTAACACTGACCCCAGATAGGATTCCAGTTCAGCCCGCTGCTGCCTGGCCCTGCTGCTACTGGGGCCAGAGCTCTGTGGCTGCCACCAGGGCTGAAGCCATGCACATCCTGGTCGCTGCCAAGGCTTGAGCTGTGCAAGTGGGGCCAGAGCTCCCTGGCTGTGGCCGCAGCTCCAAGGTCGCTGCCCGCCTCTTGCTACTGCTCAGCCATAGAGGCCAGATCTCCCTGCTGCACTCCCCCCTACCCTCTGACACAGGGCTCCCAGATGTGTTACTGGTCCTCTGTTGCGCTCCTGCCCCATAGCCAGACTCCCTATATCTGGCCTCTGTGATCCAGGAACATCTGTGGTCCTGCCGGACCATGGATGTTGCAGGACCAGAGAATCCGGGTTAAGGGAGGTACTACCAGTATATGATGCTTTAGTAATATTTTCAAAAATGCATTGGGATCCTCAGATTCAAGTTGTTGTAGGAATGGAAAGTGGATATAATGATTCTTTTACATCAGTTATCTGTTTTTTATACTATTGACCATGAGATGTTACTGACATACCTGTGGATGATGGCAGGGTTAGGGAGAACTATATTGGCAATGAATCCGTTAGTTATCCTCCCCCAGGGCCCAAAAAGATTCTCTTATTGGCACTTAGTTTTCTGCCTGGAAGGGTATGTTATGCAGGGTATTCTAAGGGTCTGTTTGTATTAACTTTGCCATCAATGCATATCCAAGGCCAGCCGTGGAAATAGAGAGAGAGTGAATTTTCTAATAACTGTCAGAGTTCTCCTTTTCACCATACCCACACAGTGGATGCAATTAGTTGGGTTTGAAATAATGGATGGCTTATTCCGACTTCTGTAAACCTCATTCTATGAAGAATAAAGCCTATTCCGAAATAGCTAATTCGTAATAAGATGTGTGTAGATGCTCCACTTCTGCTATTTCGAAATAGCCCCTCACCAGGGCCATTCTAAGTTATTCCTCCTGGGGCTCTAAATCAAGATAGCACATCTACATTAGGAAAGCCTACCTTGGACTAATTTTGAGGCTTCCTTGCAGTGTAGATATGCTATTTTGAAATAAGCTATTTCGGAATAACTATTCCAGAATAGCTTATTCTGAAATAACTGTGCAGTGTGGACATAGCCAAAGAAGTCAAGTTGTTAGGGGGAGTACAACAAAGGTTATTTTTACATGCATGAAATGACAAGTATTATATATACATAAACAAACTAAATGGAGCTAGTACCCATGCCTATAGTTAAGCTTACCAAACACTTTCCCTACTAAGGCTATGTCTACACTGCAGACCTTTTCAAGGGTAGGTATCTGGAAAAGCTCTGCTGCATCCAAGGAACGCGTCCACTTTTTTGGAACAGTTTCTGAAAAAGCAGACGCATTCTTTCGGCATCCCTGTATTCCTCATTGTATGAGGAATAAGGGATGTTCTGAAAGAGGAGGTTTTTCCAAAATTTGGCCCTAGGTAAACGGGCCAAATTTTGGAAAAGCCTCTTCTGAAAGAAAGCAGAAAAAGATACACAAATTGCAGTTCGCAATTTGCATCTTTTTCCGCTATAACTCTGCAGTGTAGACATAGGCTAAGACTCTATTTTCAGTTGCTTATAACTCACTTTGCCAAACTTCAGTCTATCAGACTTCTATTTTTTATGCTTGGAATCTGCCTCAAGCTGAATTTTTATGGAATTTTGGTAAAAATGGTCGAGTTGATTCTTAGAAAAAGGTTAGGAAAAATGCATTATTTTGCCCTTGTTCCATTTTTTTTATAACTACTTCAGTGAGAAGATATAGGAGCCCCATGCTGCTATATCAGGGACTTCATAGTTGGCAGAAGGATTGGCCAAGTGTCAACTCAGTGAAAATACATCAAAATTTGGCTAAGTTATAGCATTATAGTCATAAAACTTATGGCCCAAAGAGATCACTGGTCTGACCTCCTTTATATTGCAGGCCATCAAGGCCACCCAACACTCACACACTAAATCCAACAACTGAAATTACACCAAAGTATTACAGCCCATGGAGACTAAACTATTATGTACCACAAGCAGAGAATAGGAGGGACTATGGTACACCTCAGAAAAACACAATTCACATATGCTCAGTGGTGACTTGTTAGAGTTTTGCCCCCAAATTCTCAGAACATTCCATATAAGGCATTCGTTAGCCCAGGGATGCAGGGGCTGATTGGGACTTTTCCTACAATTGCTGCTCCCACTTGCCAGGAGCCACTATGGTACTAAGCACAGGAATTGAGATCCCAGGGAGACTGTCCTTCCTATAGTACTCTTCCTACTGGTGTCCAGAAGAAGAAATAGTCAACTGAAATGCAGAAAGCTGAGGGGTGGTCAGGGAGAAAAATAGAAACCAACGCTACAAAGGAAGGGAAAGGAACAGAATGGGAGTAGAAAGACTCTGGGAAGTGCAGGATAGGAACTAGAGCAGAGGGACAGGTGGGGTAGACAGGAACAGGGAAAGAAGGGTGTGTAAACACTACAGAATTCTCCTTTCCAGCCTGGAATTAGAATCTAGTCTCAATAATCCTCATCAGTCTGGCAACTGTCTAGGTTTCAAGAGTGTGTCTCCCAATCTTCTAGATGGGCCACATAGGGAATGATAATCTATTGCTGTCAGTGAGTCCATTATAACGGGCAAGCAGAAGTCCATGCTGTGGATGTAAATGATCCAGTCTTACTGATGAATCATGTGGGATTTCAAATGGCTCCATCTGAGCAGAAGCTGAAAAGACAAATTCTATTTCAACCAAGGAAGATATATTTAAAACCAAACAAATTAGGTTGCAAAGTCAAGTGCTCAGAATCAGCAGTTAGCAAATGCCTACCAATTTAAAGCCTGAGCAATTAATTCAGCCCCCTCGTGCATATACATGACAGTCTTTAATTATGTGTTCACATTTTCCACAGAACACCTCTCTCTTTCAGTGCACAGAATAAATGATAGGCAGGGAATAAATTAGAATTGTGAAGTAAAGGAGGCTGTTGGCTGTAGAACCTGGCCTCATGTGGGAGAGAACTGGGCAAGGGCGTAGCAAATAAAGCAGAGGACTGTAGGAAGAGAAAGGATGTCTTTAAACTGAAAGACATTATGGAGAACTGCATTCTCTCTCTGCCTCCGCCACAGAGTCTCTGTGTAAAGTTAGACAAGTATCTTAAACCACAACTTTTCAGAGTTAATTGCATGAGCTTCATTTTAGGAGTGCCCAAAGTGAGGCAAATGGGGTCAGCTTTGCAGAGGAGCTAAGCACTCACAATTGCAACTGAAGGCAAGAGAAGCTGTGCAGTGAACATATAATGTACTCTGAAAAAATCAAAGCTTAGGTCTTTCAAATTCCTCACTCAAAATTAGTGCATGGTTTTGATAATTTTGCCCTTCTGGTCTGTGCCTCAGTTCTCCATGTGTAAATAGGGATATTACCACTTCTTTATCTCATATATGTGCTGTGAAAATAAGGGTATGTCTACACTACCACACTAGTTCGAACTAGGGTGGTAATGTAGGCAACTGGAGTTGCAAATGAAGCCCGGGATTTGAATTTCCCAGGCCTCATTTGCATATTGCCGGGCACCGCCATTTTTAAATGTCCACTAGTGTGGACTCTGTGCCGCACGGCTACACGCGGCACGGACTAGGTAGTTCGGACTAGGCTTCCTACTCCAGGGAGTAATGGTAGTTCGGAATAGGAAGCCTAGTCCCTCACCCCCTCGTCCTCTCCCTCCCCCTCTCCCACCGACCCCTACCTTCCCCTGCTCCCCCTCCTCCCGGCAGTAGAGAGGAAAATTACATTAACTGCGTGTCGGCTGTGGATCCAGCCAGAGTGACTATAACTGACCAGAACGTCCTGAATGCGGCTGCTTTGGCACACCCTCGCCCCCTCCTCCTCTCCCTCCCCCTCTCCCACCGACCCCTACCTTTCCCTGCCCCCCCTCCTCCCGGCAGTAGAGAGGAAAATTACATTAACTGCGTGTCGGCTGTGGATCCAGCCGGAGTGACTGTAACTGACCAGAACGTCCTGAATGCGGCTGCCTGCCTGTCACCGCCTCTCCTCTTCCGCTCGCAGGCTCTGCCTCCCTGCAGCAGGAGGGAGGGTTTGGCACACCCCCGCCCCCTCCTCCACTTCTCCTTCGACAAGACCCGCCCCTGCCAGAGTACCTCCTGATAGTCCGGCATTTCTGATAATCCGGCACCACCTGGGTCCCAAGGGTGCCGGATTATCGGAAGTCTACTGTATTTTCTTAACTTGCTCTATAGAAAACACTAAGATATTATTCGGTTATCTTATATATCTTTTGGATGTGCAGGTAGTATCAGTAGCTGAGAATGTTTTTCTCCATCTTTCATAGGCTAGGTGATTATGACCTTGGGTTCCCCGGGGAAAACTCACATAAGAATGATAATGCAATTAGAGTTCTCACACATTTCTCCATGATTTTTCAACAAGCCTCACAGCCTCGATGCATATAGTGGTCTAATTCTATCTGGGTATTTTTCTAGAGAGGCCATATAGCCAGTCTATTCAATTTCCAGAATCCCATTCACAGACAGAGATTTCAGGGCTAATTGCATATTTTAGGGTACGTCTACACTACAACGTTAATTCGAACTAACTTAGTTAATTCGAACTAAGCTAATTCGAACTAACGGATCCAGACTAAAAAACTAGTTCGAATTAGCGTTTTGCTCATTCGAACTAGCATGTCCACATTAAGTGGACTCTGAACCAGGCTTAAGGATGGCCGGAAGCAGTGCCAGCAGGGAATCAGAGGAGGACTTAGAGCGTGGAGATGCTGTGTCAGGCTAGCCGAGGGCTGCGTTTAAAGGGTCCCGACCCCCACCCCGGACAGACAATTCTCAGGGGTGCCCCGCTTGCAAAGCAGTCCTGGCTTGGATTGCCCGGAGTACCCACACTGGGCACATCACAGCACTCGGCCATCAGCCCGGCTGCACTTGCTGCAGGCTGCCATCTGGGGAGAGGGGGCAATTGGGGGGCTGCAGGAGAGCTTCCACCCCAAAAGCCCGCAGAGCCAGCCCAGTCCTCCCCATCAGGGGCGCCTACCCCATTCCTCCCTCACCTCCTTCCACTTACCCCTCCCTAGCCCCTCTTCTTGATGTACAAAATAAAGGACAATTGTGTTCAAAAATTGAATCTGTCTTTATTGAACAAAACTGGGAGAGACTGGGAAAAGGAGGTGGGAGAGGGGAAGAGAGAGGGTGGGAGAGGGGAGGGCAACTAAAATGATCAGGGGTTGGGAACAGGTCCCATATGAAGAGAGGCTAAAGAGACTGGGACTTTTCAGCTTAGAAAAGAAGAGACGGAGGGGGGACAGGATAGAGGTCTCTAAAACCAGGAGTTGGGTGGAGAGGGTGCATACAGAAAAGTTCTTCATTAGTTCCCATAAAGAAGGGCTAGCGGACACCAAAGGAAAGGAATGGGTAGCAGGCTCCAAACTAGTAACAGAAAGTTGTTCTTCACAAAGCAAAGAGTCAACCTGTGGAACTCCTTGCTGCAGGAGGCTGTGAAGGCTAGAACTAGAACAGAGTTTAAAGGGAAGTGAGATCAAGTCATGGAGGTTGGGTCCATGGAGTGGTATTAGCCAGGGGGTAGGAGTGGTGTCCCTGCCCAAGGTTTGTGGAAGGCTGGAGAGGGATGGCACGAGACAAATGGCTTGGTAACTGTCTTCGGTCCATCCCCTCCAGGGTCCCTAGGGTTGGCCGCTGTCGGCAGACAGGCTACTGGGCTAGATGGACCTTTGGTCTGACCCAGGATGGCCATTGTAAGCTCAGGGCTCAGGGTCGGGGGTCTCAGTGAACCCCCTTGATTTTCATGCACACCTGCTCCTGGGTGGCCAGGCTGGCAGCTCTCCTGCCCTAGACGGTCACTTTCCTGTGCCTAGTGCGGAGGTCGTGGACGAGGTCCACGATGTCCGCACTAGCCCAGGCGGGTGCCTACCTCTTGCGGTCCCGGGCAAGCTCCCGGGAGCCGCCAGCCTGGTCCCGGGAAGAGGGGGAGGGCTGGGGGGCATCGGGTGGGTGGCTCGATCCGTGTCAGGTGCAGGGTCTGCTGGCTGGGTGCTGGCAGGCTTGCACCTGGCACGGGCACCGTAGCCAGCCCGTGCCTCTTTAAGGGGTCCGGGGCCGGGATGGGGGCAATAGAGTTTCCCTGGTGTTGGCCAGAGTGGCCACCAGGGAAAGCTGGGGAGGGCTAGCCTCCCACTAGTTCGAATTAAGGGTCTACACAGCCCTTAATTCGAACTAGTAAGTTCGAACTAGGCTTAATCCTCGTGGAATGAGGATTACCTAGTTCGAACTAAGCGCTCCGTTAGTTCGAATTAAATTTGAACTAACAGAGCGCTAGTGTAGTGCCTATGAAAGTTAGTTCGAACTAACTTTGTAGTGTAGACATACCCTTAGTGATTAATGGTAGGCCCCATTTAATTGAATGGAAGGAAGAGAAAATATTTAACAAATAGTTAAACAACAAATATTATTAACATTCTCTCTTTTTGTTTTCAAAGGGAATGTCACTGCAGTTAAAAAACCTGTCTTTAAATTATACTTTGGAGGTTTTTCCAGTAACATTACAAGAGAATCATAAGGCTGCTATGGAAATGTACCTGTATTTACAGTGTATTCACAGTGGAACATGGAGGAGTGCTAAACAAAGGGAAATTGGCAGGAGCTGTCAACTGAGAGAGTGAGATATTGCTTTATAATTGAGTCGAAGAAGTGGCTTCATGAAGAGTCAATTTTAAGAATGTTTTTAAGTGGCTACAGCTCCCTAGTAATGCCTGTCCAGAACTCATGAAACACATTGATGGAGCTTTGTCTGACCATAATTCTTTCTAAGACACAGCCATTGTGAAATCAAGGTAATTGGCAACTGTGGAGTTGATGGTCAGTAGTTTTTCTGGCTTTTCTTATTTTGGCTAAATGTACATATTGGACTGGACCAGAATTTTCTTGAAGGGGTGCCTTTACCTGCAGATAGAACATTATCATTTCTATCTTAGTAATACAGTTTAAGTCATTGCAGAATTATTGCTGATGAAAATATTCAGCTAAATGACAACCTATGAGTTTAGATATTTAGTATCAACTCGATAGAAAACACAGGGCTATCCATCTGCCAGTCAGCTCTTTGTGTTAAGCAGCTGGAGCCTGATGGTCAAAGATTTTCAGAGTAACAGTTTAAAAAAGCTTGAGCTTCAGTTAAAGATTTCTCTGCCAGAGGTTAAGATTCTAAAGAGATGAGATATGATTGTTTCTTCAGCTCCTCAGATTCCTAAATTTTGCTTCCCGGCAACCTCCCAAGACTTCAACCACTCTACATTCCTGCTTATATCTAAATCAGGCATCTCACTAGAGTTTGCCAGAAAATAAGAATCCCAATTCACAGTTTTGAGGTTTCATAATTTGGTTTCAAAACCTCATCAGAATAAACCTGAAATCTTTTGAAATTCTTCACATAAAACAACAACAAAAAACCCACCATTATGAAAGATACTCCAGAATAGGCAATAGCTCAGGCAGTAGAGTACTCCCCTGTCACATAAGAGAGCCAGGGTTAACTCTTTGCTCATTCTGATTTGGATTAATGAATTTGGACTACACACTTGCGTTTTAAAATACTTATAATTAATAAAAACAAGTTAACAAATTTATAAGTTTTCAGAAACTTATTCTGAGTACAAACTACATGCGCTGTAAATTTTTAGATTATAATTTGTTTTATTTGTTTTATAATTTGTCTTAGATTATAATCTTGTCAATAAGAAAGATTGCTTAATCTTGGCTTGCAGATATTAAACCATCTAAGGAGGAAGATACTACTGGGTATAATATTTGTCATAAATGTCATCTATTCTCTGGTGGTTTAAACCCAATAGTGCTTTGGTGATCCTCATCAGCCTGGAGAGACAATGGTCCAAAGCACTAGCTAAGATACAATGTTCTAACAAAACCATAATAATTAATGATTGATTTGCAGCCCAATGCCACTCAAAGACTTACTAGACCCAGAAGGTCAGCTTAAGGTACACAACTCCAGCTACTTAAATAACATAGCTGGAGTCGACATACCTTAAGATAAGCTTGGTGCTATCTTGACAGTGGGAGGCTGACAGGAACAAATGCTCCACTTGGCTTCCCCTACTCCTCACAACTTCAAGGAGTACTGGTGCCAACCAGGGGCACCCTCAGCATTTGATTTAGCAGGTCTTCACTAGACCCACTAAATCTAATGCCAGAAGATCAATTTCCAGCACATAAGTATAGACATGGGTTAGTGTTTGTATTCTCCAGATCATGCTTCACCTTCATAAATGTAGATAGTTCTAAGTCATCCAGTGTGGTAGGTATAGGAAAAGTAAAAGCACCTTACGGAAGAGTGACGTTATCTCCATTAACTGTTTACAAAACTGTTTTTTCTTTGCAAGACCATGGATTGTTGAAGCTGCTACACTGGTGCAGTTAAAGCATTGTCATGTGTCTATCAGTCATCTTCATTTCTGGTTCTATTCTAGTTTTCTCTCCTAAGACTCTTTAGACTCTTTATAAAATCCTGGATTTACAAATGACTTTCACTGTTACCTCTTTAGATTTCTAAAACAGTAGAAGCATACTTAAAATTGAAATTTATAGCAAAAAAGATTCAAGGGGCTTAGTGTGTTTATTTTCTCTCTGAACTATTACTTCATGAAAAACTCCCCTGAGGAGCTAGGTCTTTCCATCTCAATAAGAGACAGGTCTGTTTATTACATTTAAAGGCAGAAACCAAAAAAGGCCCACCTGTATCATGATTTCAGACAAACAAGAGGAATTCTGAGAAGACATGTATATAAATTAGGAGACAGAAATCCTTAAAGCTGCAGAAAACTTATTAGAATATCGAAGGCCTGTGTACATTGTACAGTAAAACTCAGATTGTCCAGCATCTGATGGTCCGGCACCATCAGGAACCCGGAGCTGCTCTGCCCCCAGCTTCCCCGATTCAGCCGCTGCTAAAACTGACCAGCGCTGAATCGGGGAAGCCAGGGCAGAGCAGCTAGGGCGCTGCCGGGTTGGTCCTGTAGCGCTGCCCCTCCGGGCTGCGGGACTAACCCAGCAGCACCCCAGCTGTCCCTGATTCAGCTGCTGCTGAAACTGATCAGCGGCTGACTCCAGGAAGCCCGAGGCAGAGCTGCTTTGCCTCGGGCTTCCTGGAATCAGCCCCTGATCAGTTTCAGCAGCAGCTGACTTGGGGACACCTGGGATAGAGCAGCTGGGGTGCTGCTGGGTTGGTCTCGCAGCGCCAAGGGTTGGCGCTACCAGACCAACCCGGCAGTGCCCCAGCTGTTCTGCCCCAGGCGTCTGGATTCAGCCGCTGTTGAAACTGACTAGCTGCTGACTCCAGGAAGCCCGAGGCAGAGCTGCTCTGCCCCGGGCTTCCTGGAGTCAGCCGCTGATCAGTTTCAGCAGCGGCTGACTTGGGGACACCTGGGGTAGAGCAGCTGGAGTGCTGCTGGGTTGGTCCAGTAGTGCTGCTCCTCGGCGCTGCGGGACCAACCCGGCAGCGCCCCAGCTGCTCTGCCCCAGGCGTCCTGATTCAGCCGCTGCTGAAACTGACCAGCGGCTGACTCCAGGAAGCCGGGGCAGAGCAGCTCTGCCTCGGGCTTCCTGGAGTCAGCCGCTGATCAGTATCAGCAGCGGCTGACTTGGGGACACCTGGGGCAGTGAAGCTGGGGTGCTACCGGGTTGGTCCAGTAGAGCCGAGGAGTGGCACTGCGGGACCAACCCGGCAGCACCCCAGCTGCTCTGCCCCAGGCGTCCCTAAGAGCAGCTGGGGTGCTGCCGGGTTGGTCTCGCCGTGCCAAGGGTTGGCGCTACCAGACCAACCCCACAGCACTCCAGCTGCTCTGCCCCAGGTGTCTCCGATTCAGCTGCTGCTGAAACTGACCAGCAGCGGCTGAATCAGGGATGCCTGGGGCAGAGCCGGATTATCTATCGGAAGGGGGGGCTATGAGAGGTCTGGGGTGGCATCGCCCCCACCCCAGACCCCTCATTGCCCCCCCTTCCGATAGTCCGGCAAATCTGATAATCTGGCACCCCCTGGGTCCTAAAGGTGTCAGATTATTGGAAGTTTACTGTATATGACATAGCATAGTGAAATAGTAAATGATTAGCTCAACATAATAAGTGTATTCTTTTAATATAAGGGAAGAGGGATATGTGACCCTTAACTGTTCTGTTTTTCTGTTTAATCTTTTCATTTGGGAAGAACTTATTTCTTTTTGCTATGATTTTCAAAATCAATATTTAGCATTCCCTATAGCTGGTATAATCTTGCATACAGATAAGTCTGATGATTGATAAAATAGTGTCCTGCCCCATTTCTTAAACCTGATGGAGTTCAAAGATAAAACATGTCAAAGAAAATATCAGCTAGAGCCCAGACCAAACCTGAAGATTTGTATTCATCCTCAATTATGGATTTAGTGTTGAATTCTGACTGGCCTGTGAGAAAGAAACCTAAGAAAGGAGGCACAAATATTGAATGATGAAAGCACAGTAAGATAATTCTTGAGCATGTGCTGAAGCTAGCTGGACTAAAGTCTCTGTGGGTGTGTAAAAATCCATGGCTAGATATAAAGATGCCAATGTCATCAGCTGGGATTGAGCCCTGTTCCTACAAGCATCAAGACTACAAGTACCTCCCATTTGACATTTAAAACAAAACAAAAACTGTACATGTTGTGCAGTGTTCCCTCTAAACTGCCATGCCACACAGCTTCACAGTGATTAATCAGCCCTGCCCAGTCAGAGGCTCAGGGCTCTGTGCAGGGAGCTGACTAACTGGGCGGGGCTGATTAATCACCTGTGAAGTTGTGCTACCCTGCAGCTTAGAGGGAACATTGATGTTGTGGTATAGTAGGGGATAACATTTATTTAAAATGGGAGAAAAAATGATAGACAGTCATCACCAGGGCTCGCTGAGCTGCAGCGAGTCTCGCTCGCCAGCTGCACTGTCCGGCGAGCTGCGCATGCACAGTTTGTCGAGCCCTGGTAATCACTAAAATCATTCATAGGGAAAATAAGCCTGACCCACTGATTTCTCCAATTCCATTTTTGGCACCTGTTGACAATACAAATAATAATCTCCATTTTATAAGACATAAAATGTGGCACATGTATATAGTCATTTAAATACCATCTATATCTAGTCACTTTAAAGATCTAGGTCATTTTTGTGTACTGGAGCTCAAGAGAAGCGTAATTTATTAGCAAACCTAGCTAGTAGACATGAATGTTAAAGCAGCAGAAAAATTGTCCCATGTAAACTTCTTCACTGAAATCAAGGGGAACTTTTGCCATTGACTCAGGTTGGAGCAGGAAATGCCCCTTTGATGCTAAGCTTTTCAGGGCAAGGGCTGTTTATCCCTTTTCCTCTCTGAAGCATTTGGAGCACTGGTTCATAGCCTGTGGGGTGCTTGCATCTTTCATCTTTAGGGTCATACAAGTAATATTCTATTGTGTAGATGCCATCCACATAACACATACAGCGAATCATATGCAGCCCACAATGGTAAATAGTTTGAGAACCACTGATTAGGAGAAACACTGCAGTGGTCTATTAATGGCATGTGTGCAATCTGTATAATATGTGGAAATATGAAACAGATAACGACAACATGACATGGTTGTAGAATTCAGTGATCAAATTGCTGGGCAAGTCATTATATTTATCTGAAAGATAAATGACCATTTTTATTAACATTTTATGAACATTTTTAGAGTCCTGTGAATTTTTTAACTTTTTGGGGGGAATAGTGTGTCATTTTGTTTGCTGCCCACCCTCAGACCTTTCCCAAACACAACCCCTATCCCCAGAGCCCTAAACACATACCCAATTGCACCCCTCCCTTATTCATAACCTCTGCTGGAGCCCCAGACATTCCTGCTTCAATATCTCTCCGCCCGCCTCTCAGTGCCCCCTCTCTCCGATGTAGGGGGCAGAGGAGAGAAGAACTGCAGAGCTGTGGCCCCCTTTTGGGCAGGCACAGGGGAAGCTGAATGCCTGCTCTTCCCAGCTTCCTCATCTCAATGGTCTCTTCGTTCAGGCATGCCTCTCTCATTCTCTCCCATGCATTCTTCTAGCTGTTGCAAGATCTTCCCACCAACCATTGCCCATCCTAACCTCTCAGCACAATGCTTCATGTATATACCACTTGTGCATGGGACCCACCATTGACTGGTTCATTCAGTATGAAAAATTGATCTTGTGAGCTCACCATTTGCATCTGTGAGTGCTGCTCATGGCTGCTGAACCTCCTGGGGGATAAGCTCTGTTTTCTAATTGTTTATTTTATCCTCAGTTTGTCATTTTATTTTGTGGTGTTTTGTATTTGCCAAAATAAAACAACAAGTGTCTAACTACTTCATTTTGTACCTATTACTTGGCATGAACAATATATGTAGATGTGTGACCGGACATCCTGCTGCTCCTCTTTTCTAGTCACATACCCATGGCTGGTGGGTAGTGAAGGCAAGGGAGGGGATGGCATCCCCCCAAAAAAACATGGGTGACCCTCCCCATGCTCCACCCTAGGCCAGGCCTCCTCCTACTTGCCTGCAGCAGACTGCTCTTGGCTTGGAACTGGGGCTGATGGCTGGAAGGGGGGCGGGACAAGTAGGGGTCAGGTCTCATAGTCTGGCTTGTGCTTCCCAAGTCCCCCAATGCTGCAGGGCTGGGAAAGCTGGGGCTGGCCAGTGCTCCAGTGCCATATGGTTGCCTAGTTGACCAGCACTCTGAGCAGCCAGGAAGGCTGGGGCCATGTAGCTGTCTGGTTCTCTGGCCAATCAGGCTGCGTGGCTACTCATTGGGGGCCCCGGTGCCTGGCAACCTAGCATTCTGGGGGGGGGGAGTGGCTGCTAGCCTTGGGTTGTGGCCCACCAGCAGCCACAATGGGAGTGGGAGTGTGTGGCAGGGGCCACTGAATACAATGGGGGCTGGGTGGGTGGGCAGACTCCAGTGGGCACAGAAAGGGCAGAGTCTTGAGTAGAAGAGGTGGTGCTGGGGGCCTTGCCTCTCCTCAAGCCAGCCATTCACTCACTTCACTGGTCAAACACCTTGGGCAATTTATTTACAGTGTTCTTTCCACAACCCTTATTAACTTGTGCAGCTTTATATTCACAATAGTATATGTTCCCTAACTTATTCCAGACAAGCATGGGGTAAACAAAAGGTCCCTTCCCTCAGAGACATCTCACCTGGTTCTTTGCCTCTCAGATTCCTGCCAGTATCTTCTGTCCATCACCTCCCTAGCCTTTCTAGGCACATGGGTTCATTAGTCCTGTAGTTCTCTCCAGCCCATCCCCAATCTGTCAATTAGAAACAGCTTTGCCCCTCATGTTTGCTCTGGGGTGATTTTTCAGTTTAGAAAAGAGGAGACTGAGGGGGGATATGATAGAGGTCTATAAAATCATGAGTGGTGTGGAGAGGGCCAATAAAGAAAAGTTATTTATTAGTTCCCTAAATAGAAGAACTAGAGGACACCAAATGAAATTAATGGGGAGCAGGTTTAAAACTAATAAAAGAAAGTTCTTCTTCACACAGTGTGTAGTCAACCTGTGGAACTCCTTGCCAGAGGAGGCTGTGAAGGCTAGGACTATAATAGAGTTTAAAGAGAAGCTAGATAATTTCCTGGAGGTTAGGTCCATAAAAGGCTATTAGCCAAGGGATAAAATGGTGTCCTTGGCCTCTGTCTGTCAGAGGCTGGAGAGGGATGGCAGGAGACAAATTGCTTGATCATTGTCTTCGGTCCACCCTCTCTGGGGCACCTGGTGCTGGCCACTGTCAGCAGACAGGATACTGGGTTACATGGACCTTTGGTCTGACCCAGTACGGCCATTCTTATGTTCTTATGATTTAGTTGCGATTCAGTGGTAAGAGTGCTGGTATAGCTACTGTTGCCTAACACTGGCACAAAAGAGCCAAGGCAAAGTTAAACCAGTGTTTTTTAAGCAAAGATCATTCAGTCTATCAGATTTGAAAGAAAACAAAACAAGCAAACAAACAAAAACCACCAAAAAACCCACAACCCAAAGAAAAATAAGCCTGTTATCTTGGTACAAGCATTTATTGTTTCTGAAAATAGGAAGTATTCAAATATAAGCTAATTGCATTTTTAATGGAACACAGTTACCAAGGTCATTTTTTACATAGAATTTCTGCCTGTGACCTTACTAGCCTTTGTCTGTGTTGTTGTCACTTTTGGGTCTCTCAGCAGCACTCTGGGAGTTAAGAATTTACTCAGGTTCTGTCATCTGAATTGGGGTACTCTGGAGCACTAGACCAGGGATGAAATCCCAGCCTTCCTGCTGAGTTTCTCTGGAGTTAACCACTCCAGTGTTTCAAATGATCAAACAAAAGATGAGGAAAATAAACAAAGCAAAAGAAAAAAGGCAGTCAATTTCAGACAATCTGCCAGCCTCTCTTTCCTCAGAGGGCCCTCAATCAAGCAACAATCCAGTTCACTGTCTGCTGACCAGCCCACCTTCACTTCAGGAGTCTTGGCCACTCTTTCCCTAGGCACTAAGGCTATGTCAACACTGTCAGCTTTTACCGGCAGAGAGTATACTAATGAAGAACTCATTAGCATTTGTCACGCTGTCATTAGCATATTCTTTCATAGAATCATAGAATAATAGGACTGGAAGGGACCTCGAGAGGTCATCGAGTCCAGCCCCCCACCCTCAAGGCAGGACCAAGCTCCGTCTACACCATCCCTGACAGATGTCTATCTAACCTGTTCTTAAATATCTCCAGAGAGGGAGATTCCACCACCTCCCTTGGCAATTTATTCCAATATTTGACCACCCTGACAGTTAGGAATTTTTTCCTAATGTCCAATCTAAACCTCCCCTGCTGCACTTTAAGCCCATTACTCCTTGTCCTGTCCGCAGAAACCAAGAGGAACAAATTTTCTCCTTCCTCCTTGTGACACCCTTTTAGATATTTGAAAACCGCTATCATGTCCCCCCTTAATCTTCTTTTTTCCAAACTAAACAAGCCCAGTTCATGAAGCCTGGCTTCATAGGTCATGTTCTCTAAACCTTTAATCATTCTTGTCGCTCTTCTCTGTACCCTTTCCAATTTCTCCACATCTTTCTTGAAATGTGGCGCCCAGAACTGGACACAGTACTCCAGCTGAGGCCTAACTAGTGCAGAGTAGAGTGGCAGAATGACTTCATGAGTTTTGCTTACAACACACCTGTTGATACAACCTAGAATCATATTTGCTTTTTTTGCAACAGCATCACACTGTTGACTCATATTCAACTTGTGGTCCACTATGACCCCTAGATCCCTTTCCACCATGCTCCTTCCTAGACAGTCGCTTCCCATGTTGTATGTATGGAACTGATTGTTCCTTCCTAAGTGGAGCACTTTGCATTTCTCTTTATTAAACCTCATCCTGTTTACCTCTGACCATTTCTCTAACTTGCTAAGGTCATTTTGAATTATGTCCCTATCCTCCAAAGAAGTTGCAACCCCACCCAGTTTGGTATAATCTGCGTACTCTCTATTCCAATATCTACATCATTGATGAAGATATTGAACAGTACGGGTCCCAAAACAGACCCTTGAGGAACTCCACTTGCTATCCCTTTCCAGCAGGATTTAGAACCGTTAACAACAACTCTCTGACTACGGTTATCCAGCCAATTATGCACCCACCTTATCGTGGCCCTATCTAAGTTATATTTGCCTAGTTTATCAATAAGAATATCATGCGAGACCGTATCAAATGCCTTACTAAAGTCTAGGTATATGACATCCACCGCTTCTCCCTTATTCACAAGGCTCGTTATCCTATCAAAGAAAGCTATCAGATTAGTTTGGCATGACTTGTTCTTCACAAACCCATGCTGGCTATTCCCTATCACTTTATTACCTTCCAAGTGTTTGCATATGATTTCCTTAATTACCTGCTCCATTATCTTCCCTGGGACAGACGTTAAACTGACCGGTCTGTAGTTTCCTGGGTTGTTCTTATTCCCCTTTTTATAGATGGGCACAATATTTGCCCTTTTCCAGTCTTCTGGAATCTCCCGTCTGCCATGATTTTTCAAAAATCATAGCTAAAGGCTCAGATACGTCCTCTATCAGCTCCTTGAGTATCCTGGGATGCATTTCATCAGGACCTGGTGACTTGCTGACATCTAACTTTCCTAAGTGATTTTTAACTTGTTCTTTGTGTATCCTATCTTCTAAACGTACCCTCTCTCTGCTTGTATTCACTATGTTAGGCACACCTCCAGTCTTCAAGGTGAAGACCGAGGCTTTTTGCGCAAGAGGTTTTTGTGCAAAAACAAGCAGTGTAGATGGATCCATTTTGTGCAAAAACTCCCTTTTGCACAAGATCTGTATCCCTCCTTTTTTGAGGCATAAGGATCTTGCGCAAAATGGAGTTTTTGCGCAAAACGGATCCATCTATATTGTTTGTTTTTGCACAAAAACCTCTTGTGCAAAAAGCCTCAGACAGAGAATATGCTAATGACAGTGGGACAAATGCTAATGTGCGCTTCATTAGCATACTCCCTGCCAGCAAAAGCCAGCAGTGTAGACAGCCTAAGAAGATTAGCAAGCCATACTTCCCCTGAGAGGCCTATTGGTAAGCTGAGCTCTTTGGAACTCTTCCTCCATCATGGTTGATATAACTTGCAGGTGCAGCAGGGCAGGATTAACTGAGTCTCAAATAATTTGTTAATGCCTTCCTGCTGGGTGCCAAGTTTGTATATCTCACTACAATAACAAATCACAATGCGTGCAAAGATAAACCGAGTAGAGTGCATTAGCAAATGTTTGTGGTTATTTTACATATCTTTATAAGGATAATATTTAATGAAAATATTATTGTTAAACTAGCGTGTGCATATGTGTTTTGGCTCCCGAATGGACAGTTTGATTTGTAAACTATTTGAAATGGTAACCCCCCCCCTCCAAAAAGTCACATTGATATATATATATATATATTGCATTTAGGATAGGAATTCTAACATGGTCTTTTCTGGAACCATTAAACCAGACACCTTGCTCATTGTATTTAGAGAAAAAAAACTCCACTTAAAATGTCCATTGTGCTAAAATTGATATATAATCAAACATGAATTTGTAATTTAACCAGATTTTTATTTCTTTCTGATGTTAATTTTGTGATTCTCTGATATATAAAGGAAAGAAATACTGTTTGACTTCTTTTTTAGTGTTATTGAATTGTATGAAAGAAAGTCCTCACCTGGATCTCATAATCAGAACTCGATTACTATCAACCCAAGATCAAATTCACTATGTCCGTGAACATGTTTTAGTTAATTTAGCATGAAAAGTACCAATTTAGCAGCCTGAGATTCATTGTCCAATGGTGACTAGATAATGAGTTCACATTTCAGTTGGAAGGACCACCCTTGTTGATGAGAGAATTGTTCCCGTGACTTTTTGTACTGAAGCCCTCTACTGAGGCTACCAGTTTGTGTCAATTGTGGAGTGAACATACCTAAACTAGGAACTGAACTGAGATCATTAACTCATTTGCCACCGATCGATGAATCAATTGGCTTTTTTGTACTGGTTCACTAGAGATGAGAAGTCTGAATTCCATTGCAAACTCAAGAACCATTTAGGGCCCTTTTATGTGCAATAGTTTTGATTGAATAATATCAACATATTTGAAGGGTGATGTCCTCCCAAGATTTATTACATTTAATCTGCACCAGTATAGAAGGAGCCAGGTGCAGCAGAGTCAGGGAGGATGGGGAGAGTTGCCAGAAAGCCAACATATGTTGGAGCAGTCTAGGAGCTAATCTAACTGGAACCAGTTGGCTGTGGCCCCAGAAAGTCTTGGCCAGATAAGGACAGCTTGAGCACAGTGTACTCTGGCCACTCCATCTCCCTGCTGTGCACAGAGCACTGATGTCCGAGCAACAGACCCTGGCTCCAAAGGCTTTACATACACTGGGGACGTTCCCACAGAGAGAAATGTCTAGCCTTCAAGAGACGTTTTAACTCTCTTTGCACTCATCTGGGGGAAAAACCCCACAGAGGCTAGCAGGATCTCTTTAATTGAAACCACACACAATTGGAATACAAGTTAATCCTCTAAAGACTGAGACTCTCTGGTCTGGCAACATCTGTGGTGCCTGAGAGCCCCTGTGGCTGGGAGTAAGGTACAGGAGGGCTTGCGGCTGGGAGCCCTGCTGGAGTGACAGCACCAGGGCCGGGAGTCCAGCCGGGCAGGGGGACAGGGCTAGAAGTAGCCCCAAGGGGGCCAGCAACAGCTTGGCTGGGGCCAGGAGTCCCACTAGGGCCAGCAACTCTGCCAGGGTGGCAGCACCAAGACCAGGAGTCAGGCCAGGGACAGCATGTGTCAAGAGCAGCATGAGTAGGAGTCGAGCCGGGGATGGCAGCCTAGCTGGGGTGGTGGTGCTGGGAGTCTGGCTAGGGCAGCAGTCTGGCTGGGGGAAAGAGAGCCCCAACAGGGATGGTGGCTAGAAGAGCTGAATGGGTGGGCAACAGCGGCCAATTTGGAGGTGGGGAGGGCAGCATCTGGGGCCAGGAGTGGAGCTGGGTGCGGTAGGGGGGAGAATTGACCTCTCCTGGTCCAGCAAAATTCCCTTGTTTGGGATCAGTCAGGTCCCAAAGGTGCCAGACCAGGGAGGTCCAGCCAGCATTTAAAGTGCGAATGCAATAAAAATAAAGGCCTCTTCCTACTTCCATTAAAGCCAACATAAGTTTAGTCATTGACTTAACTGGGAGTATGATTGGGCCTTCTGATTTTATCTGCAACCCTTTGAAAGTTATCTGTCATTTGTGTTTACCCATCTTGTTAGAATGTTTCTATAATAATCAAACAGAGTGCAGCCTTAGTATCTTATTTTAGAAATCTGCTTAGCACTTCCCGACATATGAACAAAGGGTTATTATGCAATGTGAATATTGTCTACTACTGGGATAGATTTATAATTGGATATCCTCTTATGGAAGTTTTCCAATTACATCTAAACAGTTATGCCAATTACTGTCATAATTGTAAATGAATCAGATTAAGCATCAGCAAATGAATCAAACTGGAAGTGGTACAGGTTTCTTTGCTAATTATATTGTGCACAAAATAGCTGACAATACATGTCTTCTACGTGTGTGTGTGTGTACGCGTGCACACGCATGCACAGTCTTTATGCAAATGATGATTACTACTAAAAAGGATATTTAAAAATAAAAACATAAATAACATTGGAGATTAATCAACAGGAACTTCTCATTGTGCTTATTTAATAGACAGCAGGTTTAAAATAAGCAAAAGGAAGTTTTTATTCACTCAGCGCACAGTCAACCTGTGGAACTCCTTGCCAGAGGATGCAGTGAAGGCTAGAACTTTAACAGGGTTCAAAAAAGAGCTAGATAGATTCATGGAGATTAGGTCCCTCAATAGCTATTTCTCTGGAAGTGGAAGACAGGGGAGGGATCACGTGAGGATTACCTGTTGTGTCCCCTCCGTCTGGGACATCTGGTATTGGCCACTGTTGGCTGACAGGATTCTGGGCTAGATGGACCTTTGGTCTGACCCAACATGGCCATTCTTATGTTCTTAATTAATAGAAGAGTTAAAAATCATACATTTGTGGAAATAAGCCACTTACAGTTTAGTATCAGAAAGCACTGAAGAAACTAATGCTGGGCTTGTCTAGATGTTGTAAAAAGTCTTAGCGGGACAGCAATGTTGTTCTGTAATCTATGCGAGTTTCTTCATGAAGTTGACAGATTTTTTAGTTATTTGGAATAGGCAGGGCTTGATGAACGGCAGTGAAAGCCGCTCGCCAGCCCCGCACTGCGCATGCGTAAGACCCGTATTACACATGCGCGCACCGGAAACAAACGGGGCGCCCAGCTGAAATCTACTCGCCACGGGTGAGTAGATTTAATGCTTCGTCGAGCCCTGGGAATAGGTATCCAAAAAGCATGGTCTGATATTAGGAAAGTCACATAGTTATAGTAAATAATGTCACAGGTGACATTATTTTAACCTAAATAGCCTTCATGTTGCAATTAAACCCTTTTTAAATTATGTAATAACTCTAATAAACTGAACTTGTTGAAAACTGCTCTCTCAATGCTCGTTGGTTCAACACCACACTAACAGAAGTAGAAGGAGGGAAGGACAGAGCTACTGCTGCTTCTTTTTCATCATTGCTTCTCTGCTCCAGCCTCTACACAGACAGTACAGGCAGAAATGATGAATAGAAGACTCTTAAAGCAACTATCTGAACTCACTGGCTTTCTCCCTTGAGAACCAAGCAAATTAGGATATCTGTAACCTTGCCACCTTCCCTGATTCCAAACTTCTAGCTCAGATAAGTTTGTTTGCCATGCTGCAGAAATGCCAGCTAAATTAGGATCATCTGCCGTTTTTTGCCCTCTTTCTTTCTCTCTCCCAAATAAACCAGCTTTATTTCACTCAGCTGCCAATACCAAAGACAAAAATCTAAGGGCACATTTTTTGTTGATGTGAATGGGGCATGACTTTAAAGGATTTTCACCTATTTACATGAACAGAGAATTTACATATGAATGACCATAGTGGGTCAGATCAATGGTTCAAGTAGCCCAGTATCTTGACTTCAAACAGTGCCAATACCAGGTGCTTCAGAGACAAGTGAACAGAACAGGCTGTCACTGAGCAGTTCATCACTTGACATACATTCTCGGGTTCCAGCGATCTGGCTGGGGATACTCAGAGTTTGGGATTGCATATCTGACCATCTTGGCTAATTTGTGTGCTAGTGAGCAGAAATGTGGTCTTAAAAGAAGTTAATAAGCCAATGAATTTAATGCAGTTAATGAGGAATAAATGTGGCCCATAGCCATTTCCATTATTGTTGCTTTGACAACACTAAAAAGAGGGAAAACTGGAAGCACAGAGAGATATTGACAAGAAGACAAAATTTGCTTTACTTGCAATATAAAATTACAAATATAAAAAGATTAAACACTGAAATTAATAATATTTAGCACTTGTGTTTAGTATTGTGTTCAATCCAACAATCTTGAAGTGTTTCACAAACCTTAAGTATTGGGTGACATCACTTAAAATGATTTATTAGTTACTTATGATTTTGTCCTTCAGTATAAGCCAAAATTCACTGTTTAGAAATTTTGGAGACTGAATTCCAGCCCTGAAAATTTTACTGACCTAGTCATATAATGAAGTGTGAGAAACTACCATCCATAATTTCTCAGAAATAGTCCCTTAATTTCTGCTTCTCTCTAACGCTTTAATAATTGAAAGTATCTCTTTCCTCTTCTCTTCTTTCTGCATCTGAGCCGTCTTGCTTCATTGTCTTTGAGCATACTACTGAAAGCCACTTGTCAACTGTCTGCCAGTGGAATTTAAAAGCTCCCACATACTGCAATATAGAACTGCTGGTTGTTAAAAATCTCTAATCACAGGTTCTTGTTTATTTCCTTATGTTGCTAAGGAAGTCTGGGAAAACTTCCTCTGGAACATTTTTAGGAAAGAACAACAAATCCAAGAAAACCTTAAAGCTACTGCCTTTGTAGACAACATTAATATATTGACCTTATTTTGATGTACATATTTCTACCATTCAAACACAACATCTCCTGATTAAGTCACAACTTCTATATCAAACTTCCTGCTGCTACATCCATGTGCTAGAGTCCTGTGCTATATTGAAAGTGAATCATGATAAGGCAAATCATAATCTACTTGGAGAGAAAAAAAAACTTAAGGCATGAGAAAAAAAAGAAAACAAAACAAAAGAGCTCGAAGTATGACAAATACACATGTAAGTTCTGGCCCAAAGAGAGACAGGAACTCACTACTGTCAATTGTTGTGAAATGGGACCAGAGCTCATCACAGATGCTTAAGAGCTGCAGAGGCACAGGGACACCTTGGGCCAGGGAGCTTTCTGCTAGCATCTGTTGCAGAACAAGGGGAACTAATTGAATGTGCCAGACATCATTGACATTTCAGTTTTATGTGAGGTTTTGAGCATTTTGGTCATAGTACAGTTAAATGTTTAGGGTGATGATACACAACTGACCTTTCTGAGAAATAAAAAAAAATACTGCATCAACACTGAATGAGCTGGACGTCACCTTCACCGAGACTGCTGTCAGGCACTGTCATTCATAGCTAGCTTGGAATGCCTGGACACAGCTAGAAGAGGGAGAGAGAAAAGAAAAAAAAAGATTCTTACAGTCTGCTGTGAGTGATTCTCCGGTGCTGAGGACTCTCCCTCCCTAAAAGGCTGAGCTGAGACTGCTGCAGAACAGCAGACAGTGAAGCTGAGGATGGCTTTGAGATGGTGCAATGGTGGTGGCAACATTGAAGCATGAGCTGGCATGGTGTGATAGGACAGGTGTACACCAGAAAATCATTTTGAAATAACTTATTTCAAAATAGTAACTTCCAAAATAATAATGTCAAAATAGCGCATACACATTAAAAGGCAGCACCGAAAGAGCTCAGAATTATTTTGAAACAGTGCATCCACACTGATTGGAACCTGGTTCTGTTGCTCAGACAACAGTGCTCTGTGCACAGCAGGGAGATGGAGTGGCCAGAGTACACTGTGCTCAAGCTGTCCTTATCTGGCCCAGACTTCCTGGGGCCATAGCTGACTGGTTCCAGTTAGACTAGCTCCTACACTGTTCCAACATATGTTGGCTCTCTGGCAACTCTCCACATCCTCCCTGACTCTGCTGCACCCAGCTCCTTCTATACTGGTGCAGATTTAATGTAATAAATCTTAGGAGGACATCATCCTTCAAATATGTTGATATTATTCAATCAAAACTATTGCACATAAAAGGGCCCTAAATGGTTCTTGAGTTTGCAGTGGAATTCAGACTTCTCATCTCTAGTGAACCAGTACAAAAAAGCCAATTGATTCATCGATCGGTGGCAAATGAGTTAATGATCTCAGTTCAATTCCTAGTTTAGGGATTTCCACTCCACAATTGACACAAACTGATAGCCTCAGTAGAGGGCTTCAGTATAAAAGTCATGGGAACCAAACTATTCTCTCCTCAACAAGGGCGGCCTTCCAACTGAAATGAGACTAGGGAGCTGGAAGTAGAGAAGTGGCTAGAATGCACTAGCCACTCACAATTCTTAGGAGGAGGAAGATTGGGATTTTTGTTAAGACCCCTTAGGGCACGAGTGTCTTGCCTGAACAAATTTGTTGATTTATTAATGGCTGGGGTTTCCAAGTGCATTCTTTGTCCTCCCCTCCTTCTACTTAATAAAGTTCTCTTTGTTTTTAATCCTCAGATTCAGTGTTTGTGAGTGTGGAAGTATTGCGCATCAGGGAACCCCACGTTGTGTATATAGTGGGTATATCTGTAAAGATACCCCCTAGAAAATGGTACTTTTTTTATGCTGTCAAGAGCTGGTAGAAAGGTTACATACAATAGAGTATTTCATTTAGAGAGAAATGTTGCCCCCCCCTCCATTGAAGTCAATGGCAAAATTCTCATTGACTTCAGTGAAGTCAAAATTTCATTCATTATGTTTTCTGTCTGATTCTAAATAATCTATGAAGTATAGTGTTCATGAGTTTCACTTGCATCATTATTATAAATAATAATGACATCACTTAACATTTAATTCTAAATCTGAATATACCTAAGGAAGGTAAACTCTGTAGACAAAGGATTCAGTTAAATGTTGTCTTCAGTGATGAGAAGCATACTTACATATGGGTTACCCAAAATGGTATTTATGGAACCCCTGTTATTTATTTTTCTTGTTACTATTTTATTGTATTTTTGGTTCTAATGTTGACATATAAGAGTGACTATCAATCATGACATGATGCTGGTTGTGTGTAAAGGATTGAGTTACCAGGGGCAACGACATTTGAAATCAGGACAATTACAGAAGGAGCTCTGGCTGTTTATACAATGGACTATCCAAAAAGAAAGATACTGCATCTTTCTCTGCTGAGAAAGGTCAGATGCGAGTGAGATACGTAAGCTAAGAAAATTGAGGATAAAATTATTTGGTGAAAGTGGAAGAAGGGCAATGAAGGAGATTCTGGAGGATAAACAGAAAGTTATTTTTAAGGAAGGAAAAGTGCCATTAATATGAGTGGCACATCAATGACAGCAATTGATTTTGGGACAGAAGGAAGGGGGAATATAAGAGAGAGAAAGACCTGGGATGAGTGAGGAACAGAATGTGAAAAAGAGGGGGAAGGAGAGTAAGACCTTGTGAGAGTATGTCCTGTCTTCTCAGAAGCTGAAGCAGAGGCTCCAATTTCAGCGTTATCAGTTCTAAAAACTAAGGCTTCCTTGGCCATTAGGGAATTATTGGTACAGGTTGGAACTCCCTTGTCCAACACCCTTGGGACCTGACCCATTTCAAATGAGGGAATTTTCCAAATCAGGGGAGGGCCCCTGCCACAAGCCTCGCAGGACGCTCCTCCTCCCTGTGACTGGCTCTGCTCTAGCTCTAGTGCCACTGAGTTCCAGCCTGCAGGGCTTGGACTTGGGCTCCAGCCACTGGGGCTTCCTGGGGAGGTAGCTCCCCAGCCGCTGTGGTCCTGCTTCTCCCCCTCTTCAACTGGGAATCCCTGGGGATGAGTTTGCCAGCTGCCCTGCTTCTGCTGCGCTCCACCGGAGATCCCTGGGGACGGGGCTTGCCATCTGCTCCACTTCTGCCAGGCTCTGCCAATGATCCACTGGATGGGGATTGGTGGTCCTTCTGCTGTCTTGCCCAATCCCAAGGACAGGGCTCACCAGTCCCGCTGAACAGGGCACCCTGGGGATGGGGTGCCCAGCCAGTTCACACTTCTGGGAGCTGGCGCTTTCTGATCCAGCAACATCTGTGGGCCTGCCAGACCCGGATGTGGCTGGACCAGAGAGTCCTGGATTTGGAGGTTCAACCTGTATTATTATGGCCTGCTCTCACTGTGCTTTATGGACCACCTTCCACAGGAGAATGGCAGAGAGGAGGTCCTGCAGTCTTCCATGCGATAAGGCATCTGTCCAATGGTGTTGAGGTTCTGTCTCCTGGGTGAAGTATTTTGATCTCTTCACATTTGTACAATTCATAAACAGGCAGGCTGAAGGAAGATCAAACATCTGCATGAGTAGCAAATGCCCCTTGATTATGGCACCTCTATAGTTGTTGATCCTGTGCTTGTTGAACTAGTGTATATTGTGATTCAAGTCCCCTTTTAGGTGGATAACTCTGAGGGGAAAAAGAGAACTGTTCTTCCCATTTCATTATTTCCATTGTTTCTTTATGTATTGCTGAGCTCCATTTCCCCCCTAAGTTGTTCACATATGAGACCATAGTTGTGTTGTGTGACTGGAACCATCTCAGAACTATCTTGACCACTCTCAGATTTAGAAGTTTTATCCCATGATTTCTTTCTATGTTCCAGAGACCTTGAGCAGTTTGGGTCCCCAGTGTGCTTCCCAGTCTCAGCCCACAGCCAGTTTTGAGAACCAGAGGGTTTTGAAACCATTTGATCATGTCTCTGTAGTCATTGTCTTGGTCTGACCACTGTTTTAGGGAACTGAGCAACTAAATTGGGACCCATTCTTGATCTTTTATGTGTTCCAGGTAGGGGTCTCACACCTTTAGGATGAAAACTTGCAAATGACTCATGTGTGATAGTGCCCATGGAATGATGCCTATACACAACATAAGGAGGCCTAGCTAGTGAAGACACAGCACTATGGTAGGCCTTCTGCAGATCCTGGATTTTCTGGGAATTTTCTGTGGTGGATATATCTTCCTATTGAAGTGTTTCCATCTACTCCCAGGTGGTTGATAGAAAGGAAAAAACAACAACCTTTTCTTGATGACAAAGCTGAGCGACTGCAGCAAATTCATTGTCCAAATTATGACTTTGCTCACTGCAGCCAGGATGAAACTCTGATCAAAATATAATCTAGGAAAAAGTCCAGGTGGGTACCTTGCAACCTGAGCATGGGTATGATCACCACCACCTCATCTCTAGAGATGCATTGAGCCAACAACAGGCTGAATGGGAGCATTTGGTGCAGATAATGCTTTCCTGCTGCAAACAAACTGTAGACGTCTGTGGTGGCATGTTCTAATAGGACTATGGAGATAAGTGTCAGCCAGATACTCTCCTCAGAGTGAGGAATGACATCATAGAAGTCATCCCACGTCTCCTTTGCTTCACCCACTTGTTGAGCCTTTTGATATTGAGCATAGCTCTGATTCTTTGCATGTGTTTCCAGACAATGAAGAATATTTGCTGCTTTGTCGGGCCACCACCTTGTTTAGTTTTTCTCTGAAAAGAAAGGAACTGATAAACATGGCTGAGCAGAGGAGCTGTTTAGTGTGGATATCCACCTTTTGGTCATGCTTAATTTGTGCAGGGCTGAGCTTCAGCACCACTAGGCTTGGCAGTTCATAACTTCTGCACCTTTGAGCTTGCTGCATTAATTATGAAAGTAAAAAAAAAAAAAAGCTTCAGCCCTAGCACCTAATTGCTTGAGCCCTGCCAATTCTTTCATTACAAATTGGTCAGAGGAGCATTTCACTGAGAGGCGGGGGAAGGGAGAAGGAGAGAATTACTCTGAGGCTTGCACTCAGGAACCTGTTCAGATTCATGGTCTTAAACTTCTCAGAAAGAAACCTCAGTTGTGTTTTTCCCCAGGCCTGTTGGGATTCAGAGTTTGGTAGCTCACCTTCCTCAGCAGAGGAGGGAGAGGAAGAGTAATTGGACGAGTTGTACTTTGTGGATTTTCTGGGCTCTTTCCCTTTTAAAATGTATTTGCGCTCTCTGCATATTTTATTGATGTTTTGTCAAGACCTTTGACAGCTTGCCTTCTATAGGGCCTGAAGCCCTCTGGAAAGTTCTCTCCCCGATTCCTAGCCCAATGGTCCTATTCCCTTGGGGTGGGGACTTATTACCAGCGCCCATCTGGTCAAACAGGGAAGAAGGGAGGCTGTTTAAGAGCCATGCTTCTTTTTCCAGAGCACTCACAAGTGACTTTAAGATGTAGGAACGAGGGAGATTTGTGGTCTCACAAGCCTCCACTCTTTGTTCAATAGTGGGGCCCTTGGCACATTCTGAGTCAGTTGGCTGGATCCCTGCTCATCCTTAGGCCTTTTCCTTGCCCTTCTCTGCACTTCTGGGTCCATTTTTTTCCATGTGGGAGTCATGGCTGGTTTGGTGGCTAGGGATCTCACATGTCTGTCCAACTCATAGATTTGAGATCTAATGAATTTATTATCAGAGGGGTAGCCGTGTTAGTCTGAATCTGCAAAAGCGATGAGGAGTCCTTCGTGCATCTGACGAAGTGGGTCTTTGCCCACGAAAGCTTATGCTCCTACACTTCAGTTAGTCTATAAGGTGCCACAGGACTCCTCAATGAATTTATTGTTGGTTGGTTGGGTACAGGCAGGGCAGTGCTCAATTTGTAATGAAAGCAGTGCAGGGGCTCAAGCAATATTTTTACTTTCGTAACTGATACAGGAAGCCTGGAGGCATTGGGTCTATGAATTGTCAAGCCTAGAAATGCTGAGTCTCAGCCCTATCAAGCCCTGGCACAGATTAAGCATTGAGTCTGGGAACAGCTCACTATCTGCTGAGGCTGGGAAATCTGCTTCACACATGGAAAACTGCTTGCATTTGATCCAGTACTTTTTTGGCTGACCTGTCATCATGTCTTACACATAGGCACAGAGGAGACCACATAGGAAGCACACCAGAGGCTCAGAGTGGATTGGTTGAAACTGACTTAGAGAGGAAAGAAAACTGAAATACTGAAACTGGAAAAATAAGAGTGGAAATAAAAGATTCAGTGTAACCGCCACTTGGCTGCTGCTGCGGAGGCAGAGAATCTGGAAGCAAATGGGAGCAAAGTGGATGAGGCCAGGACATGAAGTACCAAATCTTAGATTTGCCTCTCGTATCTGCAGAGTGGATGGAAGCTGCCCAACTGTGGGAGATGCTAGGCTGCAGAAGGTACACTGAGCAGTGAAGAGGAGAATACAGAGAACTGCAGGATATGGAATAACTGAGGAAGTATGTATGAACGTGTAGCTGGAACTCTGGCAGGCATAGAATAAAAAGAACAGTTTTTGAGACATCCTTTGAGCACTCCTTTGTCTTGCAGTCAGGAAAAAATTAATTGGAACATTGCTGGTAATTTATGTTATAGGTTGACTTGTTAATGGTGACTTCTATAGATGGAAACCTGATGGAAAAATTTAAATTGCATATCCCTCCAAAGCACACAAAGTTATCTGCTCCCATAATGGCCAGTGCCCATTATCTTCAACATCCTCCAGCTGAGATTTTGGTACATAGAGTCTAAGGCCAGAAGGGACCACTGTGACCATCTCATCTGGCCTCCTGCATGAAACAGACCAACCTCAAAGCAGACTGCTTAAAAAAAAAAGGCAGATCCAAAACTGGTTGTGAGTTTTTCACCAATCAACTGTGCTAAGTGCAAATTCAGGCCCATTATCAGCCTTCAGTGGAGTCACAGATGTAACTCTCAGATATTCCAGTTTGTCTTGTCACTCGAGCATAACTCTGTGCAAACAGCAATGTTTGGCCATATCAGTGCTGAATACAACCGTCCTACCAGTCCTTAAGATTCTTGTGCTTGCTGTAAACAGGATCTGAAGGAATACTTCCATTACACCTCCTTGGAATGGGAGAGAAACCCCGAGTGTGGCTATATAAAAGCAATTTGCTCCTGCTTTGCTCAGAGTTGTTAGATATTCAGCAGATAGAATGGAATTTTGCTCATTGTAATCAATAATTTGGGACCCAACACTAACCATGTTTGTATTAAATGCAGGAATAGCTAAAATGGTGTTACCAATAGGGATGTTAGACAGTGTGTAATTGAATAGTCATGTAATCACACAAAACATTATTGGTTACACAACTATTCAATAGTCCCCGGGGGGCAGGGCTGGCAGCCAGTGCACTCCCACTCCCACTCCCAGGGAGCTCCCTGCCACTCCTGTCTATCAGAGACAGCAATGCAGAGGGGCAGGTGGGAGCTGGTTAACAATGGGAGCTGGTTTAAAAAATGGCTCTCTCACAGATGGACTCTGCCTGCCACCATGCGCTGCTCCCTCCGTATCAGACCCTTTCTGCGGAGAGCTTGGACCCCCTTCCCCATGAATAGGGACTGCTGCTGCAGCGCAGCCTCTATTGTGGTGGGCATAAAAGCTGGCTCCCTGTGTGTATTGGTTCCCGCCTGCCCCCCTCACCCTCCGTGATGCTGCTTCTCTATTAGGGTATGTCTACACTACAGCGCTAATTCGAACTAACACTGTTCCGGAAAAGGGCCAGTGTAGACAGCCCAGTAGTCTTTTCCGGAAAAAAGCCCCGATCGCAAAAATGGCGATCGGAGCTCTTTTCCGGAAAAGTGCGTCTACATTGGCCACAGACGCTTTTCCGGAAAAAGGGCTTTTCCGGAAAAGCAGCCTGCCAATGTAGACGCTCCTTTTCCGGAAAAACTGAAAACGGAATAGTATTCCGTTTTAAGCAATTCCGGAAATTCATGCCAGTGTAGACACAGCCCTCAGGAGGTGACAGCCTCCCTTGCTTGAACTAGTTTAAGTTGTTCTCTCTCCAGCGACTACACCTCCTTCCCCGTCCAAAACCAGAGCTAAATAGGCATCATCAAGAGGCTTTCTTATGTTAATTGTATTGGAGCTGCGTTTCTTCTGTCCTGCTTGCTTAGACTTGAAATCACTGGGAGCTGAAATCATCTGATACTGATGGGCAGAAGTCACAGTCAAGAACTGAATGACAGCAGATCATGAATGAGAGGCAGCAGGGTGTTGGTGGAGAGATGTGATGAGCGGCCAGCAAGCAGCCACTAGAGTGGTGGGGGCACAAGGAGCAGACAGCAGGATGGTGATGGAGATGTATATTGATTGGTCAGCAGGGTGGGGGTGAAGAGGTGAGGCAAATCGTCAGCAGGGCAGCAGTAGAGAACAGTGAGCAGGAGGATGGCAAGTGACCGGTATAGCCAGGAAGATGCCTCTTTACCTTCCCCCACTCAGAATAGGAGGTGAACTCTGGTCTGACCTGACCAAGGGCAGTAACTATGAGGGGGGTGGAGAAGGGTTGGGCACGTGAAGGGGACATTCAGATTGCTGGATTTAAGAACCTGAGAGGAAAAGGACATTGCCCAGCCTACTGGAGTTGGGCCAGTGTTACAGCTCACACTTGGCAGGTGTGAAGCAGGCTGACTCAAGCCCTTTAACCTTTCTCCCCAGCTCTGTTCACTCAACTCTGAAAGGAGGGAGGCTTGTTCCTCTGAGATCTCTTACCATGATGGTGGTTGAAGCAAAATGCAGGACAATGTAGCACTTTAAAGACTAACAAGATGGTTTATTAGATGATGAGCTTTCGTGGGCCAGACCCACTTCCTCAGGTCAAACAGTGGAAGAAAGTAGTCACAACCATATATACCAAAGGATACAATTAAAAAAATGAACAAATATGAAAAGGACAAATCACATTGCAGAACAGGAGGGGAATGCGGGGGGGGGGGGGGGAGGAAGGATGGTGGTGTCTCTCCTGCAAGCACTGGTGGCGTGTTTTACAGTTCCCACATTTAGGGGTAGCATGATTAGTCACCCCCCCCCCCCCCACAACAGTCCCAAATTATTTACAATTCTCCACATTCCATTCCAACACTGACCTTCCATCAGCCCTGGCTGAATGGGATTTACAAAGCCACACCTCGGATTCTCTCCTGAGCTGTATTTACATATCAACAGTTAACAGTTAATTACCTTGCAAAGCTAAACAATTGTAGTGGGCACACCCACCCTTCCTTTTAGCTGGCTGATAGCAAGCAGCAGTTCAGCCCCTGCTTACATCAGTTTTGTATTGTTCTAGTCTTTTAAACCACATTTCTTGTTTCTACTTGGAACATTTCCTTCATTTTTTCAACTCTTCAGCACTGATTCATTTCTCGTTCTTACAGTGGATCAAATGTCAACAAAAGAAGCCAATTTTAGAATAGACGGAGGCTGCCACAGGAGTTTCTCTTCATTTTGTCAACTTACATGTTGCTGGAGCTCTGCTAGTGACCTGTGAAAGAAAATGATTCTGTCCTCAAGCAGCTTTCACTTAGCAGAGCCTTTGAAAACGAATACAAGATCAGAAGCTGAGTCAAGAAACCTTCACTTATTGTATGTTCATTTTCCTGAGAGACAGACAATGTTGGTTTTTTTTTTTTTTTTTTTTTGCTTCTTTTATCTGTATTGCTTGATGATGAGTTGAACCCAGCCAAAGAAAGCCTACTACTGCTTCTTTATACTTTTCAGGTAAAAATGAAAGGAAATAAGGTAACAAACATGTGAGGATCCCAGATTGTCATTTTATTATGTTACTACAGAACTCTAAGTTTCAGAGTGGCTTATCACTTATCCTCTTTTTTCACATCTTAATTAAGGTTTGTTTTTTTTCAAGTTTAGTTACAATTTCTAGATTTTTGAGTGGAGTGATATGGCTCCCCCAATGCAGCCATCATGTTTGAGGATCCCCTTTCTTTTTATCTTTTGCTACCCACAGCATCTCAACAGGATCATATAATTCACCATTCCCACTGGAGCACTTCAATATCTCCTCAATGTATATATGGCTGCCTGTACTTTATATATTGCTTTCTCCCCACCCTTTATCTTTACACATTGCTCTCTCTTTGCCCAGGTTTAGAAACCCCAAAACACATTTTGCATTCCAAATAAATTACACACAAAGCAAGGCTGAAAGCATGTTAAGGTTTCAAAGTTGAATGCTCAAAAAATAGAAAATGTCAGAATTAAGAATCCCTGTGCAACCTTTCTTCAACCACTTTGTTCATTATAATGTTAACTTTAGTTACCATAGCCCGTGCTATTTCTTCCACAGTATCTCCACCTCATTCATCACCAAAGCAATACATTCTTCCTTAATCTTATTCTTGGAAACAGCTAATCCGTTTTTGGTAAAACTTTCAAAATAAAATTAAATAATCACCCTTAGGCTAACACCAACTGTGGTTTTAAACTTCAGATTTTATGGTTAGCATTTATTTTGCTCTCTATACTTTGGAAGTAGAGAAAGTCCTTGCTTGAAGTAAAAGCTTTGCCCTGCAATAGAGGGGAACCCAGTATTTGCTTATGCTAAAATGAAAACAATATTGCTTTCTAACCTCACATTTCCTTCAGTTTTCAATCAGATCCAAAAGTGTTAGTAGCTTATTGCACTGTCTACTGTAGTGCCAGGGAATGTTCCTCATTTCTCTTCATTTGGGGTACGTCTAAACTACATGGCTCTGTCGACAGAGCCATGTAGATTTGTTTGTTTGGCAAAGGGAAATGAAGCCGCGATTTAAATAATTGCGGCTTCATTTAAATTTACATGGCTGCCGCGCTGAGCCGACAAACAGCTGATCAGCTGTTTGTCGGCTCAGTGCGCTAGTCTGGACGCTCCCCTGTCGACATGAAAGCCTTTTATCGACCTCCCTGGTAAACCTCATCCTACGAGGCATAACGGGGAGGTTGATAAAGGGCTTTCAGGTCGGCGGGGGAGCGTCCAGACTAGCGCACTGAGCCGACAAACAGCTGATCAGCTGTTTGTCGGCTCAGCGCGGCAGCCATGTAAATTTAAATGAAGCCGTGATTATTTAAATCGCAGCTTCATTTCCCTTTGCTGATCAGCCTAATCTACATGGCTCCATCGATGGAGCCATGTAGTTTAGACACACCCTTGTAGTTTAAATTATTCACTGTGGATGTTAAAATCAAATCTATTAACTAGATGCTTTTTTGCTTTATGGTGAATATTTGAAACAGGATAAGTGGTATTCTAATGACCAAAGACTTAAAACAGTCTCTAAACACATTCAGAGAATAGCAATTGTTTTGACAATCCATGCTTTGAAATCCAAAAGTTGCAGAGCTGGGACAGTAGAAAGAATTGTATTTATAGTTTGTTTAAATTCGTTGATTTTGTTTTTCTTTGAACTGGCTCTTTTTAAACAAGCAAAAGCAGATAATGAATGATTTCAACTCAGCTAGGCAATTTGCAGCATTACTGAAAGAAGTGGAAAAAATAGAAGCCCTAAAACAAGCTAAACCACGGAGCAGAGCTGAGGCAAAGCCTGCAGGCAACTGTCAGTGTTTTTTAAACTTCTCACCGCAGCCTGAATTCCATTAGCATGAGATTTGGAAGGACACATCTGTTATTCTTTAAGGAACTAAAACAGTTGGTTGCCCCCCTAGCTCTTGAACAAAGTGTTTGGGGCTCACATGGCAACACTTTGCTGCATATAATGAATCTGTTTAGTAATATAATTTAAATTAAAGAGAAAAAGGGAATGAATAATGATTGAGAAGCATCTGTGTAGGATCTGTTTCACTTTGCTTTTTTTTTTTTTTTTTTCCAAAGTCTGTCTCCCATGTATTTTCTTCATCTATCATCTAGAGCTATGCTTTGGTTACTGGAAGCAGTACAAACATGTGGAAATATTGTAGATAAAAATGCAATGTCTGGAGATTAGTCTAGCTTCCTGTTTTACTAAGTCTTACATATGAATGGACAGTTACAGAATAGCTCTAAACAACATTATGTTTAAGAAGGCTGCCCTCAAATGGATTGATAGCCAGCAACTAAAAGTGTGAACCAAACATTCCTAGTCTACGCCACATATCTGCTGGACTGTTGTTTCACGATGTACATGAGGATTCTATTTTCCCTGCATCAGATTTAATCTCAAATTTCTCCAAATTCATAAAATCCAATGCACCTAAGGGATGATATTAACTGTAGAGTCACAGGAGAGGTCAATACAAACCAACCTTGTTTGAAGTTCTCACAAAGTACTGTACCATGAAAACCACAATAAATTGTATGTGGAGAAACGTTGGAAAGAAGTAAGGCTGTAGTTCATGCATTAGCTGAAAAATTCACATGTAAGCATATACTATATGTAGATGTGTAAGCCAGAGGTCTGAATGAGCTCTCCCCTGCCATCTATGGATGATCTGGGGGAAAGACCTCACAACAGACTATTTGCAGAGACACACCTACTAGCTTTGATGATCAGACATACCTGCGGTGCCAAAGTAATCGATTTTGGCTGTTTGGGGTTAAAGTTAATTTAAATCTTGGATGCAGAGGTAATGAAATGTTATCATTGTATGATTAAAGGCAGCAGAATTATACTTCGCCCTCATTGAGGGCACATACTTAAGTTTCTTGTTCATGGTAGGGTGCAGGACTGCTACTAGGAAGTCAGGCATTTGTACCACATGCAGGTTCATAAATGGGTTGGAGAGTAAAATTGCCCCAGGCCCCGCAGCCTCCTGCCCTTCAGCTGGCTCTAAGGGATGGGTGCTGCACAGTCAGGGTAGCATTGGGGGCTGGCTGCCACAGCCCCGCCCCTTCTGCCCAAGGCTCCACCCTTTCTGGGAGCACCAAGCTCCCCCCACCCCACATTGCCCAGGGGCCCAGTAATTCTGTCGGTGCCCTGACTAGATATGGATTGGCTATGGAGCTTTCTTCTTGTAGAGATATACCAGATGGTTCATCTATGGCTCATCATTGTCACTTAAAATTATTTGTACTGGATTGCCTTTAAAACTCCAATATCACCGAATATTCCATTGAATTTTTCCACCTCTCTCACTAGGCCCATCATAGCTGCTACAATGCAGCTGAGAAGGCTGTTGGTTTGTGATCCTTTAATCATATACTCTCTGAATGCAAAGCTTTTGTCTTGGCAAGTTGTTTCTGTGCTGAACTGGCCCATGCAGTTCTTAGTATTTCCAGGACGAAACTGACAATTGCCCCAGATCTTTGCATTCTCTGGTGAAAGTATGCTGTTTTTATATACCTTATTTCTCTAAGGTATAAAGAGAGCAACAACGGTAGCCTGAAATCTGTCATAATATCTTGTGACTGTCATCAGTCAAGTCAAAGGTTATTTGAAGATATGCTCTGGATGCTTCCACATAGCATGTACTGAAGAGCATACCTGTATGTCTTCAATTTCTTTATGGTGTTTTATAGCAATTCAGAATCTTGCAAAATACTGCTTCTCATCTATCCATTGTGAAGGTTTGACAAAGCTGAATTTCTCTGGGGCACTGAAAAGTAGCATGTTGATAAGATACTTCAGTTTCTGTTGCCTTGTTCTTTCTTGCCTGCATCAATAGTTGCTTTGTTCCTTGTCTGGAACCTTAGTTGCTTTCATAGAATTATAGAATTATATACAATGAGGTTTGAAAGAAACCTCGAGAGGTCACCTAAGTCCAACCCTCTGCTCCAAGCAGTTTCTTTTCTCCCTTGGCTCTAAAGTAGTTTACTCCTGACACCATGTCACATACGCCTTGTGTATATTAGGTTAAAAGGCTGCTACTAGCAGGTCATGCTTCTAGATCAGCTATGAACTGACTACAGGGCTTCCTTCTAAGAGAGATACACCAGAGATGTGTTGTCACAGATTTTTTTAATGATCTGCCAAGTCTGGTTGAGGTTGACTTAATTATGGCACGTCACACACATTGCCATACATCCCAAGTTCTTCAATAGGTGCAGAGTGGCAGTCATAATGAGCCTAGTGAGACAAGCCAAAGATTTCAATAGAGGATTTGATGATAGCGGACTTTTGAAAGGTGATCCAGTACACGTACATTTAAGAGACAATGCTGAACCATGTAGTGTGTAAAATACCTTTACCAAATAGACCTTGAAAGTCACTAGCTTTAGATTTATGTAAATTCAGAGGACATCATTATTTAGTCATAGTGGATTACTTTTCCAGGTATAGAAGTAATGTACTTGAAGATGTAACATGCTGCAGAGTTATTGAGAAATGGAAGTGCACTTTTACTTCTTTCTGCATTTTAGAACAACATGTGATGAACAACGGACCACCATCCACTACAGCATAATTTAAGTCTGATAAAATATGGTTTTGATCATATTACAAGCATCTGACATTACTCTCAAGAAAATAGAGAGGCTGAGAGCAGCACAGACAGCCAAGGAAATCATACAGCAGAAAGCACAATTCCTTGCTCTTCTGAGCTACAGATCAACTGCAATAGCAGCTATTGGAAATAATCCAGCACAGCCCCCTGAGGGGAACCCAGCTCAGAACTACTCTTCCAATTTTGGAAAAAATCTGTCTCCAATATGGCCAAATGAGAACAGCCAAATAGGTTAGAAGGGCAAAAAACACTTTTTTTAAACAGAAAGCACTCAGAAGACTGCCAAGTCTAGAACCTGGTGACTGCTTTTGGATTTAAATTGCAGCAAGGGAGGTTTATATTAGACATTAGGAAAAACTTCCTATCTGTCAGGATGGTTAAACACTGGATAAATTGGCTAGACAGGTTGAGGACTCTCCATTACTGGAGCAGGTTACATAGACATTCATCCAGGATGATCTAGATAGTGCTTGGTCCTGCCTTGAGGGCAGGGAACTAGACTCAATGATCTCTTGAAGTCCCTTCCAGTTCCAGTGTTCTACTTTTATGATTCTATGTGTTATGTTAAACTGGATGGAGGAAAAGGTTGGATAATGGCAGCTCTTATAAAGAAAAGGAATTCAGCATCCAGCTCATATGTCATCCATGTTGACAGTGGAGAATTTAACAGAAACTGTTTGCTCGTCGGAAAGAACAATCAATAGAGCAAAGTTTACATATAGTGGATACAGAATGAAAAGATAACGACTCCAGGATTCCAAACTGACCACAGTCCAACATTGCAATTAATGGACAGCAAGATGACCAATTGTTGTGTTCAAAAGCTTCAAAAGGGTAAGCCAAGTTAGTCTGTACACGATAAACTTAAAAAACAACAAAAAGTCTGGTAGCACTTTAAACAGAACAAACACTCTGGTCATCTGAAGAAGTGGGCTGTGCCCACGAAAGCTCATGGTACCATCTACATGTTTTGTTAGTTTTTTAAGTGCTACCAGACTTTTTGGTGTTTAAGTTTTTCAGTTGTTATGTGTTTGGGTCATGTAGTTAGAAAGCCAGTGTGATTCAGAGGCACTGAACAGATTCATCTGTATTGACCCTCAAAGACTGTGATAGTATAAATATTGTAAGTGGTAGGACTGTAGATTTTGAAAGGGGGGGGGGACATAATGGAATGAATGGTGAACTGCAATACATTGTTCAACCACTATGTGGCGCTATGTGTAACATAGCTAACAAACTAACCTCTGCCTTGAGTGGTAAATCATTAAGGGATCCCATGTAAGGCACATCTCAGGTATATTCCTTTGAGAAGGAATCTCTGTAGCCAGTCCATATCTGAAGTTTGACCTACTAGTAGCAGCTTTGTAAACTACCATGTACATGATTTTAGCTCACTTGCTAAGCAGCAGCTAAGTGATGCCAAATACAAGTGAAAGTTAGAGGGGGTGGGACAGAGAGGGGTGGTTCCTACCTGGTGAAGAAGTTGCCATTTAAAGGGCTCAGATGCCATTTGACCCAAGACAGAGTTTAAGTGATAGTTCTTGTTTCTTCTCAATGACCACCAGCATGAAAATTACTAATAAGCTGATCTAGGGTGCTGAGCTTAGATCTGATTGAGGGGGACATTGTGGTGTAGAAAGACAATGAAAAAAGGCAGCTGCAGAGAGGGAGCAGAGAGGCTTACGCTGCTCCATCCATCCAGCACCCCTGCCAGAGAGTGTGGTCAGAGGCTCACAAGTCCCATGCACCAACCCCACTCTCCAGCCAGTGCACGGGGTGGGAGGAGCAGGAGAAGTTCCTAACCAAGCTCTGCGGCTGGCAGGGAAGATCAGGGCAAGCCCTGCATCCCAATCCCAGATCTTGGCAGGAACACTAGGCAGCCGAAGTTAGGCCAGCCCCATACCTCGACCTTGTTCCCCAGAAAGAGCACCAGACTGGCTGAGCAAGGCAGGGGTGCTAGGACAGGAGAAAGCTGAGACAAGGGTGGGTGAGCCTGGATCATAAGTGGGAGTGCCACCTGGCTATACCATTGGGTTGTGTCTAGACTGGTAAGTTTTTCCGCAAAACCGGATGCTTTTGCAGAAAAACTTGCCAGCTGTCTACACTGGCCACTTGATTTTGCGCAAATACTATGCTGTCTGAAATCAGTGCTTTCTACTGTCTGAAATCAGTGCTTCTTTTGCACAAAAGGGCCAGTGTAGACAGCTGAAAACTGTTTTGTGCAAAAAAGCCCCGATGGGAAAAATGGTGATCGGGGCTTTCTTGCGCAAAACCGCGTCTACATTGGCACGGACGCTTTTCCGTAAAAAGTGCTTTTGCGGAAAAGCGTCCGTGCCAATCTAGACGCTCCTTTCCGCAAATGCTTTTAACGGAAAAATTTTCCGTTAAAAGCATTTGCGGAAAATCATGCCAGTCTAGACGTAGCCAGTATGTTTTGGTTTGTAAAGTAACTGTTATAAGAACACATACAGAGGGTGGATACATGATAGGCTGAGCATTTTAAGGATTCAGCTTGTGTACCCAAAATATTCTACAGTAATTAAGGTCATTTACTATCCTCATAACAAATGCACTCTGTAACATTAAAAAATAAAGGCTAACAAGGAAAAATGTTTACATCATATTGTACCCTGAATCATTTTATGTAAAGACTAACTAGCATTTGCTAAACATCCAAAAAGCCTCTTCCATCATTTCTTTATTAAACACAGTACTTCTGCTTGTTTGTACTGTGCCCAGTAAGCTAAGTGTAACTATAGATGATAGATAAATCCTATCTTGCTGAGAAGAACACTGCAAAAGTGCACATGTAACAGATCCTATATAGATGCTTTCCAGTTGTCATCATTCATTTCCTTTTTTCCTTTAGAAAAATCATGTAAATTGCCATTTACGCCATATATCTTTGCTGTAGTGTAAGTGAAAATAAATATGAGTAGTTTACTGTTTTTTTACCATAGCATAAGTGGCTCAGCTAAAGAGAAGGAGAGTGTTACTATTTCTGGAGTGCCACCTGCACATCTGAGCCTTTAATTTCTTAAGGAGACAAGTCTTTCCTTATATTATAGTTACAGGTGAACAGCAGAGCAGTCATGTGGCAGTTCATCTACAGCAGCTTGGCAAAGATTATTAAGGGGAAATAATCTTTGTGTCTGGACACCTTTTGCCCCCCCCCCCTTTTGGGGGGTACGTGCATGTTTGGTGATGGGGAGAGGCATTTTCTTTCTTCATGCAATGGCGTTTTTCTTTTTAAATCACAGTTTAGTTCCCAAAACCAGCCTTGTTGCTTCCAAATGCCTCATCCTGGATGCTGGTCACATAAGCATTTCAAATGCTACCTAGAATAAACGCTTCAATTATAAAAATACAGTAATCATACATGTGCAAAGATATAATGAGACCTGTTAAGATTATTTTAGGCAGAACTAAAATTGACTGAAAAATTTCAAGTGCAATTACACTTTTTGAAAGGAGACACTAATAGACATTTTAGTAAGAACCCTGTGATTAAAAGCTAAAAAATGAAAGGAAGACATTATGGACAAATGAGATATTAGCATGGATGTACTGTGCTCGGGGTTAGAAGGCAGTTCCAATATCACTTCTGTCATAGTAACTTCTGTTACGGTGTGGTCTGGAATGAGTCATTTAGCATCTCTGTCCAAATTGTCCTGTCTGTGACCTAATTCCAGGTGTTGCATGAGAGCTAATGTTTGTCTAGTACAAAGTTCTAGAGAGTTGCTATGCATTAATTATTACTTTTATTTTGAATTAGCAAAGAATGTCTCTCCATGCAGCCCAAATATCATGCTGTACATTGTAATATTACAGCTTTTTAGTTAATTTGGTTTTAGGCTCTGATTGATCCATGAGTTTATTCAATAAAAGATAAATAGATCTAGATCGCCATCGAGTGCAGTGGAACACAACCTTTTCCTGTCGGTTGGCCCTACTCCCTCCGGCCATTACCATTAATGGAATCTATCTGTGCCCCCCACCCCCCATTACTTCACAGCCAAGGTTTCCTCCACAGAGGAGCTGATCTGGGAGCAGAGCTGGGAGCAGAACTAGGGATAAGGAAAGAGTTTGGGCTAGAGAGAGAGCTGGACTAGGGTTGCAGAGAGGTGGCTAGGTTGCCAACTCTCCAAAACCAGATGTCATTGCCTCAAATGACCTCCAGTCCAGGAGAGTTGGCAACCTAGCTACAACTGGAGATACCTGTGAAGCCCCAGGCTGTGGTTAGAAGCAGAGCCACAGAGCAGCAGCAGGATCCTCAGTGGCAGTGGAGCCCCCAGGGTTGGTAGCCTGGACCCTAGGGAAGCCAAGCTGCAGATCCAATGGTGACAGCAGGCAGCAGGAACCCAGGGTGGTAAAGCTGGTGGGAACCTGGAGAGGCTGCCCAGAGCCTAGGACCCCTTTTTCAGGAATGGTTATGAATCTTCAGGCTAGTCTTTTAACCTCCCAAATGAGTGAGCTTTAATGGCAGGACAGAGGCGAAGCTTAGAATGAAAAATGTAGTAGTAGCAACTCTCCTTCCAAATGTGAGAACTCAGGTGAGAATGGAGTTGACAACTCAATTGTGAAATTCACAACACATTAAAATAGCACTCTCTTAAGCAGTATTTTTACACGGCAAGTAAAGGCGTGATTGTAGAATGTGTAGGCACACCCGTGTTAACTTCAGTCTAGTCAGCACAAGTAACAATGGTAGGTGGCATTGACCTCAGTGCAGGCTAGCAATTAAAATACTTTGGTTGCTATCCTGCATTGAAGGCTGTGCTGCTAGTGCTATTCCCACAAGCTAGATTAAAACTAGGGCAGGTCTGCCCACCCATGCTACAAACAGAGCTTCACTTGCAGTGTTGATATACCATTAACCTGTAGCTCTCAAACTTAAGACTGTCCTTAAGACTGTCACTAACTCTGAACACATGAATAGTTCTGTTGAATTGGGACTTTTTGCATGCTTACAGTTAGGCATGTGCGTGAATAATCTTGCTGAATGGAGCTAAAGGTCAGTAAACAGTGACTGCGTGAAAGGCATAATAGTCAATAGCAAGAAAGAATGAAAGTCTCTTAACTTCTAGTTTTTATGTCCTAACAGGCTTACACTGCTTGTGGAGCCTCAATAGTCATGAGTTCAAAATCATTGACATCCCATGGGTTTTTCATAACATAATTACCCTGAATGTTTTCCCATAATTGATCATTCTGTCATGTGATTCCGTGATAAAAAAGGATCTCATACTAGCTTCTGAACTCTCTTGAAAGAAATACACATTTGGTTTCCATTCCATTTGAAAATAACTGAACAATCAGACACCCCTGGCATTTGAGGCCTCCTGAATACATCCAGATGTTTGCACACTTGCTTGTTTTGCAGAGTCTTCCTCCACCCATTCCCCCAGCCATGTTGCTGTAGACCAGATAACTCCAAAATAGAGTTTTTTCCATTTAAGGAATTGTTTGTGATATAATATACTGTCCAGTATCAAACTAGTGATTAAAAAGAATCAAAGCAATTAAAAAGAATCAAATGCCCAATAATAACCTTTCACAGAGATGCTAACTACTCTAACATTCAAATGATGGGTCTCCGGTTAGATAAAGCACTACAAAGAGCCAACCAACTGCTTATTTCCAGCAAATAAATAATGATAATGAATGAGTCCCAAGTGCAACATTATTTGGTCTTAGATGGCCTTCCCTCCTCCATGGCTCCAGAGGTGATAGTTCAGGAGACAATGCATCCACAACACTTCAATGAACGATTGGAGGGTGTGGGACTGACAAGCTACAGACTGAAAAGTACAGTCGCAGCTGACAGGGAGAGAGATGAAAGGATGTGGACCCTTTAGTAGCAATTAGGGTGAATGTGAGAGAGATCCCTTAGAATTCCGCTATCTCCCTCCTCCAGCTCTCCCTTGGATGATGTATAAACTAGTTTTGTAGAGAATACTCTAAAAGGACTCTTTTTATATTCTCATCCCTTAACACCAGTGACAGTCTTCCTAGAACACAGGAGGATTACTGTACCAATGTAGACTGGTGTAACCCCTGCAGTCCTACTTGGAAAAAGTGGGGTTAAGGTCTTGGAAGGGTTGCTCACAGATGCATGATACATTTCTATACATCAGTACATTCGTGTTTACCTGACAGTTTCAAGGAACTTGGAGTGATAACATTTGGATTTTAAGGGGAAGAAGATAAAATATACTTTAGTGACATAGACTTCATTTTCAAAAATCACTCAGATGTAGGAAAACCAAAGAAAAAGCAGTCATGTAGCACTTTAAAGACTAACAAGATAGTTTATTAGATGATGAGCTTTTGTGGGCAGACCCACTTCTTCAGATCATATTTTGAAAATGAATTGGCATGACCATTATATAACAGAGGGATACAATGAAAAAAGTAAAAAAATTACAAATTGACAAATCAGCTACATAGAACAGAAGGTGGGGGTGTGGGGAGGGGAGTGACAAAGAAGAAGGAAATTGCTTATGTAAGAGTCAATTAAGTGGCTAATCTGGGGTCACTACGAATATCAAAAGGTGGGGAAACAAAATACAGGACTATGTAGCACTTTAAAGACTAACAAGATGGTTTTTTAGATGATGAGCTTTCGTGGGCCAGACCCACTTCCTCAGATCAAAAAAGGTGGGGAGGCTGTGTTTGTAATGTGTAAGATAATTATCTCGATTAAGGTCCATTCACAATGTGTCGAATTTTAGCATAAATACAAATTCTGAGGTGTCCTCTGTGATCTGGTGTTAAAGTCTGTTTGTTGTAAGACGCATGTTGTCAGGTGTTTAAGGGAATGGCCAATTTGATTGAAATGCTGGCTGAGAGGTTTGTGTGTGTGGAGTTTTCTTATGTCTGATCTGTGAGCATTGATTCTTTGGAAAGTGACTGACTAGTTTGTCTAATATACATCACAGAGGGGCATTGCTGGCATATGATGGGCCCTTGAGTGTATAACTGACATGGTTAGGTCCAGTGATGGTTTTCTCAGAGTAAATATGTGGACAAAGCTGGCAACGGGGTTTGTTGCAAGGTAAAGTTCCAGGGTTAGTTTTAATGTGGTATGCCCTGTGATTGTTAGTGAGAATCTTCCTGAGGTTAAGTGGTTACCTATAGAAGAGTACAGGTCTGTCACCCAGAGCCTCTCAGAGTGTAGCATTATGTTCCAGTATAGGTTGTAGGTTATTGATAATGCATTGGAGGGTTTTGAGTTGGGGGCTGTAGTTGATGACAAATGGTGTTCCATTGGTTTTTGGAAAGACTTGGGTTCCTAACTGTTTAAGGCACTTTTGTAAAAGTAAGAATGATCCAGTGTTTACGAACCTGGTCCATGCTCTCTGTCACAGATATCCTATGCCATAGCCACTGGACATAAGCGTGCTTGTACTCCTTTAAAGACAAAAATTTCTCTTGATAAACATTCATTCAAAATATATAATAATTTACAGTTTGATGTTGCTGGGCTTTTAACATGCGCAAACCAGAAGGTTGACAGTAAAACTACCTACTGAATATTAAATAGATTCATGACTCTAATAGAATAATTGGTAAAAACAATACAAAAACTTTCTGAAAAATTAGCTTCAAGACTTTGTATAGTAATGAGCATTGTGCCACAAAGCACCAGTGGTGTAGAATATAAATGTTTTATCACAACTCTTTCACATTTTCCAGGTGCCAAATTAATCCAGGGCACTTTTTGACAAAGGTCAGCCCTACCCATAATATTATTAATTTCAATATCAATGCATAACTGTGGGAGTGATTTTGTATTATTGTTTGATATGTAAATAATGAGTACAGTGGTAGAAAAACATAGCTATTATCCTTTTCCATGGGGCTAATATTATTTACTGTGCTTCACCATATCCTGAGCATGTCTTTTTAGGGGGAAAAATGGAATACAGAAAACCAGAGCATGCACATGGCTCACCACAACTTACATGTGACAATTGTATTGCTTATTTGGTTCATTTGTACCCTAGTGAATAGGACATTGATATGGCTGGGAGATCTTAGGCAACTTTCTCTGCCTCAATTTCCCCCCATTTGTAAATGATATTGACCTTCTATGTAAGACTTACTGATAGAACATGTAGGCATTATTCTCAACATTCACTTTGTCCTCTCCTTTTTTATCCAATTCCATTGTTTGAAAGAATCTTTCATCTTCCTAAACCTCTCATTTAAATGTTCCTTGTGCATGCTTACTTTCCTATATTATATTTTAGAGGAACTTTTACTCATTGTCCAAGCAATGTGATTATGTGTTCAAAATTGTGTTTAAAAAATTACCTCTGTGTTTAGAGCAGCACAAAATGGCACGTAATGAGCTTAGTGTGCTTTTGACTGATGTTTAGAGTGATTTTATGCTACATGGCTTCCTTGTAGCTGGTTCCTGTGGTGTTAGGAAACATTAATTACAATTCAGGTGTTCCTAACATGAGCTGCATTTTTTGTCATTTGATCATCTACTTCTGTACCCTCACATTTTTGTCTTTTAACATTTGTGTCAGTGAGGTTAGCTCTTGTGAAAGGTGACAGCAGTGGAGAATGGAGTCCTCTGTTTCTGTACAGAGAGAAGAACATTATCTGTCTCCTGCTTCTTTGCTCTTAGCCTGGGTCTCGAGCCAGCAAACATTCAAATATCTCTTACATTTTAAGCATGTGAGCAATTCTAGTGCAGTCAGTCACATTGCTTGAAGACAAAAGAGCTAATCCCATGCTTAAAGTTGAGTATATGCTGAAGTGTTCTGCTGAACTAGTATCAAGTGATCCCCTCTGTTCATAGGGTAGTTCTCTAAATCCATTTTATACATGGCTAGAAATTAACGTCACCTGTGCCAGGAACAGCTGTCTACCAGCACCTGCACATCAACCATGTCTATGTAATAGTAATAACTTTCATTCATTGCCATCATGGCCTATATGGGAGCAAAGTGCCTGAAGGGCTCAGTATCACACCAGTATCATCCATTCTCCCTCCTTCTTTTCATATTTAGCCATAAAAAAAAGTTTCCAATTCATGCCCTTTACTGCAATAAAAGTAAAATAAAGGGAATTAAATGAATGTGCATTAGTATACCAAGTCTAGGAATCACCGTAGCAACATTCCTCATATGCCACTTAGTGTAATGAAGAAAAACAATTATAACCAGAAAGATCCTCTGAAGAAGGAAAGAAGAAGAAATGCAGCTTGGCTGATTATATTAGTTAACTTATTAAAATACAAACATAATAACTTGAAAAAGGAACTGGAAATATGATTTGCATCATTAATTTAGTATTTAAATAACTCCAAGCCCCAAAGGAGTGTTTTGATGGTTTGTAAGCGGATGCTAGAATGCATGAACAATAATCTACTACCCTTATTTGCTTGGAGCCATGTCTTGGCAAAATGGAAGGCATTTGTTTTCTGTACCTAAAGCAGAGCTTAATATTATGAACTCCCAATCTTGAAGTCATAGGTTGATAATGTCACACATAAGTTGCAAATAACTATTTTAGGAATATTCATCATGGGAAGTGTGACAAAGCTGCTATGAAAACTCGGAGGGTCCTATGATTCCTGGTCGATTTTGCTTGCCTCAGAGGCTCACAGTTTCAGGTACTATGTCTAGGGCTTTAGTCTGCTGTTTGTTGAGCTCTTTTCATCATTGACCAGCATATAGTAAAACAGAGAATAAACTCCCCAATCCTTTTCCCCAAGTGGAAATGGGGAGGAGGATGTTGGGGGGGAACTCAGGCCAACCCTCTACTCTGGGTTCCAGCCCTGGGCCCTGTAATAGTACCTGCCTGTGTGAATCCTCAAAACCTGCTATAAGACAGCCCCCTGGGCTACATCCCCACATCTTTCCCAGCACCTTCCTTCTCTCCAGTTCATCCTCCTTTATCATTGTCATCTCCTTTCCTCCTGCTCCCAGTAGCACCCTTCTCCATACTCTCAGCTACATGCACATCTCAACTGTAGGCAAAGCTTCTTTTATAACCAGTCTGAGGTTTTTCTTAATTACCCCTAGGTATCCTAACTGGCCTAGGCTGGCCTGACTCTGCAGGCCTGGTCAATTAGCCCCAGGTGTTCCGCTGCCCCAATTGCTTCTGCTGGTTCTAAACCAGCTCTTCCCTGTTCCTCTGAGAACAAAGATCTCCTCAGTCTGAGGCTTATAGATCTCTCTGCCACGACTTTGTGATAGCCTTCTGTCACAGAAGATAAACTTATAAAACATTTATTGAACACCCCTTAGACCTCACAGTGATTACCTGAAAAGGACGCTATACTTTAAAAAAAAAAAAGAAAAAGAAAGAAAATGGGAGCTCAGTCAGGGAGCCCGCTCTGGGCCCAGCCTACACTACAGATGTTTCCTTGCATAGTTTTGTCTGTCAGGTGTGTCATAACGTATGATCATGACTGACAGAGCTGAGCCAACAGAGCACCCAGGATAGATGCAGTTGCACTGGAAAAACTGTGCTTTTGGGGACATAGCTTTTGGATGATTTGGGTTCCATTTGTTTTGTTTATTTTATTGAAACAATTTTTGGAGATTTAACCAAAAATGGGGAGACTGGAAGAAAAGGGAAAGGACTAGAAAAGGAAATGCAAGAAGGGGTGAGAGGAGATAGTGGAGTGATATCTCAGTTTCCATCCATTATTAGTTAATAAAAATGTTTAAAATGTGAGACCAAATCTTTTCAAATTTGTATGAGGCTTGTCTTTTCCATTATTGGTTCATTAGTTGAGTGTGCTGGAATAAGCTACATTAGCCAAAGTGCTTTGGCTGGTTTCAGTGTGTCTACACTAGGGGTCCTTTGCTGAAATGATATACTGGTTTAGCTATACCAGCAAAATGTTTCTGGTGTAGATGTGGCCTAGGACAGAGAATTGATGGCAACACTCGAAGGAAGAAGGAACACTGTTGTGGATCCAGAGGGGATGCAAGTGGATCAGAGGTCTTAATTCCAGCTTTCCTTAAAGGACATAATTGATCTTCTCTTCTGGGAATGGGATGGGCCCCTTAGTTCTGAAATACTTCAGACTTCTGTTTGTCTCTGTCATATTATATTCAATTTTCTTTATAGAAATATGCATAACACTTTATGGAAGATGGCTAATGTAAGGTATTATTGTAAAGGTTATGATTTACTGAATAAGTTATTCTGTTCATATGCATGTCTCATTTTTATATTTAAAGTTAGGAATATTTCTCTTTATATCTGTGTTTCATATTTGCTGCTTTGGGTCACTCCCATAGCTGACACTTCAGAGACTACAATGGAAAGCCTGAGAGGGCTAATAGCCCATATATTAGTGCAATGGACTATGAAGAGGTTTGGCCTTCCTAAGGACTATCCTTACTGCTTCTGATTCATGGACAATGTAGAATCACATGACCTGTTCACCTGATACTAACCTGTATCTTGGGGTACGTCTAGACCTCATGCCCCTGTCGCCAGAGGCATGTAGATTAGGCTACCAGACATAGTAAAATGAAGCGGCGATTTAAATAATCGCCGCTTCATTTAAATGTACATGGCTGCTGCGCTGAGCCGACAAACAGCTGATCAGCTGTTTGTTGGCTCAGCGCGATAGTCTGGATGCGCGGGTGGCGACATCAAAGGCATTTGTCGACCACCCAGGTAAACCTCATCCCAGGACGCTTACCTGGGTGGTCAACAAATACCTTTGATGTCGACACCCGCGCGTCCAGACTATCGCGCTGAGCCGACAAACAGCTGATCAGCTGTTTGTCGGCTCAGCACGGCAGCCATGTAAATTTAAATGAAGCGGCAATTATTTAAATCGCTGCTTCATTTTACTATGTCTGGTAGCCTAATCTACATGCCTCTGGCGACAGAGGCATGTAGTCTAGATGTACCCTTGGATTGCTGAACTGTTCCACCAGGGCTGGAGGTGGGGGAGAGAGGGAGGGAGAGCAGGAGAACCACAAAGGATTCCACCTTATAGAAATTCTGCATAAGGCAGGGGAGAAAAACAATGATTGTCTTCAACTTGCTTCACCTCAGCATTCCCACCTGAAAGGAATACTTGAAAACACCTAGAAACAAAATAATTCTAACCAGGGAGGCAGGAGAGGAAGAACTGCTGGACCCAGGCTAAGAGTTACCTGGCCTGTGAAGAACTCTACCTGAAACAACAACCAGGGTGAGAAATTCATATTTGTAACCAATTTTATTTATTTATATTTAGTGAAACTAGCTTAAATTGCTTGATTTGTATTATTTTCTTAAGTAATCTGCTTTGTTCTGTTTGCTACCTCTTTGGCCACTTAAAACACACCTTTTCATAGATAATAGACTTATTTCTAGGTTATAATATAACCTAGTTTATGTTCTTTTCTAACTGGGGGCAAGGCAAGAGGCTGTGCATACCTTCCTTCACATTGAGGGAGGAGGAGGTGAACCTCACATAACTTTGTGTTTGTACCACAAGGGTCAGTGAATATCTGGTGCTGTATGAAATCCCTTAAGCTGAATCCTCCCCAAGCTGACCTCTGTGACTATATCTGCAGTGGAGGGTGATCCTTCCTGTGTGCTTTGCTGGAGGAGACTGGCTCAGCAAGTCTGGCTCAGCAAGACTAAGTAAAAGGCGGCCCAGGCTGGCAGAGAAGATGGGCTCAGTGGTATTTAAGCACCTCAGTTGATGGCCCAAACATCTCAAGCCATCACAGGCTCCTATTGGTTGTCTTAAGAGTTCCTCAGAATTCTACTGTCCTGGTGCCTCTGTTTTTAGCAAAATCAACTAAAGAGATTTGGGCCTGCCTGGTCCTTTAAATATATCCACTTCAGACATTCAGGTTGTGAGGAAGTGCTCATGTAATCATTGTGGGCTCTGGTTTTTTTGATGATTCTTGAAGCTTAACAGCACAAGGATGGTGTATCCAACTAGTGTGAATATTCAAAGGCAATATTATTGAAGAAGCACAGTTACTGATAAGGAATCTTCCTCCTCAGAATTATTTAGAAAACATTTAGCTCAGCCTATTTAAATAATGTATTAAACCGAGGCCACAGTAGAAATAATATTTAAATTAAATCTGACATTTTAAAAAGAGCTGCTCATAGCAGTGGAAATGAGGAATTTTGAAAACTAAATCTTCTGAAAGAAAAACTAATTAAAAGAGCCACTTCAATAAGATAATTTATGTAATCACCTTATCAGCAAATATGAAAGAGTAGTTAAATTAAATGAGGCCTCCAAAAGAGATAAAGGACAATAATTGAAAATAAGATAAAAAAACACATTGCTTTGCAAGAATTCAGACACCAAAACTGGCAGATTTTTCTCAGTGAAACGGTCTCATTTTTGTAACTGAGACCGTCTGCCTATTATCTTAGGAACATGATATAAACCCCCGTCTGGTCTGCTTGGTAATAAGCAGTTGGCACACAGAGTGTTGCCAGATCTGAGTTTAAGAATGAGAGATTCCACCCCCTGACAAGTGAGGGCTAGATGTCCAAACCTGAAGGAACATCCAAAACATCAGAGGAAGTTCAGAAAGGGGACATAGGCCTGGCTAAACCTGAACAACTGTAAGGCAGTTTTTTGGGGGATACTTCTGGAATCCCAAAATAGCAATGCTGCATCCAAGAAATGCGTCTGCTTTTTTAAAATTGTTTTTCAAAAGAACGGACATGCTCTTTCACCTTGCCTGTTAACCTTGTTCTTTGAGGAATAAGGGAATGCTCGAAAGAGCACTTTCTTTCACAATTTGGTACTGTGTAGATGCACCAAATTTTGAAAGGGCCTTTTTTGTAGTGAATTGAAAAAAGACATGCAATTTTCCAATTTAACAGTGCAGTCTAGATGTAGCCTATTAATTATCAAAAGTTATGCTAATGGTTTTGGACAGAAAAAGGTCTTGGTCTGTCGCCATACATCCAACCCCTCCACCTGTCCCTTGAGCTCATTTCACCCCAAATACTAAATTACTTTTCTCCCCTCCCTTCATTCACTCTCCCCGTATCTCTCTTTTCTCTCTCCTTTCCTGAAGTGTGTTGCTCTGCAGACTGAATTTCCTGGAAAACATGCCTTGACTGCTGTTTCCAACTAATGTTCAAATACCACTCCTTCCTCCCTTCACCATTAAGTGCATTATGGGGTGCTGATGACATGAGCCCATAGCCACCTGCTGCACAATTTTGGACCCAGCGGGCATGTCAGGGCTGTTTCCCACTCTAGTACTTTGAGTGCAGAAGGTAGGAGCCAATAAAAACTTTAAATATACCTTGCGTCTACAGGATCTGGTTACTAAACCTCTCCCAGAGTCACAGATTCACTCATTTTTTTGAGGGGGGAGGCACGGAGTAACCACCACCATCAAGTGATTTTATCCCTAAAGCCAGGGGTGAACACTTGAATTCCCTCCAGGGTTTCCCCAAGGTCTTCTTGCCCCAAAATGGCTTGAAAAAAGAAAAGAAAAAAAAGCTGCAGTGTCTGGCAGCTGACATCTTAGTCTGAGGCATGCAGACGCACACACACAGACACACAGACCTCCTGTGATTTCCAGGACACAAGAATCAAATCATCACCTTAAATAAATGATTTTTATTACAAAACAAAAGATATACTTGCTAAAGTATACTTAGTTGCTAGATGTTACCAAGCAACTAAGGAAAACAAATTAAAACGCAGAGAAAAATCTCTGGGAACAATTCTTAGTTGGTAAATGGGGAAGAGAGGCATAGCTTCATACGGAGCAGTTCAAACCAAACCACAAAATAAAGAAAAATACCCTGATCACGACTAGATTCACTTTTTTCCCTTTATTTGCTCACAATCTTCTCTTTGTTCAGTTCACTTCCATGCCCCAAATTCCTTGGAGGCATGGTAGCCCTGCTTGGGTTTAAATCATTTTGTCTCAACTCTTGATTTAACTCTCCCACAGAAAGAAAGCAGGCATGGTATCTATATCCAATTCAAATTGTAGCACTCTATCTTGAGTTGGTTCTGAGTCAGTGTGTGCTCATCAGCACTCCTCCTGTCCACTACAGGCACCTGGAGCATAGCCAAGATTGCAAAACTAGCCATGGTTCATCAATCTCTGAGTCTACGGTAGGTTCCCTAGTGGGGATGCGCTACTCCACACTATATTTGATTCTTCCCTGCAGCGAGGACTCAGACCTTCAATTCTGCAACATCAGGTGCCCATAAATTGACCATATTAGATTCAACCTTACCTCGTAATATAGCCATGACCCTAATATTCAACCTAAACCTTCCTTGATGCAGTTTAAGCCCATTGCTTTTTATCAGCGCTAAGGAGAACATTTTTTCTCCCTTCTCCTTGTAACAACCTATTAGGTACTTGAAAACTGCTATCATGTCCCCTCTTAGACTTCTCTTTTCCAAACTAAATGAACACAGTTCTTTCAGTCTTCCCTCATAGGTCATGTTTTCTAGACCTTTAATTATTTTTGTTGCTATTCTCTGGACCCATTCCAATACGGTGCCCGGAGTACACAGTACTCCAATTGAGGCCTAATCAGCACAGAGTGGAACAATTACTTCTCGTGTCTTGTTCACAACAATTCATGTCTGCTTTTTTTTTTGCAACAGTGTCACAGTTGACCCATTTAGCTTACACTCCCTATGACCCCTAGATCCCTTTCTGCAGTACTCCTTCCTAGACAGTCTCTTCCCATTTTGTATGTGTGAAACTGATTGTTCCTTCCTAAGTGGAGTACTTTACATTTGTCCTTATTAAACGTACCTCAGACCATTTCTCCAGATTGTCTAGATCGTTTTGAATTTGACTCTGTTCTCCAAAGTACCGGCAACCCCTCCCAGCTTGGTATCATCTGCAAATTTATAAGCATATTCTCTATGCCAATATGTAAATCATTGATGAAGAGAACCAGTCCCAAAACTGACCCCTTCAAAACCTCACTTGTTATGCCCTTCTAGCATGACTGTGTACTATTAATAAATAGTCTCTGAGAATGGTTATCCAGCCAGTTATGCACCCAAACTTATAGTAGCCCAATCTAGTGTATTTCCCTAGTTTATTGATAAGAAAGCCATGTGAGACCATGTCAAATGATTTTATAAAGTCTAGGTATACAATGTCTACTCTTTTCCCCTGATCCACAAGACTTGTTATCCTATCAAAGACTAGCTTTACATGATTTTTTCGTTACAAATTCATACAGGCTGTTACCTATCACCTTGTCATCTTCCAGATGTTTGCAGATTAATTCCTTAATTATTTGCTCCATTATCTTTCCTGACACAGAAGTTAAGCTGTAAACTTTTTTCCTCTTAGTTAATTTTTTTCTTCTTAGGGTATGTCTACACTACAGAGTTTTTTCCGGAAAAATGGCCGTTTTCCTGAAAAAACTTCAATTATGTCCACACTGCAATTATGTTCTTCTGAAAGAAAACTGAAAGAACAGTGGGGGTTTTCCAATACTGGTAATCCTCATTCTACAAGGAAGAAGCCTTTTTCTAAAAGACCTCTTTTGGAAAAAGGTGTATGGATGAGAAAGAAGGAGTTCTTTTGAAAGAAGAGGAAAGAGGAAAAAGCACTGGTGCCCCCTCCATCCATAGTAATCAGAGCTGAAATGCAAGAGAGCATCCACACTGAATGGATGCTATCTTTTGAAAAAGCAGATCGCTTTTTCGATGCACTTTTGCAGTGTGGACGCTCTCTTTTGGAAGAAGTTTTTTCAGAAGATCTCTTCCAGAAAAACTTCTTCTGAAAGAAGCCTGCAATCTAGACATAACCTGCGTCTTGCTTCCCATGCAACCTTACCTACCAGCTCTCTGAATTTACTAAAATATGCTTTCCTGAAATCCATTGTCTTTATTTTGCTGCTCTCCCTTCTACCATTCCTTAAAATCATGAACTCTATGATTTCATGATAATTTTCAAGTTCAAACATGAGAACAACCTTTATTTTACAATCCATGAATACAAAATATTTAAAGGCTAACTCACTGTTCTTGTGGATGTTGTGGAGTTCATATTATTTGTAATGTTCAAAATAGATTTTTTTTCAAGCAAAGCCAAGCAAAGAAAAAGTCCTAAACTCAATTTGATGGCTTTGATCTGTGTGTAGCAACTTTTAAACCACCATATCTGAGCAATTTCAAAGGGGAAGGAAACACTGTAGAAGACATAAACAGGGAGAACCCTATTGATTTTGGTGAATACTGGAAAATCAGAAGGGGAAAAAGAGGGATACAGGCAGCCTCTGGCATTTGATGAGCAGTCACAGCCACCTCTGTAATTGACTCTCTCTCAAAGAATAGATTGATCACACAGCTACACTTCTGTTTTCAGCAGTGCAGCATCCCACTGTCAGAGCCTTTCTGTGCTACCAGTCTTTCATTGCTGTGGGGCAGCAGGACACTACTAAAAATAGCAATGTGGACATGAGAGGTACTTCTTGGGCATGTTGGGTATACATCCTAGGGTTCTGGTATGTCTGTATTCTTCCCACTTAAGCAGTGCCTCACTACTGTTTACACCTATGAATATGCAGTTTCTACATGCCACTAAAGGTATAGACCTAGCTTAGAAGGCAAAAATCACATCTGCATGTATGGTTAAGCCCTGGGAGTCAGACCTGAAAGTGGCATTAAATGGAGGAGGAATGAAGATTTGGGTTGTGTACTTAAGGTCAATGATGGGAGACTCCTTTTTTTTCAGATTATAGAGGAAAGTTACATTACAATGTATTATTTTATAAAGCATATTCATAGCACTCTGAGGGCAGATCCACATTTTCATTTCAAAGAGCCATGTTTTCTCATTGTATTTATAGTCCAGTGCACTGCATAACCTTTACATATTAGTCACATTTTTAATAGAACACATACCTCATTGTGGACCAGTGGGGCATATTACTATGCCAATATTTCTGTATGTAAAAAAGAAAAATGATGAAAGCCCTGCAGTATGTGAAAATTAGTGAGTCTGCATACGTTTTTAGTTAGGTTCCTTCTAATATCCCATGCTGATCTGAATAGAAAGCAGTGAGAACTGAATACCTCTAGAAAACTCTTGACTCTTTGAAGTTCAGCACGCAATGCATCACCAATAACTAGAATAATCATAATCCCAGTGGATAAAAAGTCTGTTCTCCTACTCATGAGAAAATATTTACTGCTAACTACCAGTTATAAGATGAAACACAAAAAGAATATTTTATCTCCTGACAAATTCTTTTGACAGATGTTCTTTTTCTCTTTACTAGTAACTACCACCTGGTGGCCTGATTTTCAAGTTGCTGAGATTTTCCCCAAGAGGAAACTCTTAATAGAAGCATGTATAGAAGGGTTTGTGCTAGCACCCAGTGAAACCAAGGGAAAGATTGCCATTGCTATGCAGTGGGGACATTGGTTGCTGACTGTGGCCATCCCAGGTAAAAAAGACACAATAGTATGGCCTTGTGAGGCACATGAGGCATTCTTACTGTTCTGGATTACACCCCAGAATGTGACAGGAAGTTTTTTTTTAAAACTGTCCATTTGATGTATGTTTTTAATGGAAACTATTTTAAAATACTCCTAATTGCTCACAAAGGAACTACAGACCAAGAATTATCTGTAGAAATATTTGGTGAATAATGGTCAGAAACAAAATAAGTAGGGCTATCAAGCAATTTTAAAAAATTAATCACAATTAATCGTGCGATTAATCACATGTGCTGCCCCTTTCAAGTGCTGCAGTGGCGTTTCAAAGGGGCAGGACTGTAGAAGCCCAGGATCAGCTGGCATCCTCAGCTGACCCCAGGCTCAGTGCAGCTGCCTCTTTGAAAAGCTGCCCCAGGGGCAGCACCATAGGAGCTCGGGATTAGCTGGAGTCCCCAGCTGATCCTGAGGTCTGCTAGCACTGCCCTTTTGAAATGCAGTGGCTGCATGTCAATGGGGCAGTGCTGCATGGAGCCTGGGATCAGCTGGAGTCTCCAGCTGACCTCAGGCTCCATGCAGCACTGCCCCTTGGAAATGCTGCAGTGACAGGGGAAGCAGCAGAGCTGTGGAAGCTGGAGTCCTCAGCTAACCCCAGCTCTGTGCAATGCTGCCCTTTGGAAATGCTGCCCCGGAATTTCCAAGGGGCATCATCATCAGAGCCCAGGATCAGCTGGAGTCCCCAGCTGATCCTGGGCTGCGTTGTGCTGCCATTTTGAAACGCAGCGGTGGCATTTCAAAGGGGCAGCACTGCCCGGAGCTCGGGGTCAGCTGGAGTCTCCAGCTGATCCCAGGCTCCTACTGCAGTGCCCTGGAATCGCTCTGGTGGTGTTTCAAAGGGGCAGTGCCACAGGAACGCCTGTGATTAACGTTACAAAAATTAAAGCATTAATTGTGCTGTGCGTTAATCGCAAGCGTCAATGCGTGTTAAATGACAGCCCTAAAAATCAGTATGAGAAAAAAATCTCTGCACAGATAAATCATAACTAGAAAAAATTATTTAATACATTTTGAATTGTTCAGTCAGCTGCACTAGAAAGATAGTTTTGTTTTGATAGTCTGTTGACACTGGAAGGACATTAGAACACACCTCTTGCTTTTTCTTGATGAGTATTTTGTGTTTTTCTTAGCAGCTGAGCTGACAGATGCCAAGAAAGACACCTGGATTCTTTCCTGAGTTTTAAAATGTGAGATTTGAAACTTCATACTATACCTAGGTGCTTCTATTTTCCTTCCTTTATAATTTTCCTTCCTTTATAAAAATAGATGTTGCAGTGCAAAGCAGCTTTGTGCTTTAATGAAGCTCTCTGTAATACACAAAGTTCTCCATTTCTATTTGCATGTATTCTCCATTTTATCTCAACATTCTTGACCTTCAGTTTTGTAATTAAAACCACCAATCAGTTTGAAAATTAACACCCATGTCAGGTCATTAAAGCCCATAAATGCCCACATAAAAGGCTACATTTTGAAAAGGCTTTTAATATATGTGCATGACTACAAGCTCACACATTGCCATTGCATATACATATTACACATGCCCAAACTGGTGCAATTTTTGCTCTGTATATTGCTAATGCTTACCTAATAAAAACTGTGGAGTTGATGGCTTGAGGGAGAAAATAAGCATCCATATCAGAGAAATGAGTCTGAGCAGCAAGGAGGTTTTAATTAGGCCCTCCCTAAGCTCATCAGCTTACTTGCTAGACAGGTTTCCTTCATTTCCTAGTGCTTTAATTATAAAGCATTCAGGATGTTGTTTTTCTCCCTAAAGGCCTAATTTAGCATCTATTTAGTATAACTTTTATTTAAACACAAAATTTGCACCAAAACTCGTCTATTAATGAAGCACGGTTAAAACCCTGCTATTGTGGAGCCTGTATACAGACTTCAGACATTACAAGTGAAAAATATTTATTCTTTAACATTGTTTTTAAAATGTCTGGAGGGGATAGTCTCCCTATTTGCTATGCAGAGGCACAGTGAGAAGAATTAAGAAAACATTTGAGTGGTAACTTTGTATTTTCCCATGTACTGGACATACTTTTACTAAATAATGATGTAGCATGTACATAGTCTTTTGCATTATCAGGGTAGTTTACAGACATCTAAATTAATTCTAGCTTCTGGATAGGTAGCATAGTCTCTAAATTGGGCACTAAAGAGCTATGTAATATGTTCTGTCAAGCTTCTAAAATGCATGTTTGCATATTACTTAATTGCTACATGGAGGACTTCTACAATCTAGCTCAAAGAGGACAAAAATTTCCCCGAATTTATATCAGAATGAAAGTATGGTGAATCAAGTACATCTGAGTTGTATTAGCATAATTCACATACAGTTCACTATATTAACCAGGGAATCTGCTTAACTGGGCAGCATACCAGAAAACCATGTTAACCTGAAGACAGAAAACAGGCATTGACTGCTGCATAATCAAAATATTCCTGAAACATTTCTGCTTAATGGGCATCATTTAGCTGGTGACAGTAGCTTAGGTCATGTTTAACCATATGCTAAATAAGCATGCAATTGTACAATTTCAGTTTAATATACACATAGCCAAATGAAAAGTAAACTAAGACATAAAAGTGGAACAAGTGAATGTCATTTTTATTCTTGAAAGCTTATTGAACAGAATTCATTTTGCGTGATTGACAGCTTTAGAATTTACTTCAAAGACTATTAGAGGCTATTGTTGGATGTCAGCTATATGTCATCCCTTCAACAATATACAGTTCACAATGTCAAAAATAAAAGATGAATCAATATAGTACTTTCAAGCTACTTTGTTGATCCAGTTATTTTGTATCCACTTCACTGAGGTAATGTGCATTTCTGCTGCTCTCTTACCAATGGTTTAAAAAACTTTTGGAAAAAAAACTAAAAATATATGGTTAAAAATGTGCATGCACAGTTTTGTGCCCAGCAAAAGTTTATTCACAAAACACTAAATCTTCAAGGTTAGCCTGCAAAGAACTGGAAGAGGGAAGAAGGTTACAGAATCAGTGGCTTTGAAAACAGAGGATTTTGAAGTTCAAAGGGCAACATTAAAGAGTAAGTCATTTGCTTGTATTCTTGACCTAAATCTTGTTCTGCATTTGTATTAATTTTGGCAGAAGTTAATGGGAATTTTGTCAGTTTTGTAGAGGTAGCAAAATTGAGCCCATTTTCAGATACTGGAAGAATTTACAATAGTATAATATTTGAATGCATATTACAGATGTGATACACACATCACATATTAGAGGTGAGGTCCATGTGGCAAATTGCGGTCACAGGAAAAATTATTTCATCATGCATTTTGTGTGTCCTCATCTGCCTTCTGCCCACTAACCTATCTTCCAAGAGTTTGGGTAGAAGGCTTTGTTTTGTTTTAAAAAGAGATCCCTTTGAAGCTGCTCAGGCATTTGGAATACATTAGAGTGAGACTTATACATTGTTTATACAGTATGTGTAGATTCATTCACTAACAGGACTGCTTAAAGTACATGGTCAAGTCTTGCACAACTGGGAAACTAGTTTGGTTGCAGCAAAGAAGGTTCACCACAGTACAGTAATGATGTGGTTAACTTATTGAAGTTCTATTGGGTATGATAATTGAAAATACACATGGAAGTTATTTCTGAAACTCATTCTGCAGTGATTTATGTGGAATTATGAAAACAAACATTTAGCCACACTAGTTGTTTCAAAAATTCAATGTCATGAATATGCTGTGTAAAAATAGATACTAAAAATTAGTATTAAAATTAAAATTTTATTAACATTAAAAAGGTACTTCTTGTTTACATCAGTTATAAGTATGAAAAACATAAGGTCAGAGCAGAAAAACCATTTAATTCTGGAATTCACATAAATTTTAATGAGGCTTTCTAATGGAACAGCAATCCTGTAATGAGTTTCCCTTCTCAAAAAAGACTGAAGTTCTCTAATTTATGCTCATTGCATTATTTTTTAGTAAAATATTATCTTTTTCCAATTGCGTGTGATCTCAATGCTAGGAAAATATGGCATAGATTCTCAGTTGTTTATCTGCATGCTACACTGGTGTGAAATGTTGAGTAAGGAAAATCAAACATATTTAAATGAAGTATTTTTGAGCTTACAGATTCTTCACAAACAGGCACTTTTTTTACATCAGCCAAGCATTTTACTGAATAATTGTATGCCTACAAGCAGCTTTTTACTGTGAATTTCAAAATTTGAATTGGAATTAGACATTCCAGCCCCAATTCTGCAAACAGCTCAATTTGGCAGAACTCTTCACATTCAGTGGCCACATTTGCATTTACTGACCACAAAAGGCATGGCTGTTGAAGTCCTATGATACAGTTTCTGCTTCACTTACTGGCTGACCCTATAACTCATGGTGAAGAATGTCAGTCAGCAGAAACTATTAGAGATTCTCAGTGGTGGATGCTGCATATTGTGTGTTCTCCTTGGGCCATTTGGAAAAACACTAGTGAATTAATTTATTATTGAAGTAATGTCTAGAAGCCACAAGCCTGGATCAGGACCCTGTTGTGCTACTCACAAAATAATAGCTTGTGCCCCAAATACCTTACTTTGTGCCTTGGCAATTTTAATGGGATTTACAAATGTATGTTGAAGAGAGGCAGAAGGGAGAGGAGAGTCTTCCCTTATGATGGAGTGTGCCAATCTTGCACTGGGGAGGTGAAGGTTAACTAACATCTGTGTCCAAGAGGTCAGGCACCTTGGATTCTGCTGGGCATGCTCCCAGTGGAGGTGGCCAGCCCCTTTTGAATGCTCAACTCACTCTTGGGAATCTGAGTAGGAGAGCAGTTGCAGCAACCTCCTTCTGGGGAGCTTCTGGGACTCCAAGCCACTGATTTGAGCCTCTTACCCATGCTGTGGGAAGCTAGTTCATAATGGGAACCAAAGGGGATATTGCCCGTGGAGGAGATTCCAGGGCTGAATCAGAGAACAAAAGAGGGATCCTGTGACTGACCCCGAAATGACTGGGGATAAAGACTGAAACAAGGGTAGGAAGCAAATGACCTAGGGAATGAGTATGAGTGTATCAACACCTGAACTCTGTATCAAAGTTCACTCTTTCATAGGTCCCTGGGTTGGAACCCTATGAAGTAGGGTGAGTCTGGGTTCCCCTACTTCCTGCCCAATGGGGGACATTACTCTGATATAGTCAGTAGACAAAAAGTGATCACTGTACCTGCACAGAATAGTGACATCCAAGCAGTGTTTGCTTGACTAGTGATCAATGGCTCAATGTCTGGTTAGTTGTTGGTTTCAAGCGGAGTGCCCCATGGATCGGTTCTAGGACCAGTTTTGTTCAATATCTTTATTAATGACCTGGATGAGCGGATGGATTGCACCCTCAGCAAGTTTGTGGATGACACTAAAATAGGGTGAGAGTTGGATGGTAGGAGTAGGGTCCAGAGTGACCTAAACAAATTGGAGAATTGGGCCAAAAGAAATCTGATGAGCTTCAACAAGGATAAGTGTAGAGTCATGCACTTGGGATGGAAGAAGCCCAAATACTACTACAGGTAGAGGATCTACTGGTTAAGCAGCAGTTTGGCAGAAAAGGACTTGGGGATAACAATGGATGAGAAGCTGGATATGAGTCAACAGTGTGCCGTTGTAGCCAAGAAAGCTAATGGCATATTAGGGTGCATTAGAAGGAGCATTGCCAGCAAATCTAGAGAAGTGATTTTTCCCCTTTATTCGGCACTGGGGAAGCCACATCTGGAGTATTGCATCCAATTCTGGGCCCCCCACTATAGAAAGGTTGTGGATGCATTGGAGAGGGTCCAGTGGAGGGCAACCAACATGATTAGGAGACTGGGGTACATGACCTATGAGGAGAGACTGAGGGATTTGGGCTTATTTAGTCTGCAGAAGACAAGAGTGAGGGGGGATTTGATAGCAGCCTTCAACTTCCAGAAGGGAGGTTCCAAAGAGGGTGGAGAGAGGCTGTTCTCAGTAGTAACGGATGGCAGAACAAGGAGAAATGGTCTCAAGTTACACTGGGGGAGGTTTAGGTTAGATATTAGGGAAAACTATTTCACTAGGAGGATGTTGAAGCACTGGAATGTGTTTCCTATGGAGGTGGTGAAATCTCCATCCCTAGAGGTTTTTAAGTCCCGACTTGAAAAAGCCCTCGCTGGGATCACTTAGTTGGAGTTGGGTCCTGCTTTGGGCTTTGGACTCGACCTCCTGAGGTCTTTTCGAGCCCTATGATTCTATGATTCTACGACTGCTTTACCAGCAGTCCACAATAATCTTCTGTACATAAAGGCTACATCTACACTGCAGAGTTTTGCACAAGAAAATTTACAGTGAATCGACAGAGCAGAGGTCTTTTTTTGCAGTATAGGTATTCCTCTTTCTATGAGGAATAACTCCTTTTTGCGCAAGAGTTATTGCGCAAAAAGTTGAGTGTGGACAGGCAGCAATGTTTTTTTGCACTAAAACAGCCTTTCAAAACAAGCGCAGGTGCCCTGGTGGCCATTCTGTTAATGATAATCAGAGCTTTCTTGTGAGAGAGCATCTATGCAGTCTGGACACTTTCTTGCGTAAAAGCACATTGCTTTTCTGATGTGCTTTTGCAGTGTGGACGTGCTCTTGCGCAAAAAGTTTTTGCAGAAGATCTCTTCTGCAAAAAGCTTCTTGCACAAGAAGCCTGTAGTGTAGACGTAGCCTAAGTGCCAGCCAGTGGGAAAAGGTTTGCCATAATCTTCCCATGTTCACTTAGAAGATAATTATTTTCTCCCTAGGGCAATGAGCACTTTCAAAAACAAATGCAGAGAGGATATTTTTCAGCCCAGAGGTTAAGCAAACATAGTTTTTCAGTTGTTTTAGCAAGGGGAATCTACTATATTTGGAAGCCTGAGCAGGCACTGGGAGTTCAATTTTTCTTTATTATTCTGTATTTTGTTATTTTTAAGCATTTTAATATATAACACACATACATATCCATGCACATTATGTACTTAAAGTTGCATTCCTTGGCCACATGCATGCACACCTACATGGAATACAACTAAAAATATTACACAGATACCTGGGGCAAAACAATAAAAGCAATGAAATGAAAGCTAAGCCACCTAACAGTACATATCAACTACTCTTCCACTTATAGGCAGACACATATTGCCAGTACTTCTCTTGCCATACAACACACGCCACAGTCTTTACTCAGCTCCCTCATCTCTTCTTCATGCAATCGGTCCCTGTGCTCCCCTCTTCCTACACTCAAAGGGGGAAGTTTGGCAGTGGTTGTTTGATAAACGGAGTGATGGAAGGCTGGCATTCCTAGGGAGACAGAGATCAAATTGTGAGCTGAGATTTTCAAAGTTGCCTAAGGGATTTACATGCTGCCTTCCAAACAAATTTCACCACCACAACATCCTGTTGTGTAACTACTATTGTATAAGTATATTTACCAGCAACCCAAGCACTAAGACATTCTGCATAGATATCAGGCAACTGTTTATATATTTTTAAAAGTTAGTCTTCACCCAGCCTATTCAACACATGTATGTCACCCATCGTACTATGCAAAATTCTCTGCTCAATATTAACAAGACTGCGTCAGAAGCTATCCCTAAGACAACTGGGATCTGCAATTGCAAGAGCCCAGCCAAAGCTTCGGTCCCGTACAGCAACCCCAAGAACAATGAAGAAGCTGATGCATTCTATAGTGGGGAGGAAGATTTTTGGCAAACAATGGTTAGCAGAATCTCAGGCCCAAGAAAAGTTTTCATGAAATGGAAGGAAAGAAACTTTTCGATTTCAATTCCTTTTATCAACATGATAAATTATTTTTTCATCAGCAATATACATATGCTTACAATATTGGTCTAGATACCATTGGCCAGTTCCGGAACAGTGTTGTTTATTGGTATAAAGCACATTTTAGCAGCACCCGTGCTCAGTACGTTTTTCAGTTAGCAAATGAAGAATGGTTGGGGGCACTGGGTGATATTAAAGATGAAATAGCTTAAACTTTGCAAGTATGTTTTAGAAATGGAAAGTGTCTAACCCAAGGGGAAATGGCACACTAACTAGGGAGACTCAGTGGACTGAACTGGCTTTTCATTTTCATATTTTTTTATTTCACTTTGACCAGAAGTACATGATGCTTGAAATTATTGGAGGGGCAATGCCAGCACCACCCTTTTATCTGATGTATAGTAATTAGGGACAAGTACATTGGCACTCAGCAAATCACATCCTATTCTTCACTATAGCTGTACAGGCATTTTAATGAAATTTAGCTTGTTCTGGTTTTTTTTTAACTAGTGACTATTATATGACAAAAATATACAGCTGAGATGAAAACATAGTGAAGAAGTGTTAAAATATCCATACCTATGTCAGTGACAGGGACATTTGATCAGACAACAGGATGATAAATATATTTCTTGCTGGAAGAGAAGTATGTGGAGAACCAAGGCCTGGGAAAATGCCACCTGTCAGCCCTAAAGTTAGGAGACTGTTCCTGATTGAACCAAGAAAAGGGATGCACTGCTACCAGGAGAGAGAAGGGTAAGGGAGTTTTTCCATGATACTATGGGTCTGACCAATCACCTGTTTCTCAGGATCAGGAAGGAGCTTTTTGTTTTGGACCAAATTTGGTGAGATCTGTGAGTTTTTTCACCTTCCTCACAGCATTACACAATATAGCTGGGGTGAAGAAGGGGATGACTTAGAATCTAATGTCAAATGAAAATATAGGGTGTGTAGTTTGAAAAAACATGTGGCCAATGTCCTGTAAAGATAAAGACCAAAAGGACCAGCTCTCACAGGGTGGATGAAATCTGCGATTCAACTGTTTGACCTTATGCCTGTAAGGAAAAGGGAAGGCCTAAAGTCCTCACAGGTCTGAGGCCTGAAGTCTCCCCTTGGTTCGCACTTTCCACCATCCCTCCCGCACAGAGGGGGGAAGGTTTAGAGGACTCAGAACTGAGATGAGGCTTGTGGGAAATGACTGGGGAGTGTACTCCAAATTACAGGTTATATGATAGGAACCCTATTAATCTGCTCTGGACCCAATTAAATGCCTTGTATATGTGATGGATGGGTGTATACTGCTTCTGTCCAGTGTTAAATTAATGAAGTTGCAGCATGCTGCTTGAAGTCCATTCCAATGTCTGTCTTTCATTGAGTTGAGTGTCTTGGGCAATTCAGCCACCTAGGACAGCTACTTAAATGGGATAAAATCAGTTGGAGTAACTAAATTAAAAAACTGTTATTACAAACATGTGAGATAATAAATGACATGTTTCCGCAAGGGATATCTAATCTTGAGCTTGAATGAAAGGTACAACTATTGTTTGTAAGCTGATGTTTTAGTGATAGGGAAATGGAAGTGGGCATTGTGATTAATGCAATAAATCTTCCATTTTAGTTTGTGTGTAAGAGAGTCCAGAATTAAATCAATCGGTTCTCAGATAACTTTATGGAGATGAAAGTGTGTTGACATACAGAAAGCATAATAGGAAAAATCAGGTATTTTTTAAAAAAATGAACCTGTGGACAAAGTAAATATGGGTTTGTTCCAAACCCCACTTAAATATTGAGATAAATAGGTGGCACTGGGCAGTGCTTAAACAGGAGGCTAAAGACAGTGGAGACAGCAAAGTATGCCTTCACTAATTCCTGATATTAGTATGTAAAGTATGGATTTATTTCTAAGATGGCTAAGTGTTTATGGAACAATATAATATTTCTTGATATTCTGTTTTCTCGCAGGGAAGCCTAAGACTAAACACATTTTTTTATCCAAATATTGAATATTTCTGGTTTTGTGTTGCTAATGTAGGCAGGAAAATAACTGATGGAGAAGTGAAATGGCAATGTCTTTGTGGAGATGTAAAAAACTAAGATTTGGAGAAATATTAATCTAACGCTTAGATAAAAGTGGACCATGATGGTGATGAGGCTGTGTTCTTCTGTTCAAAATGAACACTACAACTAGGGCATGTCTACAAAGCGAGGCTAATGCCGAAATAAGCTATGCAATTTGAGTTACATCAATTACATAGCTGAAGTCGAAATAGCTTATTTCGGCTTTTGGCACTGTCTACACAGCAGGAAATCTGAGTTAGGGCAATATTCCTCTGACTTCCCTTACTCCTCATAAAATGAGGGTAACAGGAGTGGGGGTAAGAAGTCCTCCAGCTTGCCATTATTTCAACATTATGTCGAAATAACTGCTTGCTGTGTAGATGCAGACTATGTTATTTCAGAATAACATCAGTTATTCTGACATAACTCTGCAGTGTAGACATAGCCTTAGACTCACACTGAAATCACTTTGAGGTTAATCAAAATATCAGAACCCCGTGAAACATTTATGTTTCCTCTGCAGATCCTTCATAGGAGAGTAGAAAATAGTTTCATTGTAGGTAATCTGCCAGAGTACTAAGTACTCCCTAGTCATTTAAGGGATCTGATCAATTATTTTCTCTAAAGGAATGAGAATCTTATGTGTAGAATAGAATGCAGTTTTCTCGTAGCTTTCAGAGATGAGTGAGATCTATTAAAAGGATCCAAAGTTGCAAGATGCTGAGCATCCTCCTTCCCCACTGAAATCAGTGAGTGAGACGTATTCAGAACCTTGTATGAGGTACAATGCACTTCATAGACTTGAGCCCCCAGTTCAATACTCTGCCAAAGAAAATCCTTTATTTCTCTAACAAGCAGTATCCATCCAAAGGGGAAAAAATAGACAGATAACCATTTTATGTTTTTGACAGATGGTAAATGATAAAGCGGCATTAAAATCAGCCAACCAGTATAAAGTATTCATTCTAGTGTCTGTGCATGTGTATGCGGCTTCGGGAATTATGCTCTAATTAACCTAAAGCATGTAGCATTTCTTTTACCCACAATGGGAAAAGTGAAATGAGTGCAGCAGATTTGATGATGATTAACATAATGCCACTGGTAATAAAAACAAGAGAAAAGACATGGGAATATTCTAAAAATGGAAGATGCAAACTCTGCTGGTGACATTTTTAAATCATATTTGCAAGCATATTTTGTATTTGTATTGACAAAGACAATTTTGTCTCAGAAGGTGCGTGGTTCAGCAATTCATTACACGACTTTTCCTCTCTGAATAATTTGACATCTCTAAAATACATACCCTAAAGAGCATAATAGAGCTTCAGGAAGGACACAATCAGAGGAAAAGGAGTGAACTTAGCTTTTACTTTTAAAATATGTTCAGGGTATGTTTAAGGCCTACACATTTTCAAAGTTTGATGCAACTCTTGTTGTATATTGCTATTTATTTTGTGCAAATATTCATATCCACCCTTATTAAATTACAATAGAGAGATGAGCACTGGCAAATATTGTAATATTTTTATTTATTTTTTAACTTGTATGGTGTAAGTGTTTCTTGCCTTATCAGCTATTTCTTTCTACAACATTTTTTTTGCAACATTGTTCCTGGTATTTTCATAAGTATTCCATAGTAATCCAACTGATTATAATGGGACTACAAATAGGGTATGAGTAAAAGTGACAGTATCTGGTCATAAAAGTGTATTGGTAGAAAAGTGATTGTTGGACACTTGGGGTATTAACCTGCTTTCCTTTCACTCAAATGAATTAAAAGGTACAGGATCTGGCTGTTGGTGCTATGAATTTCTTTTCCACGAATTACTTTTAAATAAAGGGCATGATTCTTCAACCTTTACTCAGATGCGTACAAAGGGTATTATATAAGTAATCTCATTGACTTAAAAGGAACAGTAATAGGGCATTGCTCCAAATTAAGAGAGGGGGGCAGAATTCACATATATTGCTGAGTTTACAATTTACATTTAAACTTTTCTAACTATACCTACTATTAGTTCAATTGAAATTTGGAAGAGCTATGTTTTTGTTTCAGAATTTAGGGCTCCCCCCTGCTAAAAATATCTATAGTCTTAGTCTTAGCTATGGAAAGCACATAATGCTATAGATGCTGTTGCCTTAAGAGGAAGTCTTTAGATATTCTGGGTGAAGATAATTTTTGTAATTTTGGTTCTTAAGATGGAAGTTTTTCACTGACTGATAATGTTATGGGATGAGTCAGAAGTTGGAGTGGTTACATAGTGTTTCATGCTTTTTTCTTCATAGCATGCCAGCAAATTTTTAAGTTTTTAGTATTTTTTTTAAACAAGTCTGTATTGTTAGTTTTGTTATTCAAGTTGGTTTATTTCAGAGAAGCTTTTGCAAGGAGACTTTTTTCCAGTATTTTTTACTTTCTAACCAGAATTAATTCTTGGGTCAGAATAGCATTCTGGGAACCAGGCACTGACCTTGGGCTGATATTTCTGAAGGAGATAATTGCCTGCTTACTATTTATGACTGCCTCCATTCCAGTACTGGTTCACATATTTTAAAGTATCTTTCAATGCAGTTTATCAGCTGGGAGAGAATGGGAAGAGCCATCACCATTTGACCATCTCTGTGAACCACCGGCACAAGCTCAGTGGGCCATGGAACACAGTGTGGGAATTGCAGTGTGCAAGAGGTTACACAAGATGATCCTGATGGTCCCTTCTGACCTTAATGGATATGGGACTATGTAGGGAATTGATTACAGAGGCACATATCTATTTACAGTGAAAGAATGGAAAAGGATATAAAAGGTAAATTTCAGTTATCCTAGAGGTCATATTGGCAGCTAAGGAAAGAATGGACAAATGGTAGGGATCTTTATAAGACCTTAATGGAAGTTTCCTCCCTTCTGAGCTACCTCCTACAGATCTCAGTGATGGACAGAATAGTCTGTGCAAATAAAAGCAGTACAATACTAATACAATGCCATATTCCCATTATATTATGTTAAATATGCTGCTTATCTTAGTTTAAAAAATAGCATAGCTAAATATTCATGAGCAAATGTAATAACAGAGCTACTCTTAGTAGATAGTGACAAGATCATTTTTTCACGGTCTCCTGATTTGAAACTGTTATTTTGCATGCACTGGGATTTTAGTAATTCTTAAAAGGCTTGGTGTTGCAGGAATCTTCAGCTGGGGAGATCCCACCAGCTGGAGCAACACAAAGAGGCTGTAAACTTGTAAACTGGGAGCGGGGGAAGGGTAAGAGTTTGGCTTGATAATTATTAAAAGAAAAAAAAAGCATTCTAAATAATTTAGGCTTTTTTTGTTGTAAACAGTCTTGGAAAAGATTTGGCACTTTCCCGTGCTGTCTTCCTGCCAGGATTTACCCAATTAGATCTGTTAATGCTGAATGGTCATAGTCATATCACATAAGAGAAGAGGCATGTGATTTAGTTCAAAGAGGCCCCATTATTGCAAAATATCTACATACGGTCCCAATAATACTCTGCTTTACTAGGTTAGTTTATCTTTTGGTGAGAGCAGTGATTTTGGTTGGATGGGCAGAGGAGATTATAACCAATGGGATGCTTTGTAATCATAAATTGGCAAGCTTACTGTATAGTTTGGCTCCATACAGGAGTAATATGAGTAGCTGATGTCTGATGATATTATCTCTAGGGATCGTACAAGGGAGGAGAATGCAGATTTAAGCTTGGAAGGTCTGGATTTTTATCTATAGATGTTGGTAAACATTAACTTCACGATATTCACATGACCAACAAAAACATCTACATTCATAATTATCCAGCTTCACAGATAAGCAGAGTAAGAGCTGCTGCTTAAGAACTTAGAGTTTTCATATAAGGATATCTATTTTGTCAACATCACATGTCAAAACATATCATTTGTGTTTTGATAGCTATAAAGCTTTAAGTTTGAATCTCAAGACCTACTGCCACTAAATAATTGTTTCACTCCCCCATAATTGAGAGGAACTGGGACAATTTCAATGAATAAACAGGAAAATGCTTACAAATAAAACAAATTATCTGTCAGTTGTAATAAGTTAAAAATCAAATTCTGCCAAGTCTGAATATATTAAATGTCAAAACAAGGCAAATGTTTAAAAGCAATTCATTTCAAGATATAGACTATGGCACTGAACCTTTAAGAGAGATGTCCATTTGGCTCATGATTTGTTGTACATAATGAACAGGCAGAAACCCCATCCCAAAAATAAATGGGCATGGATATTTCTTTACTGACATGTTTCCAGAACAGAACCTGAATGGAATGAAACCAATAAAGATCTACAAATACAGCTGAGCTTGTGGTTAGGTATCCATTCCTTGAGGATCATTTAGAAATTGGCTACAGTGTGCTGGGGTTATGGGAAGCATATTTCCCCTATCACTGCAGGCTGCAGTTAGCTGTAGGCTATTTCCCTCTATGCATTTTGGGGCCTCATCCAAAGCCTTTTGAAATTAATGGTAAGGCTTTCACTGTCTTCAGCAGGCTCTGGATCAGGCTAATGAGAAATCAGAATCAATTTTCCAGTGTCATCAAAACTGCAAAAATAAACTTTTAAAAAAAATTCTTCTGGAAGCTCTTTCCAATACATTGTAACTAGATGATCTTCATTAAGACATCCGTTCAGCTATACACTTAAGCCTGTGCTTCACTTTTTATTTCCACTGTGACTTATGTCTGTGCTTAAGTCTGTTTTTGCTGAAACAGGGCATTAATCTGTTGATTAATTTACTGAATTAGATTTCTACACACCTCTGTTGCTGCGTTTTAACAGGCAGAAAAAGAAAAATCAAAATGGGTGTTTTGTTGCCATGAGCACTCTCAGAAAATATCCTTAGAAATAGAAGCTGCATGTTAGCTGTTGAATTTTTAATCTTTCATAATTTAGTTATTTCAACTGATGGTCTTATTGACAGGAGATGCTGTTAATTTCAGTAATAATTTCCATTTGGAAATACATACATCTGTACAACAATGTTACATTAAAATGTTAGAGAGAGAAGAAAGAAAGAAATGTAATGAGGAAAATAGAAGCTAGTTATGAGTGTTAATTTTGTAGTTCATTTTCTAAATATATTCAGCAAAACGTGTGAAGAGAGCAAAAAAGAAGGCAAACAAACATAGCAGCTGTTGTTGAAAGTGTAACGACATGTATGTGAGGCATCGACTTACCACCAACGCGCCTCCTCATGGGCAAACATGGAAGTTTTCTCCCCCTTGGTGTTGCTCTGCAATTGCCTGCCTTTTCCTGTGACTTGGTGCTCTGGCCCGGTGACTTCAGTCTCTCCCCTTCCAGGGTAGTCCATGAACAAAAATAGAGGGGATTGTCTTCCTCTCAGGGCATATCAGGATCTGGCTCTTCCTTCCCTCCCTAAGAGAGGAGCTTTCACACAATGGTTGTCTGGAAAGTTCCTGTCATCAGTCCTCAGTGTAGGGTTGCAGGTCTCTCTTCCCTGATCTGGCCATGAGCGAGCTGCTCTACTCCTTTTTAACTTCTCTTCCTCTGGCCTGTGCATCTCCTGCAGGAGTGGTGGGGTGCAGCCAGCTGGGCCTACAGCAGCTCATTAGCCCCTTATTATCCACTGTGGGCTTTGTATACCACATCACATAGGGAATAAGAGCAAAGTGTATGAGCTCTGTTTTGTATGCCAAACCTGAAATAATGCGCATCTCAGCAGAGAATCCTGTTTCCTAGCAAGGAGAAAGAAGACAAGGAATAGATTGTTACAATTAACAAAAACTTTGTCAACAACTATATGAATTCCCAAAGTTTGTGTATATAGTACTAACAGCAACACATGTTGCTAACAGCCCCCACCACTTGACCCTAACATAACTACAGTTCAGTAACTTCTGATAATACTTCTTAGGACGTATTGTTCCTGTCTTAGTTACAAGGTATCTGCATCCCTATTTACCCCTCAGTGGTCCCTTGAGGGCACACAGTTAAGAGTTTCTGACTCCTAGCTATCACCTCTCTTGGGTGGAGACCCACACAACATCTCACTTTCTTCTGAGAAGGGGTTTTAAGGTCTTTCAGCTCCCGAATCTTCACTGTGATATCTCCGGTAATCTAGATGCCTAAAAGTCTAGTTCCTGTGCTTTTCTTTTTCTCACACAGCTATGGCCAGTTACAAATCACCCCACCACTCCTTCTAAGCAAGCATATTTATTCTTATATTAAAGGCATTCCGGAGAAAGCGTATCAGAACAATAGAAGAACTTACACTCATGCTAAAAAGCTTCCTAGAGGTAAGCTCCAAAAAAGGACTCTAGTGTCAGTCCTCCAAACTCCACATCTGGGTTTTCTCTGTGGTTATACGTTTATAACAGTTTTTAAATCAGGAACCAGAATGAAGACCCCCCAAATTAATTCAAGTTTGGCATATAAATCTAAAAGTCCTGTCTTTGCCTGTTGCTTTCTGGAAAATTTGATTCAGAATATGAGTCTCCCTTCAGGAAATGTTACTGCTCTGAAGGTGTTGTAGCCTAAGGCTATGTCTACACTATCAGTTTATTTTGAAATAAGAACTCCCAAAATAACTATTATGAAATAAGCTTATTCTTCACAAACTGGAGTTATTACAGGCAGTCCCCAGGTTACGTACAAGATAGGGACTGTAGGTTTGTTCTAAAGTTGAATTTGTATGTAAGTCGGAACTGGTACATATTGAAACTCTAGCCAAACATTTCTCCAGAGCTCAGTTTTATTTTCCCACACCTCACTTTCATCAGTCCTTTATTCTCAAGCTGAGGTGTATGCTGAGAAAAGCCGCTTTGCGTCTCCCTGGTCTGCTGGGGGGAAGCAGCTAGTGCGGGGTTGCCTCACCCCATTTGTAAGTAGGGATCCGATGTAAATCGGATCCATGTAACCCGGGGACTGCCTGTATTTCAAAATAACACGCCCATTATTTCTAATAACAGGTTTGGTAGTGTGAACACTTGCTTGCTATATTGAAATAAGGGGAGTTATTTTGAAATAACTCCCCAGTGTAGCCATGATGTAAGAGATCTTCCTTAATCCTCCTTCTACTCTTTTCACCTCTTGATGAATTTGTGATTAGCGTCCCGACATGGGGCATGTCTAGAAAGACATAAAATGTGTTTAAACTGAAGTAACATTTCAGCTAATATATAGTGGCTTTGAGTATTAAATACATTGAACTCTGAGTTTTGAAAGCACTTACAGATCAATAAACCGTTTTGTTAAAAATAAGGATTTTAGCACTTGGACATACAGTGCTATGTGCATGCAGGAAAGCACTCTACATGGATTACACAGCATATTGCTTTTTAAATTCACTGGCAATCTAGAGATTAAAATTCCCTGATTATACAAAAACATATTGTAGTGCTATCACCCTCTATTGTGCTAGTAATCTGGATTAGGGATATTTAGCAGTACACCACAAACAACGATGACACGAAGAGGAATGATTTTCATATAGACTGAGTTGTGAACAGAAGGCAAGTCTGTAAATGAAACTACCTTTTATAATTTCAACAAACACCATGTATGTTAAACAACATTGTTGGAAGCCAACATGTTTATGGGTATCTAGAGAGACCCAAATATTCACATTTGACGGATTTTTTTTAAATGTCATTGTTTTGTCTGGCACAAATGAATCTACTATACATGGAATTTTTTGATGTTTCAGTTCAGTTATGTCTTGAAATCCTTTCTGTAGGATTTGTCTCTAAGCCCTGGTCTACACTAGGACTTTATTTTGAAATAACCCCCTTAAGTCAAATTTCAAGCAGAGGAGCCACACAACCAAGCCTGTTATTTCGAAATAATGGGCCGTTTAATTAAAAATCTGTACTCCTGCTTTTCATCAGAAATAACACTAATTCTGATGTAGTTATTTCAAAATGAAGGTAGTATGGATGCACCGATACCGCTATTTCAAAATAATTACTCCCCAGTGCTTCCTGGGGCTCAAGGCCAAGGGAATGCTTCCACATTAATGGAGCTTGCCTCAGATTAATTTTGAGGCTTCCCCATAATGTAGACACATTAGTTCGATTTTGTTAAGTTGGGCATTATTAAGTTGAATTTACTAATTTTGAACTAGATTCCTAGTGTAGACGTGGCCTAAGGTCTGAGACCTGCCCCTTTTCACTTGAGAATCAAGTTATGGGGGAATCACAGAGCAGCAGCAGATGGGGATCAGAAGCTTTACAATCATCCTCTGGGCTGGCTGCAATGCCTCTGCAAACTGTGCATTATTGGGGCTTTGTAAATGAAAGAAGAAGGCATTCTGGGGCAGAAGAAGGAAGGGAGGGAAACATGTAGTAACTTAGCAGATTTCTTCTGGGAAATCCCCATGAGCATTAATATTATTAAGCAACATTTACTGCCTCTGTGGTCTCTACAGCCGAGAAAAGGACGTGAACAACAAAATCCTGTAATAGCCGTTTAGCTGACAAGGGAAGAAGTCTCTCCAGTGACAAAGAAGCAGGCCTTCCCCATACAGTAGTGTTTTGTTGCAGGATCCAAAGGGTTACTTGGTCTCATGTTAAGGGGAAATTCAGTCCATAAGGAAAGCTTTGTTGAATTTCTAGTAGAGTTTTCCCTTATGTGGGTTTTTCTGTGTGGGATGACATCAAACTCAAGATGTTTTGCCTATCAGTAATGTCGTTGCATTTTCCATGCGGGGTTGCTTTCTCTCTGCCTCCTTCCCATTTATTTTCCTACCAATTATCATATAATCACTTGTCTCGCAGCAAGAAAACTTATAATCAAAGATTATTGACTGTTGGTCTTTCCTACTGGATAGTGTTGGCTATAACCGTAGCTCTTTTTAATGACTACCCTGCCAGTCAATTCTGAGAAACCTGCACAGAAAATTCTCTCAGAGCATTTTGTTGCCTTTATCCTGCCTGGTGGGTTGTCTTCCATTTGCTTCCTTAAGAAACATTTGCAAGATATTGTTGTACAGTTTGCTTCTTGTCTCCTGATCCTGAAATCACATAATTGCACCAGAAGTTCTAGAAATTCATTGTTTTGCTATTGCTTCCTAGGTTTCACTACTCTTGGTAAGTATCCTTTTTAACTTCCCTCAGTGTTACTGTTACTATCATTATCCTGACAAACTTGAAATGAACCTAAGAAAATTACATTTCTAGCTGTAAATTATAAATATTTGTCAAGGAGACATAGTATGTATTTCCCAATGGTCCTTCAGTTTTACTGCTGCTATGAATGGAAAACTAGTAAATTACTACCATAGTCTCCCTAGATAGCACTAACTGTCACCATGACAAAGCATCAAAAAAGAAGTATCTACTAGGGATGAACAAAAATTTTTGAAACAGCAATGTCTAAATGATAGTTGTGTATGGTCAGCTATACTGCATCTACAGTCAGGAAAATGTACTTCTTGAATTTCCTTGCAACAGGAGTGATTTTGAAATACAGGCCAAGCGTACATTATATTTCCTATTGGAATTGAATACACAGGTGCAAATTCTTCTCTTGAATCCTAAGAGAATATCTACCTGCTAGGCCCTCTGTTCAGTTCATCTCTATTTCCTTAAATCCATCGTCTTAAATTTACTTCACGATTTTTACTTTTTTGTTGTCTTCAGTCTATATGAATGTTGATTTGGTAAGATTTCTGCTGAGACTTTTAAATTGGATTACCCCGTGCCATTGCAGCTGTTATTCTTAGTATTTTGTGCAATTAGCTGAAATGTGGAGCAGCCACATTAGAAAAGTCAGAGCCATCTTCTTGTTTGTTTTCATTTCAGTTGATAGCAAGTCTCATAAAATCTAAAGCATTTCAGTGTCCACATTTTCCAAGGCTGCCATAACAAATCCATGTAGTATAGTTATACCATACATGGCAGTTGGGCTAAGAACCTTTGTCTTCAGCCCTAAATAAACCAGGATTCTACCAAATGAAGAATTTGCTCAGCTCATACTAATAGTCGGTCTAATGTATTTATTGTGGGCTGGCCACCAAATACCAACAGCACACTCACTCTCATGTCTACACAAAGCCAACATGAAGACCACTACACACTGTTTGATCAGCACCTTGCATAACAGCACAGTTCCATGGAAATAACTCAACTGTCAATTCTCAATAATGAAAATCATATGTGCAGGAGAGACAGATTTCTGGGTTTCTATCCCACATATCTGGAAATCATAGAATTTATCTTGATGAACTTTCAAGGAAAAATTCAAAAAATGTTTGTGTGTACCCTTCACAACTTGGGCTTTCAGATACCACAGTGAGGGATGCCAAGATACTGCATTTTGGTATTCAGAAATGGATTTGTGAACACAAAACTCCTTGAGTATCCAGAATTTACAAGGATAATTGTGGAGACTGGCCCTGAACAAACTGGAAATTGTTATTAATAAAAATGACACACCTACCCCAAACGTTAAATCACCTTTGACCTCCTTTGTTGGGAGCCATCCCAAACAGAGCTCCTCTAATATGGTTTCTGGTGACTGCTACTGCAGATTGAGTGGATGTTTTCACAGAACTATATACAATGACTCCAAGATCTCTCCTGAGATATAAAAGCTTATTTAGTTCCCATTATTTTATATGTATGATTGGGATTATGTTTTCCAATATACATTACTTTAAATTAATCAACTTTGAATTGTTGATAAACATGTGTTGCACCCCTTTCAACTTTCTGCTACGGTTCCCTGGGCCACTTATTCACAGCCCTTTCACTGTCACTGTTATCTCAGCATGGAAGTCTTTCTTGGATTCTCTCTACCAGCCAGGAGCACCTTCCTTGTTCCCCTAGTCCCTGCCAGCAACGGTTCTGTCTAGGTACTGTAACAAGCCAAGAGCACTATTCTCACTCCTCTGGGTCCATCTAGCAAGCAACTAATCTGTCCAGCGGCTCCTTTATATGAGCTTGTTTATTCTGATTGGTTGCTCTCTGGAGCCTCTCTCTAATTGGCTGCTTCCTCAGTAGCCACACTAGATATCCTGGGGGATTCACTTTCATTGTCACTTTTTAGAGGCAGGAAGGGGTAGGAGAACAAGCCCTCCAGCAGGGAGCAGATGAGCCTAGTGCACCCCATCACACTGTCAAAGACAAAAGAATATGGATTTACCTGTTTGACTTGCTTGGTTACAGACAAAAATCAATGGAAGTGATTTACATATAAAGATAAATAAAGCAATCAAATAAACAAGCAATGGAGCAAACATTTTAGTGAGCTTAAACAAAAGGAAAAATGAGGTAGCACTTCAAAGACTAACAAGATGGTTTAATAGGTAATGAGCTTTCATGAGCCAGACCCACTTCCTCAGCTTGAGAGTCCATGTTTGCAGCCAGGAAATCTTCCTGGCTCTTGTGATGAACATAGTGAATTTTGGAAATGAAAGGGACAGTGAAAAGACACTCTAGTGGTGAACATAGGAGCAACTTACGTAGCTTTTAAAAGTTGAGTCCTCTTGTCCTGAAGGTCAGGAACGGTTGATAACTTGTTGTAAGTAAGAAACTGTTTTAGGCAAAGACATTACATTTAATTAGCAGAAATTGTGTTTTGTTTTCTTTTAGTTTTAGAATCATAGAATCTTAGGGCTGGAAGAGACCTCAGGAGGTCATCAAGTCCAGCCACATGCCCAAAGCAAGACCAACCCCAACTAAATCATCCCAGCCAGGGCTTTGTCAAGTCAGGACTTAAAAACCTCCAGGGATGGAGATTGTACCACCTCCCTAGGTAACCTATTCCAGTGCTTCACCACCCTCCTAGTGAAAATAGCTTTTCCTATTATCCAACGCAGACCACCCCCCCCCCCCCACATGTTGAGATCACTGCTCCTAGTTCTCTCATTTGTCACTACTGAGAATCCCTGAGAAAGCTAAGTAAGGCTGCTATCAAATCCCCCCTCACTCTTTTCTTCTGCAGGCAAAATAATCCCAATCCCTCAGCCTTTCCTAGTAGATCATGTGGTCCAGCCACTTAATCATTTTGGTTGCCCTCTGCTGGACCCTCTCCAGTGCATCCCCATCCTTTCTATAGTGCAATACTCCAGTTGTGGCCTCACCAGAGCCGAATAAAGGGGAATAATCACTTCTTTAGATCTGCTGGAAATGCTCCTCCTAATGCAACCTAGTATACCACTAGCCTTCTTGGCTACAAAGGCACACTGTTGACTCATATCCAGCTTCTCATCCACTGTAATCCACAAATCCTTTTCTGCTGAACTGCTACTTAGCCAGTTGGACCCCAGCCTATAACAATGCTTGGGATTCTTCCTTCCCAAGTGCAGGACTCTGCACTTGTCCTTTTTGAACCTCATCAGATTTCTTGTGGCCCAATCGTCCAATTTGTCTAGGTCACTCAGGACCCTTACTTACCCTCCAACATATCTACAGATACCTCTCTTTTTTTCTCTTGCTTAGTATCACTTACATCTATATTGTTATAAATTTGTTCTTAGCTTGCCTATAAACTGAGTGTTTCTGTATTTAAGTAAAGTGTGAGGCTTCAGCTAATATAACTGTCTGATATGTATACTGTCTGTTTGGATGCAGTACACTTTAATAATTGTTGTGAGTTCTACTGAGTGGAACTGAACACTACAGAAAGAACTCTCTGGGAATTCAGGAACTGGGTTTTACTGATTGTTAGCTGCAATGCAAGATAAAGACAGATGGTATCTCAAGGGATTTGCTAGTGGACAGAGTGATGTGGCATGGAACTGATACAGTCTAATCTCCAGTAAAGCTCACTCTTGCTAAGGGAAAAGAACAACACAGAGGCTTATAATTCAAAGGTGTCCTTAGCAGAATTCATACCACCTCTCTCACACTCTTGGTCTGAAAAATGAATTAAATGTCTTCTGTGCCTCAGTATAGTTTGCTTAACATTGCCTCCTCATTTTTTTTTCATTTCTCTGTAATCTGTATAAGTCTTCAAGTGCCAAAATTCACTGTTCTTACATCATTTCCAGGTCATTGTTGCAAATCTAAGAATTAATCAGTATCCAAATGTTCTGATGTTTAGCCAAATAAAAATGCATCTTGGAACTTCAGGGTTTATCCATCTCCAATTTGGATGTTCCTTTATGACAAATGCCCTAACAAGAAACTAGACTAAAGGAATCAACTGGCATTGGCCACTGTTGGCAGACAGGATACTGGGCTGGATGGACCTTTGGTCTGACCCAGTATGGCCGTTCTTATGTTCTAATCAGTGCCAGAAAGAATAAAATGGTGAGCTGAGTATTTAACCCATTCTAATTATACAGAAAAATGATGGTTGTCCCCACTAAGGTGTTAGGAATGGGAGGGGATGGGACAGATAATTCTTTCATTGCACTCTGGTGGAGGAGGCAATTTTAATTTCTCAGCCATTTCTGCAAGCACAGTAGAAGTCTCCCTATATTCAACCCCTTGTGTTCTTCATTCCAGTCCACTTCCCTAACTAATTCCCTTAATTTCTTAAAGTTTGCCTTTTTAAAGTCAGGTTATTTTTGTTTATCCATCCATTTAGCACATTTATTAAACTTAGCACATTTATGGTCAAATGAACCAAGTTGGTCTTCTACAATCGATTACTTTATCATGTCCTTGTTTTCACCAATACTAAATCTCAAATGGCATGATCTTTTGTTGGTTCAGTGACTATTTGGTGAAATGTGTTGGTTATCATATCTAGGGATATCTGGGCCTTACCATTGTTAGGATCACTTGTCCTTCAATCTGTATCTGGAAAATTAAAGTCACCAATAATCACACAATTCCCAGCAGTATTTATTCAATTAAAATATGACAGAGGTCTTTATCCGTATTCAGATCAGATCCTGGGAGCAGACCCCCAAGCTGTATCCCAATGGATCCTCTGTTACTTTTCTTCCCCAACGTGAATTTGACCCAAACAGACTGTAAATAAATTAGAAATGATGGAATGGGTGAAACAGTCTGCCTCAGTGTTAATATACAATGCTGCTTTACCATCTTTGCTTTTATCTCTCTATTGAACAGTACATATGCCTTCATACCTGTATTCCAGTCATGACTCCTACTCCACCCTCTTTCTCTCATCCCCATAATATCTTGTTTCATTTCCTGCACCAGTAGTTCTAATTCCTCCAAGAGCTGTGTCTGCTTTACTTCACCCCAATTCCTTACCTGATCAGGAACAATCGTTTAATTACTTGTATCAAAGTACCTGACAATTACTTCCCTGATATTGGCATGATCCTTCTTCTTGAGGCTCATTCTTCTACCCTCTGTCATTCCCTTCTCCAATAATTCTGTTTCCTCTTTGACTTGATTTTCCTCTGACTTAGTATTAGGATCAGGTAATTACATGAGCATCTCCCATCCATTACCTCCAAATTTCTATTTTAAAACCCTTGTAAACAGTTGTGCCAATCTCTCTCCCAGATGTTTATTTTCCTCCCTATTTATATAGAGTCTAGCCCTTGAAAAAAGTCTTCTGCCAATGAATGCCTTTCAGTGGTCAAACATCATTTAAGCCATCTATTGATCATCGTAATCTTGTCTCACCTATGGTTTCCTCTTCTATGGATAGATAGAAGATCACGTGAGCCCCCATTTCTTTAAGCAGCTTCCCCAGTCCACCCTCCACCCCCAAGCATCTTACCTGATGAGTCCCACTGAGAATCTAATAGAATCATTTGCTTCTGCATGAAGGACAATCAGTGGATTCTTTCTTATTCCCATTAGGATCTTCTTCAGCCTCAGGTCCACATTCTGAATCTTAGCCCCCAGCAAACAGAACATCCTATTCTTTGGATCAGCTCTGGTGATAGCCCTCTCTATTGTTCTTTGCAGAGACTCCCCAACCAAAGGGACTTGCTTCTTGCTGGTGTTGGTACGATTCTCTAGCTTTCCTATTCCTGTCCTTTCTGGCTGCAAGTATTATTGTCTTCTGTTCTCATTTGCAATCTTCTGTGAGGCATTATCTGACCTCTTTAGCTCCAAACTCTGGCTGCCTGCATTGTCTCTTAGGGTATGTCTACACTACCCCGCTAGTTCGAACTAACGGGGTAATGTAGGTACACCGCAATTGCAAATGAAGCCCAGGATTTGAATTTCCCGGGCTTCATTTGCATAAGCGGGGCGCCGCCATTTTTAAATACCCGATCGTTCGAACCCCGTGCCGCGCGGCTACACGCGGCACGAACTAGGTAGTTCGAACTAGGCTTCCTAGTTCGAACTACCATTACTCCTCGTGGAATGAGGAGTAACGGTAGTTTGAACTAGGAAGCCTAGTTCGAACTACCTAGTTCGTGCCGCGTGTAGCCGCGCGGCACGGGGTTCGAACTAGCGGGGATTTAAAAATGGCGGCGCCCCGCTTATGCAAATGAAGCCCAGGAAATTCAAATCCCGGGCTTCATTTGCAATTGCGGTATGCCTACAGTACCCTCCTATTTCGAAATAGGAGGGTAGTGTAGACATACCCTCATTATAGAACTAGCCATTCTTCCCTTCTTTCTTAGTCTCCCATCTTCTATTACTGCCTGCCTCATCCCTTCATTTTCCAATTCAGCGGACCCGCTCCTCAACTATTTTTCTCCTTCACTAGCAAGTCTTTTTCTCTGCCGTATTCTTGTAACAACATGCTTCCACTAGCCACTTGCAGTAGTTTGCCCTCAGTTCACAGGTCTAGCACACATCTGCAAATCTTCAGGTTTCCCTGTAGTCTCCTTTTTATTTCTCTTCATATACACTCAACTCCCCTTGAAAACTCAGCCATAGTTTCTAGGTGCATTGCCAAACCTTGGACTGACTCTTCCATCAGATATATTAGGCAACACTTCATACAAATGTAACACTTTTTTTCAGGTATCCTCTCCAGAATATTCTATATCCCACAGCTTCCACAACCAGTCATCTGGATTGCCTTTTCCATTCTTTGGGTTACTACCAGAGGTGAAAGTAAGGGGATGCACCCTGGTACACAGCTTTGTCAAGAACTGGCTGAGCTACAATAAAAGCCAGCAGGGAGCTATTTAAAGGGCTGTCAAGGACCCAGGTTGTTATAGGACAGTACCTGTAAGAAATTTCAGTTATTTTCACCTCTGGTTACTAGATGTCAAAGCCTTTCCCCCAGTTTCCTATCAAGTAGGAGAAAAAACCCACTACACACACACACACACACACACACACACACACACACACCTATCTAAACACCACACACCCTTCCCCAATCTCTCCTTACCCACTCCAACTCAAGCTCTCCTGTCTTCAGCTGTTTGCTGGCTCCTATGCTGATGTTCCTGTGTAGTATAGGCCTCCTCATTTTCTTTGCTTTAAAAGATAAAACTGATTAAAAAAAATCAATTTATACTAGTCTAGGGCCATGAATATAAACATTAAAATGATTAACTTGAAGGGAAACAAAATGTCATGCTGCAGGGCTTGTTTTTAAAAAACGATGAGTACCTACAGCTCACATTCATGCCAAATGAAGTTGTAAGCAATCAACATTTTAAGAAACACAGGCTCACTATGTTCCTGAATGGGATGCAGTGGTATATATAAATTACAACATTTCTTAGTACAGCAAATAGCTGTATGATTGTGCTAGTCAGGCTTAAAATAGGCAGTTCCACAATGAAAAGGAACAAAAATGGCATAATGGTTTTCCATGTTTATTAGAGAGACAAGGTGACTGATGTAATATTTTTATTGGACCATCTTCTGTTGATGAGATAGACAAGGTTTTGAACTTACACAGAGCTCTTCTTTGAGTCTAGGTACTTAAAATATCACAGCCAAATACAAGGTGGAACAGAATGGTTGGCATGAATAGTACACACATATTTCAAGGGATCATTTAAAGAGAAGCGATCTGTAAACACTCTCCAATCATAGGGTACGTCTAGACTACATGCCTCTGGCATATGCCTCATCCCAGGAGGCATACCTGGGAGGTCGACAAATGCCTTTGATGTCGACCCCCGCGCGTCCAGACTACCGCGCTGAGCCGACAAACAGCTGATCGGCTCAGCGCGGCAGCCATGTTAATTTAAATGAAGCGGCGATTATTTAAATTGCCGCTTAATTTTCCTATGCCTGGTAGTCTAATCTACATGCCTTTGTCGCCAGAGGCATGTAGTCTAGACGTACCCTAAGTCATAATGGGGAAGGCAGCAATGGAGGGTTATTGCAATAAGCCAGAAAATCCAGCATCTCTATTGAGGACAAGATTTTCAGTGTCTAGCAAAGTTATAAATTTAATATAATCTTTTGAAAGTGTTGTGTAGGTTTCTTTTGTGGATGAGGATTAATAGGTCAGATATAGTGTGATTGCTTTTATAAAACTTATCCACACAATGATGATTGAGTTGTTTTGTCTTTTATTGCTTTCCTGTGTGAGGGCATTTGAGAGTGTAGTGATTCTCTGGTTTCACTCACATAATTGCTATTGAGACATTTAATTCCCTAGATGAAGCACACACATCATGGCAGGTATATGTAGCACTCATGGATCTTAAAAGGCATGTGGTACGGGATGCTGAGTGTTGTAGTTTCGCATGTGTTGTTCTGGCAGGGGCTGGTGCTGCTCTGAGTTGATATGTCCTGGTTTGGGGAGAGATTGCTTCTGTTGATGAGCATGGAGAAAAAAGCTCTAGGGTTGTTTGAAGGCCAGAAGTGGGAGTGAAGAAAGACTTTTTTCAGTTTGGGGTCATCACTGAGTATGGGATATGGTTGCTTTATGATACCCCATGTGGGTTCTGTGTTTATTATTTATCAGTAACTCCATATCAACTATGTTTTGCTAATAAACAAAATAATGCTTTTTTCTCACTGCCCAGCTTGCGGACTCAATTTATGAAGACACACGTAAGAGGAGAACTGTAGCTGGGGATACCATTGGCTTCAGTGGGCTTTAGGTCAGGCCCTTTCATAGGAAGTTAGAGGAAAATTATGCATACTAAATATTGTTAGCAACATACTCTGGCTTTAATACATTTTTTTAAATTGTATATCTGTAGCATACTGCACAGGACTAACACAGATGAAAGATGGTCTAATGATTAGACAACTGCCCTGGGACTTAGGAGACCCATACTCAAAGCCTTGCTCTGCCAAAAACTTCCTGCAGAGACCTTGGGTAAGTCACTTTGTTGCCTAGGGTTTTCAGAACCACAACTGTGATAATATAACTGTTTCACTACAGATGATGTCAGGACTAAATCAAAGGAAACACAGGAATTCTGTCTAATGCAAGTAAGAGTGTTCTGTCTAAAACTGCAGTTTATTAGGTTGAAGCATACGTAGACAGAGTCAGTAGGTGTAGAAAATGCCAAACATTTACCTAAAATCTGGAATGGGTATTGAGTAATTCACAAATTTGCAGTAGCGAGTTGTTCGCCCGTTTGAAAGAAAGAGAGACAGGAAAACCATCTCAAAAGGCTTCCAAATACACTGCATTAGCTAGTCTTTTATAACTAATTTCATAGTAACCCCTATTAAAGCATCACATTACCTAACTTTCAATAAACTACTTATCAAGAAATATTCCTAACGAGCTTGATCATAACATGCTTCTATATATCAAAGGCACCAAATCCAAGGTTTTCTGTCCACTTATTTTCTTTTAGTCTCAATCATTTACTTTTTTCTCCTCACCTCCCGCTCTGATTAGCAAAAACTGCCAGCTAGTATTGACCTTGCCACTAAAATCCTACTTTTAAATTAACCCTATACTATGTGATGTTCAATTTTATTCATTCATGGTGGCTTAATTCATATAATAAGATTTCTGTTGGGTTAATCACATTCCTAGTTTCAGCCACTCAGCTCTGAAATATGGGGTAACAACATAGGTACTTTTGAATTTGTTATCCTATTTGACTTAGGCTCCTAAATCATGTTGACTTTGCCCTGTCTTTGGAAAGTCAATGGGTCTTAGGTACCTAGATTACATAACTACATAGACATTGTACTATTATTCTCTCTGGCTATGTCTACACTGGCGAGTTGTAGCGCCAGAAATATGCAAATAAGGCTAAGCGTGGAATATCGGCGAGCCTCATTTGCATACCTAATGAGCCGCCATTCTTGCAGAAGAGGCTCTTGCACCAGAAGGAGCATCTACACTGCCCCTTCTTGCGCAAGAAAAACCCTCTTGCGCAATGCCGTTATTCCTGAAAATAATCAGCGTAGCGGCATTGTGCAAGAGGGTTTTTCTTGCTCTATGTCTTCCGCCAGTGTAGACATAGCTCCAGTGTTTCTGTTCAGATAATACCACTTCTCTTCCTCACAGGGCTGTTCTGAGGATGCAAAAATTAAAGACTGTAAGGCTCTCAGATACTATGATAATGGTAACCGTATACTTGCCCAAAGTAGAGAAAAAGGGGGTGAAAGCTATCAGCAAACTTTACCAAAATATCATAAAACAATTTATTTGAGATGAGATCTTATTGACTGAAATAATCTAAATTAAATTTCATTGATTTGCTCTTAGGGTGCGTCTACGCCTCACCCTTAGCTCAAAATAAGCTACACAATTTGCGCTATGCAAATTGCGTGGCTTATTTTGAGTATACAGGCAGTCCCCGGGTTACATGGATCCGACTTACATCGGATCCCTACTTACAAATGGGGTGAGGCAACCCCGCACTAGCTGCTTCCCCCCGGCAGACCAGGGAGATGCAAAGCTAGCGCCCCTCCCCCCAGCAGACCAAGGAGACGCGGAGCGGCTTTTCTCAGCAGACATCTCAGCTTGAGAATAAAGGACTGAGGGAAGTGAGGTGTGGGAGAATAAAACTGAGCTCTGGAGAAATGTTTGGCTAGAGTTTCCCCTACAATATGTACCAGTTCCGACTTACATACAAATTCAACTTAAGAACAAACCTACAGTCCCTATCTTGTATGTAACCCGGGTACTGCCTGTATTTCAAAATAGCACCAAATTACAAAATAAGCTATCTACACAGCGCCAAATTGCAAAATAATCTGCTATTCCAAAATTCCCCTTAACCCTTGTGGTACAAGGGTTACCAGGTTGTTGGAATAAGCTGCCTGGTAAATCTATTTTGAAATAACGGGCTGCTTCAATAGGTGTGGAATAGCTATTTGGGGATTCTTTCAGTATCCCAAAATAGCTCTGCAGTGTAGACGTACCCTTAGTGAAGGTAGACAGTACATCATGGGAGATGAAATCTAGATGGGGAGCTTAGCCCACAAAGGAGAAAATGTGCATGGGCAACCAAACTAAAACTCTCATGGATAGATTTTTTGCTTCCGTGGCATTGCCCTTTTTGCTTCCTAGAAGAAGTGACCCTGGTATCAAGTCTAATTTTATATTATAATCATGGTTCATTTTTTTTTCTTTCCTCTTCCTTACTGAGCCCAACGTCCTCTTTCTTACTTACTTACTTAGTTCCTTTTTTGGGGGTGGGAAGTTGTTTTAAATATACACTATTCCCCCGCCCCTCCAAATTTCCACACTTGACAGGACTTCTCCTTCTGCATAAGCTTCTTGTCACTGGACATATGTTCTTTCCTACTTTCACCGCTTCCGGTTAGAGGGAAGGGGCAGATCTTGTAGATGTCTGATACAAGATGGAAAACTGTTCTTTGGCCAGTCATTGAGCATATGCTCAGATGTCATGCTGGGTGAAGATTATGAAGGTGTCACAAAGGCCCATACCGCTCTTTCCCATGGCCACCACTGACAGCCTGATTTTTATCTCATTTGCTCTGATGTAACTACCCAGTCCAGAACTGCTGACATCACCACCTGAATATGAGGAGGCATTGTAACCTTATACTCCTGAAATCGAGGGCTTCTGGGATCAAGTCCAGGCCCTGCATAGATTAATGGGGAAGGAGCTCATGTAGATTCTTCACTCTGTTCCCTAGTGCTACTAAAGATATAGGCTACTGGATCACTATTGATAAGATTTCTAATTACTCTTGGCTTGACTTGCCTCATTTTATATCTTTATAAAATATTAAAGCAGTTTTTTAATTAGTCATCTTTAAAAATATATTTCAGTGCAATAGTCTGCTTCAGAATGCATTCAAAAACTGACCATACTATCCATTAGACATTACCTCTTTGGCTCAATGCTCATAATTTTTGGGACAATCATATAGCTAGCTTTGCATCTGTCACTAATGAGTGATTGCCTACCTAATCTGTTCCTACACATCACAGTCCATCCAAACCCTCATTTTCCTCTCCAATTTGAGAACTAGCTGCTCAATAAATGTGATTATTTATGTAGGATGTAGAGATATGTATGTGCTGGGGTGGAATTTTTTTTTTATGAGCGTCACATAAATAGAATTTGCAGCTCTGTTAACAGTTTAATGCAATATTTCCTGAAGGAGCTTGTAGATGGTACAACATATTAAATATACTTTTTACACAGCATATCCTTTCTGAAATATCACAGAAGATCAGAATGCAAGGGACATATTTTATTTAACTAGCTAAGAAAGTTATATAGCTTAGGAATATTAAAATATTTTTCATATAAATTGGGAACTTATCCTAGAAAACATATAATCCTCTACAAGTTTTAGGGCTGGTTCATTGATGTCAGTGGGAATTGTTTTGATTGTGGACCCCCTTTAACATGTTTTCCACTGGAATAACTTGCCTAATATGTTGTTGCCATTTCTTCTAACATGGGTGACCCCATTCTGACACCATCACTGCCCCTTACTGAGCTGTAGCAGAATTCAAGGTCCACGCAGATCACTCTCTCAGTGGTGGAGAGATCAGTGATGCAAAGTCTGGGTATATTCTAAAATGTACACTCATCCAAGAATGGAGATGATCATAATAGCATGCAGGCAATCCCCTCTGTCAGGAATCACAACCCAACACCAACACTTTGTTCCCAGAGAAAAAGCTCTCCTTCAGAAACTGACTAATCATAGAGCAAGGCACCGCAAAAACTCTCCTGATGCTTGCATATTTCCTTGTCCAAGAGTAGGGCTGCCAGGTGTCTGGTTTTTGCCCAGACAGTCCATTTTTTCTGGCCCCTGTCCCGTAAAAAAAAAACCCAGAAAATTCCGGACATGTAAAATGTCCAGTATTTTCTATTTCTCTTGGATGGGAGGCCAACAGGGAAAATATTCCCCTGCTGCATCTGGAATGAGGAAGAAAAGAATGAAGGGAGTCTTAAAGGCGCAGAGCTTTTTTGTTTGTTTGTTTGTTTCCCTCAATCAAGTTTGGTCTCCTGGGGCTTTTTTTTGTTTTTGTTTTTTCCTTAACAAGTTTGGTCTCCCAATTTTTTTTTATTTTTTTATTTTATTTTTTGCCATGTTCGTGATTTTAGGTGAAAGCATCTGGTAAGCCTATCCAAGAGCCACTGCTCCTACCAGAACCTTGCATCAGGCAAAAGTAATCAACAACACATTTTCCCAAGATTGAACATGTTTGCACATTTAAAAAATAAGAAAAGAGAGAGAGAGAGAGAGAGAGAAAAGAAAGATAAAGAGAGAAAGAAAATGTGTAGTAGCATCATCTGCTGACAGCTGCCAAAACAATATTTTTATTCCACTGCAACACATCATAATAATTATCCTTTTTTACTAATTCTTCCTGTTTTTAGATCCCTGCAAATACAATAAAGATGGGTGGCAGTTTTACACCAATTATGTCTCTATGAATTCTGTTCATTGTTTTAATATTTCCAAACGACTACAGTTAATTTGTCATACTCATTAATCATAGTTCATTAATTTTTGCTTTTCACTACAATAAGGTAAAACCATATCATTTTTAAAAATAAATATTTCCATGAAAACCTCTGATTAGTGCTTTGTGTATTGTATTACATTTCAATGTAGATTAAGAAAAAACCCACAAATTACTTACTTGGAGTTTATATTTTCAGTAATGATGAATGCATAAATGAAAACATTCATCTGGAGAAATCAGGTAAAATAAATAGTTTAGTGACACAGGCTTGTTTAGACTGATGCAGATTTAAACATATGCACAATACAGTTTCTATGATTGTTCTCTGCTATGGATAGATATAAAAATGTAATTCAGTAATGTTATTTAAATAATGCTACAAATGTTTCAATCTTTCTGCTTATAATTCTGTATCACCTTCCCTTTATATCTCCTCTTTAATCTTTCAGTTAATTCTATTCATTACCAAATAAAAGTTCCCTATAGAACTAATGACCAATATTTTCACACTTGATGGATAACTTTATTCTCCTAAAGCAATATTCTGCATAGCAAAGTATTCAGACACTTATTTTACTTTCAGCACCTAAAAAATCCCATCTCTGTTTAGCAAAAATGTATGTACATGTTTATTTTAGACATACATTCGAGTCCCTTTGACTTTAAGAACATACCTACATGCTTTGTTGATAAGCAATAGCATTACTCAAGGGGCAAGTTAAGCATTTGCTTTAAGATTATCCTGGATCCAGAATTTCAATAGGAATGGCATGATTTTTCAAAGGCACTGAACAGTTGCAGCTTCTGTTTGCTTTAATATATAGGAGCACAGAGCTGAGTACACAACTTGCATGTACTACTGACCATTTAGATACATATATGATAACCAGTCAATAAGAATAAACAATGATGGTCAAGTTGTTAGTATATTAAGCTATGATTTGGAAGACCAGAGTTCACTTTCCTGTTTTGCTATGGGTTCCTGTGCCCCCTTTGGCTATTTCCCTGGGATACGTCTACACTGCAGTGCTATTTCAGATACCGAAGGTATCCCAAAATAGCTATTCTGTGTCTTTTGAACCAGCCCATTATTTCAAAATAGATTTCAAAATAACGGGCTTGCTATTCCAATATCCCTGTAACCTTCATTCCATGAGGGGTAAGGGACATTACAGAATAGCAATTTATCTGAAAATTCGAAATAAGCTATTTCAAAATTAGATTGATATAAGATACACCATTTGTGTAGCTCAAATGGCATATCTTATTTTGACCTATGGATGCAGTGTAGCTGCACCCTTGGTGACTCAGCTCATCAGTGATATATAGGGGTAACAAAAATTGAGAGCTGCTCAGGTACTGTGGTGATTTCTAAGGGAAACATTTGCACATGACCTTATTTAAACTCATTGAAAGATCTCATGAGAAATCAAAATCTCTTGACAGGTGAGAAATTATCCCAGAGTCGCTACAGAAATAATGGTCCTAACATGGCAGAGAAATTATTAGGCTTTACTTTGCTGTCAAACAAATTGGCATTCTAAGTTAGGAAAAGCTGCAAAGAGAGTGATGTGAAAGTGTCACAGCAGAGAGGAAGGTGGCAGCAGAAGATGACAGAGGCAAACAGCGGCTAGAAGGGCAACAGCAAAGAGGTGTGATAGTGTCTAGGAGGGCAGTTGGTGGAGAGGTTTGGCAAGAGCAGTGAGCAGGTGTCTGGCAAGAGAAGACAGTAGGGAGACTGGCAAAGACAGGCGAACAATTGCCCAAGCAGCAGAATAAGTAAGGTGGCTCTTTACCACCCTACCTTCACTCATGGCTGGAGGTGAACTCTGCAGATACTACTCTGAACTATGGGTCTGCATTGACCCAGGGCAGCAGCTATAAGTGGGTGCAGAGGAAAGTCAGGCACAGGAAAGGGATTTTTTTTGTAACTGGACTTAAGAACCTAAGGTGAAAAGGATGCTGTCCAACCTAGTTGAGGAGTGTGTCTTACTAGTGGTTTATGTTTATGAACTTTTCCCCAAATTAATGCTGAGTTACTTCCCTCCCTTTTATTAAAAGTTTCTTTTCTACACTCAGGCTTTGTGCTTCTGAGAGGGGAAGCATTGCGATGCCAAAGATGACATGTGAATTTACCTAGTTACGGGACGGGGATTCAAGTTGGTTCTGTGTTAAATCGATGGATAGGAACCTCTAGATTTTGGACCCAGCCCTGGCTGCTACTGGATTCACATGGCTTAAGGGTTACATTGCTGTAAGCACAATGGAGGTGAAAAGCACTAAATACGTCACAACCACAGAAGTACTTGTAAAATATCAGGCCAGGTACAGGATTCACGACAGATATTTGATTACACTGATATTTCCTTTAGACATTAAGGTCTTGTATATGCTTATTTTTAAAAATCAAGCATTCACATAATTTGTGTGTGTAATTACCACTGCTGGCTCATTATATGGCCATATCTTCTTTATTGTTCAATCTGAGATTCCATATTCAATTTACCACTAATGTATATCAAGCCCATTGCAATGCTACCTGTGCTGAGTGTCTAAGCAATAATGAGGCTGTTCTCCTTAGGAACAAGCAGGTGAGGTTGCAAGAACCAGAGCTCCTGGCTACGGCATTGAAGGATGTGTCCTGGCTTTATGGAAATACTGAGGGGCTTCTCAGATATGTGAATGCCAAAACAAGAGGAGTTTCTAAGTTTTTCTATTTACAACCTCAAAATGACCCATGTTTTCCTCATTTTGAAATCCACATGCCACCTTCCTCTGGGCTCTTCCTGCTAATGGTACTAAAAGTGATACACGGACATCAAAAGTTATTACATAGTCCAGCCTTGAATGCACGGGCCTGGAATAGAAGTCTTCTTGAGGCCCCTTCCAATTCTACCCATCTAGGATTCTATGTTATAAGTTATGGACTCAGCTGAGGGCAATTATCTACATTCTAGTGGAGGATTGGGAGCACCAGGTGACAATCACTGGGTTAATGGGGTAATTAGTGGGAATATAAGAGGTGGGGGCAGGAACCAAAGGCCCTATCAAGAAAAACTCTGAGACTGAACCTGGGCAGCAAAAGAAGCCTACCATGCTGTAAGCCCATATTGTCCAAGTTTTACAGTAGTATGTGAGAGGGAAATAAATGCACGCTTTGGTGAAATATAAACAGCTTGGTTTGGGCTTGTGAAATCATCTGGACTGCTTAGGCAGTGAGGTTCACCAGGTAACAAGAGAGGTGCCTTGTGACAGGTCCCCATTACTAACAGCTTCTCTGACATGTTAGGAGCCATGATTCAGGGTACCTTAAAATTCTATTATTTAACTATAGTTACTCTGAGGTAATTTCACACCTGTCATGAGATTTTACTTGATTTCTCATGGGAGCTATGAATGGGTTACAATAAGGTCATGAGCAATTATTTCCCTTAGAACAAGAAATTAAACTAAATCTCATTTCCAGAGTACAGCTGGAGTTTGGAAATTGATTTAGCTGCTGTTATAGTCTCAATTGAATTCCACATTTATTTACAATTGTACAATTCTTCTAGTAAGAAAACTACCAGTAAAATAGCTTTTCCTCTGCATCTTTCTTTCTTTCAGGCAAAAAAGAAATATCATCCCTAAATGTAGGGAGTAAATTGATTTTGGGGTCCTTATAGAAAATTGTTTCTTGTCAGTACATCAGTCTGAAGTGACTCATTGCTATAAATGCAAAACACTGAATTCAGAATCAAACCTATTTAATGGCAGAAGAAATCCAGGGCATGGATGACAGAAGAGAATCCAGAGGTTGGTTCTGCGTACAAAATGGATTTTCAAAGTGATTTAGTGCCCACAGAATATGTAGGATTAACAGTCCCAGAGAGGGAAGAGCTCTCTTTAGTCACAAAAGCAGACAATGTGAGTGGAGACTTCCATGCATTGTCTCAGTCTTTGTTTCTTACTAAGATCATAGAATCATAGAGCTGGAAGAGACCTCAGAAGGTCATCAAGTCCAGCCCCCTGCTCTAGGCAGGACTAATCCCAACTAAAACAACCCCGCCAGGGCTTTGTCAAGCCGAGACTTAAACACCTCTAGGGATGGAGACTCCACTACTTCCCTAGGTAACCCATTCCAGTGCTTCACCACCCTCCTAGTGAAATAGTTTTTCCTAATATCCAACCTGGACCTCTCCCACCACAACTTGAGACCATTGCTCCTTGTTCTACCATCTGTTGCTACTGAGAACAGCCTCTCTCCGTCCTCTTTGGAAGCTCCCTTCAGGAAGTTGAAGGCTGCTATCAAATCCCCCCTCACTCTTTGCTTCTGCAGACTAAACAGACCCAACTCCCTCAGCCTCTCCTCATAAGTCATATGCTCCAGCCCCCTAATCATTTTGGTTGCCCTCTGCTGGACCCTCTCCAATGCGTCCACATCCTTTTTGTAGTGGGGGGCCCAGAACTGGACACAATACTCCAGATGTGGCCTCACTAGAGCTGAATAAACGGGAATAATGACATCTCTGGATCTGCTGGCAGTGCCCCTCGTAATGCACCCTAATATGCCTTTAGCCTTCTTGGCTACAAGGGCACACTGTTGACTCATATCCAGCTTCTCATCCACTGTAACCCCTAGGTCCTTTTCTGCAGAACTACTACTTAAGTGGTTGGTCCACAGCTTGTAACAATGCTTGGGATTCTTCTGTCCCAAGTGCAGGACTCTGCACTTGTCCTTGTTGAACCTCATCAGATTTCTTGTGGCCAATCCTCCAATTTGTCTAAGTCACTCTGGACCCTATATCTGCCCTCAAGCATATCTACCTCTCCCCCTAGCTTAGTGTCATCTGCAAACTTGCTGAGGGTGCAATCCATCCCCTCATCCAGGTCATTAATAAAAATATTGAACAAAACTGGTCGTAGAACTGAACCTTGGGGGCACTCCGCTAGAAACCGCCATCCTAACATTGAGCCGTTGATCACTACCCGCTGGGCCCGGCCTTCTAGCCATCTTTCTATCCATCTTACCGTCCATTTATCCAATCCACATTCCCTTAACTTGCTGGCAAGAATATTATGGGAGACCATATCAAAAGCCTTGCTAAAGTCAAGGTAGATCACATCCACTGACTTTCCCTCATCCACAGAGCCAGTTACCTTATCATAGAAGCTAATCAGATTGGTCAGGCATGACTTTCCCTTTGTGAATCCATGCTGACTTTTTCTAATCACTTTCCTCTCTTTCAAGTGCCTCAAAATGGATTCCTTAAGGATCCCTTCCATGATTTTTCTAGGAACCGAGGTAAGACTGTAGTTCCCTGGATCGTCTTTCTTTCTTTTTTTGAAGATGGGCACTACATTTGCCTTTTTCCAATCATCCGGGATTTCTCCCAATCTCCATGACTTTTCAAAGATAATGGCCAAATTCTCCTCAATGACATTTGCCAACTCCCTCAGTACCCTCGGATGCATTAAGTCCGGACCTATGGATTTGTGTACATTTAGCTTTTCTAAGTTCCTAACCTCTTCTTTACCCACCAAGGGCTGTCCATCTTCATCCCATCTTGTGTCACTTAGCGCATTAGTCCGGGAGCCCACCTTGTCCATGAATACAGAGGCAAAGAAAGCATTGAGTACTTCAGCTTTCCCCACATCATCTGTCACTAGGTTACCTCCATTATCCGGTAGGGGATGCATACCCTCTCTTATCACCTTCTTCTTGTTAACATGCCTGTAGAAACCTTTCTTGTTATCCTTCACATCCTTAGCCAGTCGCAATTCCATTTGCGCTTTCGCCTTCCTGATAGCCCCCTGGCATTCTCGAGCTATACATTTAAACCCCTCCCTGGTCATTTGTCAAAGTTTTCACTTTTTGTAAGCTTCCTTTTTGTGCTTAAGTTCACCAAGGATTTCCCCTGTAAGCCAGTCCGGTCTCCAACCATGTTTGCCTTTCTTGCTACGCGTTGGGATGATTTCTTTCTGTGCCTTCAATAAGGCTTCTTAAAAATACTGCCAGCTGTCCTGGACTCCTTTCCCCTTCATGTTAGCATCCCAGGGGATTCTGCCCATCTGGTCTCTGAGGGAGTCAAAATCTGCTTTTTTGAAGTCCAAGGTGTGTATTTTACTACTCTCTTTTCTTCCTTTGGTCAGGATCCTAAAATCTATCTCATGATCACTGCTTCCCAGGTTGTCACCCACCTCCACTTCCCCTATTAGTTCCTCCCTGTTTGTGAGCAGAAGGTCAAGCTGCCCCTGGTCAGATCCTTCAGCACTTGTGCCAAGAAGTTATCCCCAACATTCTCCAAAAACTTCCTGGATTGCCTGTGTACTGCTGTATTGGTTTCCCAACAGATGTCAGGGTGATTAAAGTCCCCCACAAGAACCAGGGGCCTGCGATCTGGAAGCTTCTCTCAGTTATCTGAAGAAATCCTTATCTACCTCATCCACCTGATTTGGTGGCCTGTAGCAGACACCAACCTCACTGCTGTTGTTTGCTCCTTTAAACTTAACCCATAGACTCTCAACAGGTTTTTCTCCCTCTTTATACTGGAGTCCAGAGCAATCATAGTGCTCTTACATATAGTGCAACTCCTCCTCCTTTTCTCCCCTGCCTGTTCTTCCTGAACAGTCTATACCCTTCCATGACAGCACTCCAGTCGTGCGAGTCATCCCAGCAAGTCTCTGTTATCCCAATTAAATCATATTTCTTGGACTGGGCCAGGGCCTCCAGTTCTTCCTGTTTGTTTCCCAGGCTTCTCGCATTAGTGTACAAACACCTCAGATAACCAGTTGATCGCCCTATATTCTCCATTTGAATCAGGGGTCCTCCTTTCTTGCTCGTTCCTCTCTGCATTTCTTCCCCGTATCTGTCCCACTCCCCTCAGGGTTTTGGTCACCGTCCTCCGACGAATCTAGTTTAAAGCCCTCCTCACTAGGTTTGCAAGCCTGCCCGCGAAGATGCTCCTTCCTCTCTTCGTTAGGTGGATCCCATCTCTTCCTAACAATCCTTGTGCCCAGAACAGAGTCCCATGGTCGAAGAAAGCAAAGCCCTCTCTGCGACACCACCTGCACAATCACACATTTACGTCTTCAATTCGACGATCCCTGCCCAGTCCTTTCCCTTCAACAAGGAGGATGGACAAGAACACCACTTGTGCTCCGAGTTCTTGGATCCTTCTTCCCAGCGCTACATAATCCACAGTAACTCGCTCAAGGTCATTCTTGGCCGTATCGTTAGATGATACTATCATAATGCTGTAGGTTGCTTGCTAGGGCCAATTTTTTTAATACAAATATTTGATTCACTAATTTGGTTTTTTTTCTTGATGTATGGCACTGTAGAGGGTATTGCCATTTGTTTGAGACATTTGTGTGTGAGTAGTAACTATCTACTCCTCCAAAAAAAGATCAAGATGTGTCAAAGGTGTTCAGATCATTCTTCATTGTGGTACTGGATTATGTTTGGAAGTGCACCATCCATAACCAGCTTAGGCCAAATTCTGCTCTCAGTTACACTAATGTAAATGCTGAGTAACTGCACAACAATCAAAGGTATTACACTGGGGAACCTAGGAGCAGAATTCTGGGTCATTAAAGTCAAAATTCACACCAAGTAGAAGGCAGACTCTGAAGATCAGTGCATTTGAGGCAACAAAGTTCTAGCAACTTCTCTCCAATTCAGTATGGGTGCATTGTTGACTATCAAGAAGACCCCCAAGCCCCACTTCCCAGAAAAGAGTTAGAATTGACAAAACACAGGGCTTTAAACTGCTGAAGTCATTCATTCATGTTTCCCAAGTGCAATTGGCCTCCACAGAAATTCTGGAACTGACCTTACCACACCTTGATGCCTTCTATTAAGCATTTTCTGGTGCAAGGGTTGCTGTGTTTTAGGATGCATGGGTGACTAGTCAGGCAAGCCTGGACCAATCCTAGGAATGATTTTGGAAAAGAGTCTCCTGCAGGTAAGCTGGAAGAAAGAACATGCTTATATGGTGTGCACATAAAATATGCTTTCCAATCTTGGACAGTGCAGGGGAAATTTAATTCCGAAGATTCATTGAGGTTTTTTAAAGCATTTTGATGAGATTAGATATCCATGAATGTACATCAGAATGACTTATCAAACCAAAGAAAGATGTAAAAATTAAAAATCTGTATGTTAATATTTTTGTTTGTTTAAGGTGACTTGCAACAAATATCTGTTGAAAATAGATTAAAAAGTAACAATGTGCTTAAATATGTGAAGGGCAGATGACATTTGTGACCTCATCCACATTCAACATGCTGTCATCTTTGCTGATCAGAATTTGTGGCAAAATAGGAAGAAGCATTGATGAGTGAATCTGCAAAGGCAAAGTTTGGTTCAAAATCTCTAGGGCTACGTCTAGACTGGCATGATTTTGCAGAAATACTTGTAACGGAAAGTTTTTTCCGTTAAAAGTATTTCCACAAAAGAGCATCTAGATTGGTAAGGATGCTTTTGCGCAAAAAGTGCTTTTGCGCAAAAGCATCTGTGCCGATCTAGACGCGCTTTTGTGCAAGAAAGCTCCGATGGCCATTTTAGCCATCGGGCTTCCTTGCACAAAAAATTAAGGTGCCTGTCTACACTGGCCCTCTTGCGCAAGTATTCTTGCACAAGAGGGCTTATCCCTGAGCGGGAGCGGGAAAGTATTTGCGCAAGAAGCACTGATTTTGTACATTACAAAGTCAGTGCTCTTGCACAAATTCAAGCAGCCAGTGTAGACAGCTGTCAAGTTTTTGCACAAAAGTGGCTGCTTTTGCACAAAATCTTGCCAGTCTAGACGCACCCTAGATGTTTATCTATGATCCTGCTATGGAGTTTCTGAACTTTTTCCATTATTACAACTGGACTGGAAATTCTTTATACCAAGAAGTCCAGAGTTCAGAACCATGAAATTAATCAAAATAAAAAACAAGCTAACTTTGTAAAAATATCTATGATTCAACAAATCTTAGAGATCTCAGGATCATTTTGAGGAACATGTAAAGTTAAAGATACTGGTAGCTTTTATTTTGTCCAAACTGGTTCAATCATACGCTTAGGGTATGGCTGACCTTCTGACAATTAGGATGTGAGAAATAGCTGAAAGTTGAAATTAGAAAATTCACAGTAGAAATAAGCTAAGAGGTCTTAACAGTGAGGGTAATTAATCATTGGAACAGCTTACCAAGATCTGTGTTAAATTCATCACTCTTTGAAGTCCTTAAATCAAGATTGAAAGTCTCTAAAATATATGGTCCAGTGCAACTACAAGCTATTGGAGTCAGTAGCATTCACTGATAATAAGGAACAATAATTTCATACACTGAAGCAATTTCTGGGTGAAGTCCTATGACCTGTGCTATACAGGAAGTCAGACTAGAGAATAATTATGCTCCCTCTGGGTCTTAAAAAATATCTATGAAATCAGACATTCTGACAGCACAATTATTTTTGGCAAATAAGCATTACAATCTGGTGCTCCTAATTATGCTCCTTTTCAAAGAAATTCAAATTATCTAGATGTAACTTCAAAAAATTAACAGAAAGTGTTCAATTTGATCTATGCTGAAATGGCAGTCTTTAATTATGAGGGGTTTACTGATCACTGCCAGAAGGCAATATCAGCATAAATGGCTTTAGAGCTAAGCACATGAAGGATGTAATGGTTGTGGGAAGGGGAGGCTAAAGCTCAAAGCAGACTGTTTCTTTACAAAATAAGTGTGTAATCTTATATGCAAGCATTCCTAAAGGCAGTTAAATCTCAGGGCTCAGTTTCTGGCTGTTGATTACTGTACTGCATGCGATCAAAAGGGCCTTTTCTCTTTTCTAATGTATAACACATGGTGAAATGTCTATTACATGTGTTGTGTTTGGAACAGTCAGTTAACTGGTTGGTAATAAATGGTTTTCCAACAGAGCCAAACCAGATGCTTCCACCGCTGCTAATGTTAAACATATATATTTATAGTCACAAACCTCTATACATGGTCCAGAGCCAAAAATTCCCTCTTCAAAGGTAGTAACAAGGAGGTTACAACTATACTACACAATGTGAAAGACTGAAAAATTAACAAGTAGATTCTGCCCTCTTTAATTGCATTGAGTAATCTGCAGGAAACACCTCTGGGCCCCCTTCCTGAGTTTTGATTGACAATTATGCAGTAAAGAGAAGAATTGCCCAGTATTCGTGCCTTCATCTCTCTTTGTGGCTTCTTCTTTTCTCTCCAACACTTTTTTCCTGCTCTCATCAGTGTCTCTGGGATTCACTTTCATTGATGGGACCAGTTGTGCTGAAGAGAATCAAAAACTTTCTTTCAAAAAATGTTCACAAGAGCAACTTTGGGGGTTGCTTGTCTCTAGTTAAGTGTAGGACGCTACAGTTAGTCTGCATAAATGAGAGATTGTCCCTAATAGGTATTCCATTCATGGAAGAAATAAATATGCATAGAGAAGGTGAAAATTTCCCTTGAAAGGGAAAGAGGAATCCAACACAAGGTGCATTTCCTGAGAAGTATTTTTTAGAGTAATGACTCAAGGTAGTGCACTTGGTGGCATAACACCAGGAAATGTCTTTGACTATGAACGATCAGTTGAATATATCTGTATCTCTGACTTCTCCCTGTTCCTTCCCCATGAATTCTTTAGAGGTTTCTTTGTCATTTCTCATTATTGGTTAATGGTCATGTATAAAAGTAAATCTTTTTTTTAAATACATCTTACATTTTTAACATATCATAAGAACATAAGAACGGCTGTACTGGGTCAGACCAAAGGTCCTTCTAGCCCAGTATCCTGTCTGCCAACAGTGGCCAGCACCAGGTGCCCCAGAGAGGGTGCACCAAAGACAATGATCAAGCGATTTGTCTCCTGCCATCTCTCTCCAGCCTCTGACAAACAGAGGCCAAGGACACCATTTTATCCCCTGGCTAATAGCCTTTTATGGACCTAACTTCCATGAAATTATCTAGCTTCTCTTTAAACTCTGTTATAGTCCTAGCCTTCACAGCCTCCTCTGGCAAGGAGTTCCACAGGTTGACTACACGCTGTGTGAAGAAGAACTTTCTTTTATTAGTTTTAAAACTGCTCCCCATTAATTTCATTTGGTATCCTCTAGTTCTTCTATTTGGGGAACTAATAAATAACTTTTCTTTATCGGCCCTCTCCACACCACTCATGATTTTATAGACTTCTATCATATCCCCCCTCAGTCTCCTCTTTTCTAAACTGAAAAGTCCCAGTCGCTTTAACCTCTCCTCATATGGGACCCGTTCCAAACCCCTAATCAATTTAGTTGCCCTTTTCTGAACCGTTTCCAAGGCCAAAATATCTTTTTTGAGGTGAGGAGACCACATCTGTACACAATATTCAAGATCTGGGCGTACCATAGTTTTATACAGGGGCACTAAGATATTCTGGGTCTTATTTTCTATTCCTTTCCTAATAATTCCTAGCTTGGCTTTCATGAGGTATGGAAGCATTTCACTACTCTTCTTTCAATGCACAAATGATGGTCATATTTTAAGCTGTTTTATTAGATTTTTTTTAAAAGAAAGATGTTTGAAAAGTCAGCTTTCCCACCGCATTAAAAGCCTTTGTGGAATAGCTATAAAACTTTAGGCAACTCAAGTAAAGTAATTTCCCTGCAAACATTCAATGCTGTCTGAAATAACCTGTCAAAATTTCTTCTTATGAGCTCAGATTACTTACAAATATTGAATTTTTTTAAATAAAGTTGCACAAGAACACCTAGCTCAGTTTCCTTCAGTCACCAAAGCATTTAATAAATGTCTAAGGTGCAGAAGACTTGTATTACTGCCATTATGCAGCGTAGGAGAAGAATGCCATAAAACATTCCATCTAGGAGATTCACAGGCAGCAGTCTCACAGTCACATTATTTTAGGTAGGTAAACATCTGTATTCTGTTATTTCAATTAGAAAGAAAAACCACAATAGAATGCTGAGGGGTCAGTAGGTGGCATAATTTACTTCCAGCTTCTCACTACATACAAAGGCCTCCTCCCACTCCTATTTAAATCAACATGGGCTTTTCCATCAGTTTCAATGGGAGGAGATTGGTTCTGTGTAACAGTGGGTTTAAATATAAAGTGACAAGATTTCTAATTGAGACTATTGAATAAACTAGCGTCCTATGAAATTAGTGGTGTTTCATCAGCAGGTCAATAATTTGCTTCTAGGAAGAAAAAGCATAGAAAAATATCAGTCCTCACTGGCTATAGCTTTAACATAAAGTATTATATGATGGAGTAATCTGATGCGTTAACTATTTTTGTCTCCTCCTGAACTACTACCCTATAAAAATGTTGATTAATTGCTAAGACTGCTGCAAACAGCTGAATAGTCTCCCCCAGAGAGCTACCACCTGTTAGAGAAAGTGACAGAAGACATGCAAGTGCTCTTCCGTGGGGAGCCAAGTGTCCTCTTTTGCCACCTAGCTGTATACTCTCCTGCCTGCAGCAACTCGAAGACGATCATTTTCTAGGTTTTTAACAATAAAAGTAATGAGGAGTCTGAATTGTTTTTCTCCCTCTTGCCTGGCAGTACACAGTACAAAATATGTATGTTTCCCTTGAAACCGAAAGGCAACGGTATGAAAGTCCTGGCGATCCTTTATATATACAGATCCAGCTGATCCTTTGTTTATACAAAGGTGCCTCCTTCTACCCACTCTCAGTGCTGGAAAAATTCAAGTTTTCTTGAACCTATGAACTGTTGCAGAAAAGAAGACATAGAGAAGTGAAGCATTCTCCCCGCACTAATGATTGTTAGGGCAGTTTCCCTCTCAGTGTTGAGCAAGGACTGGGACAGCACAGGTTAGGGGGTGAGATGGTTACTTTTGAGCATCGTGTTTCTTTCAGATCAGATGCTAGTTAATCACCGGACACAGAGCCTGAACTTTGTACTTTCTGCACATGTACCAACCATTTTCCCTATAGGCTCTTGTAGAATGCTCGCATCCCTTCAGGTTGTTTTGCACAATGAATTTTTCCCCTGTGTTATTTTATGGTCTACACTTCGGTAATGACTTTGTTCATCTTTATGAATGGTTGTCTAGGACAAGTGGATTGAATAGTTCTTGTACGCATTTTGTTGGTCTGATGAATTAGGTGACTCCAAATGACTCTCCTTGTTCTCAGCTACAGAGTATTTGGTTCAAAGGATAATAGCCCAATTTGTCCCTCATATATCTTAGCAGTCCTCAGATCTCCTGATTTTTGGCTGTGCCATTGTGTGCCCCGCTGCCAATGACATTTGAGTAGTCATTAGGCCAGAGATGGAGTGAGAGTGAAGCTACAGTCCAATGGTCAGAGCACTCACCTAAGATGTAAAAGACCCAATGTCAAGCCCGTGCCCTGATTAGTATTTAATTATACATAGGACCCTACAAAATTCACAGTCCATGTTGGTGATTTTCACAATCATAGGATTTTAAAAATCTTTAATTTTATGCTTCCATATTTCACAGTATTGTAACTGGGGGGGTTCCAATCCAAAAGCAGGTTGTGCAGGTGGTTGCAAGCCAAATGTATCTGGCATGAAGTGTTGCAACCCTTACTTCTCTGCTGAGCCTGGGGGCGGGGCTAACAAGGGATGCTAACAGAATAACCCGTGGGCCAGGGGGAACCGCTCTTGGCCCTGGAAGGGACAGAGTCTTGGGAAAAAGGGGCAGAACTGGTGGCTAGTCTCCTGCCAATCAGCTCTTCAGCACTGTGTCACCCAGGGCTGTCGCCTGGGGCTCTGACAGTGATTTTAGGAGGCCAGAGCTTCAGCTGTTGCCACTGCTGTGGTTGTGGCCTACCCCTTTTGTCCCACCCCATTCCCCAGTTGGCAGCCCTACCCAGAAGTGGGTCTGACCTGGTCCCAGCTGTAGCCCATGCAAGGGAATAGGAAGTCCTATCCCTCCCATTTTGTCTGGAAATGGATGACCGGAGGGGGGTCACGTGATGTTTACCTGTTGTATACACTCCCTCTGAGGCCTCTGGCATTGGCCACTGTTGGAACAGGCTACTGGGCTGGATGAACCCAGTATGGCCGTTCTTATGTTTTTATGTTCTCCAGCCAGGACCAGCAGCTAGAGCCCAGTGCAAGGTAGGTGCACCTGGCTGGATATTCCCAGCCTTATCCCTCCCTGATTCCAGGCCCAGCATTTGGGGGTTAAATAAGCTTTGGCCTGGCTGGGGATGACCATAGCATCTTCCATCCACCATGGCGCCCACGGCAGTTGCCCATGTCATTCACCCATAAGGCCTGCCCTGCCCTCTGAAGAAAGTGACCCTCACATACAATACCATCCTCACTTCTGTGCTGCTGCTGGAGGTAATGCTGGCTTCAGAGCTGGGCACCCAGCCAGCAGCTGCCTCTCGCCACTCTCTAGTCATCCGGTTCCGGCAGTGCAGAAGTAAGGGTGGCAATACCGCAACCCCCTACAATTTCCTGAGAGAGAGCAGATTTCATAGTTTGTGACATGGTTTATATGCCTTTGAATTTAGTAGGGCCCTATTTATATGAAATGGGACCACTTCAATAAGAGAGATAGAGAGCCTTAAAGGCTTTGAATGTCTGATAGTACAGCTCCTGAGAGGTGGAAGTGCTAATTTCATAGACCTGTTGCTCCCCCCAGAGCATCACTACCACTGGGCTAGAAGCTATACAGAGGTCTCCCTACACATACACATTTTGTGAATGTAGCGCCCCCCCCAAAAAAAAAATTAGTTTTGGCCAAAACTAGTAGTGGAATTTTGGTCAAATTCGCATATTGTTTTGGATCTACCCAAACTGGATTTTTGGTGAATTCAAATGTCCAAAAAAATTTTACTTGGCTCTACCTGCATTACTACATTTTGAAATGGTGCAGTCTGTGCTTTTCTGAAAGAGGTGGCAGCACCAGGGGAGGAGAAGGGAGGCGGGTGGCATCTCATCTCTTTTCAGGAGCCTAGTGCCACTAGCAGCCCAATCCTCAGCCCTTGAGCTTAGGGAAGTACTGTACCAGGACTGCAGATGTGTCAGGTCCCTGTGTAAGGGAAAAGAAGGGAAGGAGAGAGGAAAAAGGATCTTTATGTCCTTTCTCTCCCATCTGTACTTGCACAAGGCCAACGTTAGACAGTGAATCCTTTAACTAGTGCAATCTAAGAAGTTAATCTACCACCAAGAATTCATTAATAGGTTGTTTATTTTGTGCTGCCACTACCTTAATCAGCTGCCAATGTTTGTTTATCAAGCCCCAGAACAGCATGAATTACCTGGAGCTTTACAGGAAACAAAACCAATGCCAAGATATCTTAATGCTGGAATTCCTTTCTGACTACATTAAGTGCTCTTTGCAGGGCTGAGACTGGGAAAATCAGTATCCACTAACTGTGTCAATGCCCCCTCTTTTTCTTGAGCAGCTACTGCATCAGCAGGGTATGTCCCCTGTACTAATACACAGACCACACATCCTGTGTAGGGTCAGAACCTACTCCTTTTCCGAGATATGCCTTTAGTATACAGCAGGGCTACGCAACTTTGGAAGCCCCAGGGGCCACAACGATACTCACAACACATGATGAGGGCCACAACTTAAGTGTGGTTGCATATCCATGCAAATATATGCAAATAGCTTCTTTCACACTGACGGGCAAGAATACAAAGATTTAGCCTTAAGCCGTGGTGCTGGGCCCAAACGTGGCCAGTGAGAGCCAGTCAGCACTGCCCAGGCTCTGCCCACAAGGCTAAGCAGCCAGCACGTCCCACAATGCCCCGGCGCTCCCGACACCTCCTCCCTGGGGGCTAGAAACACCAAAACCCTGTACCTGTCTGTTCCAGCCAGCCCATCACCTTGCATGGGAGAAGCCTTGCTGGTGTGGAGCGTGTTCCCAGTGGAGGCCATGTTCAAAGGATCCCACCCGCGGACCTTGCGTTGAGGCCCATGTAAATTCAAACTGCATTGTGGGCCGCAAACAAATGAGCCACGGGCCACATGGTGAGTAGCCCCGGTATAAAGGAATGAAGATACGATAAAGCCTAGTTGAGATGTTCTTTCTAGGCATGGCTGGTTAATACAATTGCTCTCTGCTTCACTTCCAGGATTCATCCATTGCAGGGATTTATTAACCATTAGACTAACAGCTTTATCCTTAGGAGAGAAAGCAACAAGAGGCAGAAGCACTGAGTTGCAGCTGGAGGAAGCAATGTAGGGGAAAGGGGAGGTGCACCTGTCATCTCTGCTTACTTCTTTCAGCTTTCTTCCTATACAGCAGGGTGGCTGCCAGGGTCCTCCCTCTCCCTCTCTCCCTCTCCCTCTCTCCCTCTCCCTCTCCCCCTCCCCCTCTCTCTCACACCCCCTCCCCCACACGATTGTCCAACATTTTTGTGCTGTTACTTTTAGCTGCCTGTTACCAGCTTTTTTCTTACAGAAGGCTTTAAAACAACAAATGCAAACCATAGCTGACTCCTATATGTAGTACACCATTCTCAGACTTCATGTCATGTCAGAGCTGCTGATCTCACTGTGTAGAATAGACAGTCCTCTTGCAATGGGTGCAAGGAACCAGATAAGATGAGTGTGGCGGGTTTTAAGGGTGCGAGCTCCGCACCCCCAAATCCCCCGGGCTGAGCCAGCGGGGTGGGGTGGGGCTCCGCGAACCCACCGCCTTCCGAACGCCCAGTTACCCTGCCCTCCGGAGTTCACGGGCGAGTCCAGCCCCGGGTGCGATCACCCCTCGCCCCGAGTAGGGCCGAGGGGGCTCGGCGGACCCGGACCTGTAACTTCCCGGGCGGCCCCCGGCCGGGGGCCCGACCGGGGCTCTTGAGCCGTCCCTCTAATCTTTGCCCCCTTGTCTTGTTGCCCCTCTCCGCGGGGAAGGGGAGGGGTGGTGTGTGCGACCGTCGCCGCCTTGTGGACCTACGCTGAGGTCGGGGCGTGGGGGAGTGGGGGACCCGGGCCTGCCCTCACCACCGGGTCCCAGCCCGAGGCCCTAAGTGAGATGGGTGCTTTAAAGCGCTCCCCTCACGGCAGGCGGGGCAGCCGCCCGAAACTCGCCTGCCCACGGGTGCCAGAACGGCCCCGCCTCGGACTCCTTCCACTCCCGCTGCGCCGGCCCCCCGGGCCGGTGCAGAGTCAAGTCACTTACCCCGTCGCAGACGCCGGGCTCGTCCCAGGGCGAGCCTCCAGTTGCCGGGGTCGTCTCCCTTTGTCGCCCGGAAAGCCGGGTGCTTGGGGTGTCGGGAAGCCAGGGTGGCTGCCCGCTCGCTTCCCCTGGCCTGGGCGTCCCGGCGCCCCTGTTATGGGCGCGGACGGGTGACGTCAGGGGCGTCAGCCCCGCCCCCTCCAGGGGGTTCCCGCGCGGCCCCTGCCGAAGCGCGCCTGCGGCTTCCGCCCTGGGCGCAAACCGGGGCGCCCTTGCCAGACGCCCCCCGGGCTCCCGGGGTCTCCCCCGTCTCCTCTGGCGCGCGCCCGCCCCCGCCTTTGGCCGCGGCGGAGCCGCGCCAAGCGGCTTCTGGCCGTCCCTGGCCGCCGCTTTCCGCTGGGGAGGGGGGGCCTCTCCCGCTCCTAGTGCGGACCCTGCTGGGTCCGTCACAATGACCTCTAAAGATACCTTCCTTCCAGTGCTAGTATTATTTTATTCTGATTCTAACTGTGGAAGAGCTAAGAGTACAGAGGAAATGTATTTATTTTTGAGGCTGCTAGCCACTGACAGGATACTGTAGTAGATTCCCCCAGCTTTTTAGCTCCCACATTAACCAAAAGTCACCTGGTGGTAGCCAGAGTCCCCACACATGGCCAAAGTCTCTAAACCATGGCCTGGACTAAATAGACATTCAAGAGATAGATTACAGTTTTACAACCACTCTATGTGCATGCTGACAATTGTGCAATGGGGAAGGAAAAGGGATGATATCGGACAGGGGAAAGAGACAGGGATGGGAGAATGGGACAGGCAGGGGACTGTGTAGACACTGGAGGGCGCAGAGTAGATTTTATTCACCCCATTATGACTCATTAGCAAGATTCCTGTGCTGGAAAGTTATCAACAACTGTGAATTTCATATTGTCCTTTACAATTGTGAGAATTCTGAGAAGCTTTTTTCCTCAAGGAGCACTCCACATAGTAGGAGTATGCAATGTGAAAAAAAAAATCATGTCTGCGATTTTCCTTTTTTTCATTGGCATCTGTAACTAGCAGCCTGAGGTTCACTAAAGCCACTGGCATATAATATAAGAATTATTTATGGGACAAGAGACAAATAGAGTGCTCCAGTAGCATGAGTCCTTCCTGGCTAATCACAACCCACCTGTTGAATCTCTGAAACTCAGTTTCGATCAGAGTGTTAATCTTCCACAGGATAGCAGGTGTCCAAGATAGAAATATTCCCCATCCCATGAATGTTATTATGATTCAAGTCCTGATCCAAAAACCACTGGAGGCAATAAGAATCTTTTCATTGACGTCAACAGGTCTTTCATTAAGCTCTCAGTGTGTAGCGCTCGTACTGCTGAGCCAGAAGGTCACAGTAAAATCCTTCACTAGAACTTGGGCTCATACATAATGATGGCATATCTGAGTGCAATACTAGCCCATGAAAGCACAGGCAATGAGAAACTACAAGCCAAATTTAGCCCAGGAATAAGGTAGCAGAGTGCTACTGAAGTGAGGCACTTACACCCGATCTGAATGTGGCCCTACAGCTCGAAATCAAACATAGCTCTACACAGCTGTAGAATATCACCAGTAAGCTGTCCATATCCACTGTCATGACACAACACTGAATTAAAATCAATAGTTGAGATGACTGCTCATTCCACTGACATAAAATGAAAGAACTACAGAACTACAGTTGCAGGTTCAGCTTTAGAAAATCTATTGCTATAAACTTCAGTCTTTTGAAAATGTGACTAAAGTCATACAAATGTTGTTCTGCATCTTATTACCCAGGAATGTGATATGTTAAATGCACAGTCAAAGATCTGTAAAACCCATCAGATAATCCTTTATGGGGACAACCTTTGTGTACCTCTGAGTTCAAGCCATTCAACCCAAACCCACAGATCAATCTGATACTAAATATGCAATTATATGGTTTAGCACTCAAACCAGAGTTTAAAAATTACCTAGGGACATAGAGCCTGCTTCAAAGCTCATTAAAGTCAATGAAAAGAGTCTTATTGATTTCATTGGATCTTGAATCAGATGTGTGGTGCTCAAGTATCATACAGATGATGATGGCAAGCAGTGAATGTACAATAACAGCTTTATTCTTTCCTGCTGCTCAGACCTCCTTTGCAAATTCAGCCATTACAGGGTCATCTTTGGCAGATAACAATTTCATCTACTCACCACTTTCCTTTTATATGGGTATCATGCTCCAGCCTACAAAAGCTTATGCCCAAATAAATGCGTTAGTCTTTAAGGTGCCATGGACTCCTAATTGTGTTTGCTGAAACAGGCTAACGTGGCTACCCCTCTGAGACTTTCCTTTTATGATGTGCATTATGCACAAGTCATTTTTTTTCACTACTCCAGTGAAGATTAATCCTAAAGGTGAATTAATCATAGAATCATAGAAAATTCATCTAGTTCAACCCCTGTACAAAATAGGACCAACCCCAACTAAATCATCCCAGCCAGGGTTTTGTCAAGCCAAGATTTAAAAACCTCTAGGGATGGAGATTTCACCACCTCTTTAGGGAACCCATTCCACTGCTTCACCATCCTCCTAGTGGTGTATCCAATCTAGATCTCCCACACTACAATTTGAGACCATTGCTTCTTGTTCTTGTCATCTGCCATGAATGAGAAAAAGGCTAGCTCCATCTTCTTTGAACCCCCCCCCCCCTTACAGCAATGGAAGGTTCTGTCAAATCACCCCCATCATTCTTCTCTTCTGAAGACTAAATAAGCACAGTTCCCTCAGTCTGACCTAGCTGTTGAAGCAACAACAAACAACAACAACAACAAAAAAGTTCTCTTAGGATATGATTATTCTCCTTCGATTTTATACGAAGAAAAGGGTGGAGAAACCACCTCTGAAACATTTTTTATGTATACATAGTCCAACTGGGGCCACTATGCACCTCTGTGAATAAAACAGATGTGTGTATAACAAATAATTTATTTGCAGGGAGAAGTGACAGAAGCAAGACTAGAACCTGTTCCCAATATTGTCAGCCAAGCGACCCTGAAGTTAAACCAAAGAAATAAATTTGTCAGGTAAATCGAACTGAAATTATTCTATAACCTTCTGATTTCTTCAGTTATACTAGTCAAGAATTTGGTCTTCAGAGTTCCTGTTTCAGAGACAATGTCATATAACAAAACATCAGGGGAGTCAACAGCCACGTCGGACCCCTGGACAGGAGGTGGGGGACTGGCCCCATGCTCCTAGAAGGGTCATGTCTTCAGGCAGAAGGGGTAGGACAGAGGGAAGCAGGTCCACAGAGCCACCTAGACTACCGCACATTACCCCTAGCGCTACCTGGAGTGTGCCACGCAGCACCCCCACCTCCCCAGGCAGCCCTAAGAGCCACCCAGAGCTCTAGGTCAGTGCTCTGGCATCTATTTAAAGGCCTCAGGGACCCAGGGCCCTTTGAATAGCTAAGCCTTGCAGCAATTGCCCAGTTGCTCCCCCACTACTGGTGGGCCTGCAAGACAAGATATCTGAAAGATCTGTAGTCCGTATAAATGCACAGTACTATTTAAATGTGTTAATGTATCAGTAATTGTAATATTCTGAAATATAATACTAAGCTGCCATTGAACAACCTGTATTTCTGGGGTACAGTTCTCAATATATATTTCTATCAATTGGAGTTTTCTATTTTGTATATTAACCAAAATTTTTGATCTATGATTAGGAATTCATGGTAGCTATCACAATGTATTAGTCACAGTCATATTTATTTTTAAATGGAACCATAATGCCAGTGAACCAACAGGGTCTGAATCAGATGCTCAAGATAACTATGATCTTTGTTTCATTTTGAAAATGGTTCTAAGAATGTACATACTTTTTCTTAAAAATCTGTAAAGAAAAAAAAAGAAATATGTAAAACAATTGCTCTGACCTATAGGGTACAAGAGGTATAGGCCCCTGTGTACTCAGAGGTGAATACTGGGTTCAGTACCTTGTGTAGTTGGGATGGAGAGGTAGGTGGCTCTAAGCTACCTTTCATACCCCCTTGCTCCTAGGTTACTTGAGGCTGAAATAGCTCTTAGCATAACTTAGAGCTGCTCTAAATTATTCAACCTGTAGCCTCTGAGTAGCACAGCTGAGAATCAGGTGGAACACTATGTGCTCTGACTTGGCCTCTCCCTTCTCTCCACTGCCACAGCTTCCCAACATTCTGGCTACTTTTCATCGCCTTGGCTGGGCTAAATAGCTTGTCTTCTTGTGATATTGGGGTCTGTATCTTTAAAGACTAAGCATTGCAGACACAGAATCCAGGCAGGGTGCTGTGAAGCTCTTGTTGTTGTAATCAGGGTGCAAGAAAAAAAAAAAAGGATAGACTCCAGGGGCCTCCTTTGACCATACACCAGCACTACTATAAATTCATCCACCTGGTCTCCCCAGATTGAAATCTGTGCTATCCAGAACTCCCGGATGCCATCTCCTCATACTGCCTCCTCTATCTCTTCTGCTTGTAGTCCTCACCAGCAGGAGGAATGGGGTTCAGTGAGAATATTTGCAGCAATGTGAAAGAGAGGAATAGGCATCCCAAACACAGTGTACACCTCTCAGAATACAATACATATGAAGTAGGAACCTGGTGACAAGGCAACTGGGAATAAAATGCATGCGGTAACCCCCGCAGTTTGCAGGGAACCTGGGGCCTCTTCTGGAAGAAATTCTGGTTGCACCTCTTGTTATTCATAGCCAGGTGGACACAGAGGGTACGTCTAGACTACCGCGTTTTGTCGACAGAAGTTTTGTCGACAGTATCTGTCGACAAAACTTCTGTCGACAAAGAGCGTCCAGACACATTGAGTTCTGTCGACAAAGCAAGCTGCTTTGTCGACAGAACCCTGTAGTCTAGACACAACCTTACAGGCAATAACACCTTCTGTCGACAGAACTCTGTCGACAGAAGGTGTTATGCCTCGTAAAATGAGGTTTACCAGCGTCGACAAAACTGCTGAGTTCTGTCAACATTATGTCGACAGAACTCAGCGGTAGTGTAGACGCTGGTATAGTTTTGTCGACAAAAGTCCACTTTTGTCGACAAAACTCAGTAATCTAGACATACCCAGACACAGAACAAACTAGAGTTCTTGGAAGCACCATGAGTACTGAATGGTCACTGACCACCCTTTAAACAAAAATGAAGAAAACACTCAGGGTGTGTCTAGACTACAGAGTTTTGTCGACAAAAGTGGACTTTTGTCGACAAAACTATACCTGCGTCTACACTACTGCTGAGTTCTGTCGCCATAACGTCGACAGAACTCAGCAGTTTTGTCGACGCTGGTAAACATCATTTTACGAGGCATAACGCCTTCTGTCGACAGAGTTCATAACGCCTTCAGCCACACTCTCAGACCCCCTCCCCTCCCCCTTCCTCACATACTTTGCAGCCCAGGCTCCATCTCAAGGCCAAGAACAGTTGTCTACCCCATAATTAAACAGCCCCATAGACCGAGCCCTGCAAGTCCAAGGCAGCAGGCATGGGGGTTTAATTGCAGTATAGAAACTATGGACAAAGGTGACAATGACAGCACCACCAGCTCAGAGGAATTTTTCTCAGGAGTAATGGACAATATTGCAGCAGAAGTTGATTGGACTATCAATCTGAAAGCAAAAGGGGAACGTTATTTTTTGATCCTGGTGCGCAAGCCAATATGCTGCCAGAAACAGTGTTATTAGCATTAAAAGAAAAGCCACAGGTAAGGCAGACTAATTGAATGAAACTCAGTGCGTACAATGGTGAGCTTGTCCCCATTATACCCTGACAAACAGCAGATGAGAACTAAAAGTATGAGTAAATAACACACGGTTTGTGATAATACCATGGAAAAAGATTGCCCATTATTGGGTTTAAAAGGTGTCATGCCATTAGTCTCCTCCAGAAAGTGCAGTCATCGGAGGGGCAGAGGACCAAAACCATTGAGGAAGTTATGTGAAAACATTTTCCATGGGTTAAGGATGCTCTCAAAAGAATAACGATGAAAATTCAGTGATACAGGAAACATTGCCCACTACAGCAAGGCTGGCATAGATTCGTTAATGTTGGGAAAACATGTTGTTTGTTTATGATGATGGAGGGAAACTACGCTCTTGTCCTACACTATGGCTATGTCTAGACTGGCATGATTTTCCGCAAATGCTTTTAACTGAAAAGTTTTCCGTTAAAAGCATTTGCGGAAAAGAGCATCTAGATTGGCATGGATGCTTTTCCGCAAAAGCACTTTTTGCAGAACAGTGTCTGTGCCAATCTAGACGCGCTTTTGCACAAAAAAGCCCCGATCATCATTTTTGCGATCGGGGCTTTTTTGCGCAAAACAAATCTGAGCTGTCTACACTGTCCCTTTTGCGCAAAAGCTTTTGCGCAAAAGGACTTTTGCCCGAACGGGAGCAGCATAGTATTTCCGCAAGAAGCACTGATTTCTTACATGAGATCGTCAGTGTTCTTGCGGAAATTCAAGCGGCCAGTGTAGACAGCTGGCAAGTTTTTCTGCAAAAGCAGCTGCCAGCTGCCAGCAACTTGCCAGTCTAGACACAGCCTTTTTGTTTTACTTTCCTGTGATAGTCTTACTGGAAGACACCGCAGCAAAACTGCTGCCTGTACATATCCAATCTATTTTTACTGGGAAATGCTGGGGAATGGGCTGCAGTTTTAATGGGCTACACATTTAAGTAGTTTGCAGGGAGGTACAGGTTTAGATATACAATCAGAAGCCCCCATTATCCTCAATTCAACTGACTAGTGAGAAACAACAGCAAAATACTATGGTGCTTACTGAAAAAGAATGCAGAGTCTGCTACTGAGCCATATAGAGCATTGTTAAATTACATAATGCCACCAGTGAAGCGTGCATACTCACCTGCTGACATTTCAGATTTGGAAAACTGAAAACAGTCCTGCCTGCACTGTTAGAAATTGACATCAGAGTCACTGGGGACTTGCAGACAAAGAGACAGATAAGGCAAAACAAAACAAAACAAAAAGATATGCTCTTGGGTCCAGGTAGCTGCCACCAGTTCATAAAAACTTCACTGTGTGTCTGTGATGGGAAACCGGTCACAAATAGAAGTGGTGCCCCATGAAGTTCTCGTTCCAGATGGACACATACTACAGAGAAAGAGGAGACCCCATCTCTAGTTCCCTGAAGGGCGGGAGAGATGGGTGAGCTGGCTGGCTTGCCCAAGAAAGTCTCAGACAGACAATAATCACAGCAGGCTGAGCCAACAGAGCCCTACAGAATGATCAGAACAAGTGGAAACTGACAGTAGTAGCGCTGATGATCTAGAGCCCTGCAGGTTTGAGCAATGGCATGGGGCTCCTCAAAGACTCAGCAGTCTTAGTAAGTTTAGCTATAAGTATTTGTAATTGTGTGTTAATGGTGGCTTTAAGTGTTATTGTTACTAAGTTTTGATTTGGAAGGGGAGATGACTTTTTGGAAGACTGCCTCTAAGATGAGCTTCTCAGACAGAGTCTGGGTAAATCACCGGGAGAAGCTGTAGTTACACACAGACATTTGGAACTAGGCACAGAGCAAACCAGAACCCCTGAAAACTCCTTACATACTCAGGCTGCAATCTACAAAGTTACTTAGGTTCCCAAGTCCCATTTTTAGCTCCCACCACAATCCACAAAATTCATGCTTGGCTATAGACCCCTCTACTCACTTTGCCCCTATGTTTTTACATCTGGGGTTGTGGCCTGCTGCCTCACTCTAGACACCCAAGAGCCTATCTTCCCACCTAAGCACATGTACTGCTTCCTTGATGTAGGTATCTGGACTCCTTTCTCTCACCTAAACCAGAGAACAATTCACACATTTGGGCTGCCTAAGTCATGTGTGGGACACCCCATCTAGTAGGCATGCTTAGTGGCTGTGTAACAGCTCAGCCCCCTCAGGTGAGTTCACACAAAGTGTCTGGATGGGAAGTAGAAAAAGGAAGACTAGACTTTACCCTAATGGGTAGAAAGTGGATGATTGCCCCTTCTCCCTCCACCCCCACACTGGTTCAAATCCCTTCTCCACTTGAGGGGAAGAAAAGATGTAACTGAGAGCTGCCATCTCTCAGGTGAGTGGCCTACCCAGCAGGTTATAGGGCCATTCTTTATCTCTCTAGCCTAAGTCATATTTAATTATTCCGTTTGTTAATTAAAATGGAACAACTTCAGTAGACCAGATTATAGGAGTACCACAATAGAACAGTCTATAGATGAGTGGGTAGGGCATTCACCTATCAGGTATCAGATCCCAGATGACTCAAGAGTCTCCTATTCTACATCAGTGGTTAGTACCCTGACCAGTGAGCTTAAACTTATGGTGGAGAACCTCTCCTTTGCTATTTTGTTTTGGACCCTGCATGTCAATTAAGAGACCAAATGGCTCTCTCACCCTCAGGCTTTGTGAGTTACAGCATTGTTCTTGTGATTTTCTAGACACCTACATGGCTAGGGTCCATAACACTTGTCATACCTCGGTGTCTTCATACCTCGGTACCTTCGGTGGTCTGGACTGTCAGTGTCAGCATCGTCTGGTCAGAGTCGTCCTGGCACGCTCCTTACAGGACCTCTACTCCGTTGGTGATGATAAACTTTCGGCTGCGTGTGTAACAATCGGTACTCCCTTTATCTAGAGTGTTAGACCCCATGCACTTGGGTCAACACAGATCTCTGAGAGGCCCCGGAAATGACAGATGCAAGCAAGGTTTGAAATCAATCGAGCAGGTTTATTGTCAAATGCGAAGCTCTACCAGTTGGTAAGAGAGATCATACAATGTTACACCACTGGGCACTATGGCCCGCGTTGACAAGGTACAAACACCGGGCAGGCATATTGCCATATAACAGATATTAACAGCAGCAGTTAGTCAAAGTGAAGCTACTGTGCATTCTGTAAGTTTAGGCAATGACACCTGCCATTCAGGTGCCTAGTGCGCCCCCCCAAGGTCGGCCGGAGAGCACCCTTTGCGGTGTCCTTTTATAGACAGGTACAAACAACTTACATCATTTCTTTACGTACCAGGTTACCACCCTCTGTTGCCTAGTTACCACCCCTCACCTTATGGAAGGGGGGCTTACTTACTATCCTTCATGCTGTCAATCTTGACCCGGTCCTGAACCTAGGTCGGTATGTGCATTAGTTTTTAGGGAGTCTTTGTACCAAGACATTTCTTATTAAGATGTTCCGTTACTCCCCTTTGGCTTACAGTTTGTACCCAGTGCCTCCCTGTGTCCTTTCATGCTCGACCTAACTTACACAATCACACAATTATCAATAGGGCCTCTTTCTTGGCTCCTGTGTTACTGAACCAAAGTCTTGCTCACTAGATTACAGGCCTGTTGCTGTTTCCATGTTTCAGGCCTCTATTTAGGCCTGCTGACTCCATGTTACTGACCCTCAACTTACTACAACACTCACCATCATTATGCCTAAATCCTTTTGAGCACCTGGGCCTGAGTGATCAATGAACACTACACTTCCTCCTGCTACTGCCTGGGAGTTGCGCACTGGCTTTAGGACCCTGGTGCTGTCTTTAAAAATTGTTATTGGTCGCAATTTTAACCATTACACATCTCCTGGATTCTGCTTTAATTTATGTTTGTGGGTCAGGGAAAACATCCAGGAAATGTCTAAGGGTTACTTCCCTATCATGATTCAGTAGGGGAATCAAAGACAAAAGTGTGATACCTTTTCTGGGGCTGAGAGAGGTCTGGGATAAAGCCCCTGGACAAAGCAACCCATGCTGGCCAGTGGAATTGCTGTGTTTTTCTGATTGGCATGAGTTTTGTGTTCCAAACAATAAGTTGTGCCTTGAGGCAGGGACTTGGGTGTGACACTGGCTCCTGCCCAGGCTGTTGAGAAAACCCATCAGATTAAGCCTGGCTACCTAATGGGTCTCAAGATCATTGAGGTAACCAGGTTCATACTCTAGCCCAAGGACTACTATGGCTCTGTTATAGCCTGTTATATTAGCTTTTCAGACACTATGGACACTATGCACTGTTGGAATAGCACAAAAGAATCACATTCTACCTGAGACTTGAATCCAGAACATCTGATTTGCTGTACACACACACCTACCTTTCTCACCAATGCCTGGACTGACAGAGACTATTGCACAGTATATTGTTTAATCAGCTTACTTATCCATATGGATAACTCATCCTTAATCTTGAAGTAATCCATCTGAGATATACTCGCTCCATAAAAGGAAGACAGGTTTTCATTTACAAGAAAAAATAGCTAAGTGTTTTGGAGCATAATGTCTCAAGCAAGCACAAATTATCTTTCTACATGCTTCCTTATTGAGGAAAAATAACAATGATTAAATATGGAAGATAGAGGAGAAATATCAGTTCATAATTTTGCAGAACCAAAAATAAAATGCTGGAAATGATAAAAGATCTGCTATTTGCATCTGGTTCAGCAGGTGACACGTGAACAAAAAATGTGGTGCAAAATCCCACTTCAGCATATATCAGGAACTGATAATGAAAGGAAATGACTATTTTTCTTCTGAGTGAAGCTTTGAATTTGATATTTTACACACAAACCTTCTCTGTCTAAACCCCTGGCTATTTTTAAACCAAATGTCAAAGTATTGTATATTGCTATACAACCTTCTGTAATTTTGGCCTCAGAACCATCTGCTTGTTGCAGAAATGTATTAAGAGCCTAGTACAGAAATGACTACTCTGGTATTAGTATTTTTAATTATGCAGTCAGCTATGAGGTTTGCCTGCCTACAATTTAGGCAATCTGGTTATTTATATATTTCTATATAAATCCACCAACCCCTATTAAATTTCTCTGGGATAAGCCACTCCTTAAACCCCAGATGTTAGCTTTAACCTCAGATGTTGCCTATTAAAAATATACTCTTCAATGTTTATTTAATGTGCAAAATACTAGGGTTTAAATATCAGTCATATGGGAGAGATCACATGCTGTCTGTTTAGTACAATGAAAAAATTATTCTTAACACTGAAAGGATCAGATTATAGTCAGCAACTGTGTAGAGCTGCCAGATGGAAGGGAGCCCCCGGGCCCAGATCCACTGGGAGTTTGACACTGAATTACCTTTGAGGAGCTGAGCTAAAGATCCTCCCCTTCCTCCCATAAACTCTTATTCTGTGCACCTCCTCAAACTTCTCAAGCCCTGCTCCCCAGCCCAAACATCCATTCACCTGCCCAAGCTCATGAGGCTGCCCAGTGTGACTTTAGATGAGTGTGAAAAGGATGGGAGAAAGCAGGCACTGGGGATCTTGAGTGAATCAGTTCTGGGGCTGGTTTTTCCTGTGGATACCAACAATTCTTTTATGGGCTTCTGGATGTTCTAACACACCCTAACATCTTCCATTTGCCTCCCTCTTACCCTTCCTGCACTGCTTCCTGAAATATGGGAATTGCTGGGTAGAATTCTCATTCTACATCTTTTCCCACGATAAAGTGATGGGCTCCCTTTACAGAGCTATCCCCTCTCCTATATATTTATATCTACACTGAAGGGATGAGGTCACCATGCTGAAGTGCTTCCTGTCCTACCCTCTTGTGTACCTGCTCATGAAGGTGAAATCTCTCCTGTTTGGAGGATGGGATTTGTTGGCTTCCTTTTCCTGAACTCAGACGTCTGCTTCCCCAGATGGGAGCCTTTTCTTTCTCTTTATCTGCAAGTTCAGACCCCTTCCATGTATCACCCCAAATTGTGCTCTTCCTTCCAGTGTGGGATAATGCTACATGTGACAGCAAAATAGAAAACATGTTATATCTTAACTTGCTAGAAAGTATCTAACCACCCAATGCAAAATCTGCAAAATGATGAAGGGAAAATAACAAAACACTAATTTAATTCTGAGTTTTCCATACAGCCAGGTTTGGTCTATCTGAATTGATTTACAAACTATATTATTTTAATGATAATGGCCTTTGAAGATGAATAGTCCATCAGTTTTATCTGTAAAGTTACCATTAAACTTCTGAGATACAATGGCTATGTAAACAGATGAACCAGCCATGTAAACAGATAAACCAAGCCTGGATTAACAGTAATGCTGTCATTAAAATAAAGTCCTCCATCATTACTTCTTAGATTAACATTTCCCCGCTTCCTGCAAGACGATGTTTTAAGAATTATTTACAACAGTTTTTCCTCAAAAGGTCCACTATTTTAGATGCACTCCATGTCAAGATTCTTATAATCAGTAAGAAAGTATAGTGAAAACAGGAGATTATATGAAGGCCATGCTTTCTTCAGACAGGTTGAATGCTATCCCATGGCCATCAAGCTAAATTGTAACAGTGATGCAGCTTCATTTCTGATGATTGCTACAGAAAGTTTGAATCATTCAGGTAGTGTTTTGTCTCTCTGCTCCTTCTCCATGTTGAATGGTGATGCTAATATGAGGTGTGAAAAGCAAGTTTAATAGATTGAAAGGCCAAAAGGAACCTCCTGTGTAACACAGGGCTTTTGAATTTCATCCTGTTACTCCTGTCTTGAATGCAATAATTTGTGTTTAACTAAGGTATATCAAGTTACAAGATCTGGTCTCAGAAAGATAAAAAGCTGTGAATTCCCACTAGCAATAAAATGTTCAGTCTTTCCTAAATCCCCCACCCTGTATTGACAAAGCCTGATAAGTAGACAGGGTTAAGCAATATGCTTGTAAAGGGGGAGCAGGTAATGTAGCAAAGAAGAGGTGAAGAAGCCACTGAAAGTCAAACAAAAGAAAGCAGGACTTATTTTAGGAAACAATTTGTATTTGAAACTTATCAAGGAATTGGAAACTATAATATAGGCAAGATTATCTTTAAACAAGATTGCTGGCTCTTATCTTGCTGTGTCTAGAAAACCCTTTGGAAAACAACAAAAACTGCACAATAGTGCAATTGGTGTAGACCACTGCTTTTGATTTGCCTTTTTAATAACTTTCAGTAGAAATGAGGCAGAAACTATAAAAGTAGCATCCGGAAGCAAATGTTAAAGTGTACAATGAAGCCAGGTTATTTTTAGATGAAGGTATAAAGAAGTAATTACCCCAGGCAATTCACTTGCAACCAGCTCAGTAAAGTAGGCGTAGAAGCAAAGCCTGAAAGGCCAACTAGCATAAAAACGGACATTATCCTTTTACACATTCATTTTGAGCCCCACAAGCTCAAGGACATAGATAGTTGCCATAGCACCAAGATATGCATCATTGCTTAAAAACGGGGCCGCTGTCTTTTCTGTACCTGCCAGTGTTTAGTGTTGTTATCAGATTGTCATATTTTGCCACTATGTGACAACTGCTGGGCCATTTATTGCAAATGATTACAAAGATACTGCATCTTGTATGGAATGTTGTTGTAGCCATGTTGGTCCCAGGGCATTAGAGAAACAAGGTGAGTGAAGTAATATCTTTTATTGGACCAACTTCTGTTCAAATCATGTATTTAGCAGTGACACTGTTAATTTCCCTGAGCTGAAGTATAGTTCTGTGTGGTTTGAAAGCCTGTCTTAGTTCATCCACCTTGTCTCATGCATCTTATGAAGTGTTTTTTACCCAGGAAAGCTTATGCCCAAATAAATCTGTTAATCATTAAGGTGTCACAAGACTACTCATTGTTTTCACCCATCTTGTCGGACTAATGCTTCATATCTGACATCCAACAACTTTCAAACAGATCTTAGAAGAATAATTTCATAAAGCATCATATGAATTCATTAATTTAACAAATACAGCCCATCTATCTAGTGAGCAACATAGTTTTAGACAGTGTTCCCTCTAACATTTTTTATCCATGGGCGGGTTGAATTTTCTTTTGGGCGGATTGAAATTTCTTATGTGCACCACCTATATTGACATAGTCTGTGGATGTGCACCGTCCATACAAACCACACACACACACACACACACACACACACAGATTTTAAGCTGTCCATATGTGTGGAAGAAAATATATTAAAATAAGAGAAAATATAGTTAACGAGGAGCAATGCTTACAATATTTAATATGAAATCAAATAAAGAAAATTAACACTACACTGGGAGTACATGTATCATCATCCTTTCTAACAACTCAAGCTAGTAAACACACTGAAATGCATATTATCCACACATAGCTCAGCTTTAAGATGCTAAACAAATCAATGAGTCAACTAGAAATAGTATTTGCAAGGAGAGCACGACTAATACAATATTTACTGACACTGGAAAGGAGAGTAAAAGGCATTCACTAAGGCTTAAATAGTTTCTCTGGGGAATGTTTAGGATCCATGCTGTAAAAACAGATGAAAGTTCTGGTTTGAAATTGTCACCTTGTGTGTATCACCAACTCAAAGACACAGAGAGGTAGCCGTGTTAGTCTTTAACTGAAAAAACAACGAATAGTCCTGCATAACCTTAGAGTATGTCTACATTACCACCCTAGTTCGAACTAGGGTGGTTAATGTAGTCATACGGAGTTGCAAATGAAGCCCGGGATTTGAATTTCCCAGGCTTCATTTGCATAAAGCCGGGCGGCGCCATTTTTAAATGTGCGCTAGTGCGGACTCCGTGCCGTGCGGCTACACGCGGCATGGACTAGGTAGTTCGGACTAGGAAGCCTAGTCCAAACTACCTAGTCCATGCCGCGTGACTACACGCGGCACGGAGTACGCACTAGCGGACATTTAAAAATGGCGCCGCCCGGCTTTATGCAAATGAAGCACGGGAAATTCAAATCCCGGGCTTCATTTGCAACTCCATATGACTACATTAACCACCCTAGTTCGAAATAGGGTGGTAGTGTAGACATACCCTCAGAGACTAACAAAACTCAAAGAGTAGAAGCCAAAAAAGAAATTAACACAGGGTTTGTAGACAGATGCATGTTTCAAAGAGCTTACAAATAAGGTTTCATCCTACAAAACAACTCTCATAGGAGCCAGAACTCTACCACATACCAAAGATCTGGCCTTAATGCAATACAATGTATTAATTAGTAACACAAGATTTTTTTAAAAAAATCATTAAGATCAGTGTTTTAGATATCTGCAACACTCCAAAAAATTCTGTTAAAAAATCTCTTTCTTTCTTATGTTAAGCCATCAACACCTATGCAAATTTTGTTTGAAATATAAGCATGCAAATATCCTGGCAAAAACTCACCCCATGAAGCCTGCTTCCCCCCTTCCCTGTCCCAGCCAGCCAGAGAGGACTACAGCAAGTGAGTCAGGGACATCCCAAACAAACTCCACTCCTCCACCTCACTGCACAGACACCAGCACCCACTCACCACGTTTTCCCCACCTACCCCTGTGCACTCTGCTCCCCCCAGCCCAGATGAGGTCTGGGATAAAATCTTGCTTCTCAAATTAGCAGGCACCAGTAGTCTTCTCTGTTCTAACTCCCAGCTAAAGCCCAAACAAATTATCCACACTTCCCATACCTCACAGCACAAACAAACTCCCCCCCTGCCTCTACTACATCCCAATGCCAGCCCTTCTTTCCTACTCCTACCCCATGCAGTGACATCCTTATCTCTTCTTTCCCAGGAGGCTTGAGACTGATGAGTTTCTACCTCTCCTCTTGCAGATGGGACTCTCCAAACTCACCTCTCCTCTGACTCCCCCTCAGCCAATTACTTATTCCCTCCCTCCTTCTCCTCCTCTTGCCTGCAGCCACTTACTCCCGCCTTATCTTGCTTTCTACCTGCTCTGGAAGTGGCTCAGTTTCTAGCAGGCAGCTAGCTCTTTTAGCCATTTGCTTAGCAAGACAACGTCCCGCTCCCAGCCAGTCAGCTGAACTCCTTGTCTGTGTGGGTGCTTTGAAATCCTATGTGGAACTCAGAAAACAGCTGTGCAGTTGCACAGCCATGGAGCTTACAAGAAACTTAGATCTTAGGGTGTGCATACAGTGTCCTGCAGTTTGCACCAATGGACGGCAAATAGCAGTATGCACCAAAGTACTAAGCGCCAAGTATACACTAAGGAAATTCCCCATCTGGATGTTCCAGATATGAATTTGGTACCTTTAAGTTGATGCTTGTGGTGTCCATATGGTGAAGTTGCAGTGTGGCACCCAAGTGCATGCTGCTAATCACTTTCAGCTATTGACAGTGTTATGGTAAGTGACATCATTAACCCTTCAGGTCTGTTGTAAATGGGATATAACTGCTACTGATCAGATCAGAGGGAGTGATCAAAAGCTCACTGAAATGGATGGAAAGACTCTTGTTATCTTCAGTGTGATTTGGATTAGGCCTGAAATAATAGAGTCTGACTTCACTGAATGAATTACACATCATAGATTCACAGATCCCAAGGCCAGAACAGATCATAGTGATTATCTAGTCTGGCTTTTGGTATAACACATTCGTTCATGAGCTCTGTGCTAGAACCCTGAACCCTTAATCACATAAATAGTACAAATGACTATATATAAGGTTTGGCAAGACTGAGCCCTTTAATACCTACTGATTTATAACACATTCAGCAATTCTGTGACATACATGTAACTATTAACAGTGAGTAGCAAAGCATTTTAAATGTAAAAATTACAGTAAATATTCAATACATTTGAAGTCATTAACAGGATAGATAGAATTTTAAACTCTACATATATAGTCAGACTAAATATAGAAAAATCAGTCCTTCCTTGACTTGCCTGCCGCAACCAGGCTTTTCCTTTTCCACTAAAATAACTAATAATATCCCAACCCCCTCCAAAAAAAAAAAGAAAAGGGATATGACTACCTCTGTCCATGTTGGTCCTATAATTTAAAACCAGCATTCTGAACTCTTGCAGAAGCAATAGAACCCAAAACTAAGCTCTGGGCAGGAAACTAAGTAGAATAAAAACTGATTTGTAAATATTTGGGTTTGAAATGTATTTATACTTTGAAAACTGAACAGACTCCTATTTCATGCACCTAACTGCATGCTTATAATGTATTTATTTTAGTTAGTATGTATTTTAACTAACCTAGGACCAGCAAGGAAGTCATGATTGTGGAACAAAAAACAGCACTGACCCCAGAAGGAAAGGTCACCAACAATGGAGCAGAGGCTGTGATGCAAGATGTAGGAGCCACAACTTTGAAGAAAGCACAAGCCAAAGACCAAATATTTTCCCAGATTGGGCACTAGAAAGAAGAAAGAAGAGGCAGACACAGGCATATACCATATAAAAAAAGCTTCGCCTGATTTTACACCTAGAGCAAGGGTTACTGGTTAGGCACTCCAAGGACAGTAGAGAATATGGGCCCTTTTTACTCAGGAAAAGGTCCCAAAGACATGAGTCCTTGAGATGCTGACGGGGCACATGAAGTAGCTGGGGGCACATTTAGGAAACTTCTCCAAAGGGTTCAAAATTGGTATGCTGCTCCAGGTGGCACTGCTCTGTTAAGCACTAGACAAAGTCTTGTTATACCTGTGGGTGCATAAAGCAGCTCATACTATACCCAGAACACCCATGGCTATCAACCAGACAAGCTGCCCTCCAAAGGGAGTGGTTATGATATTTTGGGACCTCTGTCACAGAAAGGTAGTCGATACATCCACATGAAAACAGAGTACTTCTCCACGTGAGGAGAAGCTCATCCACTGCCTGACCAAGAAGCATAAATAGTTGCTAAAGTATTTGCTGTTCACTTTGTCTTCCAATACAACACACCTTGCTCCTTGAACACTGACCAATGCTAAGGCTACACTACAAGCTTTTTCTGGAAAAGGAAATGCAAATGGAGCACTCATTTGCATATGTCACACTCTCATTTGCATTTTCTCTTCCGATCCTTTTTGAGCAAAAAAGCGCCTTGTAGATGTCACCTTTTTGCTCAAAAACCCCCTTTTGCACAAGAGCCCTCATTTTTTGAGGAAGAAGGGCTCTTGCACAAAAGGGGATTTTTGCACAAAAAGGCGCCATCTACACAACACTTTTTTGCACAAAAACCTCTTCCACAAAAAGGATCGGAAGAGAAAATGCAAATGAGAGTGTGACATATGCAAATGAGCGCTCCATTTGCATTTCTTCTTTTGGAAAAAGCTTATAGCCGTAGCCCAAGGGTGAAACTTTGAGTCAGTTTTTCCAAGAGGTATGGGGCCTGCTCAAGACAGGTAGATGAGCTGGTGGAGCTTCTGAACTACACACTAACAGCTGTTGTCATTCTTTGTAGATGCCAATCAACATAACTTGGACAGCTTGCTTTCCTGTGTCATGAATGCCGGCAGGAGTAGTGTGCAGTCATCCACAGAATACACACTACATATGGTGATGTTTGGGTGACTAGTCTCCCAGTAGAATTGGCGGATAAGCAGATGTGATAGAAGGGTATGCTAATCCCACAGATTACCTAACACTGTTGGCAGCATTTGCAGCACTCTCTGCCAAGCACTAAAGCATTAACAACATAGGGCCACCCAAAAGGAACACTATGATTTAATAACACCTGTCCAGATGTACCAGGAGGGCGATCACAGAAAAAAGAGGGGTTTGAGTGCTAAATTGCAACAGAAGTACAAGAGCCCACACAGGATGATCAACCAGGTGCACTGTGAACTATCCCCTCTCCTGGGGAATGGGAAAGGGAACAGATTTATCATACACTACAACCGGCTAAATCTTTGCCTGGGTCCTGAGCAAATAAGACCATCTTATTATGGTTAAGAGAACCCCAATAAGTGAAGAGGTCAAGTCCCAAGGCATCAAAAAGGACCAGGATAAGCTGGTCATTGGCCTATGTATTATCAAACATGGCCAAATCCTGATATGACAGATCCGAGCTACACTGCAATTGGTCCCTTGCATCTTAGGGATTTGAACGAGAGCATTACTGAGCAGGCCTACTAATCACAAAAGCTTCAGGCTTCTGCTATATAGACAAGGGTCTTCTTCATGATGTAGGTTGATACAGCCACAGGACAGGTCTGCTTGTGGAATCTTGTGAAATCAAGTGGCATAGGTAGGAAATGAACACAGGTTTTCTGAGGCCTAGAAAACCTGTGTTCTTTTTCTACCTCTGCCACTTGCCCCTTGACCTTGGGCAAGGCATTTCCCCCCAGGTAGCTTAGTTTCCCCATTTCTAAAATTGGGATCGCTTGATGGTTACCTATTCTGTTTGTTCCTTCTGGGGCACCTGTCATTGGCAGCTGTCAGAAGACAGGATACTGGGCTAGTTGGACCTTTGGTCTGACCCAGTATGGCCATTCTTATGCTTTATGTGACAATGATATTGATGACAGCAAGCATTTCCTTTGTGATGTACTGGCACACAGTGATCCACAACAGCCAGGTATTATTAGCTGGTTACCATCCATCCTGTGCACTGAAGAAGGCAGGGGTCCTGTAGAAAAATTGAGAGAGATCATGTAATTAAAGACTGTATTGTAACACATGTGTCCAAAGAGGCCAAATTAAGATTGCACGGGCTACCTTAATTCTGTTATTTCCTAATTTTTGAGCACCTGACTTAATAACTAATTAATGTTCTTTTAACATAGGCAGTGTATGTCATTAAGTTATACAGTGTATTTAACAGCAGAAATAGTAACTGAATAACCAAATAAATGTTTCTGTGAAAAATTTATCTTCTGAATTCCCAAGAATGTTCCCTTCTGATGTTTGGATGTGAGGGCAAAGAGCAGAAAACATCCCTCCTACTCAACCACCATCAAAAGCCCCATTAAATGCCACAATTGGAGTGTAACAATCATGGCTAATATTACGCTAGCCCAACAGCTTGGCTACATCTTACCACTGCTAGACTGGCATGATTTTCCGGAAATGCTTTTAACGGAAAAGTTTTCCATTAAAAGCATTTTCGGAACAGAGCATCTAGATTGGCACGGACGCTTTTCTGCAAAAGCACTTTTTGCGGAAAAGCGTCCATGCCAATCTAGATATGCTTTTCCGCAAAAAAGCCCCGATCGCCATTTTCGTGATCAGGGATTTTTTGCGGAAAACAAATCTGGGCTGTCTACACTGGCCCTTTTGCACAAAAGGACTTTTGCCTGAATGGGAGCAGCATAGTATTTCCGCAATAACACTGACAATCTTACATGAGATCGTCAGTGCTTTTGCGGAAATTCAAGCGGCCAGTGTAGACAGCTGGCAAGTTTTTTCGGAAAAGCGGCTGATTTTCTGGAAAAACTGGCCAGTCTAGTCACAGCCCTTGGGTAAAGTGTGGAACCTTGACATGAGAGGGCAACATCTCACTAGAAAGGATAGTAGCCAGCACTTGGAAAATGCTGTCATGTTTTAAGTAGCACCTTCCTTTCCTCAGTTTGCAGCATTTTACTAATTTCCTACAAAGCAGCATTGCTAGAGATGTGAGACATCAGCTGCGAAGTATTTCTGTAGTGGTAAGGGCACATGGCTTATTATATAAAAGAGCATTTTTAAAGTACATTGTGGGGAATTGTTGGATTGCCTTGGCAAGGAAGATATTTGTGCAGGAGTGAGATTGCTGCAGAAGTATCTATAAGGAACCAATTAGCATAACTGAAGACTCCCCCCCAAAAAAATTATCATGCATCAAAAACTACTAAATTTTTGACATTAACAGATAAAAGAAAAGATCATGAGCCTAAACTTTAACATTCCTGGTTTTAGATAAAATGAGTGACATATTAAACTTACACAACTGAAAGAGTCCGCCTAGAGTGACATATTAAACTTTCGTGCATTTAGTTCCTTCTGCTCACTCTCGGCATGTCTACACTACAAAGTTAATTCGAACTAACAGCCGTTAGATCGAATTAACTTTAATAGGGGCTACATATGCAAACCGCTAGTTTGAATTTAAATCGAACTAGCGGAGCGCTTAATTTGAACTAGGTAAACCTCATTCTACGAGGAGTAACGCCTAGTTCGAATTAAGTAGTTCAAATTAAGGGCTGTGTAGCCACTTAATTCGAACTAGTGGGAGGCTAGCCCTTCCCAGGTTGCCCTGGTGGCCACTCTGGGCCAAACCAGGGAAACTCTTCTGCTCCCTTCTCGGCCCCAGAGCCCTTAAAGGGGCACAGTCTGGCTACAGTGCTCGTGCCAGTTGCAAGCCTGCCAGCACCCAGCCAGCAGACCCAGCACCTGGCACAGCATGAGCCAGCCACCCGCTGCCACCCAGCCCTCTGCTTTTCCCAGGACCAGGCTGGCAGCTCCCAGGAGCCCGCCCAGGACCACAAGAGGCGGGCGCCCACCTGGTCTAGTGCGGAGATCGTGGACCTCATCGAGGTTTGGGGGGAGGCCTCCAACATCCACAATCTCTGCATTAGGCACAGGAAAGCGGCCATCTAGGGATAGCTGCCAGCCTGGCCACCAAAGGCCACATGCGAACCCAGGAGCAGGTTTGCATGAAAATCAAGTTGGTCCAATGAGACCTCCAACCCTGAGCTTAGAACATAAGAACATAAGAATGGCCATACTGAGTCAGACCAAAGGTCCATCTAGCCCAGTAGCCTGTCTGCCAACAGCGGCCAGCACCAGGTACCCCGGAGGGGATAGACTGAAGACAATGACCAAGCAATTTGTCTCGTGCCATCCATCTCCAGCCTTCCACAAACAGAGGCCAGGGACACCATTCCTACCCCCTGGCTAATAGCACTCCATGGATCCAACCTCCATGAATTTATCTAACGTCTCTTTAAACTCTGTTATAGTTCTAGCCTTCACAGCCTCCTGTGGCAAGGAGTTCCACAGGTTGACTATGCGCTGTGTGAAGAAGAAATTTCTTTTATTAGTTTGAAGCCTGCTACCCATCAATTTAATTTCGTGTCCTCTAGTCCTTCTATTATGGGAACTAATGAAGAACTTTTCTTTATTCACCCTCTCCACACCACTCATGCTTTTATAGACCTCTATCATATCCCCCCTCAGTCTCCTCTTTTCTAAGCTGAAAAGTCCCAGTCTCTTTAGCCTCTCTTCATATGGGACCTGTTCCAAACCCCTAATCATTGTAGTTGCCCTTTTCTGAACCCTTTCCAAGGCCAAAATATCTTTGAGGTGAGGAGACCACATCTGTACACAGTACTGAAGATATGGCGTACCATAGTTTTATACTTCCCCTCCTCCTTCTTCCCCTGGCTTCCCCATTCCAGCTCCCTTCTCCCAGGTTTCCACCTCCCTTCTCCCACTCTCTCTCTTCCCCTCTCCCACCTCCTTTTCCCAGTCTCCCCAGAGGTTAATTCCCCCCCCCCCAGTTTTGTTAAATAAAGAGAGTTTCTATTTTTGAACACACATGTCCTTTATTTTTTACATCAGGAAGGGGGGCTAGGGAGGAGTAAGTGGAAGGAGGTGAGGGAGGAATGGGGCACGAGCCCCTGATGGGGAGAACTGGGGTGGCCCTGCAGGCTCCTCGAGGTGGAAGCCCTCCTGCAGGGCCTCCTGGATCCTGACAGCCCCCCGATTGACCCCCTCGGATGGCAGCCTGCGGCAAGTGCAGCCGGGCTGACGGCCGAGTGCTGTGATGTGCCAAGTGTGGGCACTCCAAGACAGGTCTTCTTTGCTGTCCTTCATTGAGTTAGACAAGCAAGTGGGGAACCCTGAGAACTGTCTGTCCGGATTGGGGGTCGGGTCCCTTTAAGCACAGCCCTTAGCTAGCCTGAGGCAGCAGCTCCACACACTAAGTCCTAACCTGATGCCCTGCCTGCACTGGTTCTGGCCAGCCTTAACTTCGGTTCAGGGTTCACTCAATGTGGACATGCTCAATGTGGAATTAGCAAAACACTAATTCGAATTAGTTTTTAGGTCTAGATGCACTAATTCGAATTAGCTTATTTAGAATTAACTAATTCGAATTAAGTTATTTCGAATTAGTGCTGTAGTGTAGACATACCCTCTCAAACACTTGGATATCGCAGCAGTCTTTTCTTTGGCTTAGCTGCACGGGGTGCAGATTCCTTTGAAGCTAGTTAGTGCCTTTCCAGGCATCAAATGTAGTGGGTGCTTTTACCTTTGAAAAGATTTTACAACTCTGAATACAGGTAGATATTCTCTTGTCTTGGTGTGGAAACTACTGATAGCAACATTGTACTTTCCCACTGCCTCACCTCAGGGCTTACTGCACTGCCCTTGCAGCAATTCATGCCTCTCTGGGTTTACGTTTAAGATTAATGCCATTGTAAGGGATACACAAAGCAATGCAAACAGTAAATCACACTTCAAAAGTTTACAGTTACATACCCTGTAACCTACACAATCACATTACCATAGCATCCAAGCACCTCACAAAGCTTCCAAACGTCTATGGGCTAGATAAGTATTAGCTTACATAGACAGACACAAGTAACTTACCCGTGGCCACAAAGAGTCTGTATCAGGCTTCAGAAATGAACCTAGATCTCTTCCTTCCACCATTGTTTCCTACAATTAATATTAACATGGACTGTCATAGAATCGTAGTAATGGAAAGCTGGAAAGAACCCTAGCAACCATCTAGATCTGACATACCTCTCTAGTGCCAGGAGGAGCCATTGCTCCCAGGGGGCATGACAATGGGACCAGCTGCACTTCACCCCTTCCCTTAGGTCCAGCACTGGGACTGAGGGCTAGCAGTTTGGGGCAGGCAGACTACTTACCTAGGCCGGTGTCAGGTATGGAAGTGAGCCTCAGAACTGCATGGAGAGGTGCTCTGGTGCCAATTCAAAGGGGCTTAGAGTTCCAGCCACCACCACTGCCGCAGTAGTGGTAGTGGTGAGAGCCCTGATCCTCTTTGAATCTCTGGAATCCATGGGGCAATTGCCCCCCTTGTCAGCAGGTCTGAGTCTGACACACAGGAGTGTTGATGGACTCCGTTGTATTTCCATGACCTGGAACACTGGGGTGTAGCAACAATTGATTAACATTTTGTAGATGTAAAGCACAATAAATATGCTCCATATTATTAATATTTACCAGAGCATAAGCTGGAAGTCTGACAATTTAGATATGAAGGTCAAAACGGAATTACAATATCAATAGAAAAGAGAGTTCCAGAGCCCCTGGAATCAAGAATCCTTTGGTGCCAGTAGGAATACAAGGAAACCCATCTGCGGGGCTCTGCAATGAACTCTTTATTTATGCTTGACAGATCTTTAAAAAAAAAAGGAAACTGTAGGAGTTTGTAGATAGTTATAAGGTAAGAACAGCAGATGTGTACAGAGCTTTACTCCTGGGAGTCTGATTGCAACGTTGGCTATCCTTCTATAGGAACTGGAAACAGTTACTCGTGGGGTTTGATTTAATTGTCAACGATGCATTCCTAAACCTGGTACTTTCTGCAATCAAGTGTTAACAATACATAAATAAGTGCTGTCATGAAACAAAGGTAGATCCAAATAGAACACCACTGAAGGAAGTGAGATGGAACAAATAAATATCTGCTACATTTTCTGCAAAATAGGCTAAATAAAGTGTTTGACAGAAAAGGTACATTAGTGATATTTCTTCATTTAACAAAATTTGAGGCCATACCTCTATGACTCTAACAGCATTTCTGTGAAGAAGGGCCAGGGACTATTTGACGTTTGATAGTAAATTTCAGCTGGCATGGCCAATTCAGTATGCCACAGTGCACTGTCATAATTCATATCTAAAATGTGTGAGGTAAGATATCAATGGAAAGCTAATAACATACAGATCATTAATACTATTGTATGATACATGTATATAGGACAAATACAAAATTACAAACATATTGGAAATTATGTTATGAAAGGGTGTTTGCCAGAGGGGGTTAAAGTTACCCTACCTTAGACAAAGGAATGTGGGGTTCTTTCACCTTGCTGGTACTTCCAAGGGATGGTTACAAGACAGTGGAAAAGCACATTGCATAGAAGGTAAACAAGACCAGCAAGCCAATAAAAGGAGGAGATAACCACTCCGCATCAAGACAAGAGAGGGGGATTACAGGAAACAGATGAATTTGCATTTTAGCACACACCGGCCAGGGGAAGAAAGAACTCCATGTTGCCCTTCTCACAGGAGGGGGTAATTTTCAGAAGAATCCATTTCAAAGGTTCCCTGGACTACACAAGAAAGGGGCAAAGAACCATAAGGTATCTTTCAGGTAGAAAAACAAAGGATCCAAGCCCTTTGGAAGTTTTGGGGGGAAAACTTGAACAGAGGGGTAGTCAACCATCTTGCTGGAAGGTACATAGGTAAGGAGACAACCTTGAACAAAGGCTGTAGCATGTTGTGTTAAATCTTAGCCAATAGAAAGTGGTTTTCATTTTTGATTTGCACATATCTACTTCTTACTCTCCTTTATACTTGAAGTTGCTTCAAATCTTATATCCTTTTGTTAATGAATACTATTATTGGTCCAGGAGAGGGCTGGATGTAGCAGAGTCCATGGTTTTGGGAAAATTCAGGACTGCTGGTCCTGTTCGGGTCATCTTGCCAGGTTAACAAAGGTTGGTGGAAGCTAGAGCAAGGCAGTGGTGTAACAAGCAGGTGGCTGTAAGCAGAGCTGCTCAGTCAGAGCTGCTTATCTCAGACACTTGGGGCATGTTTGTACACTGGCTGGAGGCAGCAGAGCAGTTTGTGGCATTCAAAGCTGCAGGGCAAAGCAGTGACACTAAGCGTCACTGTTTTGGGTTGTGCCCCAGAACATGACAACCTCCATTGTGTTTAAACAGCAGTTGCTGGAATCCAGAAAAAAAACAAAAACAGAAAAAAGTTCCCGTCTGTGGTCAGTTATCAGTTTCGAAAGCAAAAAAATAAGCCATGCTTTATACACTTTATAATAGGTCCTAGTGAGCCAAATCATACATAATAGCCAGAAACTTAAAGTTTTTGCTTTTTCAGTGCCCAAATCACTCCTGCTGCACAGAATGTTAATAGGGACAATATTTCCTAATTACCATTTAATAGACAATAGGTAATACAGTGATTATTATTTTCCCTCTTTCTACTCATGTGAGTTATCATTTCTCTCCTTATTTCTCGCCTCTCCTTACCATCTTTGTCTTATTGTTCCCCTAATTTTCTCTCCTTTTTTCTATCATCTTCATGATTTCCCCTGCCCCTTCCTGCGTCTGTTCCCTTCTCTCTTTCCTTAGTGCTCTCTTAGGCTACATCTACACTGCAGCACTATTTTGGGATACAGTAGGTATCTTGAAATAGCTATCCCACATTTTAACAACAAACCCGTTATTTTGAAATATAATGGGCTTGCTATTCTGAGGAGTAAGGGACGTTTTGGAATAGTGGGTTATTTCAAAATTTGGCACGTATAGACAGTGCCAAATTACAAAATAAGCTATTTTAAAATTGACTCAAAATAAGCTATGCAATTTGCATAGCTCAAATTGAATAGCTTATTTTGAGCTATGGGTGCAGTGTAGATGTAGCCTTAATGGTTTCTTTCCCATTCTTTAGCTTCTTCCACAGCCTAGTTTCTGGTTTACTCCTCTTCCTATACCGCATGCTCATTTCCACATACTCTCCACTGGTCTCTGAACGCTGCTCACCCTTGTGCTGAGCTCTGCAGCCCCCAACTGTTTATTTGTCTTCTTATTTGTGCTGGATTCTAAATGCAGGCTGGTTCTTTTTTGAACAAGATTCACTTATACGTGGTAATAAGATCTCTATGTAGAACCTTGCTTTGCCTTCAGCTACTGTTGCTTATTATTTAGATTTCCCTTACCAAAAAATAGACAGAAACTGGGGGAAATTAATGGAATGTAACATAATAACCTAAGAAATTATAGTGAAGAGCAATTTGTGCTCCATAAAATATTTGAATCATAGAACCATAAAGTTAGAAGCAACTTCAATGGTCATCTAGTTCAACCTTCTTCCAGGACTCAGGGATTTGGTGGTGCACATTTTGGTGGTAGTATCCACTGCCACAGATTTCCCATGTGTAACTAGCACTTCTAGAGCAGGGCCACAAGCACAGACTGGTAGCATTGGTTCACATTATCATGTTGACCTGGGATGACCAGCAGTGGATCCAGAACTTTGACATGAAGAAGCACATTTTCCTGATCCTGTGGACAAGCAGCTTGCACCTACCCTCCATTGTCAGTACACATATGGGATAGAAGTCAGACATGTCCAGTAGGGTATGTCTACACTACAAAGTTAATTCGAACTAACAGACGTTAGTTCGAATTAACTTTGATAGGCGCTACACTAGCGCTCCGCTCGTTTGAACTTAATTCGAACTAGCGGCGCGCTTAATTCAAACTAGGTAAACCTCATTTTTCGAGGACTAAGCCTAGTTCGAATTAGCTAGTTTGAATTAAGGGCTGTGTAGCCACTTATTTCGAACTAGTGGGAGGCTAGCCCTTCCCAGGTTCCCCTGGTGGCCACTCTGGCCAACACCAGGGAAACTCTTCTGCCCCCCTCCCAGCCCCGGAGCCCTTAAAGGGGCACGGGATGGCTACAGTGTTTGTGCCAGTTGCAAGCCTGCCAACACCCAGCCAGCAGACCCTGCACCTGGCACAAGATGAGCCAGGCACCTGCTGCCACCCAGCCCTCCCCCTCTTCCTGGTACCAGGCTGGCGGCTCCCAGGAGCCTGCCCGGGGCCGCAAGAGGCGGGCGCCCGTTTGCTCAAGTGCAGAGATCGTGGAGCTCATCGAAGTTTGGGGGGAAGCCTCCAATGTCCACGATCTCCGCACTAGCCACAGGAACGCGGCTGTCTACGGCCACATGGCTGAGAGCCTGGCCGCCAGAGGCCACCAGCGGACCTGGGAGCAGGTCCGCTACAAAATTAAGGACCTGCGGCAGGCCTACTCCCGGGCCTGCCAGCCAGGGGCCAACCCGGAGGCATGCCCCCACTTTCAGGCCCTGGACTGCATCCTGGGGGCTCACGCCGTCCCTGCCCCCCGGGTGGTGATCAACCCCGGGGTAGAGGGCCCCGTCCCGGACACGGAGGAGGAGGACGCCGAGAGCCAGGAGCCTGCCGGGAGCCTGCCCAGGACCCAGGACCCCTGGGGAACCCCACAAACCACATCACCTGTGTTGTCCGAGGCCGGGGTGGGCTCCACATGTGAGTACCATCATGCTCCCCTTATGTGTACGGGGTGTGGGAGGAGAGGGAGCCCAGGGACCGTGCGCCTGGGCCTTGCCCACCATGTAGCAGCAGCTGAATGTCATGCAGGGGCCTTGGCCTTGCAGTGGGGGGCTGGGTTTCACCCACCTTGTCCCCAGGGAGAATTGACCGCTGCTCTTGTTTCACCACAGCCGCAGCACCTGGGACTGCAGGGTGCACCACCCCGCCTGCAACAGCCACCCTCACCGAGGCCAGCAGGCGTGCCAGGAATGAGGAGGAGTACCAGCGGCGGCACCTCCGGTTCCTGGAGCACCAGCTCTGCACCCAGGACCACTGGGTCCAGGAGGACCTTTGGCTGCACCAGCGGAGCTTGGAGGCACTGGAGGAGTAGGGCCGTGCCCTCAGAGGCCACCTCCAGACCCTGGTCGACCAGTTCCTGCCTCCTCCTGCTCCAGCTCCTGCGGCTGCCCCAGCTCTCGCTCTTCCTCCTGCCTCTGCTGCCCCTGCTCCCCCTCCCGCCTCCTCCGCACCCCCCGTCCCTCCTGCCCCAACCTCCACACTCAGGGTATGTCTACAATACCCCCCTAGTTCGAACTGGGGAGGGGGGGTAATGTAGTCATACGGAGTTGCAAATGAAGCCCGGGATTTGAATTTCCCGGGCTTCATTTGCATAAAGCCGGCCGGCGCCATTTTTAAATGCCGGCTAGGTCGGACCCCGTGCCACGCGGCTACACGTGGCATGGACTAGCTAGTTCGGATTAGGCTTCCTAACAATTATAATTGTTATAAATAGAGCCTGTTTCAACTCTAATGCTAGGAGATTCCACATACTCTCCACTGCCATGGTTTTTGAAATCATTCCCTGAGTCCAGAGGCCTTCTGTGCACTGCACAATGATTGATAGGTAAAAGAAAAATCTTTTCACTTGAAGTGGACTTTTGAAACTTTAGAAACTACTGAACTTCAGGACTGTGGAACCAGAAAGTATTCCTGTCATTTCTGGGGCAGGATCTCACAAGGAAAATCAGGAATGCCTTGTGAACCTAGATGATGGGTTTGCAAGGTGAGATGAATAAGAGATAAATGGAGTACTACAGTTGTCCCACACTTTCTGGGGTTCCTGCAGCCTGTGAATTAAATACAGTTTGTTTTGATTTGCAAAAAGACATTTATATGATATATATTTAAATAACAATTAAAGCACCTTATAAGTAGACCAGCTGCCAGCAGAAGCTAAATACAAAACAAAAAAAACCAAAAAAACAACGACCCCACCATCAACTGCAGAACAAACAACAGAAGCAACAAAAGTCCGAAATTGCCAACCAACATATATAGAGTAACTATTGCAGTCTCTCTGGTAATGGAATTGTGTGTCCTCTGCTCATCTATTTTCCTTGTCCCCTTGTCCACTTTGCACATGTGGGTAGACGGGGTGGGCTTGTCTTGGGTATATCTGACTGTTCTATGAACTGTTCATTACTTGGGTTGTAGGCCAGTCAACCCCAAAATTATCCATTGGCTGCAGGACATGGTACTGTGCTGGGGAACATTGGTCTTACATGGTAGCTGGAATTTCAGGTGGCAGTGGAACAAGTACTAGGGCCTGTAGCCTGGTGACTACAAGAGTGAGGGACTGCTCAAAAATTTATTTTTGTATCCTATGTCCTTCCCCTTCAAATTTCCAGGAACTGAGCAACCATTCTCTCCTCAAACTGGGTTGTCTCCTTGTTCCTCTACAAATTCCTCTCTGACCTCTCTCTCTAGAATTCCAGCTGCTCATGCACTTTGACCAAAGTGCATTTCATTCCTGACTTTCTTCCTTCTCCCACATAGGCTGAGTGGCCACTCCCTCAGTCTTCTGGTTCTTTTCTTCAACTGACTGTCATCTAGACAGTAAAGGTGTTTGGTTTAAAAACAAGTCAGAGCCCAAAATTTGCTATGCTGTATAGATGCAACCTTGAAGTCAATGAGTGTCTTTCAACTGATTCCAATTGGCTTTAGATCAGCATTTCCCTCCCTGTTTCCTATGGGATTTTTTATTGAGGTACGTTAACATGTTTTATTTTGTGAAGTGGTGAGGTGTGACTGCATGATGAATTCACAGATACTATTTTTATGGATGACGTCATTCATGCTATATGTGTTAAGTATTTCCCCCACTTACAATACCAAAAACAAAACCCAGACAAAAGTATGTCAGAGCTCTGCCAGAGCATTCGATAATCCTCAGGAACTTTTACAAGCTGTTTGAGCATTCTGCATATTCTTCTGACCTTTCCTTGTCACAAACAGCAGCTGCATTATTACATCCATGCTGACAGCTTCAGTCCGCTTTTTACAGCTGCTGTCATTTTGCCAACAGCTTTCCATAATTCTTCAAAGAAATGCCTCATTTTAAAACCAAATTACTACAGTTGGTCCAAAGTTAGTTCTTTGAGCTCATTCAAGGTCTGGTGTGTGAATTGGAGATGGAGGGAATGTAGAACCATGGATAGCCTAAATTATTTCCCAAAATCATTATGGCTATGTCTAGACTGCATCCCTCTTCCGTAAAAAGGGATGCAAATTAGACACATCGCAATTGCAAATAAAGCGGGGATTTAAATCCCCCCCGCTTCATTTGCATAAACATGGCTGCCGCTTTTTTCCGGCTTGGAGCTTTGCCGGAAAAAAGCACCAGTCTAGATGGGGATCTTTTGGAAAATAAAGCCTTTTCTGAAAGATCCCTTATTCCTCTTAAAATAAGGAATAAGGGATCTTTCGGAAAAGGCTTTATTTTCCGAAAGATCCGCTTCTAGACTGGTGCTTTTTTCCGGCAAAGCTCCGAGCTGGAAAAAAGCGGCAGCCATGTTTATGCAAATGAAGCAGGGGGGATTTAAATCCCCGCTTCATTTGCAATTGCGATGTGTCTAATTTGCATCCCTTTTGCGGAAAAGGGATGCAGTCTAGACACAGCCTGTAGGTGCATCTACACTGCAGGTCTTAACTTGAATTAAGCTATGCAAATTGAGCTAAGTCAATTGCATGGCTTATTTTGAAATAGCTTACTTCGAGTTTTGGTGCTGTCTACACAGAGCTTATTTCAAAATAGAACACTCTTCCTCTGACTCCCCTTACTCCTCGTACAATGAGGGTTACAGGAGTCAGAGTAAGAAGTCCTCCAGTTTGATGGTATTTTGACATTTTGAAATAACTGCCTGCTGTGTAGACATGGACTAAGTTAGCTCGAAATAATGCTAGTTATTTCGAAATAATGTTGCTGTGTAGACATACTTTATATTTAGCTAGAAATAAGGTAATAGAGCAGAAAAGTGGTCAAATTTTACAGAGATACAAAGCACTCACATTCTGTAACTAATTGTATATAACAAGAATGGGTAGAAGCACCATCTATAAGATTGCTTAACACTTAACTAAAGTCATAGAGAGAATGAAAGCAATCTGAAGCACACTGCCCCACCACTGAATATTTCAGCCCAAACAACTAAAACCTGGCAGAGTTATAAGCAACTGAATAAGGGTCTTTCAATAGGAAGCATTAGGGCAACTTCAATAGTCTAAATACAAATAATCTAATACAATTATAGAAGTGTTAAAGCTCAGGCAAAATAATGGTCAAAACCACTAGGTTTATGTGAAAGCAACAAAGCAAAAAGAGAATCTGTGATCTGGTCATTTCTGAGCTCAGGGGAAACCACCACCCGGTTTCTAGTCAAGTGTAAGAAAACAAAAAGTCTTTTATTTAAGAAATCAGCCCATCAGGCTGGTCACCATCTGCTACAGACTTACTCAACACCAGCAAATATGCCACTGAACACATCAGACAATAGACACACAACAAGTTTCCCTTTCTTCAGAATGGTCTTGGCAGGCAGCTGTCTCCCAAGCTACTGCTGCCCCTAGCCAGGCCTCCCTCAAAGAATGGAGCTGGAGATTCATTTTTGTAACATGGCATTCCACATGCTCTATGAAAATAAGTTCATGACATGAATATGACATAGCTGAGATATTCTTTAGCGAAGATGGCTCGTGTAAGATATCACTGGAAGGCTGTGTCTAGACTGGCAAGTTTTTCCACAAAAGCATCTGCTTTTGCAGAAAAACTTGCCAGCTGTCTACACTGGCCGCTTGAATTTCCGCAAGAACACTGACGATCTCATGTAAGAAATCAGTGCTTCTTGCGGAAATACTATTCTGTTCCTGTTCGGGCAAAAGTCCTTTTGAGCAAAAGCTTTTGCGCAAAAGGGCCAGTGTAGACAGCTCAGATTTGTTTTGCACAAAACAGCCCTGATCGCGAAACTGGCGATCGGGGCTTTTTTGTGCAAAAGTGCGTCTAGATTGGCCACGGATGCTTTTGCGGAAAAGCATCCGTGCCAATCTAGACGCTCTTTTCTGCAAATGCTTTTAACGGAAAACTTTTCCGTTAAAAGCATTTGCGGAAAATCATGCCAGTCTAGATGCAGCCGAAAGGTTATGATTTACTGAATAGGATTGTCACATTTGTATGCATGTAACATTTTTGTAGTTAGAGACATTGCCCTGTATTTCTTATTTACTGCTTTGTGTTGCTCCCATTACAGACACTTCAGGAGTAACAATAGAAAAGCCAGACAGGGCTAATGGCCCATCCACTAGTACAATGGACTATGAATAGGTTTGGATTTCCTATGAACCCTCCACACTGCTACTGACTTATGGACACTCTAGAATCAAGTGACATGGTCACCTGACACTAACCTGCATCTTGGACTGCTGAACTGTTCACAGGGAGGGGGCAGGGCTCAAACAAAAGATTCCACATTATGAAAATTCTGTATAAGGCGTGGAAGGAAAACAATCATGGTCTTCAGCTTGCTTCACCTCAGCCTTCCTACCCCAAAGAGCTATGTGAAAACACCTGGAAATGAAAGGATTATAACTGAAGGAAGAGAGAAGAACTACTAGACCCAGGCTTAGAGTCACCTGGCCTATAAAGGACTCTACCTGAGACCATAACTAGAGTGAGAAATTATTATTTGTAACCAGTTCTTTAGTGAATCTAGTTTAGATTGCATGCTTTGTATTATTTTCTTAGAAAATCTGCTTTGTTCTGTTTGCTACATCTTTGACCAGTTAAAATGCACCTTTTCATAATTAATAAACTTATTTAAAATAATACATGTATTTCTGGCTTATAATATAACTATATAATATAGTTTATGTAATTTCTAATGGGGTGGAGGAAAGAGGTTGTGCATGCCTTCCTTCACATGGAGGAAGAAGGTGAACTTCATATCAACTTTGGGTTTGTATCCCAAGGAAAGGGGTGAAAATCTAGATGCTGTAGAAAGTCCCTTAAACTGAGTCTTCCCAGAGCTGTTCTCAATATCTGTATTTTCTGCATCTGGGTGGGGCCTTGCCTATGATCTTAGTGCCTGGCCCAGCAAGACAGGGCTTAACGGGGGATCAGGCTGACAGAATAAGTTGACTCAGTGGTATCTCAGCGCCTCAGCTGGAATCCCAGAGGCCCCAACCCATCACAACTTTCATCCCCACAAATGGGCTGCGCTCTCTTCTTTTAATTCCTCTCTCCAAATGTGGTATCTGCCACAAGTATAGCAGAGTGAGACTTTGTAGCTCCTTAACTCAGCTAGGGTGGGGTTTGAATAACTCATTACAGTGTCAGAAGCAGAAACTGACCTCCCCTCTATGAAAGCATAGGGGAAATACATAAGCCAACACTGGGGATGATCTGAGAATGTGAAATGTGAAAATTTTAAAATAACTGAGAAAACAAAACTAGAAATAGCAAGGAATACACTGTTCCAGGGTCTGCTCATTGGTATAAGCATTTATCGATGCCATCAGGAATAATGACAATAAAAATCATCTGATGATCTCTGCAATGAGCTTTTTAAGTTTGAGAGACTTGTGTGAAAATGGGGTGCTGTGTGTAAGTCTTTAGCTGAAATAAAGTAACTGTGGCAGATGTTCATGAGGCTTTACTCCTGGGAACCCAACTGTCACACTGGTTACTCTTCTACAGGGATTAGAAACAGTCTTATGGGGATGCTTGTCAATGCTGTTGATGCATTTCTAAGCCTGATACTTTCATTAATCATGTGTTAATCAAGTATAAAATACATATTCTGTAACAAATAAGTCTCTAAAAAGAACACTGCTGAGGTAACCAAATCAGTATAAAAGACTCCTGTATTAACAAAATGTTGATGGAGGATATATTAGGAACTTTTCTAAGGAAAATTCCCTCATGTTGAAACATCAACCCCTTGAGTCCAATTACAGAAACTGAATGTAGTCTAGTTGGTGTATCTATTAGAGTACAGAGGAAGGTTACTCAGCTATTTATTTCTATTAAAATCACCATGTAGTTTTGAACAGGGGTGATTATTTTCTTCACTTCCTGTCCTGAATGGTTGAGGAGCCTTGCCAAAATGGCAGGAATCTCATTGTATCATCTGATTCCTTGAAAGACTAACTGCAATCATGGTATTTTGTCAGTATCAGAACCAGGAAAGAGATTATCTGTCTAGTTTTGAATTCAGTCTAATATCTGACTCTGATTGTGAGAGGATAAAAGACAGGAAATGATTCAGGGCTGGCTGCACATGACATTGTAGGAAATCGAAGGAAAGGGTATGTCCTCTGTCCAGCAATGAGAGAGGCAAAGGGAAAATCTGTATGGAATGACATCTACACTAATCAAAGGATTTGCTTTGGTTTTGTATTATTTGGAAATATTGTATTTTGTACAATAAACTGTGCTCCAAATTAAGGGCTTGAAATGAACTCTGGCAAGTCATTACTTCTTTCCTTGGTTGGTGAGATCCTGAAATGGAATGAGCTGAAGCTTCATTTTTTGAGTAAGTGAGAGGCTAAAATAGACACTTGCAAAGATACCTTAATCTTGTTGAGAAATTAAACTCTGAACAGGTGACTGAAATACAGAAAGAAACCCCAGTGGAATCATCCAGAACAGCAACACTAAAATCTGTCTGACTGAAATAGTTCTGAAGGCCCAGAAGCAAACAGAACTTTTAGTGCACGTGGAGCAGATCCTCAGCTGGTGTAAATTGTGATCACTCCTTTTGACTGCACCAGCTGAGGTTCTGCCTCAATGGACTTGCAACAGTATGTTTGCTCAGCTAGCCAATTACTACACTTCTTCTCTGCTATAGATGGAAATTGCCCAGTTAGGACTTTGGGGTTGTGGCACATGGATATATTTAACCTTCCATATCACAATTTGGTATTTTCTCCTACAAAAAGTACATTTACAATGCTAAAATGCTTCTGCTGGTGCTCTAGTTGTTCAGTATCTCTTTCCAGTAAAAGCATATTTATCTAGACAAATTGGGAATAACAATTATGTTAATGCCTGTTACAAAACAAGACTTCTAAGCATCTTCATTCAAGAGGTAATTGTGTGGTTCAGGAATTAAAGAGTCATCCTGTCTAAGTTTAGGCAGTGGATCTCATTTGACAAAAAATCCTTTCATTTATCAATGCAGCTAACTGGAGAATTGACCAGGAGAGCACACAGAGCAGACACTTGGCTTCTATTGAGCAGAGATGGGGTGGTTCTGAAATCTGTTGCCCAAAATAATCAAAACCTTGTCACTTGGCTGAACTAAACTGTATATATTTCACCACACTTATCCTCTGCAAGTCCTCTCAAGTGTACTCAGTATTCAATAAGAGACTATGCACATCTGCAGTTACAAAAATGAGTTTAATTGCTGATAGGGTTTTTTCCCACTAGCATTTCAACCCATCTGCATGTTACAATTACTGAAGCCTATTCTGTTTCCATCTTTTCAAGTGATATTCATTAATCCCATCTATGGCATCTCTAACATGTGGGAAATCTGCCTAGAGTAATTACAAAGTATTTCCTTTGCACTTAGTTCTGATATAAGAGCTTGGGAAGATAATGAAGGCTGATTGTAGTGCCATCATTCCATTGAGGATATGAATGATGCTGTTCAAATAACAGCTGGCTTGTTACACAAAAAATGACAGATCAGAATAATAAGCCCAACTCCTCTTTAATAGAGCATTCTGATTTGAAAGACTCAAATCACTTCTTTCAATCCTGGATATGTGGAAAAAAATAAGAAAGAAGAATGCGCACATGTACGTATGTGTATGTATACCACACATACTCTGCTCCCTGAGAAATTCCCCACTCCTCCAGACTATATACTAGAGAGGCTTAAGGTAAGAACAGCATTTTAGACTTGAAATATCCACTCTGCGAAGTAAAATATAATGTAAAGGAATTTCTGAATCTTGACTGATTTAAAATGAGCATTTGGGAATATAACATACAATAGAGAAATACATTGTATCTAAATCTAATGTATGAAGGGAGCTGCATAGTATAATACTGCTATGCATCTATGTAGTGTTCAAATGATTCTGGTATGTTTCATAAAAAGTCTGAAATCTTTAATGTCCACATAAAATAGGGAAGACCTCATTTTTAACTATTTCATTTGAAAACCCACCTGCAGTAAGCAGAATAGAGCTCAGTTCTTACCTTGAGAAGCTGAAGGTTTGACTTACCTTTATCCTTAGGCTATGTCTACACTGGCACCCGTTTCCAGAAAAGGGATGCTAATGTAGCACGTTGGAATAGGCAAATCCGCGGGGGATTTAAATATCCCCCACGGCATTTGCATTAACATGGCTGCCGCTTTTTTCCGGCTTGGGGAAAAGCCGGAGAAAAGCGCCAGTCTAGATGTTATTCTCTGGAAAATAAAGCCTTTTCTGGAGGATTTCTTATTCCTACTTGAAATCCTCCGGAAAAGGCTTTATTTTCTGGAGAATAATGTCTAGACTGGTGCTTTTCTCCGGCTTTTCCCCAAGCCGGAAAAAAGCAGCAGCCATGTTAATGCAAATGCCGCGGGGGATATTTAAATCCCCCGCAGATTTGCCTATTCCAACGTGCTACATTAACATCCCTTTTCTGGAAGGGATGCCAGTATAGACACAGCCTTAGGGTTTAAAAATATAGTCAAAGAGAGCCTTTCAGACTTTACGCTTAGACCTCTAAGCCATACTGATAAGGAAAAGATAATAGGATCACTGAACTGCAGCAGCCATTGCTAGATGGAATTTGGAACAAGAATAGTCAAGAACATGAGTGAAGTTACACCTCTGTGTAAGTTTCCAAATAAATATTTCTTGGAACTATCCAAGGAAAAGCTCATCAGTCATGAACTATTTGCCTGAGGGTATGGCTAGACTGCGAGGATCTATTGGAAAAAGACACAAAATGCACACCGTATTTGTGTATTTTTTCTGATACTTTTGTCAGAAGAGGCTTTTTTGAAATTTGGCCTGTCTAGACTGAGCCAAATTTTGGAGAAAAAAAACCTTTTGGAAGCCCCCTTCTTCCTCATAGAACGAGGAATATAAGGGCTTCCAAAAGAGAGCATTTGCTCTTCAACCAAAAAAAGCAGAAGAGCAAATGCATTCCCTGGATGTGGTGGAGTTTTTTCGGGATACCAGAGGCATCCCGAAAACCCCACACAGTCTAGCCGTACCCTGACATAAATAGTCTGAATTCATCTGGTGAATAAAATTAATACAGTTTAAGGAGCAGTTTAACATTTGACATCCCTGGATTCCCAGAAATAAGGAGAAAGACATTTGTATTCATAGGGGATCCAGCACAGAGTATATCTCATGCAGGTATAAAATAATGATTGACAAGTGCCAAGTATTAGCTAAATCCAATGATTTATGGCATTAACACAGGAAATGAAAAAATATCCTGTAAAATGGGATAATAAAGTAGTTTAAATTAAGATTATTCACGATCTGCTTCAGAAAATGTCAGAATGAAAATGTTATTTGATTCCATTAAATTGTTATTTTTATTCCTAAATGAAAAAAAACAGTGATTTAGGTTGCCATAGCAACAAAATACTATATTTTATTTCTGATAAATCATCTACAATTTTAGAGTACTCTGACATGAAACCAAAATCAAAGCCCAGGAGCAAAATCAACATTAATTTAATGCATTTATAATACCTAAAGAACATTTTCTGAACAATTGTTTTTTTCAGATTTTAAAACTGTTGAAAAGGATATTTAATGCTAATACTGATTTCTAAGGGAAATTGCTTTACTTAGACCAAACAGAGTTCAAAATGGTTCTCAGGGTCAATTTTTCAATTAATTGGCTAATTGTTCATGTGGAATTTTCCCCGTGCACTAATTTGCACATACAGTTCAATGCACACTAATCAAACAAATTAAAATGTTCACAGGGTGGGGATTGGGTTGCAAAGCTGCATGTGAAAAATTGGATGTTGCATATTGAAGACAATTTTGAACTCTGGGTTGCACAAAGTGAAAGCAGACTTTCTTCAAAATCATTATCTTGTAAGAGCACCAGATTCTGTCATTATTATTTGCTACATTTCAGAGTCAATTAAATGAAAGGGACTATTTGCAGAACAATATATTTGTGAAAGGCCCAAATCCTATAAAGGCTTATACATGTACTTAACTTTACATATATGAATAGTCTCATTGACTTCAGTGTTTCTTCTCTAGTGTGCAACATTAATTATGTGTGTAAATTTTTACAGATCAGGCCTAACATAAGTCTAGCCTTAAATGTTTTAGCTAATGAACTGCATAGGTATTTGTCAAATCAGCATTCCAGAAGGTTTTGATGGCTAAATAAAATGTTTTGTCTATAAAGAGAATGAATACTTTTTCCACCTGTTATAACATGATTGAAGCAAAATGGATAAGTATCTCTTGTATTGCTTAGCTCTTGTAAGGTGGGGATCCCAATCTTTATTGCCTGTATCACAAATTACATCATTCTTTGGCAAGCTGGTGGCCCTAAACAAGAGATTAAAAAAAAGGGTAATTCTACCTGAAAATTCTTTGTTGGAGCTACTCTCTGAAATCTATGGAAGTTTCCCATGCTTAAATGGGACATGTGTGGTACACTTCACTAGGGGCATGTCTACTAGGAAATTATTTCAAAAGAATTAAAATCGATATAACAACTCCCGAAATAACAAAATCAAAATAGCGTGTCCCCACTACAGGGGAGCATTGAAGTTACTCAAAATTATTTGAAACAGCGCATCCACACTTCTTGGAGCCTGCTTTGGACTTAGAGCCCCCAGAAGCACTCTGGGGAGGGCATCAGGAGGGCAGACACTTCCTGTGAGTGCTTGGACAGACAAGCTGTGACACATGCTTTCAGGGGCTCCTCTCTATGACCATGACCACTCCACCTCTGCCTCCCCGCTCATGGGACAGAAAACAGATGCAGTGTGCTCTGGTTACACCACAGCACTCACATCATGGAGCTGTGGTGCCAGTCTGATGGCCCTCATGCTGCATCTCATGGCACAATTCGTCCAGACTGCCCACAAGCTGCTCCAGCAGGATGAGGACCAGCCCAGACCGCAGGCCTTGCTCACCCAGGCCCTGGTGCTCCTGCTGCTGCACATGCCCCTCAGTCTCCTGGACATCACTGAATACCACTTCTGGCTGCAGGAGACCAGTTTGGACTGGTGGGACTGCATTGCTCGGCAGCTATGGGACGACCAGCAGTGGCTCCAGAACATCTGCATGTGGAAGGCCAACTTCCTCGAGCTCTGCAAGTGGTTCATTCCTGCCCTCAGGAAACAGGACACCTGACTGAGACCCATTATCCTTGTGCAGAAATGTGTTGCCATTGTCCCATGGAAGCTCAACACATTGGACTGGTACCACTCCATCAGGAAGTAGTTCGTTGTGTGGAAATCCACAGTTGGGGCCGTACTCCTGCAGGTAGCCAAGGCTATCAACCACATGCTGCTATGGAGGGTCTTTATTCTGACCAATATGGACACCATCGTGGATGGCTTTGCCACCATAGGTTTCCTCAATTGCAGACGTACATCCTGAACCTGCTCCCCTACCTAAACAGCAAGGGGCACTTCTCTGTAGTGCTGCGGGCCCTCATGGATCACAAGGGACACTTCACCAACATCAGTGTTGGCTGGTTGAGGAAGGCACACGACACATGCATCTTCTGGAATTCATGCCTGTTCCAAAAGATGGACACCGGTACTTTTTTCCCTGACCGTATCATCAGAGTCTGGGAGGTAGACATGTCCATCTAAATCCTAGGCATCGCAGCCTACCCTTGTTCCCCTGCTTCATGAAGCCCTACATGGGCAGCCAGGACCCCACCACAGAGCACATCAATGCCAGGCTCAGCAGGTGCCACATGGTGGAGGAGTGCGTCTTGAGCTACCTACATGGGAGATTCAGGAGTCTCCTCAACTTCCTAGACCCAAGCAAATGTAACATCCCCAATGCGGTGGCAGCAAGTTGTTTGCTCCACAATCTATGTGAGAGCAAGGGGGAGACTCTCCTGCCAGTGTGGGGGGCAGAGGCTGAATGGCTGGCCAGGGCTTATGAACAGCCAGACATCAACACCATCAGTAGAGCACATCAAGGGGCTGAGCTCATCAGGGAGGCCTTGAAGGAGAGTTTCAGCCAAGCCCAGCTGTGAGACTCCCTGTGCCTCATCACAAGGAGCTGTTGCATTCCCTCTGTTCCTTTCCTTCCCCAGCTCCCTTCCCACCTTCCCCCTCTCCTGCAGATCAAATAAGAAAGCCTTATTTTGTGAAAAAACAGGAATGTTAAATGGGGAGGGGATATACAACAGGGGAGGGACTGGGTAAAGAAACTGAAAGGAGGGGGTGGGGAGGGAGGCTCAGGGATGGGGCTGGGACTAGCGCCTGCCTCAGGTTGCTCGGGAGACTTTGGCTGCCTGAGAGGTTCCATCGCCAAGTGTTCTGGGGCCCTCGTGGCCACTGGGGGGGCTAAGAGAGGGAACCATGAGAGGGCAGGGAGGTGGCTGGTGGCTTGCTCCATGCAGGAAGCCATGTGCTCCATCACTGAAGTGAGGAAGGAGCACGTGGCCTTGTGCTGGCATGCCAGCTGGTCCCAAGCGGCCTTCCTCTGCTCCCAGTCAGTCATCTGTTCCTGGCTCTCCTCCTTGAGGCTCCGGACAAAGGACTGCAGGCAGGCCATCTGCTCCCGCATGTGGTGCCCCCAGGTTCTCTTCTGCTTGTGGATCCTGTGGAGTCGTGCAAATGGTGTGGGAGGTGGTGGTTGCACCACACTTGAAGTTGTCCAGCTGTGAAGAAATGTGACAAGGGCAGCCATCCCAGGAGACACTGTACATGAAGCCTAAATTTTTTTAAAAAAACTATGAGTGGTCCTATATACATTTTTTTAGCCTCTAAGACGCTACAGGACCACTCATTTTTTAAACTGTATTGATATATCCTTCCTTTCAGTTACAGAGCATTTACTAGTTACACTGGTGCTTTTGACTGATTAAGGAATTAGGTACATCAAAATGTTCAACATTTCGATCAGTGAGAAGCTCTCTGTCAAGTTCACTGGGGAAATCCCTTGTCTGGCGTGGGTAGTGGAGGTGTTTGCTCCAAGGTCTCCCACATGAGTGCCCTAACCAGGGAGCTAAGATGCTGTGGTGCTTGCTTGGGATGCCCATGATTGTGAGGCACCTCACAACTACCTGCTCTGAGCATGAGGGAGCCTTATCTATGCCTGACAAGCATCAGCTCCATCACAGGCAGCAAAAATACTTTCCTCTGAGCCTATGTCTGTCATGCATCTTAACAGAAGGCAAATGCCAACCTCTGAGTTGAACTTCCCCCTGGAATGACTAGCCCCTATTCCATGGACACAGAAAATTCACAAATCCTCTACTCCCAAAGCACTTTGATTTATTTATAAAGAAAGCAAGTATATTTAACCAAAAACAAAGAATCAAACAATAGCTTAAGAAGGATTAATGGAAATAAAGGTTACATGCTGTCAAGGCTGTTCCCCACTCTGGCACAATGAATGCAGAAGTTGGGGCCCTGCAAGAGCCCTCTAAAACCTTGCCTCTACAAGCAGTGGTACAAAAACTCCCCCCAAAAATCCTAATACCCATATTTTGGGGGACCCACACATCAAGTGTGTTTGAACCCCAAAATAAAACAAACCAACCCCAAGGGTACCCCAAGCTCTTTCTCCCCCAAAGAGCTTGAAAAAGAAAAGAGAAAAACAAGCTGCAGTCTCTGGTAGTTGACCCCTAAGTCAGAGGCATGCAGATACACACAGACAGACCTTCCAGCACACAAGACTCAACCAATACTGGTTAATTAGAATAAAAAAACCAATATTTTATTATCAGAACAAAACTACAGTTGCAAGCATAGCAAATTGGCAAGATGTAAAGAGCCACCATTTGATATAGATATTTGGAGGAAACCCCTGGGTGTAAGGCTTAGTTATAAAAGAGCAAAAACAATTAACAAGCTCAGACATGGGTTCCAAACCCCCAAATAAGGAAAACAATAAATCCTGATGGACTATCTAAACTTTTCCCTATTTACGCATTTTAAGAAGCCCATTCTTGGAGAGAGAAGCGTCCCTCATCTCCCTAAATACCTGGAAGAAACTGCTCTGATCTCAAACAAAAAAGAGAGAGAGAGAAAAACCCCTCTCTTCCAGTTTGAAATCCCTACCTGCATTGTTATTGGCTGACTGCCTGACACCTTGGCTAGGTACATAACCCCTTAGTCACCAGGTGCTGGTCAGCACTCCTGATTATGACACATGCAAAATAATTTCAGAACATGAATCTCAGAGTCTAAATATAACTAACAAAATGTCCTTGGTGTAATCAGCTGCATGTGAAGATGCTGAAGAGACTTCATGTATGGAACAGCTGAAGAATCATCTTTTGGGCAGGCCTATATGTATGGACAGCCTAACTTCTAGGAATGACATGTTGTAGATACGTTAAATATATAAATAAAATAATATCAGCAATTATAACAACAGCCATGGTACTGCAGAAATAGCAAGATTCTCCAGAAAAAAATGGTACCTGTACCTACCTTCTAGCCACCAGACAACTATACAAGATCCCCCAGTCCTTGAAAGTACAGCAGCAGTTTTCTGTGAAATGAACATAAACCTCAGATGAAGTGCAAACTTTCTAAGGACAATGAACTCTGGGGAAAAACTAAGTATAACCTAAGTAATCATTATAAGTTATAGAGAAACAGGTGGATGAGGTATGTATTTTTTTTTAATCATTTCTGCTCTTCAGGTCAGATATGTTACAAGAAATGTGTTCCAACAGCTACAGTTAATCTAAGTATCCTATAGTGCCAATCTCAGACAAGAGCACACCAGAATTCTCAACCCTCTGCAATTCTGTTTTGAGGCTGGATGTTACCTCCAGTTGTAAAGTCTTTTACGGAAGTATTATGGTATCTGAGACCGTTAAAGGAAGAAACTGTCATTTGCTAGTTATCTGTAGGAAAAGGATGTTTATTTGGTAAAAGGATGGGATTAAAAAGGAATATAACAAATGAAGCTGTGAGGGAAAAATCAGAAATATTTTCAGATATTCTAATATGGGGCCAGGAGAAACAAGCAAATCCTTATATATGTAAACACCCAGTCTTTGTCTACTGAAGATAATTTAACCTAATTTGAGCTTCTAATGTGAGCAATGAAGTATTATTTATACAGTGCAAATCTTTGCCAGGGACTTTGCATACAAATATGTAAACAAGTTCTTTGCCTCAAAGAGGGTAATAATGTAAAGAGACAGATAAAGGGGGATGAGAAGTAGTTGGGGGAAAGCTCCCACAGCCTGAAGAGATAAAATGAAACATGTGCCTTGTCTGTTCCACAACTTTTGTTTAAATTCCATTTTTACTTTAGATTTTTCAACATCTATTTTTTTTTGCAACACTGTGAGGATGACTCGTGCACAATTTTGAAGTCCACTCCCACCCCTGCCTCTACTCACAGTGGGGAGGGGGTGGCAGGGCCAGGGCCAGTCCACAATTCCTGTTCCCCCAGATTCTTTTCACGGAGAGGGGCCCCTGTTTCCTGTCCCTCTGGCATCTCTTTGGGGGGGGGGGCACGCTGTGGTTTCCGGATTCCTTGGTGTCACCTTGGAGGGGACAGGGAGAGTCGGTCCATGGTTTCCAGCCTCCCCAGCATCTCCTGGGTGCATGGCTGCTCTTCCTGGCCCCAGGGGTAGTCTGGGGTGGGCACAGTAGCTGGGCCAGGGGCCGGCAGGGGTCTCGGGCTCCCACATCTAATACTGCAGCTGAGGGGGAAGGGTTTCGGGGCAGGGAAGCCACTTACTCAGTCTAATGGCCCACAAGATAGTGAGCTTTGGCTTCAGCTGGCCACTGTCTTGCTGGTGCAGCCACCCCACTGTAATCACTGTGCCGTATAGCTGTCCCCTGCACTTACTGCCCTCATTGGTCATTCTGCAATATAGCTATCCCCCTCTGATCGGCCCCCTTCCTTTCCATGGTATGGAAAACAATCAGATTCCAAGCATATCCTATTTTCCTGGCACAATCAAACCCTGACCTTGCTTTAAGTTGGGACCAGAGAAAGCTCCATACCAAATCTGGTGATCCTAGCTCTTATTGTTCAGGAGGAATTCTTGAACAAACAGACTCATGGATGGACAGAGAGACAGATGCACAGTTCTAAAATATATAGATAGATATCTAAGGTGCCACAGGACTCCTTGTTTTACAGATACAGAATAAGACAGCTACTCCTCTGACACGAGATAGATAAGGTAATTTTTAAAAGGCTTACATCTAAAAAAAATTATTGAACTGATACATTTCAGTTGAGCAGATCCATTTTTTCAGTATCAAAATTTCAAGGTTAGTTACAGTGGCGATGCATGGCAGGGGGAAGAGAGGAGCAGTGACCCCCACCTCTGCCTGTCCTCACTCCATCTTTGCTTCACTCCTCCCAACCACCTTTTCCCAGCATTCCCCAGAGTGGCAAGAAGAGGAGCTGTCTGGTCTGTGCCTTTTCCATTGTTGGTGAGTGAAGCAGGAAGGCCACCATGGCGGCATAGCTTGGCACTGCAGCCCGCTTGTGCCGGCCCTTCCACCTGAGTGGGGTGTGGGTGGGTACATGTGCACCAGTTTGCACTCCCCCCTTGTGTCACTTGTGCTTAATTATACATTTGACCCCCCGTCTTCCTCAAGAGCTCCCGCTTAAAGTTTCCGGTTCCAGCTCTAACCTCTCTTGGGTGGAGACCTGTGTCTGTCTCCCTCCAGACTAGGGGTTTATGATTTTAGTCCTTCTATACCTCACTGTGGTTTCCTCAGAAGGCCCAACTAATGACCAGCATCTGTGGAGAACTCTTTCTTTGGGGGCTTTGATCTCCAGTCTCCAGGTAATCATCATTCTATAGCCCTTTCCTCTTGGAGTGGCTTCAAACTGCTGGGGTTTTGCACACCCAGACTTGTCAAACCCTTTTCTCAGGGATTCTCCCACTTAACATTTATTGTCCCAGAAGTCCACCCTTACCTGGCACAGAACAATATCCTTTGAACCCTTTCACTTCCCAGGATGTATATGTCACAGTCAGTTCAGGAAACATTTGAGTTTCCAACTGTACATTCTGATTTGGGTTGGGAAGGTTCTCTTAAAATCCCAACAATCCTCCTGGGACAAGAGAGTCCGTTTTGGTCCCAGGGTGTCAGTAGAAATGCTGCAGTAACAAATGCAGGCAATGCCATAATAACATTTCAATATATAGTCTGTCAAACTGTATCTAAAGCAAAAGACTTATGAATATGAAGACTGGGATTTCAAAAGTGTTTAAGTGAATTAGGCTTACAATGTTCATTAACTCAATGGGAGCTAGCAACTTGATTTTCTTAGGTACCCACTGTTTCATTTCCCAGCCAGCTTTAGTTTTAAACACATTACAGAAATGAGCACTACATGTGATAGAAAACATTAAACCCATCAGGAGATATTATAGTTGTATACAAACAACTAGTTAGACTCTATGGGCTCGTCTAGACTGCATTCCTCTCTCAAGAGAGGAAATTTTTAGAGCACCCCCCATCAAAAATTATTGCCCACCTCTGTCATAGGGCTCATCTAGAATGCAAATGAAGCAGATCAAAAAAATCAAATGAAGTGCAGAATTACAAATCTCATGCTTTATTTGCATAATTGCATGTGAGCGCTTTTTCGAAAAAGGTTTTTTTTAAAAAAAACACCCCACAGTCTAAATGGGGTTATTTCAAAAAAAAAACCCACCCTTTTTTGAAAGAAACCATACTCTTTAAAAAATGAGGTGTACGGGTTCTTTTGAAAAAGGGGTTGTTTTTAACAAAAGAACCCCGTCTAGACTGTGAGGTGTTTTTCGAAAAAGCGCTCAGTCACGATTATGCAAATGAAGTGTGAGATTTGAAAATCCACACTGCATTTGAATTTTCAATCTGGGTCATTTGCATTCTAGACGAGCCCTATGGCAGAGGTGGGCAATAATTTTTGATGGGGAATGGTCTAAAAATTTGGTAAGTGGTCAAGTGCCACACTCTTCTATTATATTAATGGAGGTGCGGGCTGAGGGAAGGAAGTTGGATACAGGAGGAGGTACATGATCTAGGATGGCCTATAGGTGCAAGAGAGGATTCTGATCTGGGGAGGGGTGCAGGAGGGAGTGCTTGGTCTGGAAGGGACTTGTTATCAGGGTCAGAGGTGCAGGGGGTGGTGCAAAAGGTTTGGGTTGAGACCTGGGGCAGGGAGTTGGGGTGTGGGAAAGGGAGGAGTGTCAGGTCCAGGCTCTGGCTGAGAGGCCAGTAGCCCAGCAGGACACTCCCACACACAATTCAAAGTGTCTGGATGCTGGGGCAAATGTGTGTCTCTATGTAGCGTGGCCCATAGGTAGGGTCTCTGCATGCACCCGCAAGCACAGCCCAAGCAACTCTCATTGGCTAGTTCATGGCCAATGAGAGCTACAAACATTGTGCTGGGGGTGAGGGACCGTGTGCAGAGAGCTCCCCCTCCCCATGATGGCCCCAGTAGCCTGATAGTTTGAGCTGCATATGGTGGTAGTACAGCAGGCAGAGAGCCTGCCCAAGGGTGTCACTGGGCTGCAGGTTATTGGTAGCTCAGAGTATCATGATGGGCTGGATCTGAAAGTTTGGTGGGACAGATCTTGTCCACAAGCTGTATTTTGCCTGCCCCTGCTCTATGACAATATATAGCAGTTGATATTTGTTCAATCATCTCTTAATCATTTATTAACTCTTTATAAAACATACATATAAAGCAGAGGTGAAAGTAAAGCAGTATGCCCCAGTACACAGCTGAGTGTGGCAAAAGCCAGCAGGGAGTGATTTAAAGATCTGGCAAGGACCCAGGTTGCAATAGGATAGTACCTGTAAGAAATTTAAGTTCCTTTTGCCTCTGGTATAAAAGGACTCTTAACATAAAGAGTGCTCATTATTACATTCATAAGTGATAGCCGCAAAGGGCTCTAATAGAGTATTACCTTTCTCACACCCAACTACACTCATCTCTAGCTCATTTATTTTCAAGTTGTCAATATTTTGCATGGCAGCTCAGATTTTTGATGTTGCTGCCCCTGTCTTGCCTTTTTATAGCCGTGTATCATTGCTATGGTTTACACTTCTAATAAATGCCATGGCTACAACATAGTGACAGTAAGTACTATAGCTAAACCTGTCTAAAGAGGGCAAAAATATCTGATACAGACACTAATTTGTTGTAATGTTTGAAATCTAATTGTCTGTCAAAGTACCGTTGTGAGGATTTTTTTTTTTTTACAGAGAAGAAAAGAAACAGCATGAAAACATAATTAAGGGCTACAAACATATTGACTTGATAAGTGGAAAAGAGAGTCATAGCTATTTTTTCTTTACCCACTGATTATTCCATCAGACATAATTTCTGTTTACTCTGTTTCTTTCTGTGAAACATTTGAAAACAGAGCTTCCTGAATGTGGCTGGCTAATGTTCTTCACATTTGAGCCATTGCTGTGATGTTTCCATCACACTGCAGCATAATTTGGAGAAAGCCATCTTTTCACACCGATACAGTTCTTACGGAGAGATACTATTGCAGGTTGAACCTCTCTGATCTTTGCTGCTGAACCAGACAACCCCAGCGGCTGTTGGCTTGAAGTCCAGTGGCCAGCAGCTCTAGAGACAGAGAATGAAACCCAACCAGTGGGGCAAAAGTCTGGGAGCGGAGCCTGGCCAGCCTGACAGCCACCAGGAGCAAGGTACCAGAAGCACAGCACAGTGAGTCCGGCAGCCCTGGGGCCTGGCAGTGCAGCCTGGCAGGCTGCTGCTGAGCACGGTAGTGCAGCCCAGCCAGCAGGTCAGGGCAGAAATGGGGCAGGTAGCCAGGAGGGGAGCCAACCAGAGCTAGCCAGGAAGTTCTGACCTCCACTGAAGTCAATGGAGCTATGCAGATTTATGTCAGCTGGTGACTTGGCCCATAGTGCTCAATTTGTCCTTTGACTTGGCAGAGATGCACTAAAGATTTGAGATGAAGTAGTCGACTCTATCTATGAATAACTAAAGTTGTTATGATTATATAAGGTGTAATGTACCTATTGAGTGCTAAGGGGAGCAAACTGGGCTGAAGGACCCAATGTACCTTTCTAACAGGTGTAGCTGGTGCTTCCCCAACACAGGTGAACTGCCAGACCACAAGACTGCATAGCTGGCTGGAGTAGAGGCTCCAGTAGCACCAGCCACGTGAGTAAGGGCTGTCCTCTGCTTAGTATCATGGAAGTAGGATTCACTGCATTCTCTGCCTCATAGTACTCTTCCCTCCCTGTGCACGGACACAGAAATGGGCATAAACTTTCTAAGCAATCTTGTGCGAAAGTCCAGTGGGTATTTCATATTGCTTGCTTTGCCTATAATAATTGTCCATACACATTGCTACAACAGAATCTACTCAGTAACTACTGCATTTGTCTGAAGTAATTAGATAGAAATGAACACTGCTCTGTAACTTCTATTCATTTGTACGATATACCCTATGTTAATGGCAAACACCCAAAAAACTGGAAAGGGCTATTATGCCCCCAGATGCAAAGTGGAGACAGTGAGAAATGAGAGAGAAAGCAAGCCAATACATAATTAAAATGAAAAGTTTTACTTTATTTCAGCAGGTGACAGCAGAGTCAGGCTGACATTTCAACCCCAAAAGTGTGGGAGGGTGTAGTTTCCATACGCTGACTGCAAGCTAATTTGCACTTCTTAAAAAAAATATTCTGATCCTGTTTGCACTTTCTTTCCTTTGATTTAGGCTGTGCAGCTTCTCTTCTTTAAGCAGTTAAAATATTGCAGATTTTTCCTTCTCTTCTTTGTCTCAGCAAATTTCAGAAGGTTTCATATTGAAGTCACTGCCTTAGGGTCATCATTCTGCGCATCCCAAAGGAAATATAGTGCATGTCATCAACTTAAAATTCTTATTGAACATGATGAAGCAGAAATAAGCATCCTTGTGAACTGTAGAGAAGTGTTTTTCACAGACAAGCCTACTTTATGGTTATGGCTAAGAATTTAAATAATTTTAATTTACAATCTTCTTTATTTGTATAGCATTTTAAAGCTTTATTCTGATACTCACTGAGTAGATCTCAAAAGAAATAAAATTCTACAACTCTGTCTAACCTTAGTGTTTTATAAGACAAAATCACCAAACTCTGTGGGCTAACTCACTTCAATCTTAATCATCCTATAGTTACTGGAAGTAAAACTGGGCTTGTTTTGAACAAAAGTTAATGGAGAAACTTAGATTTCTTACCTCTAACTCAAAATGCTAATGCTTCCCCCCCATTTGATGTTTGTGTAAAATATATGCTTTTGTTCATCCAGAAGTTATATTCTTGATTCAGGAATTACTGGATAAAAATTTATGGCTTGTGTTATGCAGGAGGTCAGACTAGATGATTATAATGATCCCTGCTGACCTTAAAATGCATGAATTATTTACTTACAAGGTACAGGAAATCCTCTGGAAAAAATAAGAACCAAATCAAACTTTTAAGTGAAATTGAAGCCAAACTCAAACTAAAGACTGAAAATGTGTTTTCATTTTCATAGTCTTTGCACTTCCTTATTCTAGCAAGAATCAAAACCAAAGTTGAGAGACATTTATGAGAAATGATGATAATGGGCAATCACTTGTTGCCGAATATCATAGAATCATAGACTGCTAGAACTGGAAGGGGCCCCAAGAGATCATCAAGTCCAGCCCCCTGCCATCACAGCAGGACCAAGCACCATCTAGATCAGGATCAACAACCTTTCTGAAGTGGTATGCCAAGATTTAACCATCCTGCCCTGGGCCGTGCTGCTGTCCTGGAAGCAGGAGGGGCTCTTTCCACCACGCACCCTGTGGACCACCTGGCTCAATGTAAACCTATCCATGGACTACAAGTTGCTAATGGAAACTCACTGTTAATTACATAATTACGCCTGAGCCATTTTGCTAGTGCTGCAGCTGGAGAGAACGGTTTAATTTAAATTATTAAACAGATAAAGCATTTTAACTTTCTCATGTTAGTTTATCAAACTTCATTTTAAACTAAGTAAAATATTATATTCAAAACAAAAGGTTTCAATTTTTTCTTTATTTAAGGCAGGGGTGGGGAACCTTTTTTGGGTTTGGGACTCACAGAGAAATCAGTTGGGGCTCACACAAGTGAGAAGCAAAAATCTCCTCCAAAAACTCCCAATCCTCACTGATGTGGCCCCCAACTGTGACACCTCACTCCTCTGGCACTCCAGCCCCCATGGGATGAGGAGAAGGGACAGGGAAGACTGAGGCGCAGGGCTACCCATAGGAAAGATTTACTTTTCTGGGGTTCCAGAGTTAGTGGATTTTATGGACCCCCGTAGACTCTGAGGTGGGAACAAAAATTAGGGATTCAATGTACGGGACAGAGCTGTCAGTGAGTGGGATAGGCATGCAGGATCTGATTGGGAGATGGAGTGCAGGAAGGGGTTAAGACGGCAGGGTCTGGAAGGGAGAAGGTATGGGATGGGGGTATGAGAGGGAATTTGGGGGTGGGAGTGGATTGGGGGAGTAATGCAGAAAAGGTGAGAGGGTGAGAATGCAGACAAATAGCTAGTTGGGGAGGGACACAAAGGAGTGGGGAGTAAAGAAAAGTGCAGCTACTGTAAAGTAAAATTGTATCCCCCCTCACATCTTCCCTATGCTCTAGCATCACTCCCTCAACCCCATGATCACCCTCATCGCCCCATGCCCCTCAGTGCAACCCTTGCCACCTCCCATCCTGCCCCCAGAGCCTAATCCCCTACAACACCCCATCACCCCTCAGTGCAACTGCTGCCCCCCCTACCCTATCCCCACATCCCTGTGCCCCCAGCACATTCACCAGCAGGGCAGTAGCGCTGGGGCGAGGAGAAGCGGGGAGGGGAGAGGAGCAGAGTTTCTTCCCTGCTCAGACTAGTCCTTTGCTGCAGGCTGTGGCTTCGGGGCTGGGACAAGCAGGTACAGCCCAGGGCCACCCAGTGTTGGCCCCAGCCTGTCCAGGTGCAGAGAGGTGCTGGGGAAGTACCTCCCCTCTCTTCACTCCCCATTCCCCACTCCCGCACACAGGCCATGGGGAGCAGCCCAGGTCCCTGCACAACACATGTGACTGGCCACCCAGCCCCAGCTTTGTGCAGCATGCTCAGCCCCGCCCCCTCCCAAAGCAGGAAACCTATAGTGTAGGAGGCGGAATTAGCCCTTTAGCTCCTGGGAGCTGCACACCCTGTCTGGGCAGGGGCAGCCCCAGGGACACGCTCACCTCTCCTGCCCCCTCCCTCCCAGCAGGAAACCAGAGCTAGTGTTCCAGCCTGCAGCTGGGAGGCTGAGGCTGGAGCCACAGCACGAGCTCCCAGCTGCATGGGGGAGAGGCACGGGGCTGAGCTCCTGCCCCTCATGCCACAGGAAACAGGCTCACATGCCACTTGTGGCAAGGGTGCCAGGGGTTGCCAATGCCTGCCTGATCTTAGATCACCCTGATAGATGTCTATCCAACCTGCTCTTAAATATCTCCTGTGAGGGAGATTTGACAAGCTCCCGGGGCAATTTATTCCAGTGTTCAACCACCTTGACAGTTAGGAAGTTTTTCCTAATGTCCAACCTAAACCTCTCTTGCTGCAATTTAAGCCCATTGTTTCTTGTCCTATCCTCAGAGGCCGAGGAGAACATTTTTTCTCCCTCCTCCTTGTAACACCCTTTTAGATACTTGAAAACCGCTATCATGTCCCCTCTCAGTCTTCTCTTTTCTAAACTAAACAAGCCCAATTTTTTCAGTCTTCCCTCATAGCTCATGTTTTCTAGACCTTCAATCATTTTTGTTGCTCTTCTCTAGATCTTCTCCAATTTCTCTAAATCTTTCTTAAACTGTGGTGCCCAGAACTGGACACAATGCTCCAATTAGGTCTAATCAGTGTAGAGTAGAGCTGAAGAATTACTTCTTGTATCTTGCGCACAACACTACTGTTGATCTTCCTGTATGATCATCTTCCATGGGAGTTATGAACCCTCAGGTGGCTGTTAAGGCTGATCCTTGAACCACAAGTTCTATTACAATGAGGCGGATGTTTCCAGGTACAGCAGGAGGCTGTTGACCATGTCTAGAAGCCTGTATCCCCTTCCTCCTGCACCTCTTCTCCTCTTCAGCTTGTCGACAGGCAAATTCAAATTGCAGGAAGCCATTGATTAGGACTTTTCTCCATTTTGAGCAATCCTGGATTAGTGTCTCTCAAGTGTCAATGTTGCACTTCTTTAAGTTATCCTTTAGTAAGTCCTTACAATGATTCTGTTGTCCTCCCATGTTATGATATCCTTCTTTCAGCTGAGAAAACAGAACCTGTTTGGGAGACGATGGTCTAGCATCTGAACAACATGAGCAGCCCAGCAAAGTTGCTGATGGATGATCATTGCCTCAATACTGGTGATCTTTACCTCTTCCAGAACACTGATGTTACCCCTCTCTTCCAATTTGATCTGCAAGACAAGATCTTGCAGAGGTAGTGTTGATGATAACCTCTCAAGACTTTCAAGTGATGTCTACAGGTTGTCCAGATTTCAGACAATAGTGTTGAGAGAATGACGGTTTGATAGACAAGAAGTTTGGTGTCTATTCGTATGTCGTGATCTTCAAAATCCCTGTGCCATAAAGAAGCAAAGACTACACTGGCACAGCTCAGACGATGTTGGATTTCTACATGAATATCTGCCTTGGATGAAAGATAACTTCCAAGGTATAAAAAATAATCAACATTCTTCGGTGTCTCTCCATTGATTTCAATAGATGGGGTGTATGGCACCTCATATGGAGAGGGCTGATGGAGTACTTTGGTCTTCTTGATGTTGAGGGTGGGACCAAGACATGCATAAGCATCAGCAAGCACATTCAAGATAGTTTGAAGATCTTTCTCAGAATGGGCAAAAACTGCATTATCATCAGCACACTCAAGTTTCATGATAGATGTGGTGGAAATCTTATTCTAAGCTTTCCCCCTGCTGAGACTAAACTGCTTTCCATCCATTCTGTAAATGATTTCAACACCAGCTGGGAGCTTCCCATCAATAAGGTAAAAAATGATAGCAATAAAGACTGTATACTGGTTGGGGCAATGCTACAGCCTTGTTTGACTCCTGTTTGTGCTTGGACAGGTTCACTCTGGGAGTCAGTGCTGCTCAGAACAGTCACTTTCATGTTGTCATGAAGCAACTTTAGGGCACTGATGTATTTATCAAGACATCCAATCTTTGAAAGCACTGTCCAAAGGGCACAGCAATTCACTGAGTCAAAGGCTTTATTTAGATCAATAAAAGTCATATACAGTGGTTGGTTTTGCTCCCAACACTTTTCTTGCAGCTTCTGTGCATTGAAGATCATATCTGAAGTGCCGCTATATGGTCAGAAGCCACTCTGTGACTCCAGTAAAGTTTCTTTTGACGGGAGCAGAAGACAGGTTGCAAGGACCCATGCCAGAACTTTGCCTGCAGCAGCAAGAAGAGAGATACCACAATAATTTCCAATCTGCTTTATCCCTTCTTAAAGAGGGTAACAATTAAGGCATCCCTCATTTCACTGCTGTATCTCCTCCTTTATACAGATTTTAAGGATAAGCAGGCTAACCTGCCACCTTCTTTAAAGATTTCAGTGGGGATCTCATCTGTATCTGCTGCCTTGCTGTTCTTCATCTGCTTGGTGGCACTGTATACCTCATGCAAATTGGGAGGGTCTCCAAGCTCACCCCTAGAAGGTCATTGGGAGATTTGCTCAGGAACTTCATCTGTAACCATGAAGTTATGATTAAGAAAAATTTCAAAATGTTCTTTCCAGGGAAAATTAATGGTTTCACTGTCCTTCAGAAGTGTGGTTCCATCCTTAGAGTGAAGGGGGTTCATGCCATGACAAGCTGGCCCATAAACAGTCTTAATAACACTAAAGAAACCACATGTATTATGGGTGTCCATGAACTGTTGGAGCTCTTGCACTCTCTCAGTCCACTATTTGGTTCTTGAGTTATCTGGTTTTACATTGGACTTCCACTCTCGCCTTAGCACAAGCTTCTCTCTTGGTATTGCAATTTATATCGTTCTGCCAAGCATGAAATGCCATTCTCTTCTCATTGATGAGTTGCTCGATTTCAGCATCATTCTCATCAAACCATCCCTGATGCTTTCTGGTTTAGTAGACCATGGTTTCCTCACAGGCATTGATTGATGATTGCTGTTTTCAGCTGGCTCCAATGTTCCTCAGTTTCTTCTGGAAACTCTGATGGAAGCTTTTCTTCTAAGAATGCTTGGAAGTGATCACACTTAACAGGGTTCTTCAGATCTTGAACCTTCAGATTGTGCCTGATCTGTTTCTTTTGCAGGGTCCATTTAGGAGTGATCTTGATTTTCATTGTGGATTGAGTGAAGCAATGATCAGTCCAGCAGTTATCAGCACTCATCATTGCTCTTGTGAGAAGAACATCACTACGATCTCAGGCACAAACTATGACATAGTAAAAAAGATGCCAGTGCTCTGAATGTCTCCAAGATGTTTTGAACACGTTCTTTTTTTGAAAAAGGGTGTTTGTGATGATACGCTCATGTTCAGCACATTTGGTCAGGAGCAAGATTCCATGTGAGTTGCTTTTGCCAACTCCTTCTTTCCTGATTGTTTCTTTCTACAAGTCCAAGTCTCATTCAACACGTGCATTGGAATCTCCCAGAATGATTGTATCTTCTTTAGGGATCTCCGATAAAATAGCTTCCCTCAGAGTAGAAATCTTCCTTTACATCCTCATTGGTGTCCATTGTTGGCGCCTAGGTACTCACAATAGTTACCTGTTGGTTTTTAGTGAGCCTCAGTCAGAGTGTCATAAACCACTCGTTGATACCAACTGGCAGCAATAGAAATATTGTTCTATTCTCGCTGTATTTGCAGAACAAATGAAAGCAGGCAGTACTAGTAACCTCACAAGAAAGCTTGTTCTTATGAGATTTCCAGCCTAGCTGGCTTCTGATAGGTATCTGAATTTAGATATCTTTATTTAGGTAAAGAGCTTCCATCTCTATTTGGCTGGATTTTTTTACTGCCTCTTTTTCCTTTGGAAATATCCACTATAAAGGCAGTATACAATATACTGTGCAGTAGATTAGCCTCTTGTTAAATTTATGAGAATTGTTTTCAGCCCTTGTGAAATTGAAAATTCTGTTTCAACTGTGGCTTCCCACATCTATCGACATAATAAGAGATGTGCTGTTTTCATGATCTGTTGGTATTCTAAAAATTAGAACAATGACCTTTGTGATAATTAGTTTGTACAGAGAGCCTACTGAGATAGTGAGTAAAGAATGGGACATTAGATTACATATTCTATTCATAACAGAGGAGATAATTATGGGACAAATAAACAATATTCCTATAATTCTTAAGGCTTCTTAACTCTTTCATTCTAATTGAGATGTTCATGTGTTTCTGTTTTATTAATAGTATCCAGATGGACAGAATGTTAGGGAATGTCCACTGGCATATGCAGATAACATCGTGTGATCTTATTTATCAATTATTCACTTGCATGCTATTTTTATTAAGGTTTGTGTAATCTCCTTGTCTATTTATTTCTCTTTCCAAAATAAAGTGCTCTTGCAAATTGTCAACTTTTTATTTTTAGAAACCACCAAGGGTTAATCACTTTCCTACTCATTGTGAAAAAAACTTTCATAAATATGCAAATTGTACCTATTCAGTCTGCAAATAGTGCCTTCAGATCCTGCAGCAGTGCTTTTAAATCAACCCTAACAATAAAAATCCCAGCACATTTTTAAATAAACACACATTTCATACACTACCTTAGCCTCACCACCTCACAACCCATCTAGCCCCAGCTTAATGTAGAAAGGTTAACACAGCCGCTAAAGGTAGAGTGGTGGACGGGGTCCTCCCATGGCAAGTCTGATAACTTTTTGGGCACAGCTCCATGGCAACATCTGTTCACCCATATAAAAACAACCTTGCCCCCTGGGATCACTTCATTAGTAGGGAATCCCACAAGGTCCAAGACAAGGTATCTTACATTAAAGGGAATAGATATGTTTCCTCGGGCTTCCACGGACTACAATTCTACAGGTATGCCAGGACTCCCCTTTGGCAGGATATTTTTGTTGCTTTCAAGATCAAGCACCTTGTCTCTTGTGTTTTCTGGTGGCCACAGTGCAAGTTGTAGTAAGAAGAGAGCCTGAAACGTAAGCCCATATATCACAGGGCTGATGTGACACCAGAAGCTGGGTGAAAGTAACCAAGACTGCTAATATTAAATGAAGTTGAGATGTGAGCAAGAGACAGGCCCCACTCACAGTATCTGGTAAGAAGAGGGCTGATATTTCAGAAATACATATACCTAAGAAGTACTAGGCACAAGTAATGTAAACACATTCCAGGATACTACTAGAACATTCTGACACCAGTACACTCCCCATACATAACAAAAACAAAATGACCAATCCTAAGGATAAGATTAGGATTATAGGGATGCAAGCCAACAGGTATAAGGTAATGGGGGCACTTAGGTATGACAGAGGGTGGCACCCTGATATGTCAGGCGTGACATATAAATTGTTTGTATCTGCATATAAAGATTCATCTCAAAGAGGCTATCTTTGTCCAGCATCGGGGGCAATGGAAATTCCCACCATTGACTAAGCAGTGAAGTGCTAATTGGCAGAGGGCCCCATCTCTGAAGCTCCTGACTGGGGGAAAACATCCAGCACACCCAATTGACTGAGGAGCTTTATATAAACTAGGAATAGCTGAACCCTGCATTCCTCCCTGCTCCTGTCCTCCTATCCCAGACTTGTGTTTAATCCCAGTTCCTGTTGGCCTGCCCTACACCACAGCTCTGCTCCTCTATCTTATCCCAATGATGTCTCAGGCTCTCACTCCTGACTTGGCACCCAATGATGTCTTTGGTTCCACCTCTTGCTCTGACCACTGGGCATGACCACCTATGCCTCACTCATTATCCGTTGGCTCCCAACAAGACAAGGTATGTGATAGTTGTCTCTAGAGATATGTCTACATAGCAACTAGACACCCATGGCTGGCCCATTCCAGCTGACTCATGCTGGTGGGGGTTGGGCTGTGGAGCTGTCTCATTGCTGTGTAGATTTCTGGGCTTAAACCGGAGCCTGGGAACTAGGACCCTGTGAGGTTTCAGAGATCAGAATCCTTCTTGAGCCTGGAAGTCTACACAGTAGTGAAACAGCCCTGTACCCCCAACCCCTGAAAGCCCAAGTTGGCTGGCATGGGCCAACTTAGGGTACGTCTACACTGCCACCCTATTATTTTTTGCTTCTCACTTGTGTGTGGCCCCCAACTGATTTTTTCCCACCCCTTGGCTAGAGGAAGGGGCTCCAGAACAGGGGAAGCCAGGGCATAATGGTCCAATCCCATCACTTTTCGGAGTTGTAAGGGTGAGCAGCAGGTGGAAGGGGGCAGAGAGAAGGGAGATGGGGCAAAGTCTTGAAAGGAAGAGGCAATTAGAGGGTAGGGCTTCTGGGGAATGGGCAGCACAAGAGCTGAGTTTCAGGGCCAACAGGCTGCACAGGTATGGGTCCTCGGAGTGTTTCCTATCTCCAAAAAGCGACTTCAGTTTCTATTCTTCTTTATAATTAATCAGTTTCAGCTTCAATGCTCTTTACCTTGTTTTTAGTCTTTTTCTTTTGTGTGTTTCAATCAATACAATTCTAAGCATTGGCTAGGATTATCAGGGGGTGTCCAGTTTTCAACAAGAATGCCCAGTCAAAACATGATCCTGTTGGTGCTAGGCAGCTCGATTGACAGAATCATTACAAGTTCGGTTTGTGCTGCTCCCTACCTGGCTCCCCAGAAATGGCAACATGTCCCTTGTCTCCTAAGTGCAGGAAAAGCCACAGGGACTCTATGCACTGCCCCTACACCATCCCAAGCACCAGCTCCGCAGCTCCCATTGGCTAGGAATAGTAACCAATGGCCGCTGCCGAGGTGGCACCTGCACCCAGAAGCAGTGCACAGAGCTGCCAGGCCATGCCTCTGCCTAGGGGCTGGAGGAACGTGCTGGACACTTCCTAGGAGCCACTTGAGGTAAGCACTGCCTGGCTATAGCTTTCACCCCCTCCTCCTGCACCCCAACCACCTGCCCCAGCCTTGAGCCCCCTCTTGTACTCAAACTTCCTCCCTGAGCCTGTACCCCAAAGCTCCCACTGTGCCCCACCCTAGAATCTCCTCCCACATTCCAAATGCCTCGGACTCAGCCCAGAGTCACTTCCCCAAACCACACATTGCCAGCCTCCACCCAGAGATCACAACTCCTGCCAGCACTCATACCTCCCCCTCCCACACTGCAATCCCCTGCCTGGATTCCCCTCCGGAACCCTGATCCCCTCATTCTGGCCCTGCCCCAAAGCCTACACCCCCAGCCAAAGCCCTCATGCCAACTCCCAGCTCAAGCACAGTGAAAATGTGAGAGTAGGTGAGGGTGGTGGACAGTGAGCAATGGGAAGGGGATGGAGTGAGCAGGGAGGTGAAGCCTCAGAGAAGGGGTGTGGCATGGGTGTGGCCTCAGGGCAGGGGTGAGGTAAGAGAATTTGGCTTTATGGAATTAGAAAGTTGGCAATCCCAGCATAAGCATGAATTTTACATTGTTTGCTATGGGACTAAGCAGGCCTCTTTATATCAAACTCTGAATCTTGTTTAACACTGTTTAATGGTGGGTTGTGCTAACACCGTTAGGCCATATATTCCATCTAAATTAATACAACATGTCCCCAAACTCTCAGTCCATGGGTTTTAATCATTAGAGAACTTTGCTTCTCTCAATATCTAGCAGAATATTGTTTAAATAATTTATTTTGTGCCAACATCAAAAAAGAAAGAAATTACTGAGTCTGATTTATACAGAAACATGTAATGCAATTCAAAGTCATAGCCTCAGTCAACCCTTAACTCATCTTGTTTTGCTTACCATAGACATTACAGAAATGGCTAGTTTCTGTAAACCTATACTCTTTACAAACTTCACTTGACTGCAGCATGTAAGGGCTATTAATAATATGAGCCAGCTTTGCAGGATCAGGCACTACAAATACCTATTGTTCTACAACAATAACAATGCCTAGGTATAACTGGATTGAGGGCTTAATTCAGTGGCAGAATTGAGAATGATTAATTAGCCCTTTCCAAGCTCAGGATCAGACTTTGTCAAATTATATTATTGATTCCTTTATTGTGTCAGTTTTAACTGGATTTTTCCAGTTATTTTATGTTCCTTAATTTTCTTTAGCATCATATGTGGCTATTTGGTAGGTGCCCAGCAATCAATCCATTTGTTCTGCAGTTTCCTTATTCTATTAATTGCGATGTAAACAGAACTAGTGTGTCACTGACACTGAACTTGTTTCAAAGACATTAACTCTGTAAATCATGATGGAGAGTCTGATCTTGGATACTAAGAAGCAAAATAATTCCTAGCATCCTTGCTGTGACACACAGAATTCTGTAAATGTATTTCACCTTTAAGATCTGGAACTTTCTGGGAAGGCAGAGTTAAGAAAGATGTCTGTCACCAGCCCTGAGCAATGGGGGGGGGGGGGGGGAGGGGAGGTTTGGCTCCAAGCCCTCAGGAATGTGAAGGGCCTTGGGCAGAAGGAGCTGGGCTGGGAGCTAGTCTCCCCCCCAGCCAGCCTTCAGCCCTGCCCATACCGCATCATGTGGGGCTCTGGCAGTGGTAGCCCTGTTTAATTGCTGGGCCTAGAGCAACTGTCCCGTCGGTGGCCCTGGTCAACAAGCACTAGTTGCAGCTGAGTTTGAACCTTAAACTATAGTGTCCTGGTTGCACTTTTATAACAAAGATCCCCTCGCCATATTGTCTACCATCATTTTTGTTATTTTCAATTCTTCTCATTATTAACTTTGTTATCACACTTCATTAAAAAGGCATGACAGGGTTACTTGGATCTGAAAAAAAAGCCCTCTTCCTTCTTCACTGTATAGATAAGTGACACATATAGCAATGATTACAGAAATATTCGAGGATTTTTCTTCAAAGGAAAGCAAAACTGTCTCTTGTCTAGTAAAGTAATGTGAGATGTTCCTTTTTGTAGTACTCCGATACATTAGATTGTGCATGCTCAACTCTGCAAAATGGAACTGATTACACATATTTTTCTCTTCACCACATGGCATGATATGTATTATTTTAATCCCCACCACACATGTGACAAGACATCCATTGAAGAGAGAAAAAACTGCAGTAACTGTATTGGGATGACATGGGACATCACACAACTCCATGCAGTGCACAATCTATAGCAAGGGGGTATGCTACGTAATACATATGCAGTGATTTTTTTACCAAGCACTTTTCTACCTGACATAATGCCACCCCTGTATGCACATAGGACAGATCTACTTAGAAGTCCAATGAAACATTTACGCCAAATGTTTTAAAAGTCATTTCTGCTTTTAGCTGCCCAGCTTAAGACCCCTGACACTGTTTTAAGTTCTGTGTAACTTCACTCATTCATCTTTCTACTGAAATACATGGGCATCATTTTCTGCCAGTGAAGAGTATGACTTTTGTGATAATTGCATTCATACTGGGACTAAAGCATTCCAAGATTCATTTATTTCCACTCGACCTGAGACTTGCAGCTACTAGGTAAGTCTACTTCCAAGAATTATAGCAGCTTTCTCATTTGGCATTTCAGAGTTCTGTCTCTGCCCTGACCCTGCCCTCTATTTCTGCACATACCAGTCCTTCCGTCTCATACATATTTGATAATTCTCTACATCGTTATATGTGAGAATTTGCACTCTCTCTGGGCTTCTGGTTACAACTGTCAAATTAAGAATCAGACAGTAACACCAGACATAATTTTCTATAGATATAGAGTCTATTATGATACAAAATAAAAGTAGAAACTTGGCGTTAACAGTTAAACTATTAGTGCTGAGCAAATAATTGATTGTTATCTTTAGCTAGGAAACCAAGACAAAAATCAGAAAAAGTAGTTGTGTCAGTTCCAAAAATGCTTGGAATTTGTCCAAGCAAATTGGAAATACCTATTTTCAGACAGCAAACTCAATGCCTCCTACTTTATAATCTGTCAGATTATAGCTCAAGTCTCCTTTTTCTAGTTGAGCATCTGAACCACCAAGCTAGAAACTATTGTGGAGTAGGCTGCTTTCAAGTCTCTTCCACTGAAACTTTTACACTTTGTATAAATACGGATTGGACTTCTTTTGTCCAACACCCTCGGAACCTGACTGATACTGGATGAGGGAATTTTCCAGACAATGGGAGGTCCCTGGACACCAGCCCCTCATCCTGCTGTCCCTCCCCACTGCTGGCTCCTTCAACCCGGCTGGGCTATCTGCAGGCCAGCCCTAGCCCTGGCTCTGTTGCTGGCCAGCTGGGCAGCTCCAGCCCCACTGCCTAATGGCACCCATCAGGCTGCCTCATCCCCAGATCCACTGCCAGACTGCTGGGATGCCGAGGCTGGCTTCCTCTCCCAGGCTGCTGCAGCCTCAGCCCTGCTGCTGGGTAGCAGGTAGGTGCCACACAGTGGCACAGCCACTGCTGCCAACGCCCGGCTGATGCAGTCCCGGGGTCTCCTAGGCTTCCCTTCATGGGCTGCTGTGGTCCCAGCCCCGCTATCAGGCAACAGACAGTCCCAATCGCCCTCTGCCAAGGCTGCTGCGGTCCCACTGCTAACAGACTCGCAGGGTTGCACCGGGCTCCCCGCTGCTGGTCCTCATCCTCTGGGGCGCTCTCATCCCGGAATGAAGGTCATCATGCCAGACCACAGATGTTTCCGGATGAAAGAAATCCCAAATTTGGGAGTTGCAACCTGTACGTAAAAATGCCTCTGACCATAGAGAGAGCATGGGAGAATTACGGTATATCTTGAGAAGTAAGGCATTCACTTGGGAGCTAGGAAATGTGGGTTAAAATCTCTCCACTGAATCAGGCAGAAAGAAGATTGCATTGACACCTCCTCATCCTAATAGATTCATGTTGATCAACATTACTTTTTGGGGGGGATGGTGAATTAAATATTTACTAGGAAAAATTCACCTATCTCTTGCTAAATCCACAAATGGGACTTGGAATCATTTTTGCAATGCCTCACTTAGGACTTTGTCATCTAGTGTAATCTATACTTCCAAAATAGGCACCCAAACTCCCTATAAAATGCAGGACAGGTAAGTGCCCAGGAATGGAATTCACAAATGCCAGCAAGTCAAACAGGGAGCCACCTAAGCTAGACAACAGGCGTACGTCTAGACTACAAGCTTTTGTTGACAGAGGCTTTGTCGAAAAAGAGCATCTAGACTGCATTATGGATTGAAAAAGCGATCTGCTTTGTCGACAAAGAGCATCCAGACTGCAGGACGCTCTGTCGACAAAAGAAGGCACCGGGAAGTACTTCTAGCAGGTCACAGGGGCAGTCTTAAAGTCCAGGCACTGCTGCATGCTCTTTGCAGAGACACGTGCTTAAAGGGATCCTCCTGGACAGCCATTGCTCTGCTCCTGCTTCTGGCTTGCCTACCTCATAAAGGGAAAGCAACGCTGCTGCAGTTTTTGCTCTGATTGCCCTGCTTCCTCGGACAGCATAGCAGTTTATTTTCAGGTTTGCTTTTTTGCTTTGCACTGTGCTTTTGGCCATGGAGCCTGAGCTGCCCCTGGGCAGGCGATGGCCCCACACTGTGATGATGGAAGTTCTGCTGCATCTTCATGAGACCATCATGACATTTGTGGCAGAGCTGGATTCAGAGCCCAGCTTTGAGCCGCTCACTCAGCCTGCAGTCCTATTGCCCTTGCCCACAAACTTATTCCTGGAAAGGCAAGTTTGGAGGCTGGACACCAGTTCTGACTGGTGGGACCAGCTTGTTATGGACTAGTGGCTCCAAAACTTCCGGATGCGGAAGGCCACCTTCCAGGAGCTCTGTGCCTGGCTTGCCCCTGCCCTGCAATACCAGGACACTTGCTTCCAGGCCCCATTCCCCTGGAGAAGCGTGTTGCTATTGCTCTGTGGAAGCTGGCCACCCCCAACAGCTACCACTACCACTCCGTGGGACATCAGTTTGGTGTGGGGAGGTCTACTGTCAGGGCTGTCTTGATAGAGGCAAGTCACTCTCGTGGGACAGTCCATCGGGGCGGGGGTGGGTGGATAAGGGGGATGGTCAGGACCGGGCACAGGGAATGGGGGATAGGGTGGGAATGGTAGAAGCCTGTCTGGCCTCACCCTGCGGTGGTGTGGGAGGCACAGGGGGGATTGCCTGAGGGGGGCTCTCGGGGTCTGGGAGGGGAGGGGTGGGGGAGCACGTCTCATCAGCTCACGCACCTCCTCTAATGTCCTGTTATGTGTGTCCCTTTCTGCAGGTGGTGACGGCCATCAATTCAGAGCTGCTTCACAGGACTGTCCACCTCGGAGACCTGCCTATCATCTTGGCCAGATTTACAGGGCTGGGTTTTCCGAATTGCAGTGGAGCACTCGACGGGACTCACATCCCGATCTACGCACCACCCCATCAAGCAACACATTATACTAATAGAAAGGGCTACTTTTCCATGGTGCTGCAGGCCCCGGTTGATCACCGGGAACAATTCACAGACATTTGTGTCGGCTGGTCAGACCGGGCACACGATGCCTGCATATTTCAAAACTCCTACTTGTACCGCAGGCTGGGGCATTCTTTCTGGAGAGGAACTATGCAGTCGGGGATGTGCAGATGCCTACGTGCATTGTGGCCGACGCGGTGTATCCCCTTATGCCATGGCTCATGAAGCCCTAAACCAGCCACCTGGATGCGAGCAGGGAACTGTTTATCTCCTGCCTGACTCAGGCTCACTTCCAGGTGGAGTGCGCCTTTGGCTGTCTGAAGGGCAGATTTAGATGCCTACTCACTCGGCTGGACCTGGGGGAACATGACATCCCCGATGTGGTTGCAGCATGCTGTGTGCTGCACAACCTAGTGGAGAGGAAAGGAGAGGCCTTCCTCCCTGTGTGGGGGATACGGGCTGATGTGGAGGGGAGGCACTTCGAGCAGCCCCGGACAGCAGCCATCAGGCAAGCCCACCAGCTGGGCTTGTGCTTTCGAGAAGCCCTGTGGGAGCAATTCTCCCAAGGTGGCCGATGATTTTCCCCAGGGCCTTCCAAATGTGAGATTGCCCCATGCCCCCCGTGCCTTCTTCCACAAAACCCTTCCCAGCCCCACATTCACACATTGTACTCATTGATCACACTGGGGGTACATCCAGACTACATGGCTCCGTTGACAGAGCCATGTAAAATAGTTTACTCAGCATAGACAATCAGCTGATCTGGCACAGCGCAGCAGTCTAGACACGGCGCGGTCGACAAGGGAAGCCTTTGTTGACTGCTCCAGTATGCCTTGTGAAATGAGGTTTACCTGAGCGGTCGACAAAGGCTTCCCTTGTCGACTGCGTCGTGTCTAGACTGCCACGCTGTGCCGGATCAGCTGATCATCGGCACAGCATGGCGGCCATTTTTATTTTAATGAACCGGGGATTATTTAAATCCCTGCTTCTTTGACTATGCCGAGTAAACTACTTTACATGACTCCATTAATGGAGTCTAGACGTACCCACTGAGAACAGAGACAGGCGTTGGTGAAAAAATGTTTGCAGTTTATTTCACTGTTGTTTTTTTGAAACACTAAAATACTCTTTTGTTAAGAAAAATAAAGTGTTTGTAAACAAAGTAAAGTGCTTCCCTCAGTGACTCTCACAGGTGGGAAGGAGGGAATGTCAATCTGGAAGGGGGGAGTGAGGCTCAGGGCTGATGGTGCAGTCTAGATGAAGAGCCCCTGGCACTTTGGCTGTGGAGGCCTTCTCACACTCAGCCGCGCATGCGGGCTGGGACAGTAGGGGGTTGGGCAGGAGGTGAGGCTGTACCTGGATCTGGAATGGCAGAGGCTGATGGGGGGCAGGCGCGGGGGGGAGAGGGGGGAGGCAGGCTGAACAGGAGGAGCAGGACCAGGCACAGGACCAAGGAAGGCCATGGGGCCTCCCGGATAGCAGCACAAATCTCAGTGGGCTGCTGGACAACTCACCCAGCAAGCACCTGCGCCACTCTGTCTCTGCCTCCATCCTCCGGTTCATTGCATCCTGCATCCCTTGCAGGACCAAGATGTGCTGGCGCACCAGGTCCAAATACGTGCACCAGTGCCGACGGGTTTCCTGCAGCTGTCTGGGTGGTGGGGCAGGTGCTTGCTGGATGTGGTCTGGCTGTGGAGGACAAGAGGGAAAAGTCGTCAGTCATGCATGCTCACACTTTCCCTGAGAGGGCATGCCCTCCTTCTTCTCAGCAGTCAGTGCCTGTCCTAGGGTCAGAGGATGCTTGTGTGTGTCTCAGGAAGGCATGGTGTGGCCTGGCCAGCAGCCACGGCCTCTCTAGAGCCCAGAAGGTGTGCAGGCCACCGTCTTGCCCCCCCTCACACACACCCCATGGCCAACCAGCACAGACAAGTGTCAGGCCACAGTTGGGGTTACCACAGGTTGCTGAGAGGCCTGAAGCTGTGTGGCAATCCCAGCACCCCCAACCCATGCCTGCACCTGGCATCACTGCCTGCAGGAGCAGGTGGTGCCTCGCAGCCATGCGGGTACAGGGGTAGGACGGCCTTCCCTTAGGTCAGCCATGTGTGTGCCCCCCCCACAGGCTGTGATCAGCATGACATGTCACAACACTGTACCATCCACTTTGCTCCCGCCTGCCCTGCCCTGAGTGTGTTGGACACTCACAGCACTCACCTGATGTTCCCTCCCTGGTGTCCAAAGTTGTCTGGGAGGCTTCCTGAGTGTGGGCGTCTGGCTCCTGGTGCTGTCTTCCTCCTCTTCCTCCTCTTGGAGCTCCTGGTCATCTCCTGAGGTCTCGCCCTGGAGTTGCGACCACTGCTGCACAGGGGTCTCCAAGCCAGACTCCACAACCCCCTCAGGAGGCAGAGTTTCCCCTGTCCCCAGGATCCAGTCTAGGTCCTCGTAGTAGGCACAATAGTGTGCTGTTTCCCCAGAGCAGGAGCTATGCTCACGGGCCCTGAAGTACCCCTGCCGCAGCTCCTTGACCTTGGCTCTGACCTGGTCTAAGGTGCAGGGTTGGTGGCCTTTCCTTGTCAGGCCATCAGCCATTCTGGTGTAAATGTCAGCGTTCCTCCGCCTGGACTGTGAGGCCTGAAAAGCTTCCTTCTCAGACCAGAGCTCCAAGAGGGCTTTTATCTCCAGCCCAGACCAGAAGGGTGCCTGGTGTTTGGTGCCCCTAGCTTCCTGCAGGGATGTGTCTCTGGAAGGGCCATGGGAGATTTTGGGGGGCTTGTCTCTGGGACATGGCTCTAAGTTGCCTGACCGGAAAGAGCAGTGCAGTCTCAGGGTCCTGGCTGGAGCTGGCTTGCTGCCAGAATGCTAATCCTGGCTGCCTGTGCCTTTTAAAGATGGCTACGGCAGGAACAATAGAGTTGAAAGCTGTGGCAGGAGTGTCCACCAGGGCTTCTTCCTGGAGGCTTTTATTGTTGACATAAATTCTTCCCCGCGTCCACACAACTTTTGTCGACAGAACTCTGTCGACAAAGGCGTTATTCCTCGTAGAATGAGGTTTACCACCACCGACAAAACTGCCACATTCTGTCGACTTACTGTCGACAGAACACGGCGGTAGTATAGACAGATATAGTTTTGTTGACAAAAGTCCACTTTTGTGGACAAAGCCCTGTAGTCTAGACACACCCCAGGAGATATCAAGGAGGGGGCTAGAGCCTACGCCCTGCCTGCAAAGTGAATGAGTCATTGGACCCAGGAGCATAAAAATGACTCATGGCCCAGTGGTTAGGGCCCTCATCGGAGCTGGAGGAGAGTCAGATTCCAGCCTCTGCTCCGACGACTGTATTATATAAAGTGGAATAGCTTCAACAGGAGAGACTAAAAAAACCCCACAGTCCCAGAATACCCAATAGCCCAGTGGTTAGGCGACTCCCTTCACAGATAGGAAACCTCAGTTTAACTCTGTACTTCAAATCAGACAGAGCAAGGATCCGAATCCATACACTAGCTGAGTGCCCCAAACACTAGGATACAAAAAAGGGGGCACCTCTTTGTCCTCTATTCCGCATGGGCCAAACCAAGTAGACATGTACTAAGGTGGCACATCCATTGGGTTAGGCCCTGAGGCAAGATAGGTGGGGAAAATCCTACTTCATGAATCCCACTGGGGATTAGGAATGAGTTAGGATCAGGATTTAGGTGGCCAGAGGTGTAGCCAGCCATATAAGCACAATGGGGACTTAACTGGTGGAAACTTAGGTGCCTACGAAATGTAGACACTGAAGGTGCCTAACTCCCTTTGTATATCTAGCTCTTAGTGAAAGCAAGTGTTAAAGACAGAGGCAGTTCTAGACCATAGAGGGCCTTAAGCAGCAATATTTTTCACCCCTCCTTCCCACACATAATATAAAACAGAATAGGGGGCTCCATTCAGTTGCTCTGGACCCCAAGCTATTTCTCAGTCCGCTTATGATTAGCCCCAGCTCTGGTTAAAGAATGATCAAATCCAAAAGAAACTCACCATCATGCCCACTCCTAACTGGAAACATGATCTGTCAATTTAAAAGATAAATGGCATTAGTGTTGATTGAAGGGGAAAATGCAGAAGAATGTTAAAGCTCAGAATCAGTAAGAAAAGGGAGGGTTTTCAAAAGTCTTTCAGCACCCAAACTTTGGAATGGATTTTCAAGAGAGCTTAACTGTCATTCAGGCACCTCAGTGAAGTGGTCAAAAGTGCTCAGTGCCCATCAACTCTCATTGTTCTGAAAGGTTCCCTAAGTGTGAGCTGAGTTCTTTTGAAAATCTATCTCCAAAAATGACAAATATATTTATTTTTAAAGCAAATGATCTTTTTACCGCCCACTCTAGACATTGCATGATTCTACTGGGGGATCTTCAGCCTCTATTCTTCCGTCAATTACTGAGAAGTAAGTGGGAGTTGATCCATCTACAAAGACAGGCTGTGTGTTTGGGAGAAGTGTTTTCAATTATCTTATATTGCCACCCCTCACATCACAATTTTTTTGGAAGTGAGGTTAGTCTTTAAGTTGCACATGTGGCCTCTACTTCCCTTTCCCCAGATGATAGGTCTCCTAAAAACCAACCACAAAGCAGTTTTATTCCACACAGGAATATCTCGCCCCCTACCTCCACATCCCTAGAGGAGAAAAGGCAAATAAACTGGGATGTATTGTAGATGCTAATACATCCCACAATCAGGTTTCTGTACAGCTTACCTTAAGAGTGAATCTATCAGCAAGGCAAGATCATCTTGGGGAGGTGGCTGATTAAAAATGGTCAGGTTAACCTTGATTAAAAAAAAGATGGGTGGAGGTGATAAGTGAGGGGGGTACAGACATCAAGAACAGATGGAGGCAGCCATGGGGGGGAGGTGCAACAGCAGTGGGAATTGACCCCATGGGAGGTAGAGTTTCCTGAGGAGTGCAGAGCCAGGTAGATAATGGCCATGAGAGAGAGAGAGGAGGAAAAATATGTGATGGGACATAAAATGATGAGGGGACAGCAGACAGAAGAGACTAGCGGGCAGGAGTTATTTATAGGAGAGCCTAAGCAGCATCTAGAAAGGCAAGCAGACTGATGAGTCTGTGTGGGAAGCTGCCTGCCATAGTGGGCTGTCAGCAAGGAAAAACTGTGTAGAGGTCAGGGCTTGTAGAGAACAGGAAAAGTATCCAGAAAGAAAAGCAGAAAATATCAAAATGTATCAGTGTGATGGGAGTGCAACAATTTCTTCCCAGTGACATAGTAGACCCAAAATAGATTAGAGTGGGTTGCAGGCTTCCTAGAATGTAGGTTGCTGCATGCCCTTTCATGTACTGGAGCAGTGCTTAGGCCTGGTTTCCTGTGTTCTCTTGTATCATTTGGGGCAATGTTATCACCTAGCCAATGACATGATTTTATGCACATATAGATGTGTAATGCCAGTTCTATTGACTTTTGTTTTATTCCTCACACAGTGTTAGAGGCAGGACAAGAGCAGCTTATTAGAATAATTCCCATATTTTGATTTTAGACCAATACAAGCCTTTAGAAGCAGGAGCAAAAAAAAAATGGTTCAGTAGGTAAAATGCTAATTTGGCAATTGACAGACATGGCTTCAAGTCCCTGTTTTGCATTAATTTCTTGTGTGATCATGGGCAGGTAACTTACATCAACTGTGCCACAGTTTCCCTCTTTAAAATGGGGATGATAGGAAAGAACTCTCTCATGGAGGATTGTGAGGATAAATTCACAGAGGTTACTAAGGTGCTGAGGGTATGTCTACACTACAAAGTTAATTCGAACTAACAGACGTTAGTTCGAATTAACTTTGATAGGTGCTACACACGCGAACCGCTAGTTTGAACTTAATTCGAACTAGTGGAGCGCTTAATTTGACCTAGGTAAACCTCATTCTACGAGGACTAACGCCTAGTTCGAATTAACTAGTTCGAATTAAGGGCTGTGTAGCCACTTAATTCGAACTAGTGGGAGGCTAGCCCTCCCCAGCTTTCCCTGGTGGCCACTCTGGGCACCACCAGGGAAACTCTTCTGCCCCCCTCCTGGCCCCGGAGCCCTTAAAGGGGCACGGTCTGGCTACGGTGCCCGTGCCAGGTGCAAGCCTGCCAGCACCCAGCCAGCAGACCCTGCACTTGGCACGGCTTGAGCCAGCCACCCGCTGCCACCCAGCCCTCCACCTCTTCCCGGGACCAGGCTGGTGGCTCCCAGGAGCCTGCCCCAGTCCGCAAGAGGCGGGCGCCTGCCTGGTCTAGTGCAGACATCGTGGACCTCATCCACGACCTCCACACTAGGCACAGGAAAGTGGCCGTCTAGAGCAGGATAGCTGCCAGCCTGGCCACCCAGGAGCAGGTTTGCATGAAAATCAAGGTGGTCCATTGAGACCCCCGACCCAGAGCCCTGAGCTTAGAATGGCCGTACTGGGTCAGACCAAAGGTCCATGTAGCCCAGTAGCCTGTCTGTCAACAGCGGCCAACACTAGGTACCCTGGAGGGGATGGACCGAAGACAATGACCAAGCCATTTGTCTCGTGCCATCCCTCTCCAGCCTTCCACAAACAGAGGCCAGGGACACCATTTCTACCCCCTGGCTAATAGCCCTCCATGGACCCAACCTCCATGACTTGATCTCACTTCTCTTTAAACTCTGTTCTAGTTCTAGCCTTCACAGCCTCCTGCAGCAAAGAGTTCCACAGGTTGACTCTGCTTTGTGAAGAAGAACTTTCTGTTGTTAGTTTGAAGCCTGCTACCCATTCATTTCATTTGGTGTCCTTTAGTCCTTCAATTATGGGAACCAATGAAGAACTTTTCTTTATATACCCTCGCCACACCACTCATGATTTTATAGACCTCTATCCTATCCCCCCTCAGTCTCCTCTTTTCTAAGCTGAAAAGTCCCAGTCTCTTTAGCCTCTCTTCATATGGGACCTGTTCCAAACCCCTGATCATTTTAGTTGCCCTCCCCTCTCCCAGCCTCTCTCTTCCCCTCTCCCACCTCCTTTTCCCAGTTTCCCCGAGTTTTGTTCAATAAAGAGAGTTTCTATTTTTGAACACAATTGTCCTTTATTTTGTACATCAGGAAGGGGGGCTAGGGAGGGGTAAGTGGAAGGAGGTGAGGGAGGAATGGGGTACGAGCCCCCGATGGGGAGGACTGGGCTGGCTCTGCGGGCTCCTCGGGGTGGAAGCTCTCCTGAAGCCCCTTGATTGACCCCCCCCCCCCTCCGGATGGCAGCCTGCGGCAAGTGCAGCCGGTCTGATGGCCGAGTGCTGTGATGTGCCGAGTGTAGGCACTCAGGGCACTCCAAGCCAGGACTGCTTTGCAAGCGGGGAAGCCCTGAGAACTGTCTGTCCGGGGTGGGGGTCGGGTCCCTTTAAGCACAGCCCTCGGCTAGCCTGAGACAGCTGCTCCACGCTCTAAGTCCTAATCTGATGCCCTGCCGGCACTGCTTCCGGCCATCCTTAACCTCGGTTCAGGGTCCACTCAATGTGGACATGCTAGTTCGAATTAGCAAAACGCTAATTCGAACTAGTTTTTAAGTCTAGATGCGCTAATTCGAATGAGCTTAGTTCGAATTAATTAATTTGAACTAAGTTAGTTCGAATTAGTGCTGTAGTGTAGACATACCCTGATACACTATGGTAATAGGGCCATATATATTTAAAGTCACTACAACACTATACACAGGCCCACTGATAGGGGACTAAAGAGGGCAACAGCCTGGGATCCAGTGAGTCAAAAGGCCTGGGACTCCCAGCTGCCTCTGCTGCTACCATGGCAGCAGTGGCACACAGAATCCTGGGCCTTTTAAACTACCACTGGAGCCAAGCTCAATACACTTCTGGTGGCACTAAGGGCTAACTGGAGAAACTGCAGTGCAGTTTATGCAGTATTGAATGCTGGCTGCCACCAGGCCTACCTTTTCTACATAAGGCTCTGTCCCTTCTGGGAGCACAGAGCTGCCTCTTCCCCCTACACACACATCATTCCTAGGAGCATAGAAATTCTGTCAGCTACCTGACTTTTATTTATTTATATATAACATAACAGTAATAATGAAGAAGGGACATTGATATTTTAACCTACTAACATCACAAGTGAGCAATAAAAATATTCAAAACCAAGTGAAATCTATATTTTTATGTTTGTCATGGAAAAAGCTGAGATTTTGCAAAAGACAAAACCCAGCCATCCATACCCAGTTCTAATATATGTTCATTTTAAAATATCAAGACCCAGCATATTCCAAAAAGATGAAGAGAAAGTCCACTATCCAAGCAGCTCACCTATAGCTAGATAAAGAGAAAAAGACTGCAGCAATCTGCTGTTGTAATTGCATTGCATAATATTGAAAATATCTTACATTAAGACAGGCATTTATTGTTAGGCAGTATAATGCAGTAGCATAACTAACATACATTAAGTGGATGAATATAATTAGTTTAGAGAGACAGGCTGCAATTGTGATCTAATATGTGACACCCTCCAGCAGATCTGTATTTGTCCCATAGCATAGCATAGCATAACCCAACTTTTCTTGCCTAACCACTCTTATATGTATTTGCCCTCCTGATTCTTTCTGCAATTCATTCCTGTTTTGCTTTCAAAGACCGCAGAAAGTCCCTTCAGCTCGGATGTGACCAGTATGCTAAAGAATACAGGGAAATAGAATGTACTTCATTTCATGAACCATCTAATTACTTTTCCTTCTTGTTAGGAAAGAATAATATTCTGAAGCTGTTGGTATTAGAATAAAACAATACACTTTCAGTAAGTGCTGATTACCTAAGCAAAAGGATTGAAACAACACTTGCTGTCTCCATAAATAAACCAGGGGAGAGAGAGAGAGACTATGACAGTGTATTTTTACATGCAAAGGAGAACATTTCTTCCACAAGGATACAATTTCCCAAATCTTCTGGTGAAAAGCAAATTATCCCTTTTATTTATGTATCTAGTATCTGGAAGCCTTTTTCCAAGCTGTACCATATGGAATGTTTCTGGTTTGGCAGGCAGCATGATCTTGTGGGCTTGAAATCTTTGAATATCTACCTCAGCTGTGCATAAAAGAGGCACAGTCTGTGCATATAAGAGGCACACATAAGCCTGCGCAGTCAGAAGAGCAAATATCTGTGAGAACAACTTCATTTACAACAGGCAACATTTATTTCAGGTTGCAGTACTGGCTAGCACATATTCAATTGCTTATGCACCTAACAACAGAACTAAATTAACCTGTTGAATGTAGCCTAAGGTTTGGCTCTCTATTAGTCCACTATTTAAAAGAAACAGCACAATCTTTTCTATGCCTATAGCCTTCTTCACCTTTCTCTGTCTGCAATAAGGACAGACTCCCTTGGGTCAGGTTGTCAGCTGGTATACAGCTCTGTTGACATCAAGGAAGCTATGACAGTTTGCTTCAGGTGAGGATCTGACTTATTGTCATGCTAGAGCGCTAGTAAGGAACTTCCTCAGACACAAAGTAAAAAAAATAATGAAATTTATCTTACACAAAATAAGAATCAATTTGTTTTTATATAGATTGGCAAGAAAACGGTAAATACACTATGTTAATGTCTGATTCACTAAAATATGCATGTTCAGATTGGCACTACAACTTATGATGAGACAGAAATGCAAATATTCCACCATCCCAGCAAACATGAAAAGGGAAACAAATCTTCTCGTATAAATCACAGCTATCTTATAGACTGTCATTTGTATGAGAAACAGTGAGAGAGAAGAGAAAAGCTATTTCCCTCTGCTTTATAAGACCACGGAGGTCAAAGATTATTATAACTCTTTGTAGAGAGAGAGAGAATTTTCAGAGCTATATTAGATACTGAAGCTAAAAGCGTGGGAAATAAACAAGAGGAACTAGAAATTCTCATTTATTAAAAGAAATGTGATCAAATTGGTATTACTGAAACCTGGTGGGATGAGTCATAATACTGAAATATTAGAATCACTAGATCAGCGGTTCTCAAACTTTTTGGGCTCCTGAGCCCTTTACACGTGTAAAAATTTATGTGGAGCCCCAGCGGTCCACTGATTGTATGTTTTGTACCTATCGATGTTTCCAGTTTGTCAACTTTGCGGAGCCCTTGGAGATGTCTTGCGGAGCCCTGGGGCTCCACGGAGCACAGTTTGAGAAACACTAGATATACCTTATTCTAAAAGGTGGGGGATGAAATTCTAGCAATGAATTAGGTTTAATACTAAATAAGATGGTAACATTGTCAACTATGATGCAGAAAAGTAAAAAGTATTCAACAAATATTTCTGTTCTGTATTTGAAAAGAAGCAGGACTATGTAATTAAATTTCACAGTGATACAAAATACCGTCTACTCTGTAACTTGACTTGTGGGGGGTAAGCAACCCCAGCTCTCACACACAAACACCCACCACCACCAGGGAGGGTCAGGTTATAGTTACGCCAGCCCAGCCCCTTGTCCTTACTCATCTCCTCCACCCCCAGCCACGCCAGCCCAGGCCCTCTCTCCCGACGCACCCTTCTGGCTATGGCCTAACCCTAAGCCCCCCTCTCCCAGGCAAGGTCATGCCAGGCCAGTCCAGACCCTGCCCCCAGCAGCCATTATGCAACATTATGCCAGGCTAGGCCAGGCCCGGCCTGGTGACTGGAAAAGCTGGCCCCTGGCAGCTGGGGAAGGCCAGGCCACAGTGCGCAAGGCCTCAGTGCACCAGGCTAGGCCCAGCCTTGCCTCTGGTGGCCTGGGAAGACCGAGCTGTGGTGCCCCAGCCCAGCTCTCCATGTGGCTGCTGGAGAGGGCCAGGCTGGCAGCATGCAGGGCTTGAGATGGAAGCGGTGGGGCTTTACCAATCCATGCCTGCTCCCCAGCTTGTGGATGCTGTGATATCACATTGTCGTTCACAGGAAAAAAATTATATAGCGAGAGAAACTATTAAAGTTAAATATTTTTAAATCTGCAGGACTTGATAACTTGCATGCATGAGAATTCAAACTGGGTGAGGATTGCTCTGACTCTAGGTCAGTTAGCCTGACATCAATCCCAAGGACAAACATGGGAAAGGCTGATAAGCACTCAATAAAGAATTAAAACATGGTAGCATGTTAATGCCAATCAAGGCAGTGTAACAAAAATAATTACTGGCATAACTATCAGAGGCATGTTTTTTACTGAAGCAAAATGCAGGACAATGTAGCACTTTAAAGACTAACAAGATGGTTTATTAGATGATGAGCTTTCGTGGGCCAGACCCACTTCCTCAGATCAAATAGTGGAAGAAAGTAGTCACAACCATATATACCAAAGGATACAATTAAAAAAATGAACAAATATGAAAAGGACAAATCACATTGCAGAACAGAAGGGGGATGCAGGGGGGGGAAAGGGGGAGGAAGGAAGGTAAGTGTCTGTGAATTGATGATATTAAAGGTAGGGAGAGTGGGATGTTTGTGAGTTAATGGTATTACAGGTGATAATTGGGGAAACTGTCTTGGTAATGGGTGAGATAGTTCAAATGTTTGTTAAGTCCTTGTTGGCAAGTGTCGAATTTTAACATGAATGACAGTTCAGAGGATTCCCTTTCAAGTGCAGATGTAAAAGGTCTTTGTAGCAGAATGCAGGTGGCTAAGTCATTTAGAGAGTGTCCTTTCTGGTTAAAGAGGCAAGAAACTGTTTTCTCTTTGTGATCTTGTCTGATATCTGTTTTGTGGGCATTAATCCTTTGGCGAAGAGTCTGAGATGTTTGTCCAATGTACATAGCAGACGGACACTTTCGGCACATGATAGCATAGATTATATTTCTGGATGCGCAGGAATATGTGTTCTTGATCTTATAACTCACTTGGTTAGGTCCAATAATGGTATCAGCAGAATGAATATGTGGACAAAGCTGGCAACGGGGTTTGTTGCAAGGGAAGGTACCAGGGTTGGTATTAGTGTGGTATGTCCTGTGGTGGTTGGTAAGAATCATCTTGAGGTTAGGTGGTTGTCTATAGGAGACTATGGGTCTGTCTCCTAGAGCCTCTTTGAGTATGGAATCTTGTTCCAATATAGGCTGTAGTTTATTGATAATGTGTTGGACAGGTTTAAGTTGGGGGTTGTAGGTGATGACAAGTGGTGTTCTATTGTTGGTTTTCTTGGGTCTGTCTTGAAGTAGATGGTTTCTAGGTATTCGTCTGGCTCTTTCAATTTGCTTTTTTATTTCTCTGGGTGGGTAGTTGAGATTTATAAATGCTTGGTAGAGATCCTGAAGCTTCTGGTCTCTGTCAGTGGGATTAGAGCAGATGCAGTTGTATCGAAGGGCTTGGCTATAGACGATGGATTGTGTGGTGTGTTCTGGATGGGAGCTGGATGCATGTAGGTAACTGTATGAGTCGGTGGGTTTTCTGTAGAGAGTGGTGTCTAATTTTCCATTGTTGATTTGTACGGTGGTGTCCAGGAAGTGGATCTCTCGTGTAGAATGGTCCAGGCTGAGGTTGATGGTGGGGTGTAGGTTGTTGAAATCTCTGTGGAATATCTCCAGTGTTTCTTGGCCATGCGTCCAGATCATAAAGATGTCATCGATGTACCGTAGGTAGAGGAGGGGTGAAAGGGGATAGGAGTTGAGGAAACGTTGTTCTAGGTCAGCCATAAAGATGTTAGCATACTGTGGGGCCATGCGTGTACCCATGGCTGTGCCGCTGATCTGGAGGTATAAGTTGTTCTCAAACTGGAAATAATTGTGGGTGAGAACAAAGTTACATAGGTCTGCTATCAGGTTGGCAGTAGTGTCCTCTGGGATAGTGTTTCTAATTGCTTGTAATCCGTCTTCATGTGGGATGTTGGTATATAGAGCTTCTACATCCATGGTGGCAAGGATGGTATTATTGGGGAGGTTATCGATGTTTTGTAGTTTCCTTAGGAAGTCAGTAGTGTCTCGGAGATAGCTGGGGGTATTGGTTACGAAGGGTTTGAGAAGAGTGTCTACATAGCTGGATAGACCAGTAGTGAGCGTGCCAATACCAGAGATGATGGGATGTCCGGGGTGCCCAGGTTTATGGATCTTGGGAAGTAGATAGAACAATCCTGGTCGGGGGTCAGAAGGTGATTCTGTGAGGATTTGTTCCCGAGTAGCTGTGGGGAGGCTTTTAAGGAGACAGTGTAGTTTCTTTTGGTAGTCCAAGGTGGGATCAGAGGGGAGAGGTTTGTAAAATGTGGTGTTCAAGAGTTGTCTGATTGCCTCCTGGTTATAGTCGGCCTTATTCATAATACAGACCCATAGTCTCCTATAGACAACCACCTAACCTCAAGATGATTCTTACCAACCACCACAGGACATACCACACTAATACCAACCCTGGTACCTTCCCTTGCAACAAACCCCGTTGCCAGCTTTGTCCACATATTCATTCTGCTGATACCATTATTGGACCTAACCAAGTGAGTTATAAAATCAAGAACACATATTCCTGCGCATCCAGAAATATAATCTATGCTATCATGTGCCGAAAGTGTCCGTCTGCTATGTACATTGGACAAACATCTCAGACACTTCGCCAAAGGATTAATGCCCACAAAACAGATATCAGACAAGATCACAAAGAGAAAACAGTTTCTTGCCATTTTAACTAGAAAGGACACTCTCTCAATGACTTAACCACCTGCATTCTGCTACAAAGACCTTTTACATCTGCACTTGAAAGGGAATCCTCTGAACTGTCATTCATGTTAAAATTCGACACTTGCCAACAAGGACTTAACAAACATTTGAACTATCTCACCCATTACCAAGACAGTTTCCCCAATTATCACCTCTAATACCATTAACTCACAAACATCCCACTCTCCCTACCTCTAATATCATCAATTCACAGACACTTACCTTCCTTCCTTCCCCCCCCCCCCCCCCGCATTCCCCTCCTGTTCTGCAATGTGATTTGTCCTTTTCATATTTGTTCATTTTTTTTAATTGTATCCTTTGGTATATATGGTTGTGACTACTTTCTTCCACTGTTTGATCTGAGGAAGTGGGTCTGGCCCACGAAAGCTCATCATCTAATAAACCATCTTGTTAGTCTTTAAAGTGCTACATTGTCCTGCATTTTGCTTCAAAAGTACATAGAATGTTTTAACTTATTTAATTCAGAATTAATAGTAGCAGGGCTTGTATGAGGCAACTTTATGCCATTATAACTACGTCTGGTAGGGATTTTTACCAGCATAACTATGTTAGTTATCTCCACCTTCCTTTCTGGAACTCCTTGCCAGAGGATGTGGTGATGGCTAGAACTTTAACAGGGTTCAAAAAAGAGCTAGATAGATTCATGGAGGTTAGATCCATCAATGGCTATTAGCCAGGATGGGTGGGAATGGTATCCCTAACCTCTATTTCTCTGGAAGGGGAGGGATCATGTGAGGAGTACCTGTTATGATCCCTCCCTCTGGGGCATCTGGTGTTCCACTGTCAGCAGACAGGATACTGGGCTAGATGGACCATTGGTCTGACCTAGTACAGCCATTCTTATGTTCTTATGTTCTGTCTAATGGCAGAATTATAACAAGTAGTCACCAGGCCCCATTGTGATCCCAGACTACCACATTCACTAATCTGAGTGGTGCTGCAAAATATATGGGCACTAATGAGGAAACAATGGTGAGTGAGAAAGAAAAATATTTTACATATAAAGTAATGTAATAATTACTAGGTCTATCTCAGAGTAATTGCAAAAGAGCTTTCCCCAGCTACTAATTATCTTCTTAGGCTATTTTTTGTTTAAATGCTGTTCGAGGCCGAGTACATAGTACTAATGAGAGAGTAAGTAGGAAGGGACTTCAATTAGCTGTATCATCCAGATGCTCCTCTATATACCAATGAGTGAAAGTCTGTAAATGCAGACAAAATTTATTTTCTCCTGAATACTTTGGAGATCTGTTAGACTGCAGGCACAACTGGAAGAAGTGTTTATCTGCTTTGAATGTGCCAACTGACAAGTACAAAGAAACATAATTATTTGCAGTTGCGCTAGACATTTTCGATTTTCTTCTGACAATGTCTTGATTTCTTTTCATATGTAATTTTGTGCCTTCATCCGTAAACTTCAAGTGCACTGTACACACCTTGCCCAGTAGTCACCCCTTCTCTTTTCCTACACGCTTTTTTGCACCATTGACTCAATAGGAGCTTTTCCATTGATTTCAGTGGATGCAGGATCAAACCCTGTTGAACCAATCCAAATCTCTGTGACTGGATCAAGTCCATTGAGTCTATGAATTTCTCATTTAGTATTTCACTGAAGTAACTGAAAAAGAAAGTGATACCCTTTACAGACATGTTAAAAGGAAGAGCATAGTGTATCCCCAAAACTTTATATTAATATAGAGTATTATTCTTTATGTGTCTCTTCATATTGTATATAGTGTGGGATGATAAACTTTATTACCATAAGTTGGGGGTGACCACAATAATCACAAGTCCCAGAGCTGCTAACACAGCTTCCCACACAAGTAGCCACAACATTTATAGCACTCTACAGCCCACCTGTTTTGTAAATTTATTCCATACATCATTATTCTGTACTTATTATTCTGCCTCCATTCCCAGTATTAATTGCTATGGAAACAATACAGTCATCAGATCCCAACTCAAAAATGACTGGATGCTTTTTACTCAACCTTTCTACACACACGCACGACCACACACACGGTGACTAAGTTCTGAAAATTTCTTCCGGAAAGGTGAAATATTTGAGACATTAACTTTGAGACATTTGAGACTTAGGCTCATGCACATGCTAAATAAGAGTTCTCAGGCCTGATCCCATGCTTACTGAAGTCACACCATTACTGAATTAGTCCCTGATCCTGGAATTGGGCCAGCACACCCAGATCTTCCTGAAAGATTAGGGTTTCTTGAAGAGATTTGCTCCACTGGTCTCAAATCCTTCTGGACAATCACTAAGCTCACATTTCCAAGAACTACTGAAAATACAGAGTGAAAAAAATATTTTTTTTGGTACTCTGTCACATTTTGTGCTGGATTTTGCAAACCCTTTGTTATACATGATATCCTGAGTTTTTTGTGTAGCTCTACTGACCTCACAAAACCAGACTAAACAGTGAGACCGCTCTTGAAAACTTTGCCAGATTAGTGCCTATGCCCCCTGCCTGTTGATTTCCTTTTCATTTAGGGTTGTGCATATAGAGTCTTATGGTTTATAAAACTCAGTCCTGTTCATTTAGTTGTATTTTTAATTAAATGTAAATTGCTATCAAACACTCTGTGGGTACTTGTATGAATGGTGCTATAAAATGAACTGAATGAAATGCTGGATGGCTGAAATGCATTTTAATATACTTACAGCACTTTCATAAACTGCATATTGGACTGGTTAAAAAATTCTCATTTCCTGGTGTGGATGAAAAACTTTTCCATTATTCAAAGAGACACATTATCAAGTGTCATGAGATATCCTTCAAATATTAAAAATCATTTTATGCCATAATTTTATTCCTGAATTTCAGATAGTGCTATGCTACATTTGTTTCATCAATCATTATACAATAGGTGACAAATTTTACCCCTCTTTTTGCTTATGGTTTTGACAACCTCGGTATAATAACTACAAAAGCATAGCACTTCCAGGGCCAGAATTTGGAACTCTGATTTTTCTGACCCATGTGTACCTCCTTAAACCAGAAAAAGCAAAACCTGATAAAACAGCAAAAGAGTTTAGTATTAGCTGCTCAGATGGTAATTTCTAAAAGACCAGTAATATATACTGTACTGTATTTTATTCTCAAATAAGGTCACTGTTGAAACTGCAGAACATTTTAAAAAGCAAATTACAGATGACATTTTACAAGGTCAAATGAAAACCTAGAAGCTTTGAAGCAGAGAACTTAGCCATTTGGGAAGAATAGCTTTTATAAAACTTTCCAAGAGAGTGTCACGTGACAATAAAAAATCATAAAGAGGGTTGTTTTTGTCTAAGCATGAACAAGGAGCTTTACTAGAAATAAAGAATACAGCCCCTCTTTCAGAGCTTTTGCCTAGAACTTGCTGCACCTGCCTAGCTTCCTGTTACATATATAAGCAATGTAAACATCTTTTATCTAAAACACTCATCATTAGTAGCTCCTTAAATTATAATAGAAATGTAGCCGTGTTAGTCTGGTGTAGCTGAAGCAAATACAGGACTATGTAGCACTTTAAAGACTAACAAGATGGTTTATTAGATGATAAACCATCTTGTTAGTCTTTAAAGTGCTACATAGTCCTGTATTTTGCTTCACCTTAAATTATGATATACACCTCAAATCTGATATCTCGTATGGTAAACAATCACGCAGTCTCCCACAAAAGAATAAAGATCCTCAAAATCTTTTCAAATTTCTTGCAAATAAATAACACTTCCTACGCATTCCAGGTAATATGAAAAGACGTTTCTTTCATTGTCATGATTTAATTGCTGCCACTGCATTCACTCACATAGCTTTGAAAGTAGTTTTGTGTGAGTCCCTGCAAAACTGAATCTATATGTGTTCCAACTAGGAACGAGTGAAGGAAACAACTGCTATTTCTGTTGGCTCCTTTATCCTGCATTAGCACAAGAGGGGGCTCTAGGTATTGGAAAGAAAAGTGTGTTGTAGAAATTTGTCTGTTTTAAAGGCATTTACAGCATTTGTCATCCCAAATGTTGACCCATGATAATACAGTCAGAAAGGAAGGGGGGTTTTGTGGCTAAGGACCTGGACTCAGAGGATCTGGTTCCATACCTCAGCACTGCCACAATCCTCCTATGTGATCTTGAGTAAGTGCTTTATCTCTTTGTGCCTTAGTTCTCCATCTGTAAAATGGGAATAATAATACTTTCTGTTTCTCACCCTTGGTCTGCCCTAGGTCAAACCCACATAATACAAACACACACACACCACCACAAACCCTCAAGTGTGTAACAGGATGCATCCATTGTATTCTGCCATTAGCGTTTTTTAGCAGGCTTCTGCCAGGTCCAGCTTTCAAAATTGTTTCCATATATTAAAGATGCACAACAGTCAAATGGGGTTCTGGGAGAGGATTATATTCCATGTCAAGGCCCTAAATACCATTTCTGCACAATTACAGACTTGTCAGGTATAGACAGGGCCGGCTCTAGGCACCAGCAAATCAAGCACATGCTTGGGGCAGCACATTTCCAGGGGCAGCATTTCCAGGTAAGCAGCCGCCCGGCCCTGCCCCGCCCATTTTAAAGGAGCTGGCTGTAGAGCGTGACGCGACCAGGCTCTGCCCTGCCCCACCGGCTCCAGTCCTGCCACGGCCCCAGCCCCCTTCGCTGGTGAGAGACCGCTCCCTGCCGGCCTCCCAGCTCGCTGCGCCCGCCCCGCCCCGCACTCCTCTGGCTCTGCGCCTCACCATTCCCCGCACCGCCCCTGCACCCCGGTCCCCCTGCTCTCTCTGTTCCCTATGACTCTCTGGCTCTGCGCCGCCCTTGCACCCTGCACCCCCCGATCCTTGTGCCCCTCTGGCTCTGCACCACCCGTTCCCTGCGCCGCCCCTGCACCGTGGCCCCCGCACCCATCTGGCTCTGTGTCCCCTCTGCACCCCGCAGCCCCTTTTCCCTGCACCCCTCTGGGTCTGTGCCCCCCATTCCCCACACTGCCCTTGGACCCTGATCCCTCTGCCCCTCCCGTTCCCCACGTCCCATTCCCTGTGCCTCCCCTGAACCCCGCATCCTGCTTCCCTCAATCCCTGTGTCCCTCTGGCTCTGCACTTCCCATTCCACGTACCACCCCTGTACTCCCCACACTGTTCCCTGCACTCCTCTGGCTCTGCGCACCCCAGCACCCCAGTCCTCCTGCTTCCCCCGGTGCCCGCACCCCTCTGGCTCTGTGCCTCCCATTCCCTACGGTGAACCCTGCTCCCTCTGTTCCCCGTGCTCCTCTGGCTCTGCGCTGTCTCTGCACCCTGTTCCTCCTGTGGATCGGGAGTTAGGGGTGCTTGTCCAGAGGGAGGGGCTGGTCAGGGCAGGGAAAAGGCTGTTGTCACCCAGCAGTGAGTGAAAGGGGAGGGGGAGTTCACGTAAAGTGCCTGTGCCTTTATGGGGAAAAAAATAATTAAAATTATATTTGCTATTTATAGGGCTAAAATGCCGGGACAAAAACAAAAACAAACATTGCAAAGTGCAAACGTGTAAAAGCCAGCAAAAAGGGGGGGGGGGGCAAAAAATGTTTTGCTTGGAGCGGCAAAAAACCTAGAGCCGGCCCTGGGTATAGATAGTAGGACAACTGAGGTGACCCATTTGCTACACTATAAATCGCTGCCATACTTCTGTGTATTAAGTGAGAAAGTCTTAATATAGTGGGAAATTCAGAGCATAGCTCTTGCAAAGCAGACAAACTGGACTAAAAGAACAAATGAACAAGGACATCGACTGGCTCACACTCTACCTTCCACATCCTATGACTTAACTTACCAACCAAACAGTGGAGATGCTAATGGTTCGTATCAGCCTGTTGTAACTATTTGAGCCATCTACTCACTGTCTTTTTTTTTCTCCTTTACCCCTCCTTTTTTCATTTCTCTCCCCCCCCCCCCCCCCCTTATTTATTCTTGGATCTGGACTTCTAATACTCTTGTCATGTGAAGAAGTGGGTTGCGCCCACAAAAGCTCATACCACCATCTACATATTGTGTTAGTCTTTAAGGTGCTACTAGTCTATTTGTTGTTTTTTAAGTTTTTCCTGTTACGGACTAACTCAGCTACCCCTCTGAAGCTTTTGGACTAAAAGAGACAGACCTGTCTGGTGCTAACCATGGAGCGGATTTTTCAGATTTGCATTTCTCTATCTTATATACAAAGGCAAGAGCTTGTTCAATTCATTCCCAGCTTATGGGCACACTACAAGTTGCATACACATATATTGGTTATGCACTTATCTATGGATTTAAAAATCTGAAGTACTTTTCACACTGGAAACACAACTGCACGTACTTATTAGCTTAATATTAATTCACTCCCCTGTGGCAGAGGTTGGGAGTGATGCAGAATCAAGATGCTCAGACTTGAGGGGAGGGAGAGGAGAATGCCTTGTATGATTTGCCAGTGGTTTATTTTGGTTGATACAAGGAGCAGAGCTGACGTTATACAACTAGAGGGATGGTCATCAGGAAGTGCAGTCTTTAAGAAAATCAGGTAAGAAAAAAAAGGAGGAAAACGGGTCTTCATTTCTCTCTGGAACTATGAAAAGTCTGAGAGAACTTGCATTAGGAAAAAGTCATTTAAAATAATTTAGTTGCAAAATATATTTTAAAACCTTAAAAAAATCCAGAAACAACATCTAAATACAATATATGCAGTACCTATTTAAAAGATCTGCCTAGTTTACATTGTTATTTTAATTTCCTCAGAGCCTAAACCTTGATTGATCTCCTACCCTCACTACAGAGAATCTTTGGTTCAAATTAGTGCCCTACAGAATTAAAGTTCTTAGGTGTTGCATATGGCAAATTAATGCCAGCCAGTTCTGAAAACTGGCTGCTTATCATATATTTAGTTGCCCAATGTCTGTGACTCTGTAATGCTGAAACGCTGACTGTTCCCTCTGGGCGGCGCTGGTGTCTCCTGCCGTGGCACTCGGCTGACTGCTGCACTGCTCAGCCGGGCCGCCACACGGGAGCAAGCAACACAAGCAGCATGCTGCACAGGGAGCGCGGATCCCAAACGGCCGCTTGTACCGTTTGCTCCCACACAGCGGCCTGGCTGAGCAGCGCAGAAGTCAGCCGAGTGCCATGGCAGGAGGCAACAGCACCGCCCAGAGGGAACAGCCAGGGGGCAGGGCCTAGACAAGCGTGCGTCTCTGATGTCAGGAAAGGGTGCCGGATTCAAAAGGAGGAAAGTGGAGCGGACACAGAGGACGCGGAGGAGACAGAGAGGAGAATGGAGGAGGCAGAGAAGAGAGAGAGAGAGAGAGAGAGAGAGAGACGCAGCAGGAGAAGGAGATGAGAAACACAGAGTGAGAGGTGCGAGGGAGAGAAGAGAAAGAGACGGAGACAGAGGCAGGAGGCGGACAAGACAGAGAGAGAGAGAGGGCGAGGCAATAGGAGGAGAGGAGAGAGAGAGGCCGTTTGTGCCACTTGCTCCAGCGCAGCAGCCCGCTGAGCAATGCAGAAGTCAGCCGAGTGCCACGGCGGGAGATGAAGGAGGGTGGGACGGTGACGTACACGCCCAGGGGGCGGGGCCTGGATGAGCGTGCATCCTCGACGGAGACAGAGGAGAACAGAGAGAGAGAGTGAGAGGCAGGAGGGGGAGAAGAGAAAGAGAGAGACGGAGAGAGAGGCAGAAGGCAGAGGAGCGCTGAGAGAGAGCGGGGGAGGCAGTAGAAGGAGGAGAGAGAGAAAGAGACACGGAGTGAGAGACCGGAGGCTCAGGAGAGAAGACCGACGTGGAGGAGAGACCTGAAAATCCCATATAATGGTGGGCTAATTGGCTATGTTCTATTATATTGGCTGCACACGTTTAGTTAGTGAGAAAGTGTAAAGCTAGAAATACCTCAAACAACTTTCTGCTGCACTCAGCAAGAGTATGAAATGGAGTAAAATTGTCCCTGTTTGCAATTCCACCTAAAGGTTGGTAGCTGTTGCTGGTTGGTTTCATCAATGCCAGCTGGATATTGAAGTGCCGTTGGAGAAATCTTGACATGAGTGAGGCCCATGAGAATGTTGTTCAGGATTTCAGTGTGTCCAGGATTTCACTTACATATTAGGCAGTGGAGAACCAGCATTTAAAAATGTCATAAGAATGGTCATACTAGGTCAGACCAAAGATCCATCTAGCCCAGTACTCTGTCTGCCAACAGTGGCCAATACCAGATGCCCCAGAGGGAGGTATCACAACAGCTAATCCTCACGAGATCCCTCCTGTCACCCACCTCTGATTTCAAAGATCTCTGAAGACATTATCGTCAAACACATAAGTGACATGGCCCATGATAGAAAGTCAAAACATTTTATCAACAGGAAACTGGAAGAAGCCAATGATTTTACAGTAGAACAACAGAACAAAGTCAGGATTGAACTAATAGTATATGTTTCAGCTATGTTTCCCTCACTGCCATAATTTAAATTAGACACGGTAAGGCTCTAAATTATGTCAAGTTTAAGAGGCCCCATAGCATTACCAAAAATGTGTATTATTCTAACTGAAAGGACCATTAAAATTAAAATAATAAAGCTTTATATTTGCAAAAAAGACTAGTACATTGACGTGGATGCAACTAAAAACTAGTATTTTTTTGTATTTAGAAGCCCCTCATAAATCAGAAACCCTAACCTGTAGCTTACTTAGCTTGTTTATAAATCCAGCATACTGTAGTTGCAAATATTTCAACGATTAGATTGATAAATATTAGTGATAGAAATGTAGCCATGTTAGTCTGGGGTAGTTGAAGCAAAATGCAGGACAATGTAGCACTTTAAAGACTAACAAGATGGTTTATTAGATGATGAGCTTTCGTGGGCCAGACCCACTTCCTCAGATCAAATAGTGGAAGAAAGTAGTCACAACCATATATACCAAAGGATAAATATTAATGAGAATAGCAGTCATGTGAAGGCACTTCTGAAGCAACAAATCTGAAGGATCTGGAAATAAAGGAAACCTTGAGATTTATTGGAGACAGATGCAAACCAACACCACACCACAGAACTTCCCTAAAATGACCCCTAGGAAATCTCTTTTAGGCCTGCTCTATACTAGACCAGGCAGGTTGGCTTAAGATATGGCATCCAGCTATGCAAAGTGCATAACTGGGATTAGCTTACCTTACATGGAGCCACTGCGGCCTCTACACGGCCAGAGACCACTTCCCTTACTCCTCACAGAATGAGGAGTACCAGATGTCAGTGGGGGCTGTCCTCAGAGTTTGATTTGGAGGTCTACTCTAGACTCCCCCCCCCCCCCCCCCACACACACACTAAATCGAATGCTAGATCAACTTCCAGAGGGTCAATCTTCTCTGTATTGCAGATATGCCCTTAGAAAATATCCAATCTTGATTTTAAACTTGTCATTAATGGAGAATTCACCACAACCCACAGTTATAGTTGATCCAATGGTTAATTACTCTTACTGTTAAAACTTTCCTCACTATTTCTTATCCAAGTTTGTCACTTTCCAGCCACTGAGTCTGAAATACCTTGTTCTGCTTGACTGAAGAGCCCATTATTAAATATTTGTGTAAGTACTTATAGAGTATCACCAAGTCACCCCTTCTTTTTGTTAACCTAAACTAAAAGGCACCATATGATGTGTACATTCACTGCCATATGCACAAACTAAACCTTGTTTTAGTCAATATTATCTCAGATATGTCCAAACTTCCAGAATTCTTTACAAATCTATAAGCTTTGGCTCAGTGGCCAAAACCAATACTAGACATGAGTTATTTGTTGAAGCTCAGAAACAGTTCCAGCAGAAAGTTATGCAGCTAGAGCAAAATGATATTTACCAAGTGGCTTTATTGTACCAAGCAATAAATAAAATAAAACTGCACCAAAAAGCCATTCTTGCTGTACTAGAAGCAGCTCAGTGCAGATCATTTGGGAGTTTCAGCCAAGGCAACTGCATTAAAACCAAGCTAGAGTCTACTTATTTCATATATGTTTATTATGGAAAGAATACTTGGTGTGGCAAATGAATTATCAGTGCAGCTTCAACTAAATGAACCTGTTTTACTATGTGCTATAAATCCGATAAAAGGAACACTGAAAAAACTAAGATCAACAAAACCTGAAGCTGGATGGAAAACAATAACTGAATATGAGAAAAGAATTCACTGTCGATGTTGGCAATTAATTCCAATTGGGGAATTCTGAAAGAATTTTGAAAGTTTCAAAGTTTCTTATTAACCATCTGTCACAGAGTACTATTAGAAAAAGAAATGCTGATGACATGAGTCTCAATGTTAGATTTAAAAGAACTTATTTTGCTGTTCTTGATCATTTTATTTCTGAGTTTGATAGGCATTTTATAAACGATCAACAGTGGTTGGAATCTACAGGTGCGTCTAAACTACACCCCTCTGCCAACACATCGCTATTGCAAATGAAGCGGGGATTTAAATATTAGACACATCACTATTGCAAATGAAGTGGGGATTTAAATATCCCGCACTTCATTTGAATAGAAATGGCCGCCGCTTTTTGCCAATGTGGCACTTTGTCGGCAAATAGTAGCAGTCTAGACGGGGATCGGTCGACAAGGAAAGCCTTTTCTGACCGATTCTGTAAATCTCATTGCATGAGGCATAAGGGATCCGTCAGAAAAGGCTTTCCTTGTTGACCGATCCCCGTCTAGACTGCTGCTTTTTGCTGGCAAAGTGCCGCAGCGGCAAAAAGCGGTGGCCTAAGGATATGTCTACACTGCATTCCTCTTTTGAGAGAGGAATGCAAATGCAGCCGAACAAAATTGCAAATGAAGCAGGGATTTGAATTTCCCATGCTTCATTTGCATTATCGCAGCTGGCCGCTTTTTCGAAATACCCTCTTTCAAAAAAGAAAACGCTGTGTAGACACTATTATTTCGAAAAAAAAACCTCTTTCAAAATAACCCTTATAAAATGAAGTTAAAGGGTTATTTTGAAAGAAAGGTTTTTTCTCGAAATAACCCCATCTACACAGCGTTTTCCTTTTCAAAATAGGGTATTTCGAAAAAGCGGCCAGCCGTGATTATGCAAATGAAGCACGGGAAATTCAGATCCCAATTTCATTTGCAATTTCATTCGGCTGCATTTGCATTCCTCTCTCAAAAGAGGAATGCAGTGTAGACATACCCTAAGGAAGCAAGATTTGTCACAATTTAACAGCTTGCACACTGACAACATTCTTTTGAGATCATAACTCTCTGAGGTAAAGTCATTTATGGCATCAGTTGAAAAGGAGAAAAAGAGTAGAGGTTTTTTTTAATCTATAAGGCTTGCTTCAGAAAGTCAGTTGCATATCAGAAGTCTTAAAACTGCTCCAGATCTCCTTCTTACTGCTTGTCACTATGGCTTCAAACAAGCATTTTTTCTGTGAAAAGAGTCAAAACTTGTATCAGATCAATATGTAGCAATGAAAGGCTTAGTCATTTGATACTAATGGTTTTGAAACAGTCAGAATCCTTCAACCTCGGGGATTTAGTGGATGATGTCAGTAGATTGCATGTTTGTTTCTATCCCCCATTTGATTGAATGGTATATTATATGTAAACTGGCTATTTTGAAGTTCTATGTAGAAATAAATAAAAAATTTCCATTCAGTTGTTTTATTATGTTTTTAAATTCCAATCTGAAAATTTCCTCCTTCCCTCTACCCTTTGAAATATCTGAAATAGCACCACTGTGAAGCAACTCACTAGAGCCACCTCACTAGAATCAGTATTTCCTACCTCTATTGTCTATGAGCTGTGTGTGTGCAAGGCCACAAGTCTCCTATGGGCAGCAAGTGGTACAGCACTGTGTTGCATATCAGCTACACAACAGCTGTGCCATATGTGGTGGGCCTTTGTCACACTTCCCGCCCCACCCCAGTGCTCAGCTTCTCTAGCCGTACATACTTTTGTGATAAAGCTATAGCATTGGTTTTTTTGTTCATCTGATTTTACCCATCTTTCCTTGCCAGAGGATGCAGTGAAGGCTAGAACTTTAACAGGGTTCAAAAAAGAGCTAGATAGGTTCATGGAGGTTAGATCCATCAATGGCTATTAGCCAGGATGGGTATGAATGGTGTGCTTAGCCTCTCTTTCTCTGGAAATGGGAGACAGTGGAGGGATCACATGAGGATTACCTATTGTGATCCCTCCCCCTGGGGCATCTGCTATTGGCCACTGTCAGCAGACAGGATACTGGGCTAGATGGACCTTTGGTCTGACCCAGTATGGCCATTCTTATGTTCTTCAAAACATGTAGTTGTTAATCTAAAACAGGCATTTCTCTCGATTTTTTTGCCTGCTTATCCTCATTGGTGGTGGTGGTGGTGTTTATTTCTTCAAAATCATAAGGGATGGAATACATTTGCTGACTGAAGTGATAAGAATTCTAAGCAGGCTTCTATCTTCATTTAATTTCAGCAAACCAGGACATCTTCTTACTGCCTCAATACCAGGAATCTCTGGTGCTATATCCCTGAAATAACTCTTGCATCAGTCTGCTCACATCAGACCCGAAGTCTTTCAAATTGAGACAATCCCAGGAGAAATCGAGCTGAATACTGCACAGCTGAACTAGGAAAGAGAGAAATGCCACTTACTGATATTGCTGGAACGCTGTATATTTCACTTTGCTCCTAAAACCAATAGAAAGTGTCCTGAGTAATAACAAAATACAATATAACAAAACCCTCACCTGGAGCCTTGTTTGTGAAGTATTGCAGCCCACCCTGAGTTCAGTGAAAGCTGTGAATACTCAGGACCTCAGAAAACCAGAACACTTTTACTTAAGTGCTAACTCTGCAAATGAAAGTGCTTAACATTAAGCATGTGGAATAGCTCCACTGTCTTTAATAAGACAGTCAGGTGTGCTTAAAGTTAAGCACATGTGTTCAGCGTTTATAGGATCATGGCCATTTGTGAATAATTTTCAGTGTCCTTACCTTTTTACTAATTTGGACAATTCTAATCCATTTTTGTTTGTATGGCTCATAAAGAGTGCCCACAAAAATATTATTAATGAAGCCCAAATTTCAAAATACAGAAAAACTCCAATAGTCCAGCATCCAATTGTACAGCACTCCCGATAATCCGGCATCTAAATGGCAAGAGCCTAGTAATTGAGCTTCCGCAAAAAAAACAGTCACAAGGCAGCAGCGGCAGCAGCCGAACCGAGCGGGACCAAGTCAGTCTTCCACTGGCATTGTGTGACACTGGACAGTGCTTGTGCTACAATAAAAAGGATTAAAAACACTTTATATATATAGTACCTCCTGATTGTCCGGTGTAGCCGATAATCTGGCACCACCGAGGTCCCAAAGGGTCCAGATTATCGGAAGTCTACTGTACTAGCTAAACAATGTAAGCTTTGTTTAAAAAAAAATTAAGGATTATCCAAAAATCTAAAAGGACAGCACAAGGAGAAAAGAATAAAAGCAGGGCATCAATGTTTTATCAAAGTAAAAATCATTTGTATGAGAAAACTGTGAAGGCCACAAGTTCACAATTTCATTATACTCTTTCTAGATACCACATAGCTATAAAAGCATTCTTCAACGCATGAGCATCCCGGGGTATCTTATTCACAATAGTCTCTTTGGTTTCTTTCTTTTTTCAACAACAAAACAAATCTAAGCAGAAAAAAAAATCCAGAGTTTTGTCCCTGCTAGGGCTGTAGCATAATGTCCTAAAATTGAATAAACTTTAAATGAAACTGTTTTTGGTATCAGAGCAGAGCAATTATGGGATATTTAGTTACCATGGTAACAGAGGTAATAAGGCAATGTTCGTAAGTCATGAAACTTCAAATAAGTGAATACAGACTTTAACAGGCAGAAATGCAGTATTATAAGTCATAATAAAGGTCTAGCCTCAGTGACATAATTATCCTGGTGCTACCTGTACAATATAAACTACAAACTCATTAACTGAGTTCTAAAAATACATTCATATCAGAAGCAAAAAAATTAATATTCATGTAATGTTAAGGAGGAGAAAGTCAGGAAATCTGGCAGTGAAGTGTTTACTAAAGTAGACTTGTGCACTCTGCATTTTGTATGGCCTATTTTAAATAAGCAATAGCTGCACATCAGAGATTTCATGGTAACAAAGAGAACAGAGACAGGAAATACAGCAGCATGGTTGAATTAATGCAGATCTAGAGCCCTTCATTTGTGGAATTTTCTGATTTTTGAGTGTTTATATTTTTCATTGTTGAAAACAAAATGCTATTTTCTGCATTTAATTTCCATTATATTTTTGAAGTGAGAGGAGGGGGTGGGGAGAGGAGAAAAGATTACTCTCTCTACCTCCCACAAGCTTTACGTAGTGCAGTACTGAATCCAGGGCATGCCAGTTCCCTCCTCCCCGACCAGATTGACGCAGTATGTGTCAGCAGTTTCCACCCCCACTCACTGGTATGACCATAGAAAAGGGAGCTCCCTAGATAGTTTATGAAAAGATCCTTTGCTCCCACATGTTTCTCTCTCCCTCCTTCCCACACTCTGGCAGCAATAACAGCAGGAACAACTTTGATATTTACAAAAATATCAGAAATTGATTTTACACCTAAAGCTTTTGAACAACAAACTCCAGGAAGATTTGATTTTCTTACTGCCTCCCTAACCTTTATTGACCCTGTTCACCACTCTTTCCTTTCTCTTCCCTTTAGATACTGACCCATCTTCTGTGAGGATTCCCCCGCACGGTAGTAAATAAGTGCTTCACTGGGAAGTTTCACTTTCTACTGCACATATTTGCATAGGACATACTGGGAATTATGCTGCTGCTGCATAGGTGTTGTTAATTGGAGAATGTACCATGTTATAGTAGGCCACAATTATGTGCAACCTTAGAACTACCATAGACAAGAAAGAGTGAAGAGAAAGAGAAAATATAGTGCTTTCTCTTTTTTTATAACTTCACATACATACAGATGACTAACAACATGCAACTAGTATAGCAAGTTAAATATTACATACAATATAAATACACGAGATTAGATGGTATCAGGAGGCAGGTTGTGGCCAGCACACTGTGAAGGTTTGTGACACTATTGTTCCTTGGAACAGGATAATAATTCTGGTCAGAAGCAGCAGAAGAGAACTTGGTTTTGAGTTGTCATTTTCAAAGGGTTATGGAGTCCTTATAAGAGAGAGTTTGGACCTGGGTTGTTCCTATTTTGCAGTCATACATTGTGCACATTTTACTAATGATATACCAATATCGAAATTACTAACCAGTAATTCTTTTAGCTCTTGTCTTACATTTTATCCTCCCACAGAGATAGTCAAGGATAGTTGGTGCCATGCCTCCACTTAACAGGACACAAGGTAAAATGAAATCTAGTAAGACAATTCCACGACAAGAGAAATGCTGGAAGACTAGTAATAGAAAGAAGAAATTAAATGAGATGTTCTCTTCTTACAGGAGGAAAGAGCACCATGTACAATCTGAGAAAAGGAAACTATGACAAACAGAATTATTCATGAGTAACTTTAATTTGTCAGATGGTGCTCATTTTTCATGTTAGCAAGGACACTAAGGGCCTTTTTACACTAAGAAATTATTTCAAAATAACTAAATTTGACTTAACTCCTGATTTTACAAAATCAAAATAGTATGTCCCCACTATACGGAAACCTCGAAATTAGTCTGAGGCAGGCTCTGTCAATGTGGATGCACTACCTCAACTTAGAGCCCCAGGAAGCACTGGGGAGTAATTAGTTTGAATTACTCTGGGGAGAAGTTATTTCAAAACAGAAGCACTGGAGCATCCACACTAATGCTATTTCAAAATAACTACTTTGAAATGAGCGTTATTCCCCAAGGAAAGCAGGAGTACAGATTTTGAAATAAGTGACCCATTATTTTGAAATAACGTGCCTGGTAATTTGAACAATCCACTTATAAATTCGACCTAATGGGGGGTTATTTCAAAATAACATCCCAGTGTAGATCAGGGCTATGACTTTTTGGTGGATAAGTAGTGAACCTCTGTGAAAGAGGTTTTCAGTGTGCTTGCCGAACCTCAGTTTCAATGGAAAACCTGTTGGTAACTCATCATGAATATATAAAGGAATGACTACATTTCCTTACGCACTTTGGAGACCGATACTTCAGCTCCAGAAAAATCGAAATATCCCTACCTTGAAGAAAGTTGGAGATGCTCTAATGTCAGTTAGGTGGGAGTTCTACCAGTTCACACCAGCTGAAGATCCACCTCCTAGATTTATCTGATATTAGTAAATGCTTGTCTCTGAAGGAGTTCTGAAAACATACAACTTTGTACTTTTGAGAATAAGATAAATTAAAATGTTGTAACTCATTTAATGCCTAGTGAATACCAGGAAAAGTAGGAATTGATATGGTAGGAGCATAGAGATCTGGCAAGGTAAGACAGATAATGCCCAGCACAGAAAAAGCATAATAATGGACCTTCCAATATGAAGTCTGAGAGAAAGGTATGTGTTGTCGTTGGCTGCCTTGGCTTCTAGTCCATGGATCCCTTGCTCTCAGTCAAGGATTCTAATGTGGAGTAAAGTCCATTGCCTTAAAATCTCTGATTTGTTCACTCTGCATGATCTCCAAAGAGTCTAAATGCTCAGAGGGATTAGCAATATTAGATTTCTCTGCCTTTCCCTTCTTGTTGTCCTTGACTGTAGAAAAGAGGGAGCAAAATGAATAAGAAATTAGAAGAGGAGGTAAAGCAGGAGGCAAGGGTATCCATTCTTTCAGAATGGCAAAAGGAGGAGAAGATGGGATGGGGTTTATATACCTTGGGAGAGCAGATCCTTCACTTTCTGTGACAAGATGGGAGAACAGAGATGAACAAGAGTTTGGATTTTTCCTGGAAAGGGATTGCAAGGCATTGTTTGATTTTCCAGAAGTAAAATAAGAAGCCATTTTATGAGTTCTGAAAATGCTTTTATATACTTGTAAAAGGCTTCTTGAATTATTGATTTTAGACCCTTTTGAGCAGCATACATGATGTATTATTCTATTTAAAAATACTATACAAAGAGTTTTAAGTTAGAGTAGTGTTATTACAGTGGAGTATTACTGAAATGAAAAGAACAGAAAAGTTATTTTCATTTCTGCAAAATTAAATTGTACCAAAGTCTCATCCTTTCCTATTGATCAAAATAAAGGCCTCTTCATCTTGAGAGCTACTGTAACATGAAATCTTCAGGGGATAATACACAAATAACGTGTCATTTTGGTATTGAATGAACCCATTATATGTCAGTTATTATACCAGAATTTTTGTACAAAATTACAATTCCCCTCTCTAACACTGACCTCTGAAGCATCACTTAAAACCTATGGATGAAATCTGCAAGCCATTGCAATCAGTGGTAAAACTCTCATGTACTTTAATGGAGCCAGAATTTAATCTTGCTTTTTTATGAACTACATAAATTTTGGTAATATTTGTCTGTACTACTGAACCCATATTTTTATCCATTTAAATGACTACCTCTACTAAACAGATTGTTCTTCAGATCAATCGGAAGAGTAGTGCAGTATCAAAAGCTGTATCTACTAAAGTTACAAATACAAAGATTTCTAGGAAATTCATTGGATTTATTTATTGCTACTCTTATATTTTTAATGATTTTTTCCAAATACAGTAAATATACCAAAATGCCAGATGTACCATAATACACAAAGTAAACAAAGAGATTTAGTATACAGAGAGGGAGGGAAATGACATACTGGTATCTATTATCAGGGCTCATAATAGACTTCTAAATCATAGATATTAATCAAAGACCTCTAAAATTCAGCCCAAACTGCTTTGAATTTCTGGTCCATTCCCTTTCTGTGGAATGCCAGTAATATTGTATGGATGTTCTTTCATGCTGACTGTCCTTAGAACTGTATGACATACTTCCAAATGCTTCAAAATCACATCTTTTATCATTATTTCCATTACTTTCCAAGTATTATGTATTGTATAGCTGTTTCTATATGGTGCCAGTTACAAGTGACAAGAAAAATAAGGCTCAGAGGATCTCAAGATCATCTCATCTGAAGAAGTGGGTTTTGCCCATAAAAGCTCATGATACTAGATTAGATATAAATATAGATATTTGTTAGTCTCTAAGACTATATCTACACAGCATGCTTATTTTGAAATAACTCATGTTACTTTGAAATAACAGAATGCGTGTCTACACAGCAAGCCCATTATTTCGAAATAATTTAAAAACTAACTTCTTATTGCTACTTCTGTAATCCTCATTTCACAAGGGGCTCGTCTACACTGGCCCCTTTTCCGGAAGGGGCATGTTAATTTCACCTATCGTAGTAGGGAAATCCGCGGGGGATTTAAATATCCCCCGCGGCATTTAAATAAAAATGTCCGCCGCTTTTTTCCGGCTTTTAGAAAAGCCGGAAAAGAGCGTCTACACTGGCCCCGATCCTCCGGAAAAAGCGCCCTTTTCCGGAGGCTCTTATTCCTACTTCGAAGTAGGAATAAGAGCCTCCGGAAAAGGGCGCTTTTTCCGGAGGATCGGGGCCAGTGTAGACGCTCTTTTCCGGCTTTTCTAAAAGCCGGAAAAAAGCGGCGGACATTTTTATTTAAATGCCGCGGGGGATATTTAAATCCCCCGCGGATTTCCCTACTACGATAGCTGAAATTAACATGCCCCTTCCGGAAAAGGGGCCAGTGTAGACGTAGCCAAGGGGTAAGGGAGATCAATGGAAGAGTGTTCTTCCTTTGATTTCTTGCTGTTTAAAAACTGCCAAAAGTCGATTTAAGGTACTTTGACTTCAGCCATGCAATTAATGTAGTTGAAGCTGTATATCTTAACTTGCCTTTAGCCCGCAATGTACCCTAAGGTGCCACAGGACTACTCGGTTTTTTAAAGAAATATAAGGAACATCTTTTGGGTTTTTTTGGTCTTGGTACAAGACGACTAGGGATTACCAAGAATTGCAAAAAAAGCAGCAAGAAATACCCCTTGTGAATATTTTTATTGTTAATTATTATAACAACGATAATATCAATATTGAGAGAGGTGCTAAGAAAACAATGCATTATTTGATACAGTTAGTTAGAAAAGTATGTAATGTATTGTGCTAGTTATATATATTAAATAATACTGGAGAAATGAATGTTGCATAAGAAAATAAAGGAATGTTTTGCTTTTGTATTTATCTCTGCTAATCCAGCATTTACAAACTCAGTTAAAATAATTTCATGGTTATGTGAAACCTGATTGTGTGTTTTATTTCATAAAACATTGGTCCGTGATTGACAATAAGAAAGTGCAGAAGATATGCTCGTGACTGACAATAGGAACATGGAGAAGAACAGGGGAAGAATATAGGCAGAGACCATAGAAAAGAAAAGAAGTTACCTTGTTTCCAGGAGAGGTAATTTTGCCAATTAGGATACACAGCAACATTATTTTGAAAAAACTAGTGTTATTTTGAAACAACTTAGTCCACATCTACACAGCTGGCAGTTATTTTGAAATAATGCCGAAATTTTGTCAAGCTGGAGGACTTCTTCCTCTGACTCCCGTAACCCTCATTGTACGAGGAGTAAGGGAAGTCGGAGGAAGAATGCTCTATTTTGAAAAAGTGCTGTGTAGATGCTCCCAATTTCTAAATAAGCTTTTTTGAGTTAAGCTACACAATTGATGTAGTTCAATTTACGTAGCTTATTTCAAGTTAAGCCCTGCTGTGTAGATGCACCCTTACTTTTCTTACCTGGTCTGTTTTTGCATTTATATGCAATACGTAAGTGATAATTAGTACTGTTTTAAAATATTCAAAAAAAAAAACCTACCAGAAACTGTTTTAAATTGGAGTGGATCACATTTGTCACCCAACAATACCACTGTGTAAGGGTACACATATACTATTGCCCCATTTGTTTCATTAGTGCACAGAGTAAATGTGCAGAAAGATCTGGAGCCAGTAGATTAATTTCATTTGAACTTAAATTACGTGTAGCATGAGTGATCCTTAACCTGAGCCATCTATTTTCACTCTAAAACATAGAGGACAAGTTATATAAGTGTAGAATTAATACCACAATACCCTATAACAATTATTTATGGATTCTCAGAGCATATTGTGGTAACAGATTATCCATTGAGTCTGAGTTTGTAAAAAAGTTCATGTTTATTTCTTTAAAGCAGATTAATCAGCACTCCAAAGAAAGTGAAAATTATGTGAAGATCTTTTGACCTAACCCTCACTGCTAGCTTGGAACATTCAACAGCTTCCAGTAACCCTTAGCATTTCTTTCCTTTGTTCTAACTTACTTTCCCACTGTTGCATAATTGGTGCTTTTGTTGAAACTCTCTGGCTGAAGAAAGTGCAGAAGATTAGTACATAACAATAAATCTCACAATCTGGAGTGGGGAAAAATTGGAAAGAAGAAAACAAAGTATAAATGAGCATAGTTGTGTCTTGGAAGCAAAGCAAGAAGGAAGACTAGATCCACATTTATATTTTATGTACCTAACTAGACTATAGTTTTGCATACAAAAATATCTAATAAAGGTTCCATTTATTAACTACAGCACAAAACAACATAACAAACAATGCTAGCTATCTGCTGCCATCTGCTGATTTTTTATATAATAAAACGTTAGCCACTCACAGACTTTATTGTAACACCTTCTCCCTCTAAGAGGTGTTAATCATTTTCATGAGATTGGCTGTCACTTTAAAATATTAAAATAGTTTGTAAGATTTTTCCCAAGTTGGGCTGCTCTGGTTCATTATTGAGGGATTCCTCTTAAAATTGCACAACAAAAAAGCAAAACTGGATTGGACCCATCTGCCCCCCAAACCCTCTGAAAAATAAATGCAATACTTCCCACTTGCAAGCACAGAATCTGTGTGTAACAGTATGGGGGAAAGGGGAAACACAGGAACAGTGACTTAAAATTATGCAAATAATAAGTAAAACACTCACCCCTATAGTATCTTGGGCAGTAGTCCTTTGCCTCACTTTCCCACCTTGCTGTGTGAAAATCCAATAAATTAAAGTCTCTTTAATATTCCACTCCCTATTTCTTGTTGCTGAACCTCACTCATGGCTTGTCAGCTGAGGTGAACAGTAAAAATCTCTGAACCCAGGGTGGTTCACATCTGGCACCTGCCCTACTGAAGGGCGAATGAGTGATTTTTTTGCCCCTGCTGCTACCTCTGCTGTATCCTTGGCTCATCCCAGAACAAGTGCCATGACCACTCAGCAGAACTATTAGTAATCATAGCTGTAGGGTTTTGCAGGATGGCGGGGAGGCAGGGCAACTTTGCTGCTACATTGTTCATTATGCTGACTTTAGCCATAATGCCCTGTTCCACCTCCTTGCCCCATTTGCAAAGATTTCAGCTCTTAGTGATATAAGTGTATAGTGAGGAACTTCGCTACTGCCACCACCTCTTCACTTTCATCAGATCCCAGTCTCCATATCAGGTAGAAGGCTTGGCCCTATAGACCAGTTTAGCAGTGATCTCAGCTCTAGTGATCACTTGCTGGCTAGTCTATACTACCATGGTAAACTGATCTAACCAACACAACTTCAGTTGCATGAATAATATAACTGAAAACAACTTTGTTAGAGTCACCTACTGTGGTGGCTACATTGTGCTGTGTCGACAGGGGAGCATCTCCCATTGACTTCCTTATGCTCCTTGGAGAGGAGGAGAAAAATCAATGGGAGAGTGCTCAAGTGAATCTAGCCAGCTTTGTCTTTAGACACCTCTCCCCGCCCCCCCCCCCCTTTCCTTCTGATTTCATCTGATTTTCCTTCACTGCCTGATGCTTAGTGAGTGAGGTTACAGTTTGGGTGACCATATTAAGTACAGTTCTGCTGCATTTTAGTCATACCAAAAGGAAAACAACATTTTGTTGCGCCTACACCAAAAATAGAAATGAATTTTAACCCCAAACATCTAGAATTGATTATATTGGCAAAACATGAAGATCTATGGATCAATCTGATTAAGTAAATGTGTCTATGCAAATAAGATCTACTCCTGAGTTCTTTTCCCACAGTTCATCTATGGGTGGCACATGAAAGCTCATTCAGAACATTGACTTTCAAGTAATAAAGTCGGAGGGCCAAACTCAGTGGTGGCATAAGCAGGTGCAAATCTACTACAACCTGTGAAGTTGTGCCCAGTAGACCACTGGGGAATCTAGCCCATGGTTGCAATAAGCTATACTAATTGTTACTAGCAAGTACCATATATTGTGTATTTGTACATATTAAAGAGAAGCTGCTCTGCGTTTTAAAGCTCAGTTGACAGATTTTTCATTTCTTACAGTTCTTTCTTGCAATCCCCTTGGTAACTGGGATGGAGACTATTTCATGTGAAAAAAGTCTCATTTTTGTGGAACTCTCATTCTAAGGCATATAATTACACATCCTGTTCTAGAAGGAGAGATTATAATGTTATACAGCTTCTCAGATGGTGGTGCCCTGGAGGCTCGCCATCTGTTTTCATGTATTTTTAATAATTTAATGACTGTTACTATAGTTCAAAGTCCTAACATTCTATATTTGGTTCTGCTGCAGTGTACAGGTGAATTGAATCATTTTAAAGGAACAGATGAGAAATTACTTGTACTCTTGTTTAGCTGATATTTATCTCAATGCCGAAAAAGGTGATCATATAATGCTCTAGGGAATTAACATTGATTTCATGGAGGTCAGAATTTCATTTTAATGTGCTTTTCTCATGTGTGAAGACACTGAGGTCCCAACCTGTGTTGGGCTTTATACAGGTGCAGTTCCATTGATTTTAGTAAGATTGAGTAATGGTTCAAGCCTTAACTCATGTTGAGCTCATTGCTAAGAGGCGGCTTTAATGGAGCATATGAGGATGCAGAAATACTGGGACAGTGGTTCTATATGAAAAAGAAGTTGTTTTTAACTAATACTTGAAAGTTTGATTTGAACCAGTGCTAGTGCCTTCAGACGGCCTTTAACTTGATGCCATTATGAACTGTGCTAAGATTAAATTGCTCCAATATGAATAAATAACAGTGCAAGTGATGACTTAGTCTGCCTGTAGTACAATCAGATTTTACAATATTCTGGTAACACACATATGATGCTATACTTAAAAAGACACTGTTAAGATTAATAGATTTTATATTGACCTACCTTTATTTACTTATAACTGTTTTTGAAACTGATATAATTCCTTATATTTTAACCTACGCTAGTGGTTGTTCTTTTAAAACAACAATTAAGTTTGGCAATCCAAATATTGTATTTGTGCTTTTACACACTTAGGGTATGTCTAGACTGCATCCCTCTGTTGGCAGAGGGATGCAGATTAGGCAGGTCGACATTGCAAATGAGGCAAGGATTTAAATATCCCGTGCCTAATTTGTATAAAAATGGCCACCGCATTTTGCCGACTCAGCACTTTGTCTGCAAAACGTGGCAGTCTAGAGGGGGATCTGTCAAGAAAGAAAGCCTTTTTCGACAGATCCCTTATGCCTCCTGCAAGGTGGTTTACAGGATCTGTAGAAAAAGGCTTTCTTTCTCCATAGATCCCCCTCTAGATTGCCACTTTTTGCCAACAAAGTGCCGAGTCGGCAAAACGTGGTGGCCATTTTTATGCAAATTAGGCACGGGATATTTAAATCCCTGCCTCATTTGCAATGTTGACCTGCCTAATCTACATCCCTCTGCCAACAGAGGGATGCCGTCTAGACATACCCATACTCTCCCTTCCACTTCTAAAAGTAAGAAAACATCTGTTTTTAGAAAGTGGGATGTTGGCCTTTGAAATGTAATAATAATTGACCCTGGCACAACACCACTGAAGTCAATGCAACCAACAAAGTGAAAGCAGAATTTCTGAATGGAGGCTAGTTGAAAAGGTTACCGTTGTTTGTTTGTGGGTGAATATAGTGTATGTGTCTCAAAGGGGTAGTCGTGTTAGTCTGTATCTTTAAAAACAATGAGCTATCCTGTGGAACCTTTGACACTGACAAATACATGAGAGCATGAGCTTTCGTGGGTTTATCCATAAAAACACATGATCTAATATATTTGTCAGTCTCTAAGGTGCGACAGGACTAAACGTTTTTATAGTGTATATGGTACATAAATAATAATCAACGATGGACAAACACAAGTGCATAATTTTGACTGCTGTCCTTACCTCTTAAAATCATTTATTGATACTTTAAAACATGACTATGATGTTCCTGAAATGTTGGATTTATTACAGTTCTTTATCTGCACTGCTATTACGGCACAGGACAGGAAGGACTGAAGATAGCTTTCCTATGCTGCCTCAATAGGAATGGAAATAATTATTCTACAATGTATAATACCAAAAGAGTATTGGGTTAACAGCATAGTGCCAGCCTCTTTTTTCTGCCTGCATACAGTGGCATTCATTAACAATCTATCTTAGCTGGCTGCTTGCTTGCTTTTGAAGGCTTCAGCCACAATTATGTTACCATTATTTAAATACAGTTCTTAACTATGACTTGTAAATAGTTTTATCACAGTCTAGTGTTGTGAGCTGCCACACTAACAAGTATCAACAAATATTCACAAACTAGAGCAATTAATATGTTGCAATTGGAGGAAGCCCTGAGTTTTGCAATTAAAAAGCTTTTAATGTAATACTGACTGTTGTTGACCAAAAACAAATGTAACCTTGAAATAACTCATGAGCAGGCTATGTAGAAAATAAGTATTTATATGTTTTGGGATGCTGAGTTTTCTACATGCAGATACTAATTAACAGTGCCATGTAGCATATACCACAGAGCCCATGCTTTGCAATATCTGAACTCTACAGCTACATTAGGCAATATGACTTTGCCTTCCCCTTCTCCATCCCTACCAAAAAAGATTTGAATTACAGAATTCAGGCCTATTGAGTAATTACTTTTTTTATTTTTTCTGTCTTGAAATCTCTTACGGGAGAGAGTTGGGGGATATTATTTTAAAACCACAATATTCCAAATGGTATTTTTCAATATGTATCTTTTCTCTCTTCAAGTTGCATTCAAGAAGATCATTAACAGACAAGAGTATCAAATGTTACATCAGCTAAAGTAAGTAAAATGAGAACTGTGTTTTATTATAAAGCACTCGGGATATTTGAAAGCTTAGTTTTGTCTATTTTTAAAAATATTAACAGTCTGTCACAGTTAATAAAAATTCTAATTAATAAGCTTTATTGACATACATCTAACCTTCTTTACAAAACACAATGTCAAAGTCCAATAATACCTTGGGCAGCAGGTTGATTAACTTGAATATAACTCAGCCATCACTAGAATTTACTGACAATTGATTCATCATTTAGTAAAGTTCCAAGACATGTTCCATAGGTGACAGAAGCTTTCTTTGGTGTTGTGCTCTTGTGTGTTGTTTTCAGCAGGATAAAATAGGTTCATATTTCTATTAGTAGCATGGACTTTGTGGTACAGTCTGAACATAAAGGACAACTTTTTCCCTGCCAGAGATATATTCTGTACTCTTTGAATTACTGACAATGGTAAGGTAAGATTCTCCAAAGTAGTTAGACTCTTACCTTCCATTGGACAGTCTAGACTACAGGTTTTTTCAGAAGGGGATATGCAAATTTGTTGCTAATTTGCATACCTTCCCATCGCTTTTTTGATAGCAGGTTTTTCTAAAGTGAAAGAAGTCTGGATGGATTTTTTCCAGAAAAAAATTCTCTCTCAAAAAACTACATAAACCTCCTTTTTTAGGAAGAGCGTTATTTTTAAAAGGGTTTTTTTTTTCCAAAAAAAACGTTTCCAAACTAGTTTCATAGGCATGTGCACCGGTGTGCTCAGGCACACCCTAATGTCTTGGGCCAGCTAGTGGCTGCTGGAGGAGGAGAGGGATTTGTGACGGGGCACCGCAGCCCCTCACTTTAAATTCCCCGTGGCCATCTACGGGGGAGAGGGGGAGGCACTGTGGGGCAGAAAGAGCATGCGCAGCTTGCTCAAATGCCGCGCAACAGGTGAGAGGGGAGATGCCCGGGCGTTGCGTGATGTCATGGCCCGGGACTTTAAAACCACACTGCCCAGATCCAGAAGCAGCTGGGGCCCGATTAGAGACGCCAGCTAGCTGGCCGGCACCATTTTTGCACCCTGGGTCCCTCCCATTCCAGCAGCACCATGTGGCACTGCTGAGGTGCCCTGGGGGTGTCCCCACCCATCCTGGCAGCACCGCAAGGCACCCCAGGCTAGGGCCTGGCCGGCTCGTAGCTTGGGCCGGCTCTGACTCCAGCCCCGCGAATTAGAAGGCAGAAGCCTAAGGTAAGGGATGGGAGGGGAAGGGGGAAAAATAAGAGGAAGGGGTGGGAGAGGAAAGGGCATGTGCTGAGGGGAGGGGGGCAGGTCAGAAGAAGAAAGGGGAAGGCACCGAGGGACAGGATAGAGGAGACACAAATGCCAGGGGGCCAAGTGGAGACAATGAGGAAAAGGGCAGGAGGGGAGGTGTCAGTGGGAGAGGTGACAGGGTGACGCTGGGAGAGGAGAGGATAAGAGCATTAGTGGTTAGAGGGGGGAGAGGGAAGTGCTGGGATAAGGCTTGAAAGATGGGGTGGGCATGAGGAAGGTAGGGATGGAGCAAGGCATGTGTGAGGGCACGGGGCATGAGGATGATGAAGGGGTGGGCATCAGGGAAAAAGAGGGCAAAGGGGGCAGGGGCAGTAAGGGAAGGGGGAGGCACCAGGTGGGTGCAGGGGTAAGGGAAGGTTCAGGTGCCAGGGGATTCTGGGGTGAAGCAGAAGGGCAGACACCTGCAGGGGAGGGACAAACACCAGAGAAGAGAGGCAGGGCAGGTGTTAGGAGAGGGGATGAGAAGGGGTAGCTCACATGATCAGAGTGGGGCTACTAGAGGAGTGGGCACAGGGGGCTGGTGGAGGGGGGCAGGTCTCAGGAAGGCTGAGGGCAGTGAGAAGGGTGGAAGTCAGGACAGCAGAGGAGGGTGAGGAGTGGGGGGGGGGGGGCAGTAGACACCAGGGGAGCTGATGGAGCAAGGGGAGGAGACATGGCAGCAGAGGGAAAAGGTAGAGGTTTATGAGATATTTATTAATAACTTGGGTGCCACAGTGGCCCATCCAAACAAGCCACATGAACTCAGTACTGGTGCTCAACACAAAATTCGTTCTGCTCATTGGAGGAAACTCTTAGAAGGAACAATTTCTCCAGACTCTCTGCCCCCGAGTTAATGTCACATACATTGGGGTAATGCAATTGCAGGATGGCTGCATGAGGGGAATTTTTTTTGGGGGGGGGGGCAAACTAATCCCTATTGGTAGGAGGATGGTGGGAAAAGTCCTTAGAGGGGGGTCACATGACACCTTTTACTTCTGGTCATGTGTCCATCTTGCCCCAAGAGTGTTATCTCCAGAGGTGTAGCCAATGGGGGTCAGGGGCATGGTTAACAGGGGTCAGGGGTGTGACTAATGGAGGTCAAAGTACATTTTTAAAAAATTCTTTGAGTGCACACCCTAGTGAAATGTGCTGCGCACGCCTATGACTACTTTCACTTTCGAAAAACCCACTTTTGAAAAAGCAATTGGAAGAAGATATGCAAATTAACACCGAATTTGCATATCTCATTTTGAAAAAAAACTTAGTCTAGATATATCCAGAGTCAGTGGATCATTCCGAGGACCTAAAATAAGGGTTAAATGCTGAATCAGCTGACAATTTCAAACTTATGAAATGTTGAATCACTGTCCCAAATTAGCATATGTACTGATAGCACCATACATAATATATGAGTGAGAGTAAATGCTAATCACATTTGGAGTTTTAAAAGTACATCTGATTTTGTTTGGTTCAGAATAGAAGGAAAATAGTGTAATCTTTTCAACATGAATTACTGCACTTCCTTGCTACAAATAGGGACATCAAAAGAGCATGAAAGTGTTTTCTGCTATTGATTATCCATAAGATATATTGTGAGTCCCGGAGTCAAGGTTACAGAATTCGTGGGCTACACTTCGGAGTATTTTTCATTAAAGAAATAGCTCACCAGGGGTAGCAATTTATTTGTGGTAGGCCACTGAGTGTTTCTTTTAATCAATTCTCTTTTAGTTGTGGGGAATCCAGTATTTAGAAAATGTGTAATTTATAAGTAAACTAGAAGATTTACCCAGCATTTCTTCAGTCTTTAACTCAATTATTTTTTGTTTCCCTTAATTTAAATCATTGCTCTGGGGTGGGGTTGGGGATGAGGGGTTCAATATGCAGGCTGCCCTGGGGAGAGAGGATTACCTCATCCCTCTCACACCATAGCACAGGGGTTCCCAACCTTTTTCGGTCCCCATACGTCGCTGGCTTTTAGTAAACCTTCCTGTACCCCCTATTCAATATGAAAGGAAATAAATTCTAGACTCTAGAATCCACAACTTTTTTCACTAACACTACTACTTTTGGAATATTTCAATTAGGATAATCTAGTTATTTACCAAATATTCCCTGTACCCCTTTGACAAGCTTCTCATATCCCCTGGGGGTACGCGTGCCCCAGCTTGGGAACCCCTGCCATAGCAGTTTGGGACCAGGTGAGAAGCTGCAGCTACAGTGGGCACATCCAGGGGAGGGGCACATGTCCCCCCAGCTAGGGAAGGTCCAGGTTCATTTTCCCTCCTGCACTTTCCAGCCAGAGTGAGGAAATGGAGAAACCTGTGTACTTTCCCCTAGCTCCCTAATAAAGGGGAACACCCGCAATGTTCCTGTATGATGGTGTGACGGACCGGGCCATGTCTGGGCACAGCTGAGGGCGTCCGCTCAGGGCGAATTGCTCAAATCCGGGGCTCCTTACAGTCCCCCTGACTGGCGACCTCTCCAAACAGGCCACAAACCAGTCCCACAGAGCGCTTCAGCAGCCTGCCTGAAGCCTCCCGAGCAAAACCCCTCCGACACCCCAGCAATATCCGTGCCCCAGATGGCCCCGGGCCTATACACAGGTGGGGGGTCCTAGCACCCAATCCCACCTACCCCGAACAAGTTCTGTCCGGTTCCAAGAAACCAGCCACAGATCCCTGGTCAATTTACCCTCTGGACCAATCCTTTAGAATATATATAATAAAGGTTTATTATTACAAGAAAGAAAAGCATGAGAGTAAGGTTATTAAAGTACAGTACGTTACATGCACCGAATCTCCCAGTCCTCGATGCAGGCTCTAGCAGAGGTGTTGCAGCTGCTGGTTTAAAAGTCCTTATTGCACATCCTACGATCAGGATGGGTTCACAGGTCTTCCAGGCTCTTCAATCCCTGCAGTGCTGCCTCTGGGATGAAGTGCTGAGCTGAGAACCAAATGGCATCGACCACATGGCCTCTTTATACTCCTTCCTGGCCTCTTCTAGTATGTAGCAGGTCACCTGGTCCTCAGCCTCTCTGTGTTCCCTGCTGGCTGCTCTCAGGACAGCCCCCATTCTTTGGGTGTGTCTTTGGCCCATTGAGAACCATTGTTCCACAGGTAATTAGCATGTCCACAGGCTCCACAGGCTCGGCCCTGCCCAATGCTTAACCACATGCAGGGAAATCTTCAGTTTCCACACAGATTACAGATCTACACACACAGACATTATATACTCACATGAACAATGTACACAGGATCAGAAAACAACAAGCTCCCATTCAATACCCCACATGGCTCCCTTTCATACAGATTTCTGGGGCCAACACCCCCACCTAGGGGTGCAGCAGCGATCTGGCTGCTTCCCTCCAATTCGGTAATGTGACAGATGGTGTGGGAGCTGCAGCTTCCCCTGCCTTTCCTAGGAGTGGGAGGCACAGGTAAGGTGCTGTCCCAGATGGGGGTGCCCCCAGCCAGCACTTTTACCTGCCTGTTGATTCTCTATTCTGCGTGGTTTTGTTTGTAAACATCGGGGGGTTGAAGGAGCTTTGCCCCTCACCTCCGCATAACCAAACTAAGACTAAGAAGAAAAACAACTGAAGTGAGTTGGCAATTTTCAAAGGGACATTATTAAGGGCCCAAAAGCAAGCTAAAGATAGAAAGTATGGCAAAAGACCATGTTTGCTTAACCAGGAGATCTTGTATGATCTAAAAATAAAAAAGGAGTCATAAAAAATGGAAATTAGGTCAAATTACAAAGGATGAAATAAGCAAACTATACAAGTATGCAGGGGAAAGATTAGAAAGACAATGGCACAAAATGAGCTTAAACTAGCTAGAGACAAGACGACGTTCTATAAATATATTAGAAGCAAGAAGAAGAACAAAGACAGGGCAGGCCCACTGCTTAGTGAAGAGGGAGAAACAATAACAGGAAACTTGGAGGTGCTTAATGACTTCTTTGTTTCAGTCTTCACCAAGAAGTTTGATAATGAATGCTAACATAGTGAATGCTAATGGAAATGGGATAGGTTTAGAGGATTAAAAAGGAAAAAAAAAAGAACAAGTTAAAAATTACTTAGAAAAGTTAGATATCTGCAAGTCACCAGGGCCTGATGAAATGCTTCCTAGAATACTCAAGGAGCTGATAGAGGAGGTATCTGAGTTTGTATCTATCATCTTTGAAAAATCATGGAAGTCGGGAGAAATTCCAGAAGACTGGAAAAGGGCAAATATAGTGCCTATCTATAAAAAAGGACATAAAAACAACCCAGGAAACTTCAGACCAGTCAGTTTAACTTCTGTGCCAGGAAAGATAATCAAGCAGGTAATTAAGGAATTCATCTGGAAGAAAATAAGTTGATTGGTAACAGCCAGCATGGTCTTGTAAAGAACAAATCATGTCAAACCAATCTAATAGCTTTCTTTGATTGGATAACAAGTCTTATGGATAAGGGAGAAGCAGTGGATATGGTATACCTAGACTTTAATAAGGAATTTGATATTGTCTTGCATGACCTTCTTACCAATAAACTAGGCAAATAAAACCTAGATGAAGCTACTATAAGGTGGGTGCATAACTGGGTGGATAACCATTCTCAGAGAGTAGTTATTAACTGTTCCAGTCATGTTGGAAGTGCATAACAAGTGGGGTTCTGCAGGGGTCTATTTTGGGACCGGTTCTGTTCAATATCTTCATCAACAATTTAGATGATGGCATAGAGAGGACTCTTATTAAGTTTGCAGATTGTACCAAGCTGGGAGGGGTTGCAAGTGCTTTGGAGGATAGGGTCGTAATTCAAAATGATCTGGACAAACTAGAAAAATGGTCTGAGGTAAATAGGATGAAGTTTAATAAGGACAAATGCAAAGTACTCCTCTTAGGAAGGAACGATCAGTTTCACACATACAAAATAGGAAGTGACGGTCTAGGAAAGAGTCCTGTTGAAAGAGATCTTGGGGTCAGTGGACCACAAGCTAAATAGGAGTCAATAGTGTGACACTTGCAAAAAAAGCAAATATGATTCTGGGATACATTAGTAGGTGTGTTGTGAGCAGGACATGAGAAGTCATTCTTCCACTCTACTCTGCGCTGATTAGGCGTCAGTTGGAGTATTGTGTCCAGTTCTGGGTACCACAAGAAAGATATGGAGAAATTGGAGAAGGTTCAGAGAAGAGCAACAAAAATGATTAAAGAACTAGAAAACAGGAGCTATGAGGGAAGGCTGAAGGAATTGTGCTTGTTTAGTCTGGAAAAGAGAAGACTGCAAGGGGACATGATAGCAGTTTTCAGGGTTATAAGAGTGTCATAGGGAGGTGGGGGGGGGGGGGAATTGTTCTTTTTGGCCTCTGATGATAGGACAAGACGCAAGGAACATAAGAATGGCCATACTGGGTCAGACCAAAAGTCCATCTAGCCCACTATCCTGTCTGCCGACAGTGGCTAATGCCAGATGCCCCAGAGGGTGTGAACACAACAGGTAATCATCACATGATTCCTCTCTTGTCATCCATTTCCAGACAAACAAGAGGCTAAGGACAGCATTCCTACCCATCCTGGCTAATAGCCAGTGATGAACCTAACCTCCATGAATCTATCTAGCTCTTTTTTGAAATGTGTTAAAGTCTTAGTCTTCACAACATCCAGTGGCAAGGAGTTCCACAGGTTGACTGTGCACTGCATGAAGAAAAATTTCCTTTTGTATTAAACCCGCTACCTATTAATTTTATTTGGTGACCCCCTAGTTCTTATATAATGAGAACAAGTAAATAACTTTTCCTTATTCACTTTTTCCATACCAGTCATGATTTTATAGAGCTCTGTCATATCCTCCCTTAGTCTCCTCTTTTCGAAGCTGGAAAGTCCATGTCTTTTTAATTTCTCTTTAAATGGGACCCATTCTAAACCCCTAATCATTTTTGTTGCCCTCTCTTAACCTTTTCCAATGCCAATATATCTTTTTTGAGATGAGGTGACCACATCAGTATGCAATATTCAAGATGTGGGTGTACCGTGGTTTTATACAGAGGCAATAAAATATTCAGTGTACTATTCTCTATCCCTTTTTTAATGATTCTGAACATTGCCCTTTTGACTGCCGCTGTACATCGAGTGGATGTTTTCAGAAAACTATCCATAATGACTCTTAAGATCTCTCTCTTGAGTAGTTGTAGCTTAACCTGTAGCAAGGGAAGTTTAGGTTGGACATTAGGAAAAACTTCCTAACTGACAGGGTGGTTAAACACTGGAATTAATTGCCTGTGCAGGTTGTGGAATTTCCATCACTGGAGATATTTAAGAGCAGGTTAAACAGACATCTGTCAGGAATGGTTTAGACGGTGCTTGGTCCTGCCATGAGGGCAGGGGACTGGACTTGATGAGCTCTCGAGGACCCTTCCAGGCTAGTATTATATGATTCTATGAACCCCTTAAGTTGCTTTAAGTTATAAGAGGAAGCTGCATACCAAATGTTATGGTCCTACTTAAAATGGACAGAAAGACAGAGACTCACTCGCTCACAGCCAAAGCCTCTCAAACATATAGTAGATCTAGAAATCCTAAGCAGTCACATTACATTTATTCTGAGCTATTCAAAATTCAATAATATTTTAATGTAAAAAAGTCTGCACCATTCTACAGCCCATTGGCATCCCATCTTTCAAAGTTAGCATCCTTCAGTTCTGGAAAAATCTGATTTTGAAAGTTGGTACTTTCCTAAATCACTACCCTGCCTTTTTCTATATTTGCAGAGTAATCTGTAATAAACTGTTGTGTAAGCTCCTGGGGGACCAAAGGTCTTTCCTGTGACTCAGGATTGAAAAAAATAGAAGGTAATAATCTGCTTTAATGTGTTGCCATGTAGGACTGCAGTTTTGGATGCCTGTAAAAGGTAACTTGTTCCAGACACCATAAATTATAGCTGCCCAGCTATAGGATAAAGCAAGATGGTGTGGGTGAGGTATTATCTTTTATTGAACGCACTTCTGTTGCTGAGAGAGACACTCTTTCAAACTTATAGAGAGCTCTTTTTATGGCCAAGAAAGGTACTCTCCACAGCAATTAAATGCTTGAGGCTGGATTGGGTTAGCTGACTCAGGCTTGAGAGACTCTGGTTATAAAATTGTTGTGTAGATATATGGGCTCTGGCTGGATCACAAATTCTGGGAACCAATGTGAGGCAAAGGTCTCAGATCGCAAGCTGCAGCTAATGCACAAATGTTTAAACCTACATTTTTAGACCTGCAGCCCAACCTCTGAAAGTTCATGTCAGCTGATCCAGGCTAGCCATGGCCATGCCAGAGGTCTTTTATTCCAGTGTAGACTTTGTAAAAGGGGAACAGATTGTTTAGCATTAGTAGTTAAGACACATTTGAAGGGACATTCAAGGTGAAATGGCCCATGAATAACTTTCCCATCATCCAGGGGAGGCAGGGATAGTGGATTATAGTAAGCCAGACATCTAGTGTCTCTAGTCCTTCCATGGTGGTTAGTACCTAGGAAAGATGGATTTAAGCTCTCTGGCTCATCTTTTGAAAGTGTTGTGCAAGTTTCTTTTGAGGATAAGGACAAAGGTCTGATACAGAGTGATCACTCTGTGAAAAATATTCACCCACAGATTAGAGGGGGTTTTTTGTGTCATTTATCTTTTATTTTTCTGCATCAGTTTGACAGAGTTGTGATTATCTTATTTCACTCACCTATTTGTTACTGGGGCATTTATAGTGCATTGGATGAGGTGCACCGCATATTGAGATAGGCATATAGAGGACCCATGGGTCTTGAAAAGTGTGTTTTGGGGGGGTGCTCATCGGAGAAGTAAGGGTGATATAGTTTGGGATTTATTGTTTGAGCAGGCTCTGGTACTGCTTGGAGCTGATGTGTCCTGGTTTATGGAGAGCTTGCTTCTGATGATGAGCTTGGAGAGTGGTTTGAAGGTCAGAAAAGAGAGAAAATATTTATTTCAGTATGTAGTCCCCATAGCATATGGATTGTAATTGTTTAGACTACTCCATATGAGTTCCAGGGTGAGGTGGTCAGTGAGAACTAGAGGCATGTGAGGGTTTTATTTCCATTTCAAGCAAGCTCTCTCTGGGTATTTGGATGGCCCATTCCCTGATGCGAGCTACTTCTCTAGTGGAGTTTACTTATTTGGTGAAGGCAGTTCTGAGTGTGTTAAGGTGCATATTCTGGCCTCAAGTGCCATATCAATAACTGTGTTAAGATGCTGTTATACTCCTGGCAATCAATAACTTGGCCCCCTGTCTATACAGCTTAAGAACTGGAGTGTGCTTGTTCTGCATTTCTGAGTGTCTGGGTCAATGACGCATTTAGTTCCCTTTCCTGTTCTCTGTATTTCAGACCTACCTGTGTCGTTGTATAGAGCTCTTGTTTACCCTCTGGCTCTCTTAAGTGGAAGAAAGCGAACTGTCAGAACTAACTCAAGGAGTTTGTTGCCAGGGCAATGGCACGTTGCTTTTGTTAATGATGAAGAGCCAAGAAGCATTTCATGCATGAGGGCTAAAGCAAGAAATAGAAACAATCAGAAAGATACAGGTATATGTGAGCCATATAAAAGTAATCCGAGCTGTGGTTAGTGCAGTGTGTAAGGTAGCAGATTGCAAGTTTTTCAAGTAGAAAATAGTCATTCTGGGGAGAAAAACAGTGATATATGGACAGAAATAATTGCCGGGATAGTAACAAATAAAAGCAAAAAAGGGGGGGGGGGGAGTGAGTACAAAAAATAATAGCAGAGCACAAGAAGCAGGGAGCTGGAGATAGCTAGAAATTCAGTATTACATCTTAATGACATTTCTGCCAAAAGTGGTAGATGAGGATGTAAAGATTAGCATCTATGGATGCGTCTACATTGCACCGTTATTTTGAGAGAACTAGCATTATTTTGAAATAATGTGACATCTACACAGCCATTCCGTTATTTCAAAATAATTTTGAAATTACAGACAGCTTATTCCAAAATCTGTAAACCTCATTCTATGAGGAATAGCACCAATTCCAAAATAACTATTTTGAAATAAGGCATGTGAAGATGCTCCACTGCTGCTATTTCAAAATAGCCCCTTACCAGGGCCATTCTAAGTTATGTCTCCCCACTGCCTCCTGGGGCTATAAATCGAGATAGCACATCTACATTAAGGAAGCCTGCCTCAGGCTAATTTTGAGGCTGCCCTGAAGTGTACATGTGCTATTTTGAAATAAGCTATTTTGGAATGGATAACTGGGTGCCTCCACCTAAGGAAAGAGAATGAAGAGAAATATTTCTTGGGAAAATATTTAATACACAATCTCATACAAAGGAGTATCCATTAGAGCACACAAATAAAATAGCAAGCACAATTTCCAGAGTAATAAAGTGGTGAGGCTTTATTTTGCCTGGGGAACTCAGAATAAGGGATAGTGGAAAGGGGGATTAGGATAATAAATGACAAAAAAATATGTAACTATTTCCTAAGCAGGTACAGCCAGTACAAATCACTCTGTCCTCCCTCTCAGCATCTCCCTAAGCAAACAGCAAATTGAGACAGAATTCATAAACACTGGTGCAGTTCTGACACTTCAGACTGGATTAAAACAAAACAGCAAATCAATAAATAGGAAGTACCCACACCAAGGGCGGTAAGATCAGCCTTGTGGTGGTTTGGTTTGGCTCTTACTGTGCACCTCTTGTAGCCTGACTGCAACTGTCCTCAGCCTTTGGAGTTTGTGGTCTCTGCTGAGATGACACCTGGTCAGTTTCCGAGAAATCCCAAAAGGAATCAAAGTGTGCTCTTGTGGGGAGGAACATAGGCACCATCCCCAACTATGATGCTCTTTTTCTTGGTACGTGCCAAATAGCCAAAACCAAAAGTAAAACTAACCCCTTTGTTGCTGAGTTCTGACTTATGATTGGTAGTGTTGCTAGCAGTTCTATCCCTTCCCTGAACCTCAGACAATTTGGTAGCATAACCATTCTTCCCCTTTTGGCTGGGACAACTCCTTTTTTAAGCCTTGTCTCTGCTGTCCTGACCTTTATGGCGAAACTGGGCATTTGTTCCATTTGCTCTTGCCAACCAATCACAAGTTCGCAAAAGCAAACTGGGCAAATGCACTGTTTTACTAAAAACGAGCGGTGCAAGACCCAGCAGGGTGTGGAGGAGGGACAAGCAGCCATGCCAGCACCATGCAGGAGGGAGAGTTTGAAAGTGTGGCTCAGCTCAGGCCGGTCCCATGCGTCAGGGTGTGCGACAGAGGGGGACTTCAGGCCAGCCCTGCATGGGTAGATGGAATAGGAGTTCAGGACTTGGGCCAGCCTGAAGTGTGGGGAAAGGGGTGACCTCAGGCTAATCTTGTGGGGTGTCCCACTTTTCCTTTGAGAAAATACGATCCCCCTAGGCTGTGTCTATACTGTCCACTTATTCCAGAAAATCAGCCGCTTTTCCGGAATAACTTGCCAGCTGTCTACACTGGCCCCTTGAATTTCCGGAAAAGCACTGACGATCTACTGTAAAATCATCAGTGCTTTTCCGGAAAAACTATGCTGCTCCCGTTTGGTCAAAAGTCCTTTTCCGGAAAAGGGCCAGTGTAGACAGCACAGATTTCTTTTCCGCAAAAAAGCCCCAATCGCGAAAATGACGATCGGGGCTTTTTTGCGGAAAAGCGCGTCTACATTGGCACGGATGCTTTTCCGGAAAAAGTGCTTTTCCGGAAAAGCATCTTGCCAATGTAGACGCGCTTTTTCTCGGAAATACTTATAACGGAAAACTGTTCCGTTTTAAGCATTTCCGGAAAATCATGCCAGTGTAGATGTAGCCCTAGAGTGTGGGAAAAGGAGTCCTCATCCACTGCCACCATTAGAATAGAATAGAATCATAGAACTGGAAGAGACCTCAGAAGGTCATAAAGTCCAGCCCCCTGCTCTAGGCAGGACCAATTCCAACTAAATCAACCCGGCCAGGGCTTTGTCAAGCCGAGACTTAAACACCTCTAGGGATGGAGACTCCACTACTTCCCTAGGTAACCCATTCCAGTGCTTCACCACCCTCCTAGTGAAATAGTTTTTCCTAATATCCAACCTGGACCTCTCCCACCACAACTTGAGACCATTGCTCCTTGTTCTGCCATCTGTCACTACTGAGAACAGCCTCTCTCCATCCTCTTTGGAACCTCCCTTCAGGAAGTTGAAGGCTGCTATCAAATCCCCCCTCACTCTTCACTTCTGCAGACTAAACAGACCCAAGTCCCTCAGCCTCTCCTCATAAGTCATATGCTCCAGCCCCCTAATCATTTCGGTTGCCCTCCGCTGGACCCTCTCCAATGCGTCCACATCCTTTTTGTAGTGGGGGGCCCAGAACTGGACACAATACTCCAGATGCGGCCTCACCAAAGCCGAATAAAGGGGAATGATGACATCTCTGGATCTGCTGGCAATGCTCCTCTTAATGCAACCTAATATGCCATTAACCTTCTTGGCTACAAGGGCACACTGTTGACTCATATCCAGCTTCTCATCCACTGTAACCCCCAGGTCCTTTTCTGCAGAACTACTACTTAGCTGGTTGGTCCCCAGCTTGTAACTATGCTTGGGATTCTTCCGTCCCAAGTGCAGGACTCTACACTTGTCCTTGTTGAACCTCATCAGATTTCTTGTGGCCCAATCCTCCAATTTGCTGCAGTAGTCCAGGGTTAAGTCCCCTGGATGCTCAGAATAGTATTTCAGGAACACCCACCTAACCCCAAAGGATTACACCTAATAATACATTTTCTGATTTCTCAATGCTAATCATTTCTCAGGAACAGCAAGGCTACAAATGCTAAGGGCCTCAAGGGTAAGTCAAGACAAGAGTAGGACATAGCTATTAATATGAAGAAAAGAGATGCAAGGTTTTGCAGAGGAAGGTCGGGCATCTCATTTAAAGTGAAGAGGGGAAAAATTCAAATGCTGCTTTTAGGTATGTTGGCTTGTCGTGGCTGATCTTTTCTTTCAGTTCTTACAGCTAAAATTCTTGGTCGAGCCCTTTTTTGCCTGTCATATTGATTACTGTAACCTTCCCTGCCTTTCTAGCCTCCTCAGTATGTAGGTTTCTGCCCCAAGTTCATACACAACATAGATGACAAGATCATCTTCTTTGTTCTTTTCTCTGACCAAGTCTCCCCTCATTTTGAATCCCTCCTGTGGCTCCATGTCTCCCAATGCAACAAGTTTAAGCTACTTCCCCTTGCCTTTTGTGCCTTACTGAATTCTACCCATCTATTCATTTCAGCTCCTCTCCCCCTTCTACACCTATGACGACAGCCCAAACATACCATTTTTCCTGCGTCAGCTAGAGCAGGCCTGGGCAAAATATGGCCCATGGGCCCGATGCAGCCCGCCAAGCCACTGGATCCAGCCCGCGGAGGCAGCAGGGAGCCCCAGACAAGCTCCCCACGCAGCCTCGTGCACCGGGCAGAAAAATGGCTGCAGGGCTCCATTTCTGTGTTAAAACTGGAGGGGAAGGGGGAAATTATAGGAGCCACCCCACCCCCAGCACATTCCCATTGGATGAAACCAACCAATGCAAGCTGCTTGTTGGAATAACAGGCTGCTAAAAATAACCACACCCCCTCTTCTGGCTCAGTTATTCATGAAGCACATGGCTAGGCAGGCAGGCTAGTTTGGCTGCTGGCAAGTAAGTTTCTTAACCATAGCCTGCTTCTGGCATGCCAGCCCTTTCCTGCCCCAACTCTCTGCACACCCCTCCCCCCCCCCCACTCAAGATACCCAAAGTCTCTGTTCCCCTCTCTCACCTATACCTCCTCCCAGATCTGGCACCCCAATCTCCTGCCCCAGATCACAATCCTCTCCTACCCTAGGTCGCAACCACCTGCTTCATCCCAACTCCCTCCCAGACTCCAGTCTCCTTCCTGCACCCCAATCCCTTACCCCAAGCTCCCTTCTGCACCCAACCTCCATCCCAGACTCTGTACCTCCTCCATTCTTATCATGGAAGAGTGCGGCCCTCGACCACGGTCCAAAGTCTTGGAGTGGCCCCACCATCAAAAATTATTTCCCACCCTTGAGCTAGAGTGATACTTGTGCTTTCTTTTATGTTAGCTCCCTATTTTCTGCAGTGAGGTAATCTGCAAATTGGTATTATCTGCGCATTCAAATTCTCCACAAGACTCACTTCTGTGAAAAAGGAGCATCAACATATGGCCAATCATCACTGTGATCATGTCATTTCTTTAGTTTACTCCTTCCTCCCACCATATGTTTTTTCTCTGTCCCAAACCTGCTGATGGGGGGGGCAAATGGAGCAAATGCCCTCAGAGACAGCAATTCACATGGGCCTGAGGCTCCCAGCCATCACTACTGTGGCAAGAGTGGTGCCTGGAGCCACTTTAAATCACCACTGGAACGCTGCATGGCAGCTCTGTTGGCTGATGGGGAACATTTGGTGGTCTGGGCCACGCTGAGGCCTAGCCCTGTCTCTCTTGCTTATGATCCTGCCCCTTCCAGGAGTGCAGAGCTTGTCCCCCACACACACACTCCCAAATAGCTTGTCCAGGGGCCCAAGTGAGGCTGTTGGCACCCCTGCTCTGCTCATTTTAGAATGTAAACATTTTAGGAGAGATTGCTTCTGAGCAGGGGCTGCCATCTTTTTTGTTTATCCATTGCCTAGCACATTTCAAGTAGCATTGGAAACCAATACTAACTAAGAATGATAATGGTGAAATGGGTCAGTGGCTGGGAAACTATGGAGTAGAGTAAGGGAAAGAGAAGCTAGGGGATTTCAGAAAAGCACAGTGCTATGAAAGAGATGGGCTTAATCCCCCCCATGGAAGGAACAGAGTAGAGCAAACCAAACTACTGAAGAGTAGGGAGGAGAGTCTCTCTCAGAGCAACAGAGATTCAAAAGGAAGCTGCTGCCTGCACTAAATATTCTTGAAGCAGAAAAGAATAATGAGAAATAATGCAGGTGGAACTAGAAAGGCTGAGTACTGCTAAGTAGAGCACAAAATAGTTGGCTGTGTAATAATGTAATGAATCCAATGAGCAGTTACATAAAAAATACAGAAGGGAAAGAGAAAAAAATAACAGTATTTTAATCACATCAGTGCTAACAGAAAATGCTTATGTCATGTCAAGTAAACATGCCACTCCATTGCGGTTGGCTATTACTAGTAAACACCCCCAGATTCCAGATGCTGGTCTGACTTTTTAGCCTGCCACTAGATATTCCATTCATTTAAGAAATGCCTTGGGCACCCACTGACAAAATGCAGCAGCAGCAGAAGGGTTTATTTTTTCTGGAATTTGTAACTGAAGTAAACAAGGTTTGGCTGAAACAGAAAACCTATAGTAATATTCCATTTCCAGGAAATGCACCATTCATGAGAACAGGATGTGGGTAGGCATTCTGGAAAGAATTTATTAATGGAAGCCAGATAGAACAGTAAGAAATAGAACAATTGGCTAAAAAGGGAAATTCTTAGCTCTTTAAGGCAAAATGAGAAGACAGAGCTGAGGATGTTTACAACATAAAGCAAGACCAGTAAAAACAATCATAGGAATTTTAATCAACCTAAAGTAGACTGGCGTAAGATATCAAAATAATGTTTTATTGTTCTAATAAGCAAATTAATTTTATTCCAGAATTAGCTGCATTAGCTATCACTAGGGCATAAATGAGATCCCTTTAGACCTGTTTTTAACCTATTTCTATCAGCAGCCATGGGGATCTTAACCTCAGACTGGAGATTTCCTAATATAATCCCAATTAATAAATGTTTTATTTAATGGTAGAGTGTGTTGTCCATAATAAAAATTAGTTTTTTAAAAATAATTCTGAAATGATCAAGAAAAGATCCAAGCTGTTCTGCTGATATTCTCACATATAAAAATATTCCCCTTTGCATATGACAAACCTTAGGTACTGTGTGCTGTCCAGGGAATGAGAGAGACTGACAAATCCATTCACTTTTCCTTTAAATGAGAATTATCTCGGCATCGCAATGAAGAGGAAAGCAGAAGTACAGGAAACAGACATGTTAAATTGTAGTTGGCTGGCGATGTTTAGAATTTGTTCTGAAAAACGTTCTAATGTCGCATCACATTGCTCAGCTTGTGGGTATGAAATGGATGCATATGTGAAACAGGTCCACTCTTCTGTGCCTGACCTACAGAGGATATGAGTCAGCTCCAATCCAAATGAGGGAGCCTTTGTTTTTTAGCTCTGGAGATCTCTGGTTCAATCCACCAGAGTCAACCAGCACGCAAATTGGCGCTCATTCAGGATGTAAACTGCTCAGCGTCTCCGATGCTCAGCAGAAATTTCCTTTGATCAAAGGAAGTATGTAACTTACCAGTGAGTGTGTGTTACAGGACCATCTCTGTACCCAGCCCATCAAGGAGAAGGTCTTGTAATGTTGTCCCAGCATTTTCCATTGAGAATTTGTTTGAAAATGTCATGATACTTGGGTTCAATTTGATTCATTACAAAGACAGAACACTTTGTTCCTCAGAAGTATTTTTATGAATCTTGGCAGAGATAATTAAGTAGTAGCTTGGGGATAAAAAGAGTTTGAATTCCGTATCAGAAGCAGGGAAATCAGTCCATCTTGCCATTCAATTTGGTGGTGGAATTTTAACAAGGAGCTCCTGAGAAGTTCCTCCCATCCATCACGTACCTAACATTGTGCACCACTTATGGTTATGAAAAGTGACATCCATCATAATCAAAACACCTTATGGTTACAGGAGTAGATGTATTTGCTTCTATAGCTCCTCTATGCCTAGTAAATGACTTCAAATGCCTTTCTGAGCTAATCTACCATAAACCTTCTAGAACTAGCTGTCACCATTGATAAATAATTGAATTATGTTTATTCATAATTTAAATAAATATTTGGTACATGATGGAAGCTTCCAGGATAATGGGTCTTTTTCATTAAATAATGAATCATGCAAATTCTGGATATTTGGGGCTAAATTGATAAGCAGTAAAACACAGACTTAAAGAGTCATTTGAAAATTCACCCTGAGTAAGGGAATCCCCAGATGGGATAGATCTGGGTGATTTCATCAATCTCTCTCCAAACTTTTGGCATAGAAACTGTGGTTGTACACAGGGGCAGATGACCATTTTGCGGGGCCCAGGGCAGCACAATTTTGCAGGCCCCCCTTTGCCATGATGCATGCGCGGTGGCGCCACGGTGCATGTGTGGGGCTTCTTGAAGTGCAGGTCCCGGGGCGGCCGCCCCGCTCGCCCTGCCCTATATCCGCCCCTGGTTGTACAAATGGGTGTGAGATCTGGACCTTTCAATGCCACAGTGAGTCCTAGCTACTGAAAAAACCATGTAGGATTGATTATGAGCAGTCAGCATAAAGTAAACCAGCCTCCATGCATTGAGCATGCAGAAAATACAAATGAAGACTGGAGGAATGCTTTCTAAGAACTCTTTTAATGAGAGTACATGGGAAAGGAAGTGAATGCAGTTTGTTGTATGGCTTGTTGCAATTAAACTTGCAATAATAACCTCTTTGTAGAATTAGTTCCTTTTAAAGATGCAGTACTCAGAAAACAGGCTATGTACTTTAACAAACTGGAACATTGGTTGAATATACACTCAAGCTGAAGAGTGGTACCTAGCGTATCACGAGTATTATTTTATGCAGACCTGAATTTTTCTTGCCAACCTACTTAGCTTGTGAGATTCAAAGCTCTCACAGCATGATGTCATAGGTCTGCATGAATCAGTTAACTGTGAAAGTCTTGTCAATCATAGGAATTCTGGCCATTAGTGATCGTGGGTTTAGAAAATTGCTGAGAGGTGGATTTTTTTGCTGCTATATACGAGAGTGGCAAAGAAAATATGGACTTTGTGGTGCACCTGCTGTTTGCTGAAAGCATGGCCCTTTTGGAGATTGCTTTGAAACTGCAATGCCTGTTTCATTTCAGTTTTTATTGCTTTTACTGCTCATCAGGGGAGTTGTGCCTTCATGAGACAGAGAGATGGAAAAAGAGGCTGAGGCTGAATCCATGTATTGAGTCTATATTCAAACTGTGTATTCAGTCTGTATTCAAACCATCCATTTGAACTGCTCTAATTGTGGTTCCTGGATCAAATTCACCTTTCATATTTCTTGATTTATGCTAGATTTTTAAGCTTTTATTTGTAAGACTCATTATAGTACCCCTGCGAGCTAGGTAAGTATTATTACACCATCTGCAAATGGGCAAACTGCAAGCACCGAGAAATTAAGTGCTTTTTCCCACCCCACTAGTCAATGTCAGAGCTAGAACAGAGCTCAGGAGCTGTGCCTCCCATCTCTAACCTCTAACCATTATTGAGCACAATTCAAATAAGGCTTTTTCAGCTAGAAAGTTGGGTGGCTTTTGAGAAATACACTGTGCTATTTCTACAAGGTATAACCACTGGTTACACAAAAGTTACACCAAGAGTAAATTTGGCTTGAAAAGTGGTAAGAAAGACTTAAAAAAAAAATCAAGCCTAGGTCCTTAGTGCAATTCTTAACTATATTAAGCATGTTATGCAATATATTTGGGAAACTCTTTGATAAGATACATGATCACCATACAAATGGTGAGGCAGCCCAGTAAAAAAATATATTTCTCTCAAACATGCTTGCTGAGCCAGAATAAGGAAGAATAAGTAAGCAAGATTATATGAGCAGTGAATAAGCAACATAAAAACATCTGCCAAGCAATGGTATTGTAAAAAGAAAATGGATGAATTGTTTGGCTAGGACATTTAAAGCAATTAATAATATAATTGTATGCTACTTGCTGGTATATTGAAAATAGTCAACTTTTGCAGCTCTTGCCTCTCCCTGATGCTGGAAAAGAGTGAGAGGTTTATGATTTCAGAGTTTTATGAAGAGGTGTTCTTATTTACTTGGGATATGAAACTTGACTTTTAAAAAAAAAAAACCATTGTACTGATTTCGCAGTGCTAGACTACAGAGGAAAGGGAAAGGTTTTTTTTTTTAAAGACTGATTATTCTTTTTATGCCCAGCAACTATAAATGAATGTCAGACAGTTTCTACTTTATACTTGTTACTCACTCAACTACCCAAAAAGCAACACCATAGGGTGCTGCCTCAGGTCTGCTCTACACTAGGAATTTAGGTCAAACTTGGCTGCATTAGCTGATTTTCTAAGCAATGAGTCCACACCATCAAGCCTGTTCCATCAATCTTTGAGCCATTAAAGTCCATTTAGGTATCCCTGCTTTTTTATGAGGATAATGATGAATTCAGCCTTACATGATCAATGTTAGGGTAGTGCAGATGCAGCGCTGAGGAAGCTGACATTCTTGGCCTCCAAGAGGTGTCCCACAGTGACCCACTGTGACCGTGACAGTGACGGGGCTCCATTGCCCCGCACTGACAGCAGCGCTGTGGCGACTCTCTGGGGGGCGCATCAGCCGGCACGCCACCTCTGCTGCACATGCTCAGAGGTGGCTAGAAAGAACCCGGAGGTAGCTAGGGCCTTGGGGAGAAGCCAGGTCTGGGGTGAGAGTAAGCCGCAGGCCCAGAATGGAGGCAGGCAGGGCGAGGGAAGCCCGAACAGAAGGGGAGGGTGTGTGACAGGGAGCATGCCCTGCACTGGCCCTTGAAGGGCAAAACCCCAGCCCTGAGTCAGGGCTGGAAGACCTAGCTGAGGCAGGTTGGGCTAATGAGGGCCCAGCTGGGGGCTATATAAAGGAGAGTAGTTCCCCACTGGGGGGGCGGGGAACAGTCAGGGCTGGCAGCTGGGATAGCAGGAGGCTCTCAGGAGCTCAAGGAGTGCTGGGGCAGCAAGGCAGGGCCTGGGGAAGCTCCAGCCAAACGAGCTCCCAGGCTGTAGGGCCTGGAGTGCAGCCCGGGTCTAGGAGGGCTGTAGAGGTACAGACGTGGTAAGCAGGGGTAGCAGGTCCACACCCCTTCGCCAGTGATGAGCAGCCCTTACAGACTGTAGTTTGCCCCAAGACAAGGGCTAGATGAAGACTGGCAGAGGGTCACTGAGGCAGGGTGATGAGTCCACTCCCCCACAATGACATTCAACTCTGCTGCTCTCCAGGTGCACAAGAAGAGCCCCATGAAAATGGGAATTTCATTTCCTGTGTGGCCAGCATGGCAAGCAGATGTCAGAAAAAGCAGCACATTGCAACTGCACACCTGACCATGAATGCCCCGGGTTGCAAACAACCACCAGCACAGAGCATGCAGGAGATCCTGGACATGATTGCTGTGGGGAGAAAGAAATCTGTTTAGACAGAACTATGAAGCAGCAAAATAAACATTGATATCTGTGCCAAGATCACAGAAGGCATGGGGGGAAAAGGAAACACCAGGGACGCCCAGCAATGTCATCTGAAAATAAAAGAGCTCAGGCAGGTGCACCAGAAGACAAAGGAGGCAAATGGATGGTCTGGATCATCACTGCAAATGTGCCACTTCTATGATCAGCTGCATGGGATTCTAGGAGGACCCGATCAATTTACCAAGCCAGTCCATGGATTCCTCCCAAGACACTCCTCTGCCATCCTCAGGCAGCAGCATAGAGGACAGCATGGATGAGGAAGAGGAGGAGGAAAACAGTCTGCAGGCAAGCAGAGCATCTGATTTCACCAACAGCCAGGACCTTTGTATACATTTTGAGAGAATTCTCTCCTCCCAGGACATCTCACTGTGGGGGCACTTGTGGTAGAGGGGGCACTTCTGGTGAGCTCACATTTTTAATCATTCTGCAAGTGGGTTAAGGCAACAGGGTATAATCTATGGAGGCCACTCTGCCTACACAGTGGGGGCTCCCCAGAACATTTTGTGAATGTGTCTGGAGACTGAGCAGGAATCCTCCCTGTACATCTCCATGAAGCTCTCTTTCAGCCTTCTCACAAGGTTTCTGGGGAGGCTTGCCTTCTTCCTGCCTTTCTATGCCAAGCTGGCAGGAAGTGGTCTGTCGTCATGGTGACACAAAGCACTGCAGCACAAAGTCCAAGTTTCTGGCCACATTCAGTCAGCATCCACTCCCTGTCGTTTCATGTGGTTGATATTGTGCAGGGAAACCTGGATAGAATCATAGAATACTAGTACTGGAAGGGACCTCGAGAGGACCAAATACTGTCTAGACCATCCCTGATAGACATTTATCTAACCTACTCTTAAATATCTCCAGAGATGGAGATTCCACAACCTCCCTGGGCAATTTATTCCAGTGCTTGACCACCATGACAGTTGGGAACTTTTTTCTAAAGTCCAACCTAAACCTCCCTTGCTGCAGTTTAAGCCCATTGCTTCTTGTTCTATCCTCAGAGGCCAAGATGAACAAGTTTTCTCCCTCCTCCTTTTGACACCCTTTTAGATACCTGAAAACTGCTATCATGTCCCCCCTCAGTCTTCTCTTTTCTAAACTAAACAAACCCAATTCCTTCAGCCTTCCTTCATAGGTCATGTTCTTTAATCATTCTGTAGACCTTTAATCATTCTCGTTGCTCTACTCTGGACCCTCTCCAATTTTTCCACATCATTCTTGAAATGCGGTGCCCAGAACTAGATACAGTACTCCAACTGAGGCCTAACCAGCGCAGAGTAGAGCGGATGAAGCGGGGGAAGCTATTATAACTGATACCACAGCAGTGCACCTCTGTTTGCTCAGCCCCAACACAGAATGGTTTGAGCTTTTGCCTTGCCGCCTCACCAGGACCCTCTCCCACCCACTGGCTCCTTGGTGACCGCATGAGCCCCTGCCTCGCCGTCACACCCAGACCATCTCCCCCTCCTGCCTGCAGGCCCCTGTGCGGAGGGAAAGTTGCATGCTCCTGGCAAACAGGCAGTGCGAGGCACACAGTCATCACACGAGCCCCTGCCCTGCTCAGCTGCCACATTACTGTGGTCCACCTTTTCAAGTGCAGATGCTTGCCTAGCTGCAGGAGCTATTTGCAAGCATTGTGTGGCATAGACTTTCAAAGCAGAAGCAAAAGCACAAGCCCTGACCTGTCCTGTAACATGCCTGCCACCAAACTGAGTGCAGCTGCTCCTACATCTCTGATGTACCTGCTGCATAGTGGGTGCTTAAAAGCAAAACTTAGCCCCGGTACATAACACAGACGGCCTAAGAGATTAGGTTCTACTCTGCACAATGCATCTCCTCTAAATTCTGCCCTTCACTTTTCATTGCAGTGGGTGCAACAGGGAGCCTTGTGCAGGCTCCCCTGGTATCCAGCTCCTCCAGCTGTTAGGCTATCACACATCTGAAGGCAAAAGTGTAGTAGGGATGACATGTTCAATAAGCAAATGCAATCCGCCCACATGCCCAGGACTTGATAAAGTGAGTGGAGGAAAATGCTACTGCAGAAGATGGGACCAGAGTGTGAGGACAGAAAAGTGAGCAGAGAATGTGAAGTGAAGACACAGAGGAATATCTTGATGGTTGTGGCGGAGCTGATGATGTGCATGGTAGGCTCACAGGACAACCAGATGTGCAGGCATCTGGCCCATGTTAACCCCATTCCCTCCTCACCAACTTACAAAGCCTCCCTGGGGCCCTAGTAAGCAGGAGAGGAGGTCAAGGGTAGCCTCCCATTCAACCCCCAAGGATGTGTCCCGCAATAAAAGGCGTCATTCTCACACCTACGGGATTACTGAACAGGGGGTTGTAATATGCCACTTTCCCCTGTCTCCCTCTGCAAAGCTTCCGCCCTGAACACCTTTTCTGTTCCTGCTTCCTTGTGATCATGGTTTCTCAACAACAGTATCATTATTGCTTGTATTATAAGGGGGAGGGGAGTTACAGGGTTTACAGGAAAGCACGCTTAATACAGGAGGCACCCCATTCAGTGCAACATGCATGACTGTCATATTGCTGCCTGGTGATTCACAAAGCTGTTTTTCAAAGCCTACAATTTGCAGTGCCCCTTGATGTGCTCTCCTTATTGCCCTGGTGTCTGGCTGCTCATAATTAGTGGCTAGGCACTGTGCCTCAGCCACCCACCTTTGCATAAAACTTTCTCCTTACTTTCACAGATATTAGGGTGCACACAGCAGACTACCCAGTTTTTGCTGAGATTTAACCTACTCAGACTGGGAAAACTTCCCTTTCAATGTCCATAAGCACATTCTACCATCAATCTGCACTTGCTCAGTCTGTAGTTGAATGGCTCCTTACTGTGGTGCAGGCTGCCTCTGTATGGCTTCATGAGCCATGGGAGCAAGGGGTAGACGGAGTCTCCAAGGATCACTATTGGCATTTTAACACATCTGATAGTAATTTTGCAGTCTGGGGGAAAGGTTCCATCTTGCAGCTTTCTGAAGAGACTGGAGTTCCTAAAGACGTGTGTGTCATGCACCTTTCCCACCCATCCCATGTCGATGTTGGTGAAATGGCACTTGTGAGCCACCATAGAGAAGCACCCTTTATGGTTTAGTTATTCTTCAGCAATGTAGTTGGGAGCCAAGGACGGTATGTGCATGCCTTCTATCAGCCCACCCTAGTTAGGAAATCCCATCATGGCAAAAACATCCACTATGTCCTGAACATTTTCCAGAGTCACGACCCTTAACAGCAGAAGGGTACTTGGGTCACAGCAACCCCCAATGTAGCTTTCTCCACAACCCACAATTTGATTCCCAACTGACCGGTTACTGTCTTGTATTCCAAGCTTACACAGAGCTATTGCCACTCGTTTCTTAACTGTCAGAGCAAGTCTCATTCTGGTATTGCTGCACTTCAGGGCAGTGAAAGAAATCCGCAAAGTTCCATGAAAGTGACCTTACACATACAAAAGTTTTGCAGCCACTGGTGATTGCTCCACAATTGCATAATTATGCAGACCCACCAGTCTGTGCTTGTGTCTCAGCTCCAGAACCAGAATCCAGCTGCGTCAATAGGATCAAACGCCATCATCATCTTCCAGTTGCATATCTCAAGTGCTTCACATGAGAGTCTATTCATGACCTCTATTAAAGCTTTTCCTCACTCTGGCACTTCAAGAGCCTTAAAGGGGCTCTTGCAGGGGCTCATAAGAGACCTTAAAAATATCCTAACACTAAAGGCTTCTGCTTTAAAACTCCCCATAGTTAGAGACTCGCTGACCTCGGGTGGTACGCTGCCACCACCCAAATGCTAAATAAATAAATAAATAAATACCTTTTCTGAATCCAGGAACACAAACTTAGGAATTTCTTCCTGTGAGGTTACTTCAAACTCTTTAACTCTCCCTTAGAAGAGAGCTTGAAAACAAGATGTAATCTTTCAATAGCTGACCTTCTGTTTCAGGCAAATGGACACAGAACCTCCTACCTTCTAGGACACAGGAATCAGATTATAGTCTTAAAAATGTGATTTTATTACCAAAACAAGATATCTTTGGTAAAGCATACTTGATCTCTAGGTGTTACAGAGCAACTAAAAAACAGATTAAAGCACAGAGAACTGCTTCCCTGGGATTCAGTTTCATTTAGTGTATGGGGGGGGGGGGCTGTCTTAAATTAGCACAGAGAAATCCCACAAACCATGACAATAAAGAAAATAATCTGATTTTGTATAACAAAACATTCCCTGTTCTATTTACATCTCTGTTCCAAAGTTTAGGTTTTCTTTTTCTTAGACATGGATATTGCTGGAAAATCCATGCCTTATTCCTGGTTCAATCCATTTCTCTCCCAGCCCTCCTCTGAACTCACACATAAAGGAGATTGAAGCAGGTAAAACCAGTTCTCCCGTGAGTGGTGTCCCCGTGGGTGTTCCACTCTGGGTGCTGGTGTGTCCTCGCGCTGGTGACCGGAGACTTTTCCAGCAGTTTACACCGTGCCATGCATGCGCTGTGTTGCCCCCTTGTGCCATTGGAATCCGTTAGGTGTGCGTGCGGCATGACTCCTCAGATCCTTCTCTACATCCTTGGCAGCAGACGGAGCCTCTTTTCCTCTCGACCTTTGTCAAAGAAAACCATCAAAAACCCAATTAATCCCATTAGTTACCTCAGTATCCAAGTTATTTACCCCTGCCATCCCATCTCAATCAAAAGTTAAAAAAAAAAATTTTGTTGTGGCTTGCCGCTTTTCCCGTGTGCCTCATGCCGGGATCTCCTGGCTTTAAAAGGTACAAGACATGCCGGGATGCTATGCCCATTTCCGACGGGCATTCTAAGTGTCTAAAGTGCCTGGGGGAGTCGCTCCAGACACAAAAGCGCCCCCACTGCTCGAAACTCATGGCCAGTGCGCACCGGGACCGAGCAAACAGACTGAGAACTCTCCTACAAGAAGTAGCTTCAACCACCGTCAGAGGACACACCAGCAGCTCCAAAATTGGCCTCCCAGAGAAAGGGTATGGATAAATCTCGTCCCTCTGGCCTTCCGGCAGCAAAAACGGGTCTTTCTCCAGCCCATTGGCTATCCTCGGCACCGACGACCTCAAAGGTCAGCACCGCACATAGGCCCGGCATGTCGGGAATGGCACCATCAAAGATGCTGGCACCTCACAAGAGAGCCCACTCGGATCCGAAACAGAGACCATCGGCACCTCCTGCACCAATGGCACTGTCCTCACCAATGGCACCGGCTGCAGTGGCAGGCCAACATAAGGATCACTCAGCACCGAGGCAACAGGCTCAAATGGCACCCACGTCCGTGCCAAAGATGCTCTGCACTGGCATGCCTCCACTGGATCATTCGGCACTGGGGCCACCATCGGCACCAAGTAAACCACACACCTCGGCACCGTCTCAGGAACATGTGCGCTATCGATCCCCAGTAAGGAGCTGCACGCCAACGGCACCGATCTCACCAGGATCCTCCATCCAGTCAGTGCGCTCGCGTAGATCATCAAATATTTCACAATCTCTGAGTGATGTGGGCATGGAAACAAGGAGTAGATTTTCTTCCCAACACTCCAGTCCTGCTCACAGACCTCCCTCTTGGCTCCATGGCTCCTCCTCAACCACAGTATGCACAACAGTATGGCTGCCCACCACCACCATATACCACTCAATGGTAGCCGTGGGATCCACGACCTAAGAAGAGCCACCATCATGCCTCCTCCACCATCTCAAGACCACCATCGGCTTCTCCGCCAATGACCACTTCAGTAACAGAGCCCAATTCTCCTGCTCACGCCAAGATACAGGACTCCCTTTCAGAAGGAAAAGACAGATTCCCTTTACACAACTCCTCATCCTCACCCGACGATGAGGTTATAGCTGAAACCCTCCCATCTGGTGACGACTCAAAGAAATTCCAGGACCTCTTTAAAAGGGTAGCCTTGGTGCAAGAGCAAGACCTACAGGAGGTACAAGAGAAACAATACCAGCTCTTACACATACAACCACCTACCACAACCTCCAGAATAGCACTCCCCATAGTTGAAGCTATTATGGATCCGGCGGATAATATCTGGCAAACTCCTGCATTCATTACCCCAACTAACAAAAGGGCAGACCGCAAGTACTTCATTGCACCAAAAGGAATGGATTTCCTCTTCACCCATCCCCCACCAAACTCATTAGTGGTGGACTCTGTTCCACTCCACAAGACAGAGACAATAAAAGAGTCAACATCATGCGTTGTAAAGTCTATTCCTCTGACAGCCACGCTGCTCCTTAGAGCAGAAAACTACATGGCAATGTTCGCAGACTATGACCACACCAACTATTCTAAACTGCAAGACCTAATTGTGCACTTACCAGAACACAAAAGGCCAACTCTCCTTTACATTATGCAGGAAGGCCATACCATTTCGTGTACAGCCCTACAGTCCACAATGGATGTAGCAGACACCACGGCCCGTATAACAGCATCTCCTATTGTATTGCACAGGATTTCATGGTTGTAGGCATCTGGAGTCCCAAAAGATCTACAACAGAAGATAGAAGATCTGCCCTACGACAAGACCAACCTCTTTGCTGCTAAGACAGATGAGGTATTACATTCCATGAAGGACTCCCACACCACTCTGAGGACCCTGGGAATGTACACTCCCCCTTTTAAGAGAACCAGGTACTCAACCTACCAGAGACCCAGGAAGCCATATAGGCAACAACTCTGATGTGATTTCCGCCAAAAACAAAGGCCACAACGTCGCAGACCCCAACGCCAGCAGCAACAACGCTCCTCTATAACTCATTCATCCATAGCCAAACAACAAATTTGAAAAATATGTTGAGAGCCAGAAAACCACCCCAATACCACTCGTGCCCAATCATTCTCAGTTCAACCATTGTCTCCGAGCTTTTTTCTGTCAATGGACCCAAATCACATCAGACAAATGGGTCCTAGAACTTATCCAGTACAATTATGCCCTTTCACCTCCTTGCCTCCCACCCACTTCCCAACCCATCCCTCTTCAGGGACCCATCTCACGAAAACCTTCTCCATCAAGAAGTCTCACACCTACTACAATTGTGTGCCATAGAACAGGTACCACCAGAATTCCACGGTCAGGGCTTTTACTCAACCTACTTCCTAACCAAGAAAAAGAGTGGAGGATGGCAACCTATATTGGATTTGAGAAGACTCAACAAATACATCGCTTATAACCGCTTCAAGATGGTAACCTTAGCAACAATTATTCCTGCACTGGATAAAGTAGACTGGCTTTCAGCCCTCGACCTCTAGGATGCCTACTTCCACATCACGGTCCATCCCACACACAGACACTTCTTACGATTAATGGTGGGCACTCAACACTACCAGTACCGAGTGCTCCCCTTTGGCCTCTCAACTGCCCCCAGGATATTTTCCAAAACTCTAGCAGTGGTCATGGCCTCACTACGGCATCAAGGAGTCGTGATATTTCCATATATAGACAACTGCATCATAAAAGGGTAGTCTTTTCAGGAAACCAAGGCCATGATCAACACTACCATGGACTCTCTGGTCAACCTTGGCTTCAATATAAATCATACAAAATCCACGCTATACCCAGCCCAGAAGCTGGAGTTTATAGGGGCCCTCATCAACACGGTAGCAGCAAAGGCTACTCTGCCTGAACACAGATTCAATACCATACTTGATCTTATCACAAGTGCACAATCAGCTCCAACCATGACGGTACATGAATGCCTCAAAATCCTCGGGCATAAGGCTTCTACAACATATGTCGTCAAGTTGGCCAGACTCCACATAAAGGACCTACAAGTCATGGCTGGACACAACCTACAAGCCTTCCAGGGATCAACTTTCCAAACTAGTTACTATCTCACCATGCATCCTCAATTCCCTTCAATGTTGGACAAAACCGCAAAACATGCTAGACAGGGTACCATTCCAATGTCCTTTCCCTAAACTCACACTTATGACTGATGCATCACTCATAGGTTGGGGAGCCCATTTAGGGGACCATAACAGCTCAAGGCAAATGGTCCTTTATGGAACCAAATTTTCATATCAATCTCCTCAAATTACAAGCAGTCAGATATTCATGACAACACTTCCAACCTTACATAGCTCACAAGTCCATTACTAATGACAGACAACACCACCTGCATGTACTACATCAATTGACAGGGAAGGACAGGGATTGTGCACCTTTGCATGGAAGCCATCAAATTGTGGAACTGATGCCTGGTACATCAAGTTACCCCGGTAGCCTCCTACCTTCCTGGAGTACTCAGTGTCATAGCTGAGGCTCCCAGCCTCATGTTCTACAACCAGCACGAATGGGAAATAGACAAGCTCACACTCGATCTAGTGTTTCACCAGTGGGGCCAACCAGACATAGACCTCTTTGCCACAAGAAACAACAGAAAGTGTTACCTCTATTGCTCAAGAGCAGCCCTAGGGAAACACTCCCTCGGTGATGCCTTTTCTATCAGGTGGGACACTCCATTCCTTTATGCCTTCCCACCTTTTCCTCTCCTGCACAAAGTCCTCAACAGGACCAGGACAGATCAAGCTCAAGTCATACTGGTTGCACCAGGATGGCCCAGACAGACTTGGTATTCCTTACCTTCACAAAATGACAATGGCAGATCCGTATGCCTTCCCATTTCACCACAACCTTCTATCACTGAATCACGGACAGAATTTCCATCCAGAACTCCATAAACTTCATCTCCACACGTTTGCACAGCATTATGCCCTCTCCTCTTCAATTGTGTCTTCCAGGGTGGTGAGGCAAGCAGTACAGGCAGTGCCTGAGTTACGCGGATCCGACTTATGTCGGATCCGCACTTACGAACGGGGCTTTTCTTGCCCCGGAACTCGCGGGCGGCGGGACCACCCAGACGCGCAGTGGTCCCGCCACCGCATCCTCCGGGGCGAGAAAAGCTGCTCCGGGTGTCCCTGGTCTGCTGGGGGGGTCCCCAGCAGACCAGGGACACCCCGAGCAAAGCCTTGGAGGTGCGGGACCCCGCCGCCTCTGCGGCTTTGCTCGGGGTGTCCCTGGTCTGCTGGGGACCCCTCCCAGAAGACCAGGAACACCCCGAGCAGACCAGGGACACCCAGAGCAAAGCCTTGGAGGCAGCGGGGTCCCACACCTCTGTGGCTTTGCTCCGGGTGTCTCTGGTCTGCTGGGGACCCCCCACCCCAGCAGACCAGGGACACCCAGAGCAAAGCCTTGGAGGCGTGGGACTCCGCCGCCTCCGCAGCTTTGCTCCGGGTCTCCCTTGTCTGCTGGGGGGGGGCACAGCTAGTGCGCTCCCTCCCCCCAGCAGAACAGGCTTTTGTTGTGGACGCCTGGGGTAGAGCAGCTGGGGTGCTGCCAGGTTGGTCCTGGGGGGACCTACCCGGCAACGCCCCAGCTGTTCTGTCCCAGGCTCCAGATTCAGCCGCTGTTGAAACTGATCAGTGGCTGATTCCAGGAAGCTGGGGGCAGAGCAACTCTGCCTCGGGCTTCCTGTAGTCAGCCCTGGTCAGTTTCAGCAGCAGCGGCTGAATCTGGAGCCAGTTCCGAGTTATGTACAAATTCAACTTCAGAACAAACCTATAGTCCCTATCTTGTACATAACCCGGGGACTGCCTGTACTATCCACAGTGACTAACACAGGGCTCCAAACCCACCTCCACGGGCCGACAACTGCTGTGTAGTCACCCAGAGTGGAGCAACCGAAGGAGAAGAAAGAAATCGAAGGAGAAGAAAGAATTACTTACCTTGTGCAGTAACGGTGGTTCTTCGAGATGTGTGTCCCTGTGGGTGCTCCACTACCTTCCTTCCTTCCCTTGCTTGGAGCCCCATGCTCTAAAGGGTAGAGAAGGAATGGAGGAGCCACACCACTCATGCGCCTAACAGATTCCAATGGCACAAGGGGGCACCACCGCAGGTGTGTAGTGCAGTGGAATCTGCTGGAAGAGTCTCCAGTCACCAGCGTGAGGACAGACCAGCAGCCAGAGTGGAGCACCCATGGGACACACATCTCGAAGAACTACCGTTACTGCACAAGGCGAGTAATTCTTTCTTTCATTTCAAATTTCTCCCATTCTCTTCCCATTGGCTCTCCTGGCTCCCTGCCAATACTTCCTGGCTACACACTGTTCTGGATTTAACCTTTTAATTACCAAATATTGGGATGTTTAGAAAAGGGTAGTACCCTTCCCATCCATCACAACTTTCTCAGAATCTTCTCACTCCAACAGGCCCTGGGTAGGCTCTGGATATATTGCAGCATGAAGTGCAAGATAGTTGTTATGATTGCCATATACTTTGCTACTGAACAAGTTCCATGCTTACCCTCCTATGGCATCTGCACAGATAACCAGGGTAAAAAGGGTGCAAAAAGATGGTTTGCCTATGCTTTCAAGTGGGGAGGGAGGGGAAATGAGTGCATTATGGGAGGCTGATGACATTATGGGAGGCATGATGACCGAAATCACCAGCTGCACTGTTTTGGTCTCATCATGCACTGGGAGTCTAACCCAGAATGCAGAGTGGCAGCAGGAATTGTGGGATAGCTACCCACAGTGCACTGTTGTCAAAGTCAATGGTAGCTACCCTACGTGGGATGTGCTGCATCAAACTTTTTGCACACAGGGGGGATAGACACCTTCAACTTTATAATATCAGGGCTAAAAATTGATCTTAATAATTCAACTTTATTTCATAGTTTAAACAAGACCTCAGCATGTAAATGCTTTCCTATATAGAATAAAGTATTAATTGTTTTCAAATGCCATAGGCCAGTCCATCCACTGATTTAGCGATGAAACAAGATTTCTCTTTTTTAGGCTGATCATTGGGTTGGAATATGCATTTACATTTACTCAAACTGAGAATTTGGAGGTAGAAGTATAGAGTTCAAAGTGAAAATGAGTATTTATGAAACACTAACAACTGGTAATAGTGACCAGCCATGGTAATGTCACTGGTACCTGAGAAAGTTTTCATTTGATCATACAAACCTATTATTTTATATACTAGACTGACCTATGAAAACAGGAATTCAAATGTATAGGATAGCTGTTTGCTAGATTTAGTCTTTGAGAAAGTAAGATAAACTTCTTCACTGAAGGAACTTAGGTTATAAATGCATATGCAGAGGTTAAAGGGAGAGTAGCAATTAAAAAAGAGGGAGGTGAGGTTATTCAAATCAATTCTGTTTATTATAATTAGCAACACAGAATGGATCTTCGTAAAGGACTTCTATATTGCAAAAATTCATACCAAAGACAAGCGACCACTTTCAGGATGGCACAGAGGCAACTGTGAGAGACACTTACAAATGGGTATGAGGGTTAAACATGAGTGGGAGGGATAAAACTGAGCTTGACAAGTATAATAGAATCATAGGTTTGAAAGAGACCTCAGGAGGACATCGAGTACAACCCCCTGCTCAAAGCAGTAACAACCCCAATTAAATCATCCCAGCCAGGGCTTTGGCCAGCTGGGTCTCAAAAACTTCTAGGGATGGAGATTCCACCAACTTCATAAGTAATCCATTCTGCTATCCTCCTAGTAAAACTGTTTTTCTTATATCCAACCTAGACCTTCCCCACTGCAACTTGAAACCATTGCTCCTTATTCTGCCATCTGTCACCACTGAAAAGAGCCTCTCTCCATCCTCTTTGAAAGCCCCCTTCGAGTAGTTAAAGGCTGCTATCATACTCCAGAAGTGGCCTGCCCAGTGACAAAGGGGAATAATTACTTTCCTAGATCTGTTGGCAATACTCCTAAAGCACCGTAATATGCCATTACCCTTCTTGACTACAAGGGCACACTTTTGACTCATATCCAGCTTCTCATCCACTGTAAACCCCAGTTCTTATTCTGCCAAACTGCTGCCTAGCCAGTTGGTCCCCATCCCGTAACAGTGTGTGGGATTCTGCACTTGTCCTTGTTGAAACTGATCAGATTTCTTTTGGCCCAATCCTCCAATTTGTCTAGGTCACTCTGGGCCCTATTGCTTCCTCCAATGAATCTACCTCTCCCGCTAGCTTAGTGTCATCTGCAAGCTTGCTAAGGGAACATTCCATCCCCTCATCCAGGTCATTAATAAAGATGTTGAATAAAACTGGTCCCAGAACCGACCCCTTAGGGCACTCTGCTTGACACCGATCCCCAACCAGACTTCGAGCTGTTGGTCACTCCCTGTTGAGCCTAACCATCTAGCCAGCTTTCTATCCACTTTACAGTCCATTTATCCAATCTATACTTCCTTAACTTGCTGGCAAGAATACTGTAGGAGACCATATCAAAAGCTTTGCTAAAGCCAAGTTATATTACATCCACCACCTTCCCCATGTCCTTAAAGCCAGTTACCTTGTCATAGAAGGCAATTAGGTTGGTCAGGCATGTCTTGTCTTTGGTGAATCCAAGGCCTTCTGTTTTTACAGGATCACATCAATGAGCAAGTAAAATGACGTTAGCAGATGTATTTTGTCTGGATTTTAGAAGGCGTACTTCTGGGCTAGGAAGGCCAGAGAGAACACTGCACTATCTGAAGTAGGAGATAATGAAGGTCTGAATGAAAGATTTGGCCATAGGTATGGAAAGAAAAGAACAGATCTTGGAAGCATAGAAGAGGAAAAAACAACAAGATTTGTATATGACCTAGAAGTGTGGGATTGATGAGAAGTTTAGTTTAGGCCACACTGACTTGAAGTGAATGGCAATTCATCCAAGTGAAGATGTCCAAGAGAGAGGCCAAGGTACAGGATTGGATAGAAGAAGACAAGTTAGTGCTGAAGGGAGATATTTTTAAATCGTTGTCATAGAGACATTATCTGAAGCTATGTGAGCAGATGAGATTGCCCAGGGACAGAATATAAAATAAGAACAACAAGGGACCAACAACTGAGCCCTGGGGAAACCTTCACAGACAATGGGAGGAGTGAGGAGAAACACCATCAGAAATGGCCTCATGTTGTAATACTGCACAGCATGAAATCAGAAAGATGCTGAAAGCCACATCTGGTAGCAAAACCAAAAAGGGACAAATAGCCGATGAGCTAAAACATCTCCCAGATAATTTGATCAGTTTTGTATTGTATCCGACCAATAAGTCCCAAGAGATTTTTAAAACATGGGAATTTCCCAGTAATAAACAAAAGAAAACTGGGCTGCTTAATTAGAACTTCAATATCATAATGTCTACATTCAGCCTTGCCTCACTAATATTAGAATATGTTGTTTATGACAAAACTAGCGACACTGTATTTTAAACTCCTCTCAAATCTCACAAGAATCGGAGCACTTGTAGCATCTTGTTTCTCTGATAGTGGTTTATTGTCATCTTCATTTTTAATTAGCGCTTTAGTGAAATTGTGTTGAAAAGTTTGAACGCTAACCACTATTTCTTATATGTGAATAAACACTTTTTAAAACTACTTTAGTTTCCTAACATCTGAGCTATACAGTAAAAATGGTTCCTAAGATAAGTGATTCTAATCTTCCTGTTGAAGAAAAGAGCACATTAATAGGAGGCACATGTGTGCACTAAGGAGACTTAATACTTTTAAGCTACAAGGATTTCTAATTCAAGCCAAATTTTTATTGTTTCTGCTCCAGGATGTTTTGGGGCAGCAGAATATCTCAGGATGTTATTAAAATTAAATTGGAATGATCTAAAAAATGCAATCATATTTGCTCTACATAAATTAGAATACAGCCCTTTTGAAGTTACAGGAATATTGGAAAGCATCAAGGCACCTCTAAGCATAAAACCTTTTGGGGTGAAATTGCTGCACATGATGGGATTCTATACAAATGGCCTCATGTTGTAATACTGCATAGCATGAAATCAGAAATGTTGTGCATAATCCACAGTACCATCAGGGTATTAAGAACTGTACAAACCTGATCCATGTGTGCATGTGAAATCTGTAACATACAGAAAAACATGTGCAAACAAAACTTTGAAAACACCTGAAAATCCATGTCAGCTTTGTTCCTAGGTTGACACAAAAGAATCAAAGAGTCAAGAATAAACAATGGTGATAAACTATGTAAAAAAACCTTGCATAACATATTGAATAGCAGCATAACGAGTGATAAATTGTAAACTGCAGTTTCCTTATTGTGGGATACCAGAGGAGTTGATTAAAGATACTGGCCTTCAATTTACAACTAGTTCATCTTGATTATTCATTAGCATAATGCTCGCTCCTTATAATTCTTTTACTATGAGGTCAGGAGGCACCATTTTGATTCTCTAGTCTAACCTCATGCATTTTCTTTTGCCTGGATTGACTAGCAAGTAGTTGTGTTTACAGCAAGCTGTGAATATAATTACTGGGAGGGCAGTGGAAAGAGGCGCCTTGTGGGGAGGCCCAGGGAGAGTCTTATGGATATCCTTGGCTGAAACTCTCCCTCAGGGACTCCTGGATGCGCACAGCCACCTGATGGGCCTGCTGGATGGCAACTGTGCACGGCATGATGCCCAAAAGCCCTGGTGAGCCTCTCACGCTCTTCTCCTCCACATTGACAGGAACATCTCCCTTTCGTTCTCACAAATATTTTGCAGGACACAGCACGCCGCCACCACTTGGGGATGTTCTACTCACTGAGGTCCAAACAGGTGAGAAAACAATAGTACCTCCCTTTGGGATGCCCAAAGGCACCCTCCACCACAATGTGACACCTGCTGAGCCTGGAGTTAAATTGTTTCTTGCTTTGGTCAAGGTGTCCAATGTAGGGCTTCATAAGCCACAGGAGCAGAGGGCAGACAGTGTCCCCCACGATACACATCAGCATGTCCACTTCTCTGATCCTGATGGTGCAGTCATGGAAAAGAGTGATGGCGTACAGTTTCTGGAACAGGCTGGATCTGCAGAAGACATGGACGTTGTATGCCTTCCCCAACCACCCAATGCTGATGTCCATGAAGCAGCCTTGGTAGTCCACAAGAGCCTGCAGCACCATGAAAAAGTACCCCTTCTGGTTGATGTTGTCAGATGCCCAGTGGTTGGGGGCCCAGATGGGGATATGGGTGCTATCAATGGACCCTCACGGTTGGGGAAGCCCATAGTGGCAAAGCTAGTGACAATGGGGTCCCCGTTGCCCAGGAGGACAAGCCTATGCAGTAGGATGGTGATGACCCTCCCCATCTGGAGAAGGTGACAAACAGAATCAAAAGGTTGCCAGAGCCCTCAGGAGGTCCCTGAGCCCACCCCATCCTCCTCCACACACCAGTACTAATCCCCTTGCAGAGCTTTGTGGAGACAGGACTGGAAAACCTCCTGGGGAAGGAGCTTCCACAACCACCCCACCCTTCCCTAGGGAACCGCATTCCAGCAGTTCACCAATGTCTCAATAACAAATAAGAGTCATACCTGAATCACCATGACCATGCCGGCCAGTCTCCCCATGCCGAACTGGTTCCCAACGGAGTGGTATCTTGTCTGGTGTGGCAAGATTCCAGAGTGATGGTGACCTGCTTTTGGAGGGGAAAAGCAGGTCACATGGGGATATCCTCTCGCCTTTGGACGAGGGCAAGCCACTCACACAGCTCCAGGAAAGTGTCCTTCCACATGCAGGTGTCCTGGAGCCACTGCTGGTTGTCCCACTGTCCCATGAAAATCCATTCCCACCAGTCAGAATTGGTGTCCAGATGCCAAAAGCAGCAGTACGTGGTGCGCAAAAGAGGGTGGGAGGGTCTGTGCTGCATGAGCAGTATGTGGAGAGAGGGCAGGAGATGCTAGGGGTCCAGATTCTGCAGTGCCATGAGGGTAGCCTGCAAAAACTGCACCAGGAGGTACAACAAGAGGTCCAGGAGCTGGAGAATACTTGGAGGCAGGTCCAGCTCCATAGCAGTTCTGTGGCATCCGCAAGGGCAACCAGAGCAGGCAATGAGAAGGGTTTGCTGTCCCTCAAAGAGGTAGGCAAAGGAAAGGAGCCTGGGTCATAACTGTACAAGAGGTAGCCTTTAAGCTCAAGTCTCAGATAGCCTCAGTCAGCAGCTCCAGGAAGAGAGTGCTGTCTTGATGCCCTGCCTAAAGTGCTTCTACGTGGCCTTAAATGCAATTCAGTGTCCAATGAGTGTGTACGCTCTATTTCGAAACAGCTCAGCGATATTTCAATGGCCATTTGTAGTGTAGACGCACTATTTCAAAATAAGCTATTTCAGAGTTTTTATTCCAAAATAGCTTATTCTTAAATAATGCTGCTGTGTAGACATAGGCTTACTGGATATTTGCATCTGGATTGGGCCTTTGGAATTGCAAAGGATGTCTTCCTGGCTTCTCTCATGTCTCTCCATATTAAGAGCCATGTATTGCTGATCTTAACTAAATCAAGGAGAGTTCAGACAAGTGAAAGCTAGGATATTTTTTGTAATAAAACAGCTGCAAAGTTTGCAATTTCTATTTTATTAAATTCCTCAGTCCTCAAGTGTTTCCATTCTATTCCACCCTACAAACATTCCTTTCTTTGAGATTGCTAAAAATATTAAACTCCACAGTTCTCTGGCCTTGCAGGAATTCTGTAAAACTTTAATATTAAAAATATCTCTACTTCTACAATTTTCCAGTTACTTGTTTTGCTCATAGTTTTCTCCAAAGCAGAATGTGGCTGACACAAACCCACCCTTAGAAATAAAAACTCTGGCTTTGTTACAAGGATTTTCTCTTAACCTCATGTTACTTTCTCTTTTTTCCCCTTTATTCTGCATAATACTCAAGTCAACCTATTTAAAATTTGACTTTCCACTTTATCTGTCTCATTGGTATAATGTATATTGTTTGCATGGTATTAACTGCAAGATGATAGTTAAACCTCAAAATGGTTGAAGTCAGTGATGAATTGCCAATTTTTGGACAAGAATTTGCCACAAAAATGGTCTCTTTTTCTGACAAACCTTTCGGAGTGCTCATAGGGAACACATTTCTTCCACCCTAATCCAGTGCTTTTTGCAACCATATACCAAGTTGGGAAACGCCATTATCGAGCAAACAAACTCAGTTTTTGATGCATGTTGCTGAAAATGTTTGCACATTGCTACGCTATTAATATATTTTTTTAGGAACAAAGACAAAGTCCTGGTAATACACTCCCTTAGGAGTCCTGAAATATACCCCCTTAGGAAATATTTTGAAAATTCCTGCCATTTGGTAGTCCATTTCCTATCTGTTCAAGGAAAAAACTTAAAAAACAACAAATAGTCTTGCAGCACCTTAGAAATGTAGAAATGAGCTTTCGTGGGCACAACCACTACATCAGAGGCTCATCCAACTGCACATCCACTGGTGTGATCTATGCCATCAGATGCCAGCAATGCCCCTACACCGAGTAAATTGGCCGAACTCTACAGTCTCTAAAAGAAAAAAATTAATGGACAGAAATCAGGTATCCGAAAAGTCAACAAACAGAAGCCTGTTGGGGAACATTTTAACTTGCCCAGGCACTCGTTAATGGATCTCTAGGTCACCATATTATTTCAAAACAATTTCAAAAGCCAGCTCGACAGGGAAGCTACAGAGCTTAATTTCATTTACAAGTTTGATTCCTACAACAGACGTCTAAACAAAGATGTTGACTGGATGACCCGCTACATTCCATATCCTAATGACATAAAAACAAAGGTTACTTAAAGTAGGTACTAAGTATTCTTATCAGCTTAATTTAGCATGGACGTTCTAATTTTCCAATTCTTTCCCCCTTCCCCTCTTCTTTTTGGTCCTCTTCCCCCTTCCCATCCTCTCTCTGTGCTATTTATTTGAAAATTGGACCCTTTAAACTCCATTCATCTGAAGAAGTGAGTTGTGCCCATGAAAGTTCTTGATATCACCTACAGTTTTTGTTAGACTATTGGTTGTTTTTTAAGTTTTTCCAGTTATGGACTAACATGGTTACCCCTCTGAAGTTTTTGGTCAAGGAAAAGTCATTCTTCATATGAATCTTTATGAGTTCCAACAATAATTCTCTCTGGCAGGGACAATTTATCTAGAGATGTTAAATATTGGTTAATTGAATAGTCGAGTAACCTCATTAACTCTTATCGTCCCCGGGGGTGGGGGCGGTAGCCAGCACACTCTAGCCTCACTTCCAAGGAGCCCCCTGCCTCTCTGTGCTGCTGTCTCTGCCTCGGGATGCCAGGCGGGAGCTGGTCTGTGAGGGAAGCCGGTTTAAAAATCAACACCCCTCCCCTCATGGAACAGCTGCCTGTTGCCCTGTGCTGCTGCTTCTAACAAAGAGGCGACAGCAGCACAGGGTGGCAGCAACCCCCATCTGGGGGTGGGGTCTGAGCTCCCGGACCTGGCGCGAAACAGAACTGAGCCAGGCTGCCTGCCCGCCCAGCTCCTAATACACTTTAAATGCAGAGCCGCGCCAGGGTAGATCCCAGACCCGTCACAAGCCAGGACTGAGCCAAGCTGCTGGCCAGCCTGCTAAATAATTTACTGGTGCAGGGCAGGGGATTGTGTGTAGGCTATAGCACTAACCTGTAAGCTTTTGCTTATTGGTTAATCAACTACACTATTACATCCCTAAATTTAGCCATAAAAGGAGAGAGGATATTGACTGGTATGTCTGGCCAAAGTAGAACCAGTCTAAAGGAACACACCTCCCTACCCGCATCTATCATTGGAGTTTATTCTCTGTCACTTAAAATAAAAGTGACTAACTTGTAGGCACAAATCACAAAGTATTGAACTGCCAAGAGATAAAAAACAAGGTAAATCAAGATAAATTAGGAAGACAGGTAAGGCAAGGACTCCCAATAACAAAAGGTAAGCAATAGAACAGATGGGCTGTGTCTAGATTGGCCAGTTTTTCCGGAAAATCAGCCTCTTTTCCGGAAAAACTTGCCAGCTGTCTACACTGGCCGCTTTAATTTCCGCAAAAGCACTGACTTCCTACTGTAAGAAATCAGTGCTTCTTGCGGAAATACTATGCTGCTCCCGTTCGGGCAAAAGTCCCTTTTGCACAAAACTTTTGGACAAAATGGCCAGTGTAGATAGCTGAGATTTTTTTTCCGCAAAAAGCCCCAATCGCGAAAATGGCGATTGGGGCTTTTTTGCGGAAAAGCGCATCTAGATTGGCCACGGACACTTTTCTGCAAAAAGTGCTTTTACTGAAAAGCATCCGTGCCAATCTAGATGCTCTGTTCCGAAAATGCTTTTAACGGAAAACTTTTCCGTTAAAAGCATTTCCGGAAAATCATGCCAGTCTAGATGTAGCCATGGTGTGCTGACTGCAACATATAGGATGGGACCCAGGTAAGGGAATGGAGGATCAGATGACCACTACAATATCCTGCCGTCTGGAGACCCTCACAACAATGGGACAGCTCCAGACTTCTACCTTCAAATGGAATCGACAGCTAAAGCATGGACTCTAGATCAGGAACGTTAGCTTTGCTCCAGCAATGGCTTGGCTCGCTCTTCCTTCCCTCTGACATCATGGGAATATATTCCGCCTCAGGTAAAAGAGTAGCATCTTGTAACTGTGTGTGTCCAGGTAAGATCACTCTCCCAACAACCCAATTAATACACATGGTGCTAGACGTACACCTTCAAGTGAGCAGCAGAGCTGAGATGGCCACAGTGCTTTCCAGCAATTGCACCAGCAACCCCTCCAGACTCTGCCCCCCAGGTCTGATGCAGCAGCCCTTATATATCTAATGGCTACTGAGCAGCATTTAGGTCACACGTTTACCTATTTTCCAGCCAAAAGTTAAAGGAACACCACAAGGGAAAAGGGAAGGGCACCCAAAATACAGTCCAAATTTTGTTCGGACATTCCCAGATGTCATACCTACACTGATAAGCACCAAAGTTTTCCCCTTATAGGGATGAATTGGATGAAAGACAGGGAAATAATTCCCTTAGTTTCCATTCAGTTTATTGCCACAATTTTACCAAGGCGGTGAGGAGTCCTGTGGCACCTTATAGACTAACTGAAGTGTAGGAGCATAAGCTTTCGTGGGCAAAGACCTACTTCGTCAGATGCATGTCATGTGTAGGTAAACGTGTGACCTAAATGCTGCTCAGTAGCCACAGGACTCCTCGCCGCTTTTGCAGATTCAAACTAACACGGCCACCCCTCTGATAATTTTACCAAGGAACTCCCAAGAGTCTCCGGAAGCTGTCTCCCACACTTCTCTGGTCCACACTTCTATATATCCAAGCATTTGGACACTTGCCTGAACTTATCCTGGAGTAGTACAAGAGCATACTGTAGCAAGGCCCAGGGGAGAAATGCAGTCTTCTTGCAAATGAGGGAGAAATGTCTGTGGGGAGTATATGTTGACAAAGCATAGAAAATAGAAATACTGAAGAAAGACTGTTCAAAATGTGTTAGAATTCCATTACAATTAACAAGGATAACATTCACATTACTGAGGGGAAAAGATAAAATACTGCTCATGTGGGGACAAATTTCTGTTGGTTATTACAAGGCTTTGTAATTACCAGATTCTCTGGTGTGGTAGACAAGTGCTCAGTGTATCTCATAGGCACATGCCAAAGTGCTCTTTAGAGCTCAGCATCCTGGGGTGGTTCAGATCCACTGATAAAAGCTCTTCTAATCCATGTCAGCTGCCCTTTGTGCCTATAGGCCACTTAAGCAGCTGGAGACTACTGGGGTGTGGAGTGACTGCAAGCAGAGCAGCCTGGCAAAGGAGCTGGCCCCTGAACTGTATCCTACACCAGAAATTGATTGGTGATTTGCAAAACCACTTACACTTTCATAGCAACAAGCCTGTGACAATTCTACTGCTTTCCCCGACCGTATTTTTTTCTTAACTGTTCAAGTCTGAATTGATTGTGAGACATTTGTACATTGAGAGCTTGATCATAACTGGAGGTTCTGCATACTGCTGCAAAATAAACATTAAATAATAATCACAAAATTACCTTCTACTTTTTTTCTGGTGCACTATAGAAATCATTTGAAAACTGGATTTCCATGGGTTTCTGGGATGGGGCTTGCCAACCCTGCACTAGAACAGGGAAGGGGAGCATGCCTATTAGATAGAATATGCCCCTCCCCCGCAGCCCTGCTGGGCATGCTCCAAGAGCAACCCAGGTATAAAAGGCTACAGAGCTGTTCAGTTGGAACTAACCTCTGGAGGGGAAGGAGCTATTGCCTGAGCACGGGAGCCACGGCTGCGGCAGCCAGAGCAAGAGACACCAGACCAGCTGCCCACACCACTACTAGCCCTGGGCCAAGCCCAGGTGCAATGCCGGCTATGCCGTACAGCCCCCCTAGATGCTGTCGCTGCACCAGCCGCTGCTGACCCCAACGCCACATGTGCTAACGCCTCTGCTGCCATCAGACGAGCATTTACAGGTGGGACCGCTGCCGGCCAGAGGGACGGGGTAGGAAGCAACCCAGGGCGGGGAGCAGGAAAAGCCCCAGCGGGCTCGGTGCATGTCAGGGAGAACTCCCCGCTGAGCCAGGGGTAGGAACCGCCCGCCACTGATAGGGCCCTGAGTTGGGGCCCGGTGGAGAGGGAGGGCCCAGGCCCCCTACTCCTTCCTCCCAGATCCTGGACGAAGAGGGGATCTCGTAAAGGACTAAGCCCCGGGGCCTGCATTTAAAGGACCAGGCCTCTGGGCTGATGGTGCGGGCCTTGCGTTCCCGCCACAGTTTCTATCCCATTTTATTCCAACTCCTCCTCCTGTGGGTATTAAATTATCTAATTTTTCAAGAAACTATTCAGATTTTTTTTTACAGATGCATTCTAGTGAGTATTCTAATTTTGTTATAGTTATAGAAAAGGAAGAGCATAATTAAGAGGCTAAAATGAATCATGTAAATTAGTTGATTTTGAAGTTTTTAGCTCAGGATAATAGCAGTGACATTAAATCTGCCAGGTTGTAGAAAGTTTTTCTGGTTCATCTCAAATATTTGAGGTCCTTGGTCCGTCGTTCAAAGCTCTTTTGTTAGAAATCACAATCCAGAGATGTGGAGCCGGAAACAGGCCAACAAGTGATCTCACAGTCTCCATTTTTATATCCTCAGCCTATGTGTATGGAAAGTTAGTGGCACAAACATGATGTCTTGAATCACATGTCCTTACATACCATCACTGAGTCATGGAGCAGCCAGCGTCTCTATGCCTTCAGAGACAACCTACGGAGAGCTCACGGAAGAGCTGATTTTTGTTAACAGGCCATCAACACATGGCTGATTAGTCATGATGCAAATCTTTCTTGTGGGTGTTATCCAGGAACACAACATACTTGAGATACAAACATAGCAAATATTCAGAGCTTTACACAGAATTGTGATATATAGATTTAAACAAGATATTCATACTTAGCAGACTATAACTTTCCCATTGATATCTTACAAAGCATGCATTGCACAAGATTTATTGCAGTTGTAGGACAGTGGTTGTCACACTAATATAGAGGGTTATTTTCTTTTTACTCAGCATCCCACCCCTCTCCAGGTTTAACAGACCTCACTAGGATAGGGCTGATTGTGCCCAGAGTTGCTCTTTAATCACTTCCTGACCCGGGTGGGAACACGTCCCTCCTCAAGTCAGGAACACATGCAGCCTCAATCATCTATAGTTCCCTTGTATCTGAAACATACATTTCCACGACCCCCACAACTTAACATAAAAATTCAAATGAGTTTGCAGACCTCATTACTTCTGAAAATATTCTGTGTCTTCATGACATTCAGGGAGTTGAGTTTATATTGTGAAGAATAACCATTTAATCACCTAAAAAGCAAGAGAATCTAAATATCCTTCATTAGCTGAAATGTCTCACTAGCCTCAGGTGTTGCCTCAGGAAGAGTGTATTACAGTAATCCAGACTTCAGGGCACAGATAATAACAGTGGAATCTGCGTCTGAAAAATAAAAAGCTGTATAATTGACTGACCATTTATATAATTGATATTATCACTGCTATACAATTGCAACAAATCTTTTGCAAATTAAATAATGTAAGGTATCAATGGAAAAATTATGATTTGCTAAGTATGACTGTCCTGTTTGTATGCATCATCTTTGCAGATGAAGTTACAAAAAGTGGTCAGGGTCTTGTGTGTTATACCTATGTTAAATTCCTGAGTGACAACTACCAGAGAAGATTTACATGGAGACTAGGCAGCTATGTGTTGAAAGCCCACTGAGGACACGTCTCTCCAACAATGGGCCATAGGAGAAACTCATCCTGCTTTAAGCGCCTTCCAGTGGATGCCTCAAGCAAATGTATGGGAGATGGCTGCCTCATGAACCATCAGAGCGTGGAAGGACATTTTATATGCTCATGTGACCACGGACACCATGTTGGATAAATAACTTTCTAGCAGGACCACCGATTGCAGGGCCTTGGGGACTAATGATTCAAAAGGGGCACAGAGATGTCCCCTCTTCCTCCATGTCTTGCCCAGGAGGCTGGTGAGTCTGTCAGCCCCACTGATTTCCAGGCCCCTGGGTTTTGAAATTTGAGCCAGTACATTTCTAGACACATGGCAAAGAATATAAAACACCCTAGAGAGAGCCCCATTTTGCCTCTTTCTTGCCCTGATTCTCTGAACTATGGACTTACAATAAAAAGGAGCATATTGGCCTGAGGGCCTTCCACTCTTTTGGGAGTTAACACAGCGAACTTACAAACCACTACAGGTTGAAACTCTCTTAACTGGGATTCTCTGGTCCGGCAACATCCATGGTCCAGCATGTAAGGATCCCTGCAGGACTGGTAGGGCAGTGGCTCGCCCACAGGTAGCCAATGGCAGGGTCTCCCAGCACGTGGCAGTGGATCTGCCCAGTGGTGTTGGGAGACCCAGAATATGGCTGCCCAGTGGGGCTGAGCGCCCTGATGTATGAGGTGCAGTGCTGCTTATGGAGCCCTGGTGCAGCGCGCACAGCTGCTCAAGAAGCCCCAGTACAGCTTATGGAGCTGCCCAGGGAGCCCCGGCACACGGTGTGTGTGGCTGCCCAGAGGAGCCTAGGGATATTAAATTTTGAGTAATTGACTAAATTGAATAGTCAATGTATTTTGCATTGACTATACAATTAGACAATAGGGTGCCTCTGCCTTTGAAGTGTAGCAATGGCCCTAGGGCTGTTGCTACACTTCAAAGGAAATTTCCTTTCCGGGGACTCCTTTCCTGACCCCAGGTTTCATGCAGCTGCCGCTTTGAAATGCCTTAGGGAGCCCAATGTCAGGCTGCATGCAGCATTTTAAAGTGGCAGTGCCATATAGAGCCTGGAGTCAGCAGGGGACTCCCCTGCTGATCTCTGGCTCTGTACAGTGCTGCCACTTTGAAATGCCATGGGGAGCCCAGTGTCAGGCTGCATGGTGTTTCAAAGCAGCAGCACCCCATGGAGCCTGGGATCAGCGGTGGAGTCCCCAGCTGACCCCAGGCTCCACACGGCGTTTCAAAGCAGCAGCACCACGTAGAACCCAGGTTCTGGCCCCAGGCTCCATGTGGCACTGCTGCTTTGAAGTATCCCCTCCTCTTTCTGATAGAAGCAGCAAAGGGAGGAAACTACTAGTCAACTTTTGCTTATAGTCGACTAGTCGTTCACATCCCTAGTGGAGCCATGGCAATGATGGTTGCCCAGCAGGTCGGCAGAGGAGCAGGGTCAGCAGGAAGTGGGGAGCCAGCTGGGAGGCAGGCAGCCAGGCCAGGGGGGCCAGTGGCAGGGGTCCAAAAATTACCTGTCCTTGTCCAGCAAAATCCCTTATTCAGGACCAGGGAGGTCCAGCCTGTATTCTATTCCATCACAGCTACAAACCTTTGCAATAATGTGTATGTATATGAATGATTAACCATTGTTATTTTCCTTTCTTTTATTAAAAATCCTTTAGTTTCACTCACTAAGGGTATGTCTGACGTTATTCCAAAATAACAAAGACGACATCTGCACTACAAGCCTTTATTTCGAAATAATATCGAGCTGGAGGATTACTAACTCTGACTCCGGTAATCCTCATTTTACAAGGAGTAAGGGAAGTCGAAAGTGTTCTTCCTTCAACTTCCTGCTGTGTAGATAGCTTAACTAGGCTTTAGGCACTATTTCAACCTAAATCATGCAATTGACATAGCTGAAGTTGGGTAGCTTAATTTGCCTTAGCCTTGCTGTGTAGACGTACCCTAAAGGAGTGTATTAGCATGATTATTGAGTATGATCTGAGTTGCATTATTGACCTGGTTATGTGACTGACTTTTGGGATTAGTAGAGACCTACGTTTGATTAAATTTATCTATAGGTAACCACTCATCAGAATCCAGTGGCAGGGTGGTAAGACAAGGGCTGGAATGCTTAAGGAGACTACATCTCTGACTTCTTGTTAGCTCTAGTTTGGTGAGACAGAAGTCTACTTTTGTTACTGGTTTGATATAATCTAATCAAGGAATAGCCTCCAGTTTGAGGTGAGTCTGCCCTGTTTCTCAGCTGTTTGTCCTGAATTTGGTATGCTTAGCTATGGACCCACCAAAGCACTGGAGTAAAAGGTTTCAGCCTTCTTGCTAAGAATAAATATCAAAAAGAAAAGTTGGCTACTGTAACTACCTGGATATCTGGAAACAAGGGGGAAAAATGGGAAAACCCTTGGCTGTGAACCTGCAAGACAAGGTTGCAACTGAAATAATCTCCTCCTCCATTTTGTTCATTTGTTTCCCTTGGCCTGTAAACATCATCTAAGTCTCACTCTCACAGAGTTGCTAAGAGACATCTCTCCTACAAGCCCTACCAGATTAATGGGATCTTGTCAGGGGCAGCATGTGGGGAATCCTGGGGGGGGGGAGAGAGTTACATGCATCCCCAGATTGCTTGGTCACATGGTGCAGCTACTTCCCTCCTGCGGAGCAGCTGAGCTTGGAAGCTGTGTTGGGCAGAGAGAGGCAGAAGCAGAAGAGGAGAAACAGCTGGGAGCTGGACAGAGAGGCCGTTGCTTTCCTGGGGAGCGGGGAGCTGCTTTTTGAGAGAAGGGCTTCCTGGGGGGCATGACTAAAGCTGATCTGGGGTTGTGCTCCCCTTCCCACTCTCACCAGGCAGAGGCCATCTATGTTATTTCTTACAAGTCTGTCTGACTTTAATGGGTATGGATTTCAGATACCGTGCATGTTACCAAAAATAACTCTCCCATAAAGGATACAAAAATAGGTTGCATGGCTTGTCAGCCCACAAAAGCTAAAAGCACACTGTGGACTCCAGGCCCCGAATCAAATCAGTTCCTATTATTCTGGCCAGGAATCCTCCTGCAGGCATCTCTGCTTGGTTCCTATTAAACCTGGCACACAGTCAAGGTCTGAAAATGTCTCATCCCTGCTCAGGCAACGTTCAGACTCTGAACACTAGATTACTCTATTCCTCTGTTATCACCTCTCTATCAAGAAATCCTGACTCCTTGCCTGCCTAAGCTGTCATTCATGATACTCAGCTGAGCAGGTCCAGAGACACTCATGTCAATACATATAGGAGTCACCCAGAAGCTGCATGGTGACAGCACACCTAGCTGCTCTCGGGAATATGTACTGAGAGCTTGCATGAGAGGGGGTGCAGTTTCCAGCTGAGAAATCCACCATGCCCAATTATCTTTTCAAGGTGAAGCTCAGCTGTTGTGCTAGCTTCAGTTCATGTCTGCACTGGAAAAACTTAAAAGGACTGTGCAAAGTGGGTGCATATTTGGTCATTTTAACTCACCCTGTGCACTGCTTTTAACAGACCACTGAAACTTACAAGAGGTGCAGGGTTGTTTTGGAGATCACCCAGATCAGCAAGAGCTTCTGTGACCCCCTGTAACTGGAGGGGAAGGTGTCTTTTGTGCTGGGATTCAGATCCCTGACACAGCTAGCTGACCCGCAAGCACAAAGTCTTACCCCGGCTCTCACCAGCATGACAACAGCATCTCTCTAGAGTGGGGAGGTCTTTTTTGACATAGGAGTCCAGATCATTCTTTTCTGTTTCAGGTGTCGTAATGTCTCCCCATTAAGTCTAACGACCCATCATTGTCCTTTCCTGGAACAGATAACAGATAGTTTTCTGGCGCCGGTTTTGTATAAACAACGGAGTTGGGAGGTATCTCTCCCTGCCTGACTGCTCCTTGCCCTGCTGAGAGTTGTAGTATAGATCATGAGCACAGTTTTCTATATACATGTTTATGTAAATTTATAAACACATTCTGTACAATTTCATAATGATCAGGTTCAGAACATTACAGAGCTTTAAGTACAAGCCCTTGCCCAATGGACTTTATAATACAATACAGTAGACACAGACACAAATTCAATGAAAATTTTTTTGGTTTTAAACCTACTTTTCTCTGGACCCTGATCGTGACAGGTAACCAACATGTTTCCTGCATATTATTTGTCCTCTCTTTCATTCTCTCTGTGCAGCATATACCTTTTCAAAGAAGAACTTAATTTCTTTTCGAGTATTGTTTGTGGATTCTTTATTTAAAAGCAATAGCTATAACCATCCATCACTTATGGAGCCCCGCGAACAAAGATGTATGGCCATAATAAGATTATAACGCCAGGAAGCAAAAAGTTACTATTTACAACTTTTTAAGTCTTCAGGGGAAAAGATCACATGGAGCTATTGAAGGAAGAGGAGAGGTATGAAAGGAAGAAAGTCTCACTGAACTATAAACAAATCATTAATCCTCTTTTACACTTCTCTTTGAAGAGAAGCATCATGCCATATTGATTTTTAATTCAATTAGATTGATTGATACATTTTCCAGCATGGCATGAAGTTTTATTTAGAAAAATGACACAAAATTTAATATTTGTCAGGCCACAATGCAGAGATGAGACTCATCTATGCAGACAAAAGCAAGCCTCCTCTTCAATTACAAAGACTTTTCTAAGTTTAAAAAATACAAACCAACCACATTTGTTGATGTGTATATTTTCAGTATTTGTAGATAATAGTCTATAATTTGATCTAGATCCAATCAAATAGTCCTGCAGTGGTTGCATGATGTTATATAGGTGACGTTAGAAATCATAGGTCAGTCCCTGTGCTAGTGGAAATCTGCAACTCCAGAGACACCAAAGTAGTAATATTGATTCCTCTCAGCTGAGGATCTGTCCCAATATTTTCTCTTGATGCTCAAGATATCTTTTCCTGTAATACATTTCCTGTCAGTGAAAATCCAACATACTGTATGCATGCAAATCATCCACACAGTTAATTTTGCATGTACTATTTTTTCTGTAAAAGCGACGAGGAGTCCTGTGGCACCTTATAGACTAACTGAAGTGTAGGAGCATAAGCTTTCGTGGGCAAAGAACCACTTTGTCATATGCATGTAGTGGAAATTTCCAGAGGCAGGTATAAATATGCAGCCCAGGATCAGGCTGGAGATGACGAGGTGGATCCAATCAAGGAGAATGAGGCCGACTTCTAGCAACTGATCTGGAGGTGTGAATTCCAAGAGAGCAGAAGCTGCTTTTGTAGTTAGCGAGCTATTCACAGTCTTTGTTTAATCCAGAGTTGAGTGTGTCAAACTTGAAGACGAACTGTAGCTCAGCAGTTTCTCTTTGAAGTCTGGTCCTGAAGTTTTTTTGCTGCAGGATGGCTACTTTTAGATCTGCAATTGTGTGTCCAGGAAGATTGAAGTGTTCCCCTACAGGTTTTTGTTTGTTGCCATTCCTAATATCAGATTTGTGTCCATTGATTCTTTCACGTAGGGACTGTCCAGTTTGGCCAATGTATATAGCAGTGGGGCATTGTTGGCACATGATGGCATATATTACATTGGTAGATGTGCAGGAGAATGTACCAGTGACAGTATGGCTGATCTGGTTAGGTCCTGTGATGGTGTTGCTGGTGTATATATGTGGGCAGAGTTGGCACCGAGGTTTGTTGCAAGGATTGGTTCCTGAGTTCAAGTTATTATGGTGCGGTGTGTAGTTGCTGGTGAGAATATGCTTCAGGTTGGCGGGTTGTCTGTGGGCAAGGACCGGCCTACCTCCCAAGGCCTGTGAAAGCGAGGAATCATTGTCCAGGATGGGTTGAAGATCACTAATGATGCGTTGGAGAGGTTTTAGCTGGGGACTGTAGGTGATGGCCAGTGGTGTTCTGTTGGTTTCTTTCTTGGGCTTGTCCCGTAGCAGGAGGCGTCTGGGTACACGTCTGGCTCTGTCGATCTGTCTCCTCACTTCCTCGTGTGGGTATCGCAGTTTACAGAATGCTTGTTGAAGATCTTGTAGCTGTAGGTCTCTGTCTGAGGGGTTGGAACATATGCGGTTGTACCTCAGTGCTTGGCTGTAAACAATGGATCGTGTGGTGTGTCCGGGATGGAAACTGGAGGCAACTAAGGTGCCACAGGACTCCTCGTCGCTTTTGCAGATTCAGACTAACACGGCTACCCCTCTGATACTATTTTTTCTGTTTAGATTTTAAAGGTTTGTTAAGCCATCAGCTAATGTCACCAAAGCATGCAAAAGGACTTCATCTAAGATACAACTGATGTATCTAGCTTGGCTCGAATGAGACTCCCCTTGGTTCAACTACATGAGAGTCTGCATACATATATCAAACATTTCAGGTTGAGCGTTAGAGGTAGGATGTTCACATATACGAAGATAAATTCACAAGTAGCATAAATCAGTAACCACTTCATATCTGAAGAGAGTTGGGCTGGTTTATATCAAGAGTGAATGCTGTTATGTCGTGTGGAGTTCCACAGTATAGGAAGAAATCAGGGAGCTTGAGTAGTTGCAAGCGTCCATTTTATTGTCTAACACAGAACTAACTAGAACAAGCCCAAACCAGCTCGGCTGACCCCAGTGACCTAACTCAGTTACTATGACAAGATCTATATCTACAGCCCAATACACAACATATTCTCCCTCATTAAAAACATTCCTTTTAAGAAAACAAACACTAACTATGAAATGAGGGTAGACCACCTCAAGTTTCCAGATAACCCTGGGGATTATTTTGCCCCATCTGTGAGTTAATCTCAAGTAAAGGTCCAGCCATTGAGGAAGCCTCCTTTCTGCAAGTGGATTACAGAGGATGTCTGGCGTTCTTGCACCCGTAGGTGTTATGAGTGTGGGCCTGACACTGGGCTGGGAACTTGAAATGTGAACAGGTGAGGCTGTCAGATCAGCATGCTCAGGAAGGGGGTTTATGTTCACCGCAGATGGTGATGGAGGAGGAGAGTCAGGATCAGGTGATTCTTGTTACGGTAGCTCACCAGCAGTGGGAAGGACGGACAACTCAACTGGAGATGTGTATTGGGGGCAGGCATAACCGGTCAATAACTGATCTACATGCCACCTCCAGATGAGATCCTTCGTAGTCCGGACAGTATAGGAAACAGGTCCTGTCTTAGCAATAATAGTGGCAGGGACCCATTTAGCTCCAGGAGCATGGTTCCGAGCCAAAACTGGCTGTCCAGGACTAAAGGTTCGATCTTTTGCCCTGGATGCATGTCTGATGACTTGATCTTGTTGTTGACATTGCACAATTTGTCACAGTTCCGAAGATTTCAACCAATCAAAGCAAGTGTGCAGCTGATGTTCCATCATTAGAAAAGCCGGGGACATTTTGGTTGTAGCATGAGGAGTGTTTCTGTAGGATAAGAAGATGTCCAGACACTTTTGTATGAGTGAATGTCTTCTAGCCCATTTCAAAGCTTGTTTCATTGTCTGGAGAAACCCTTCAGCCAATCCATTTGTTCGTGGGTGATACAGTGCTGAAGTGATGTGATGGACCCTGTTTGCTTTCATAAAATTTCCAAACTCCTGAGACACAAACAGTGGACCATTGTCACTCACAAGTTGTTCTGGAAGACCAAAATGACAAAAGATTCCCCACAGTTTTTGGATAGTACTCTCAGCAGTAGTGGAAGGTATTATAAAGACTTCTGACCATTTGGAAAGAGCATCTATCACCACCAAGAACATGCTACCTTCTAATGGGCCAGCAAAATCAACATGAATATGTTGCATGGTTTTTCAGGCCATTCCCATGGGTGTAGAGGTGCCAACTGAGGTGCATTCCTTACACCCTGGCAAGAAATACAAGCTCTTGCCTTTTCTTCAATGGCACTGTCCAAGCCAGGCCACCAAAAATAGCTTCGTGCAATTTCTTTCATGCGCACCATTCCACAGTGACCTGAATGCAGCTGCTCTAACATCTGTTGTCTCAGTATTTTTGGAATAACGACACGCATTCCCCACAACAAGCACCCTGAATAGGCTGATAACTCCATCATCCTGGACATATAAGGGACAAGGTCAGGTGAGACCTGAGAGTTCCGTAGAGATGTTCCATGCATCACTAGATCCATAACTTGGAACATTACTGGGTCAACACGAGTAACTCTTAACTTGCGCAGCAGTGATGAGCGTGTTTTCTACCTGTTCAAAGTCGAAGATTTCCTTCTGGCCACTATCTTGATGTTTGACTGGCAAAGGCAGCCTAGAGAGAGCATCTGCATTACCATGCAGAATGGATTTCTGATATCTGATTTCATATGTGTGTCCTGAAAGCCACAATGCCCATCGTTGCATATGACTAGCAGCCAATGGTGGAGTACCAGTGTGTGGGCCAACAACTGTCATCAGAGGTCAATGGTCAGTGAGAAGTGTAAACTTCCATCCAAACAGGTACTGGTGAAATTTCCAAAGCCCGAAAACGATTCCCAATGCGTCATGCTCAATTTGCACATAGTTAGTTTCAGCATTGCTTAAGGTGCATGAAGCAAAAGCAATTGGTTTCTCGTCTCCTGAAGGCATAATGTGTGACAAGACAAGACCACTCCCACCCCGTATAGGAAGACATCACAGGTCAACTGTAAAGGTAAGGATGGATCAAAATGCGTCAGGACCTCTGCATTTAGCAATGCATATTTAGCCTTGTTAAATGCAACATCACAGGCATCAGTCCACTTCAAGACCTTGTTCTGGCCAAGGAGCTCAAGAAGTGGTTTTAATAGTGTAACACTGTTAAATAAACATTCCATAATAGTTCAATAGTCCTAGAAACGAGCGAAGTTGACTAACATTTTGAGGGGGTGGAGACTCCACAATAGCCTTAACTTTTGAAGAGGACTTATGAAGACCAGTAGCATCAATGATGTGTCCCAAATATTCAGCAGAGGGCTGAAAGATTGCACACTTGTCTTTGTGGACTCATAGGCCATACTTTTCCAGTCTTTGTAGGGTAGACTAAGTTCTTAAGGCGATCCTCCTCATTCCTGCCTGTGACCAGGATGTCATCAAGACAGCACTGGACTCCTGGCATGGCACACAAGATATGGTCCATAGCCCTGGGGAACAAAGCTGGGGCAGAAGTTATTCCAAAGGGTAAGTGACAGTAACGATAAAGTCTGTGTCACAATAGTCAACAGCTCTTGGGATTTCTCATCAACTTGCATCTGTAAATATGCTTGACTCAGATCAATCTTGCTGAACTTTTGTCCCCCAGCCAGGCCTGCAAAGATGTCATCGATGCAGGGAAGGGGGTATTGCTCTGCACACAACACAGGGTTAACAGTGACCTTAAAATTCCCACAAATCCGAATAGAATATTGGAACTATTGGAGTTGCCCATGGACTAGTATAACTGGTAACTGGTATTAGGACTCCATTTTTGACTAGGAGCTCCAGGTCCACTTCAACTTTTGGCCTGATGGCATATAGCACAGTTCTGGCCTTCAGATATTTTGTCTGGCTACTAGGTTTAATGTTAAGTTTCACGGTAATTCCCCTCATACTTCCCAGATCCTCTCCAAAAACAACAGCATGTTTCTTTAATACATCGGTCAAATCTGTTTCTTCTTTAGTCATCCAGTGCACTTCTGTCCAGTTCAGTGGGATCTTCCTAAGCCATGATCTCCCCATTAAGGCTGGGTAACGGCCTTTCACTACAAACAGTGGTAATTCTGCAGTCTGTCCACTTAGTTCCACCTTAACATCAGTAGTGCCCAATAGGGGTGCTGCTTCTCCCGAATATGTCTTCAGAATGATCTTTGTTGCCTTAAGTGGAAAATGCTTCAGCTTTTCCTTATACACTGTCGGAGACCAATGAAACTGCTGCACCAGTGTCCACTTCCATGCATACAGGTTTTCCGTCCAATAGTGAGGTTACCTAGTATTCATAGGAGCCCTCTTCCAAAGACAAAACATAGCATGGCACTTCTTCAGACAGGGTGTCACCTTGATCATCAGGCATCTGCTCGATGGTATGTAGATTTTCCTTTTTGTTTCACCAGACCACAGGCCTCTCTTTCTTTTGTTGGCAGGCATGCTCAATGTGTCCTTTTGTCCCCACACTAGGTTCTTACACTAGCATTCTGATGCATGGTGACCTGGCTTTGCACAGCGGTAACATTCCTGGCTCCTCACTGTTTTGTGGGTAGGTTCCTGGGACACTTTATGAACCCTATGGGGTGCACTGAGGTATTGCACTTCCTGTGTGGCCAGTTCCTTGGAGACCGCAATATTAATGGCCTTCTGTAGAGTGAACTGAGCTTCTGTTAACAGACGCCTCCGTATAGCTTCACTGTGCAAGCCACACACTAACCTGTCACGTATGGCATCATTTAACATCTCCTTTAAATTCACAGTGTTCAGCAAGCTTTTTCAAATTTGCTACAAATTGTACAATTGTTTCACTTTCTTTTTGGTCTCTATTATGGAACCTATACCTTTCTGCACTTATCAGTGGTTTTGGAGCATAATGTGACCCCAGGATTTCCACAATGTCACTAGAAGATTTGGTCTCTGGCTTAACAGGGACTAGAAAACTGCGTAGCAGAGAGTAGGTCTTAGCCCCTACAACACTTAAAAATATTGGCACCTTCTTCTCTTCCGTAACGTCATTTGCAATAAGAAAAAGTTCAAAATGCTCACTATGTGTGTGCCATTGCTCTATAGTCTCCTCAAAAGCAGTCAGTTCTTACCCCCACCTTCCAGAACAGCAAAAAAAAAAGTTTGTTTTCACAAATTGACTTCTACTTCTTTGTTGCTGGAGGCGGCACAGGTATCCCATCTTCATCACCACTTGTTATATCGTGTGGAGTTCCACAGTATAGGAAGAAATCAGTGGAAATACAGGGAGCTTGAGTAGTTGCAAGTGTCCATTTTATTGCATAGCATAAAACTAACTAGCACAAGCCCAAACCAGCTAGGCTGACCCCAGTGACCTAACTCAGTTACTATAACAACAAGATCTATATCTACAGCCCAATACACAACAAATGCGACTGTGATGCTATGTCTGCCCTGCCCTGACCCTTTAAGGGTTAAAACCCAGCCTTGGGAGAGGGCTAAAGCAGTGGAGCTGTGGAGCCAGCAGCTGTGGCCAATATGAGCCAATTAGGGCCCAGCTGAGGGCTACATAAATAAAGGCTCCTGGATGGGTGGAGACAGACACACACTTGCTCTGTCTAAGAAGCAGGAGGGACCTGGCTGCCAGAGAAGCCAAAGGCTTCTGGAGACAAACCCTGAGAATACTAGGGGTGTAGTTAGAGAAGGGATGAGGAAAGGAAAGCAGAGTTGGGGAAGCTCTGGCCAGTTAAACTCTGCCAGACTGCAGGGCCTGAAGCAAGGTCTGGGACTACTAGGGCTGCAAAGAGGCCCCCTTGCAAATGATGAGTGGCCATTTCAGACTGCACTTTGCCCCTGAGGTAAGGAGCAGGATGAAGACTGGCAGTGGGACACTGAAGCAAGGTGGGCATATTGGTTGGGGTTCTCATATGGGGAGGACCCCAGAGTGTGGGAACACTGTTGCAGGGCAATACCCACAATCTGGGAGGGACGCAGATCCTAACACAGAGGTGAAGAAGAAAAGGTAGCAGCAGGCATGACATCAGTCAGAAGGGGATGCTCCAGAACCAAGAAGCTAGTTCCCAGAGTGACCAGCAGCAGGCATTGTGGTGGTGAGTCCACACCATGTTCCAGTGACCCACTGAATCCAGCCAAAACTGGATGAGGAATTGATTAATTCTACTCCAGTCTCCTTCCAGAAGTCGGCAGACAACTCTTTAAAAATACTTTTAAACTTGGTGTTGCTCCATAAAGGTTTGCAAGAAGGGCGCTTACATAGTCAGAATGAGACAAATCACTGCCTCTTCTCCTGCATGTGACCAGTCTTAATATTTGGACGATAACAATCTGGCAAGATAGAATCTTCATGGCTAGATCTTGGATCAGAACTGCACCTGTGCTAAGTTACGCACTGTTGTGCAGTATCACTATTCGTGCCAGGATTGAAAGTAGCTGAAACATTTGACTAGTATGATGGCCTGATTCTGGGTCCCCAGGGGGAGTGGTTAAGGTGAAAGGGGCGGGGCTAGGAGATGGCCTTCCCCAGCCAGCCCTTCAGCACTGCCCAGCCCTCACTGCACTGGGCTCCAGTGGCAATTAAAAGGGTCTGTAGTTCTGCCATGGCATCAGGAGCTGGGAGCCCTAGGCCTTCTTAAATCACCAAGCACTGGAACAGCTGCCCCTTTTTCCTGTTCCCATCAACAGCTCTGCTGGGGTGGCAGCACTTTAACTTTTGCTGTGTACTGGCCCATGTTGGTGGCCACTTTCTTATAGAAATGCCGTACTGGTCCACTTTCATCTCTGATTCAGTGTTGAGATTCTCAAATGATAAGTGCTGTAGAAAAACACAAGATGGGTAGGTAGAGTGTGTTGCAAAGGAAACTGGCTCTGAGCTTGGGAGACTTCTCTTAAGTCTTCCACTGCACATCACAAAGCAGAGTTTGGGGACTTATTCTCTTCTTGATCAATGTAACTAAAATGGACAGTTGATGTGCTCTGAGAGCTGAATCATGCAATTCTTTACTAAATATTATCACATTTACATGCACATAATTCTAAATAATTCTCAATTTTTATATATCTCCTGTTTTTAAAATAGTTATGTCAGACCATGAAGAAGCAGGGACTCTAGATAAAAAAAATTCGAAAACACAATCATTACAACTCTGAAAAAAACCACAGATGTTCTCCATATTCAGCAAATCAAAATAAATGTAATACTTGTTTTAAAAAAGAGAGAGACACACTATGCCTTACCCATATGAACACTGGGGGGAAAAAACATGCCTTGTGGAACTGAAAATTAGAAAGAATTGCATTAGACTGAGCAGTCAACAAGGTTAATATTGCATGATGTAAAAAAAAATGACAGAAGTTAACTCATGTCAGTGATTAGCTCTTTTCTCTTGCAGTCAATTACAAACCCAGTTGTCAGTTTTGCTAAGACCTAATAATCATTGTGATTGATAGACAGCTCTAAGAGGCAAGTCTATAAAAGCAAATTGATTTGTCCTCATTTACTCCAGTACTTCCACTCAGATAAGTACAATTTGGTTTAAGATCTTTTGTGGCAAAGGTTAGAAAGGATCAATCTGTATGTTTAAACAATCCTTAACATCTCAGTTGAAAATAAAGCATTCAATGTGCCAAGACAAAAGAGTACAAACAATATTCAATCACCCAGTGCCATTAAAGTAATTCCAAATAAAACATTATAAGCAGCACAAGTTTTAATCTTCAAAGATGAGCTTTTAAAATAAGTCTAACACTGAACTGAGAAATAAAAGTGAATCTGTCTATTGAAGACAATATTAGGTCCATTTTAATAGCATTTTTAGATGTTTTAATACACACTTAGCTGAACTACAATATACAATATCTGATAAAAAGGGCAAGAATTGAATGGGGGGTGTTTTCTACAAAATTATGGGGAGGGATTTTAAAAATTAGCTGTTCACTAAGCTAAAACGGCTCATTGTGCCAAATCTGAGTACTATTTGAAATCCCATCCACAATGGTATATCCATTATTGTCCAGATGATTTTGTAACATTCATATGATCAGTCATTTGTCCATAACTACATGGTCATTGAATTTGGGGGGGGCACTAATGGATTTGGGAGAGGGCACAAAGTAACGTGAAGGAGACGACCATCATAGACATGACACAGCACAGCAACCTGGCACAGCGTGAAGCATCTGTAGGGCAAGAGTTGTTTCAACAGTTCAGTCCAAGCTCTTTCGATATATTTCCAAAGGTCAAAGAAATATCACATCAGATACTTTTCAGAAGCATCAGGAAATAACATTGTTTTTCTCTATGGTAACAATCGTTTGAAAGTTGAATTCCTCTGATCAACTGTGAACTTACTGATTTTCATTTAAGCAACATAAAAGACCACATTGGCTTTCTTCTGGGAACTTTTGCCATCAGCTAAAATGCAGCTCACAAGCAATTTTTAAAACTGTTGAACAGAATCTAACCACACCTTAAGTTCCCTGATGAGACACCACTTCCTTTACACTCCATCTATTTCTCAATAGATTTCTGATAAGAATTCCTCATGAATAAAACTTCAATCCACTGAACCCTCTTCACATTAGTTCTATCTAAAGAACTTTAGAATTCCATGGATTCTCATTCAGAAACCTCATTTCACTTCCCTACTGATTCCTTTGTTTGATTTGAGTTTGATGGCTCTTCTCGCCCCCCCCCCCCCCACCCCCATAGAGTAGCAAATATTTTCCAGTATAAATAAATTAGCACCTTGATTGCTTTTTTTTTGAACTCATGTTTATCACTTATGGTGCACCCCTCTTTGTAATTTCTTTAGTTTAGTTCTTTGTATGCCCTAGAGTCTGAGGAATGTTGGCAACTGTCGTCTTTTACATTTTTTAATCTTTGCCAGTCATTCTTTTTGAGCCGATGTTTCAGGCTTATCTCTCTCCCCTGACCTGCACTTGTCTTATCTTATTTCTATTTGCCTTCTTGATTTTAGAGAGATGCTGTTAACATGCTCATCACATCAGATCTCGACTGAAAAAGAAATACATGTAGTCAAATTGTGCTCTGTTGGGCCAGCGCAGCTCCAGAGCCTTCAGTGAAGAAACTCAGTTGTAAATGGGAGACAAACGTATCTCTCATTCTCTAATGGCTAACTAAACTCTCCATCTGAAAGTAGTAAGGCAGATGGGATCAAAGTAATGACTAGATGTCATGGGGCAGACATGCACTGCCACGACACCTCCTGCTGGTAGCACTAGGAATTAGCTTGGAAGCAGGGTACCTCCCTCTGGCGGGTGTCCCTCCATGTCCTCACTTAATGCTCCTGCTCCGGACCTCTGTCACTCTTGGACCACAGTGTCCTCTTCAGGACACTGCCTTCTGGCAGTGCCCACTCCATTGTCTCTTGGCCCCCTTATAACTCCAGAGTGCAAAGACTGATGATGGACAGGAGTACTGACTGAGGGATTAAACTCAGGTAGCTAGCAAGAGTGTTGGCCAGGGGGCCAGGAGAACTAATCAAAACAGAGGGCTGGAATTTGAATTGTATAAGGTACTTTGCCTGCTTTCTTTGTGGGGAAGAGTTAAACCAGGAGTTGAGACACACAAAATGATTTAAACCCAGGCAGGACCACCATGCCTCCAAGGAATTCGGGGCATGGAAGTAAACTGAACAAAGAGAAAATTGTGAATAAATAAAGGGGAAAAAGTGAATCTAGTCACAATTAGGGTATTTTCCTGTATTTTGTGGTTTGGTTTGAACTGCTTTGTATGAATCTGTATGAACCAGACTAAAGTGCTAAGTGACACAATATGGGACAAAGGTGGATAGCCCTTGGTAGGAAATGAACAGTTTAGGAACTATTTAGAAAAGCTGAACATACATAAATCCAGACTTAATACATCCGAGGGTACTGAGGGAGTTGACAAGTGTCATTTAGGAGCCTTTGGCCATTATCTTTGAAAAGTCTTGGCGATCGGGAGAGATCCCGGATGATTGTAAAAAGACAAATGTAGTTTCCATCTTTAAGAAAGGGAAGAAGGACGATCCAGGGAACTATAGGCTAGTCAGTCTTACCTCAGTCCCTGGAAAAATCATGGAGGGGTTCCTCAAGGAATACATTTTGAAGCACTTGGAAGAGGGGAATAGTCAGCATGGATTCATGAAGGGCAAATTGCGCCTGACCAATCTGATTACCTTCTATGAGGAGGTAACTGGCTCTGTCGACATGGGGACATCAGTGGATGTGATATACCTTGACTTTAGCAAGGCCTCTGATATAGTCTCCTACAACATTCTTGCCAGCAAGTTAAGGGAATGTGGATTGGATAAATGGATGGTAAGATAGATAGAAAGCTGGCTGGAAGGTCGGGCCCAGCAGGTAGTGATCAACAGCTCAATGTCAGGATGAGGTCGGGTTCTAGTGGAGTGCCCCAAGGTTCGGTTCTGTGACCAGTTTTGTTCAACATCTGGATTAATGACCTGGATGAGGGGATGGATTGCACCCTCAGCAAGTTTGCGGATGACACTAAGCTAGGGGGAGAAGTAGATATATTGGAGGATAGGGATAGGGTCCAGAGTGACTTAGACAAATTGGAGGATTGGGCCACAAGAAATCTGATGAGGTTCAACAAGGACAAGTGTAGAGTCCTGCATTTGGGACGGAAGAATCCCAAGCATTGTTACAGGCTGGGGACCAACTGGCTAAGTAGCAGTTCTGTAGAAAAGGACCTGGGGATTACAGTGGATGAGAAGCTGGACATGAGCCAACAGTGTGTCCTTGCAGCCAAGAAGGCTAATGGCATATTAGGGTGCATTAAGAGGAGCATTGCCAATCGATCCAGAGATGTGGTTATTCCTTTTTACTCAGCTCTGGTGAGGCCACATCTGGAGTATTGTGTCCAGTTCTGGGCCCCAAATTACAGGAAGGATGTGGATGCATTGGAAGGGTCCAGCGGAGGGCAACGAAAATGATTAGGGGGCTGGAGCATATGACCTACGAGGAGAAGCTGAGGGAGTTGGGTCTGTTTAGTCTGTAGAAGAGAAGGGTGAGGGGGGATTTGATAGCAGCCTTCAGCTTCCTGAAGGGAGGTTCCAAAGAGGCTGGAGAAAGGCTGTTCACAGTAGTGATGGATGGCAAAACAAGGAGCAATAGCCTCAGGTTGCGATGGGAGAGGTCCAGGTTGGATATTAGGAAAAACTATTTCACTAGGAGGGTGGTGAAACACTAGAATGGGTTACTGAGGGAAGTAGTGGAGTCTCCATCCCTAGAGGTGTTTAAGTCTTGGCTTATCAAAGCCCTGGCCGGGTTGATCTAGTTGGGATTGGTCCTGCCTTGGGCAGGGGGGCTGGACTTGATGGCCTTCTAAGGTCTCATCCAGCTCTATGATTCTATAATCGATGCCTCCCCTCCCCATTTACTATCTAAGCATTGTTCCCAAAGATTTCTCTAGCGGAAGGAGAAACGGTTTCTTCAAGCATCAATCTTGATATCTCATAAGCTCTGATGCACTTTGTATCAATGTGCACACCAGATTTAGTTAACATTTGTTAATGGATGTAGTTAAATTAAAATAAAAGGATTGTAAATTATAAATGATCCTGCTCTATCTCCAACTCTTTTCCTTCCCAGTGGTAACAAAACCTCAGTGATTGCTTACAGCTTCAGCTTGCTACCATTTCTCTAGCTCAGCTAAAAGTGCCTTTGGGTTTAGCAACTGTTAATTACACTTGATAATTAGATCTCCTGTGAATTTCATACAAACACCACATTCATAATCGTGCTAATGAGTGAAATGAGCAAACATGTCTCATCATCAAAAGCAGTAAAATAAAACATATCGATCTAGGCTTTGCTATACTGAAACAGAGAATTATAGTCCCGGAAGCCTTGTTTCAATTCAAGCAGAACAACTACTCTGAGTGCATTGGATTATCCAGGAAATCACGAGCAGGGCTCAGCAGAAGGAAAACAAGAGTATTTAAAAAAAAAACATCATTCAATCTGTTTTCTCGGTTGTCGCCTAGATTGACATTCAAGGTGTGATGACAGCTGAGCCTTACAGAGGTTTAAATGCTAAGGTTTCTCTGTGCTGAGAGAAGCTTTCATAGATATTTCAGAGACTCCAGACACAAGACATACTACAGTGTCCTTCTCCAGGACACCTCCCTAGTAGTGGCCATAGGAAAAATGGCACCTTGGACAAATTAGTATTTTGATACCCCTGGCCCCCACTGCCTTCCCAAGTTCCCCATCCATCCCCTGGTGCCTCACCACCATGCCCCAACTCTTGCTGTCTCCCTGGGCTCCCCACCTGTCCTCCTGGTGCCTTCTGCCTCACCCTGCATTGTCCCAAACTCCATTCTTCAGCCTTGCACTACAAATGCAACCCACTCCTTGCTTTCTGATGAAAGCAGGCCCCCCTGAGCATGGCTTCTGGGCAGTCACCCACCCGTGTGTTCCTGCATCTAAAGAACATGCAAGAGTTTCAATCAGAGAAGCAAAGGAGGAGCATGGAGAAAATATGTTAGATTAAAAAAAGTGAGCTCATTTGTAACGTCATGCCAACAGGGCAAATCCTGCCAAGTTGACAGACTGCCAAGTTCTTGGTCCCTGATGAATTTTGTGTGAGCTTGTAAGCCTGTAAGAACATACTTACCTGTGTTTTTTTGGGGAGGGGGAGGGAAAGGAGAGGTTACTTCTGCTTCTGGAGCAATGGGGGAAGTGGGATGTCAATTAATTAATTAAACTTTTTTCAATGTATATGTGTGTATGACAGAAGTACCTAGAAGCTCTAGTATGCAATTTTCAAACAAAACCAACTGTAAAATCAAAAACAACCAGTCACAATCAGCAGCTTGCCATAAAATAACTTACATGCAAACTCAAAAAGTCGCACAGGTTTTATATCTTGAACTAATAAACTGTTTCACATAATTAATGCAAAAGGGACTGTCTTCAGATATTGCATGTATGCATCCACATAGTAGCTATTTTCTTACATATAAGCTATCTATGTATATGTAATATAAAATTTCCCTCCACATGTATAGGTTTGGCAAACTGGACATTTGATAGGGATATGAAGCTGAAGCTCAGCTGGTACAAATTTTCGTTGTTCCAACAAAACAAATTATACCAGCTGAGAATCGTGCTGTGTGTATATTATGCATGCATAATAATGTGAAGATCACATTTAAAGTAAAAGTTAATATCCGCTTATGCAAAGAAGTGTGGGGTACAAGACAATAAAACATAACTCAGCTAGGAACAAAAAGCAGAAAGAGAGAAAGAGCAAATTCCAAGTCAGTTAATGAAGCACATGCTAATACGTTTCTGAGATGGGAAATGGAAAAAATAGGCTCTTTAAAGAGCAGTCTTGAAAAACATTCAGACAGGTGGGCAATGAGGCCCCCTGCTGTTCCACTTGCAACAGACTGTGAGCTCACTCCTAGCCAGGCATTTCCTGGACACACAAGTCACTGAAGATCAATCTTGTTAAAAATGGTAAACAGGTTTTATAGCAGAGCCTTAAAGAAATATTGTCACTACCAATATGCCCCCACATTTAAATTTTGTTAAACCGTGCTTTTACAACCCCGATGAGAGGCTGATTTTGTATTAAAACATTGATAGAAACCATTAGTTTTGAACAAATAGTCCTGTAGAATCTTTGCAATCTGAACATCCTACCCCACAGAATCCAAAGGTCAAACTGATTGTAAACAAAAAGGAAACTAACCTCAGTGTCCAAACAGAGAACAGAAAACCAAAACAAGCTGCACATATCTTGAAGGGTAAAGTGAACTGTGAAAGGTTAAGATGTAGTCATCTGAGAGCCAAAACCCACTGGAATCAGTAAAAAGTCTCTCTCTCTGATGCCTGCGGTCTGTATGTCAGTTCATAAATAGGTACAAGGCATCATCTAATGTGTATTTATTAATTTGATTTTTAAAATATTTAATCTATTACTCTCCTTAATGGTCTGAAATGTAAAATAGAAAAAGATACTTATAGGCTGTGGATTTAAGTTGATTGAAACAAAATGTAAGTCCCTCTACACCTTTCACTTTCATATGGTGGTCATATATTGGAATAAATTGCCAAGGGAGGTGGTGGAATCTCCCTCTCTGGAGATATTTAAGAACAGGTTAGATAGACATCTGTCAGGGATGGTGTAGGTGGAGCTTGGTCCTGCCTTGAGGGCGGGGGGCTGGACTCGATGACCTCTTGAGGTCCCTTCCAGTCCTATTATTCTATGATTCTATGAACTCCCTTGCTAATAACCACACCCAGCTCAGCCATAGAGGAGGACAACATTGTCTGTACTTTCCTTGCTGACCAGCAAGATCAGTAGCCTCCAGAGAATGTTGTAAGGCATTTAAATTAGAAGGATCTCTACAATCGTATAGCTTCCCCCATAAACGCAAGGCATTTGAAATGAGATTACAAAGCCTGTGTAATGTATTATTGGCACTAGCATAGGGCTCTGGTAATCCTAATATCAGATCTTAGTAGCATACTGTTTCTGGCTCATATTATCAGAATAAATTAGAAATGAAGTAGTCCAACCCACAAGGGCTTTTTGAGAACTTCATGGTCTGTTCTAAAAACTGAAAAGATAACACACATAAAAATCAAGCTAAACTGGAACATTAAATTTACTCAGGACTCCTGATGCATTTTCTCTATGTTATGTCTTAACACCCAGGACATTAGCAAGTGAAATGATAAAAGGTAAGGTACAGGAAATAACACAAACAAGAAATGTGGTAATTTATAGACTGGACAATATCTCAGAGACTTAAGGCTCAGCTCTCTGATGGGTGTCTTTATTGGGAAAGATAAAACGTGGTACAGGTGCTCAAATGTATTGCTATAAGCATACTTACCTCTTCACTCTTACAACTGGAACAAATCCTCACAAAGGCCTTTATTCATCTGGGAAAGTGGCAAAGTAAAACGCAGACGAATAAATTGCTTTTCTGTTATCCGTACACCTCTTTAATGTATGAAATGAATACACTGGGCATTTAAGGAGAAAAGGGGGCATCCTTCCTTTCTTTATTTTAAAAGGCATTTTGATAATTGCCACTTGTATTTGCATTTCTGCTTGTTTTGTCTGGAACAATAAACTAAACAAAAACCAGTTAAATATTCTTTGCAGTTCATCTCAATGCAGCTACACTAGACCTTTGCATGTCTGCATCTTTTAGACAACCGGAAGCATGGTATCCCAAACTCATATCCCCTAATACTCTTTTTCTCTAGGGAGAAGACCGGGACAATCCAATGAGTTATTTCTATGCACAGATATGAACCAAGTCCCATACATATTATAATCCTCATCAATACATAATTGAGCACTGTCAGTAGGCACAAAGACAACCCAGTGGATAACATGAAGCCTTCTATAATAGGATTTCAATCTAGATTAGACATTTTGGATCAAAGGAGCTGCACTGATTTTTTTTTTCCTCATGGATTTATAGATTTTATGATCAGAAAAAAAAATGTAGTTTGACCTTCAACATACCTGAGTCAGAATTTCACCCAGAGATTTCTGCATCAACCCCAATGACTTCTGGTTCAGGTAATGCATATCTTTCAGAAAAACATCTAATCTTAATTTTAAAACTTCAAGAGATAGAAACTCCCATCACATTCCTAGGTAAGCTGTTCCAATGGTTAATTACCCCAAGTGGTAAAACGTTGTTTCTACGGTTAATTAGATTTGTATCTGCTGTGGATCTAGTTCTTGGGGTGCAATATAACAGATTTGCTATAATGTTATCTTCCTTCATGTTTAGCACAGTATTTCTTTTGATTCCTGATATGTCAATGTGATCCATTATCACTCTGTATGTCTGCCTTGGGAGGTAATGGAAGCTTCTTCACAGGAAATTTTCAAAAGGAGGTTTTCCAAGAACTGCCACCCATCTTAGAGGGTTTAAATACGACATCCGGAAACTTTGCCTAGGAGTTAACTACACGACCCTTATAGTTCTATCTAACCCTGTGATTCTATGGCATTTAAAATAGCAACAGAATGAAATCCCCAGCAGAACCCGACAGATGGGACCCCCCGCTCCTCCATGCCATAACACTTATGCTCCTCAAACACTCCTTTACCAATGGCAAAAAGAGAGACTGTGCAGCATACCCTGCAGGTCAACATTCCTAGTCTCTTTGTGACCATAAGTGGAAGCTAAGGCAGCCTCATGGAGAGCATTTTATCAAATCTCATTCTGTGTCACTGAGGAGATTAGCATCCCGACATGTCTGCAAACCACAAAAGTTTAGACCAATCTCAAGCTTGGTGTAGCATGTAAATTTTCACATATAAACTATTTGAATAGCAAAATATGTAAATATGTGTTAGGGATCTAAAAAAATGGGTCATTCTTCTATTAGACTATTAGTTTCTTTGGAGATATTACCAAGTATTCTGTGCATTGATATTTACAGAACTGATACCTAATAGAATAGAACAGGTCTAGTGTACCTAGCTGCATAATTAAAATCCCACATTAATGCTAGATGCCTTATGCCTTTTAATATGAGACAGGCCACAACAAGCCTTTTATTATATTTAGACATTTTGAAACTGCAGAGCTCTGCATAGAAAATTTTAAATCAAACTAGGAATAAGCCAGCATTCAACAACTAACTAAACATTGTAGTTCTTGCCAACCTGGGATTGTTAAAAATATAGCAAAGAAGGAAATCATAGCTAGAGATTAACTCCTAGAAAAATGATATTTCCAGCATTGGCAGTCAGAGTACAACAACATCAAACTTTCAAATAGTTGTATTTGTTATGGTCTTAAAATTTCAAAAACAGCTAAGTTAACCTGTTTTGGAAATGTATTAAAAATCTATTTCTAGAGGAGATGAAATAAGGTACACCAAGCTTCAAGAGGAAAAATCTTCATTTTCAGCCACGTGGAAGAGCTCAAATACAAAAGTACATGTGTGTGCGCGCACGCATGCGCACGCACACACACACAGTGGCACTCACCTTATTGCATTCCTCCTTTGGTGCACTGTTGGAAGCAAACAGCAACACTTTTTTTCCCCCACTTCTCTTTAAATGTTCTGGTTTTTCAGAGGAGGTTTCAGGCTCCGTCTTTCACAACTTTTCAAGCCATATGGTCTGATTTCTGGGGGCAGAATGTTTGGCTACTTGTGCTGCTGCTGTCAGTGAGGCTAGAGAAGTTAATAAGGCTGACCTCTTCCCTGCAGAGGGAGCTGTTGTGCCAATGCTGTGCTAAAATGAGATTCTCCGCAGGTCATTGTAATCAGAGAAGCAGAAAGAAAAAGAAAGCTTCAGGTAACATTGTTTTTCTGTCTATGGAAATGACAATCACTCCCCCCTATTTTTTTCTCTTCTATTGTGTCCCAGCTCTGACAGTGTCATTTCTATACTTTGTGTTGTCTGTAGCGGCTTTGTCCAGAGCACAGACACCTGCAGTTTCAAGTGTTAATAGTGATTTCAGAGCATCTCAGTTTTTGGATTCCCAAATTAGGACACCTTCAAAGGGACTTTGTTTTTGTAAAGTGATGAGCACCAGGTAACTAAACACTAGGCCCCTCTGAGGGGTATTGCCAACTCTCATTCAATCCCCACCTACATCAGTCGTGTTCTTGCTCCTTCAGTGATGCCTGAAAAGTGGGCGTGGCTAAAGTGAAAGGGGAAGGGTTTTGGTGAACTCTTTCAGAAGGAGGTTTTCTGCTCCAGGTGAATAAAAGAAATGGACATAGCTACCAATAAGCCAATTTTGGAACCATTAGCACCCAAATAATGACAGAGCACAGATTAGCTGTGACAACAATGGCCACCGTCTTTGTCCTCAGCATGCAAGTCTCAATGACTCCTGCAAGTTGACAATAGCTTTTTGCTCCCAATGAGCCTGCGGAAACTAGGGCTTCTCAGGACAGATTACTCACATGACAGTCTAGCTGACTTGCTGATCCCAGCTCTGCTGACCTGGAACAGTCTCCACTTTAAGAAACATCTGGGTTGGCTCTCAGTGGGCTTTGTCAGGGTCTATGCAACATAAACTCCAAGTCACAGGAAGACCTTCTGGCTCCACTGAAGTCAACCGCAAAATTCCCATTGACTTCAGTGGGGATAGATTTTCAGTGCATGTACACAAAGGGAAGATAGGAGTTCTGCTGTGGCAGTTCACATGAGTAGGAGGGAACCATGTAATAATATGTCTTTTCTGTAGCCATGTTGGAAGGCCTGTGCTAGGCCTGAACCAAAGCCGCCTTCTGTAGCCAGGCTGAAGAGTAGCAGCCATTACTGTAAGGCCTGGAGTCACATACTCACAGTTCCATCTAAATAGTATTACAAAGTTTCACACCAGGCTGTGAGGAGGGACTTTGCCCTGATAGCTCCCCCACTGTCACCAGATAAAGAAACGGATCTCAAGATGGGTAAAGAAAACTTAAGTAACACCATTCTGTCTGGCAAGAAACTGCTTATCAATAGAGAATGTTGTGGAATCCTCATCCTATGAGCATTGTCACTACACTTTCCTATTGTTTGACTGTGCGATCTCTGTCTGGTTTGTAACTGTTTCTGTCTGCTGTATAATTAATTTTGCTAGGTGTAAATCAATTAAGGTGGTGGGGTATGATTGATTAGGTAATTTTGTTATGATTGGTTAGTAAAATTATACTAAAATAATTGGTTACGGTATAGCTAAGCAAGACTCAGGTTTCATTATATAAACTGGGGTTCAAGAAAGAAAAAAAATTCATCAGAAGTAACAGAAGGAAGAAAAGGCTGGAAGAGGACCAGGAGGAGGGCGGGTGAGACCTGGAAACCACAACTCACCTCTGAGATACAGCCTAAGACTAGAGAGACTGATACTGCCTGACCAACAGGGGAAGTCTACCTGCCTTATATCATGTTTGGAGAGCATGACCCTGTATGCTTAGCATGTGTATTCTGCTTGTTTGGGAATTGTCAATAAATAGAGGATATGGATATTACTGTGTGAGGCTCTTTCAGTGGCTAAAGATCCTGCCAACCCGCAGGAAAATGTGCCCTGAGTCCTAGGAATTGGGTAAGGGTGGGTATATAAATTAATAGGGTTGCATCTTGAGCCCTTGGAACTGGGTAAAGCTGTGTGTCCCTACAGTATGGAAGGGATAGAGAAATTTGTGTGGGTAACCACCATGGATCTTCAACAAACCTAAGATCTGCTCTGATTCAGCTCTGCTGTCATACCGCTCTTTGACAAAGCTTTTTGTACATCTCATGGTGAATATGGGGTACCTTGTCGTTCCATTTTCTTGCTTTTGTGTGGAATAAGTGTCCTGTTAATCACAGCTGAGATGAAGCAAGATGGTCACTCCATTCATAGCCATAGCTAACATCTCTACCAGAATACTATACAGGTGTGATCAGCAGGATCCGTTTGGGACCACTGAAAGAAATGTACGGTGCAGAGCCACAAGCAAGTAAACGTTGAACCCAACAATCACAGTCACAGATGAAAAAGCCAGGGACAAGCTATATTACCTCACAGTTGATGCAGATGATGCCACAAAAGTTTGTGTTGGAGACTGAGGATAGATGAGGACCACCTGCCTACGTGTAGAATCTATCGATCCAGGATTTCCTTTTGTGCCTAATATGGCAGCTGATTTGTTAATAGGAGTTTTTCCCCAGGACATCTAGGATCTGCTCTAACTTCTGATTAGTTTCTAAGCATAGTTTAAGGTGTTGGCAATGGCTCATGAAGTTCTAAACAGCATGGGAGCTGCCTCTCATCCAGTGCTATGCTGCCCAGGCTGTGGTCAGTGAAGATGTCAAGCTGCATCTTCCTCAGTTTAAACAAGAGAGCTTCAGATTTGGAACTAGCTCTTTTGGATCCAAAATAGACAAAACCTGGTGACATTTAAGGATCTTGTCCCAGGCCTTTAAGGAAGTTTGGTATCTGTGCATTGCCAGCAGGTATTTGGGAAGGTCACATGCTCTGATATCACAATGAGGGAGCATTTATAAGCACTGAAGGGGGGCGGGGTAGGGATTTATGAGTTGGGTGGGATAATTTAATTTCAATTTCAGCTAATTTTTCTGATTTTAGGGCTATGTGAGGTTATCCTGGTTTTGCACCAGTATGTTAAAAATGCAATTATATATCAGAGGCATCTAGGACCCTTTTTCATGTCTCTCAAATAAAAATATAGATTTCCACATGCAATTTCCACATATCAGTCTTTAACATCACATCAAGTGACATCAGCCAGCTATTCACATGGTTGCCTGACACTGTGGAATTTAGCCTGCAGGGATTTTCATGTCGACAACAACCTTAAAACTACATTTCTATTCTGAGACCCACCCAGACTCCGCTATTCTGCTCTCCACATGTATATGAGAAGTTCAGACATACAGGCAGGCCACACAGCAGACTGATGCTGAGATGGACCATGTGACTGAGAAGAAGTGTCTTCTATTGACTCACTGCAATCCTGTGGATGCAACACTAGCAAACCTCTTTTGGTTTCACCTAATGAATGTGGCAAATATTTTCCAAGCACTGAGCATGAATTCCTGAGGAATATGTAAATGCTGGAAAAAGGACCAAACTAAAGCACCAGATTTGCATAAACAACATGGTTAGACTTTTCAGTATACTGCAAAACTAGTTCTCTGCATTTTCAAAAATGCCTTAAAATACACATCCAAAGGAAGGGGGGAAATCATCTTTAGCTTCGCTAACATTTGGCTGATATGAACATTAAAAGTAGCATTCTTCTTCCACATACTAAACCTGAATTCTAAAGCTGTAAGCAGTTCATGGCAAAGCTAATGTTTGCTACTGTCTTGGATGTTGATAGAAATAAAAAGAACAGGAATAACCCTAATGCACCTTAAAAATGCATTGAAGCACAAATAGTGGCTCTCTTAATCCTGCTCGGTATTGGATCAATTGTCCACTAGGCAGGAAATACCAGGCTGGAAAACTCCATGAATTTCAACTGAGTTGCCTACTGTTTTTTCCCCATGGGAGGAGTGTGGCAGCAGGGGTGGGGGGGCCAATCAATTCCATGGCTCATTCAATACTTGGTGATGGAATGGGGGGGGAGGGAGAAATGACTGCTCCCTTTATCTGCTCAGCATGTCTGCTGGTAGCCAAGCCCAGCCATGGGCCAATTTGCCCAGCTGAACAACTGCTGTAATGCAGAATTTCCCCTGTTCTCTTGGAGCATCCCTAACATTTCCCAAAATAGCCACCGACTCCTGGTACTTTGAGCAGGCTTGAAGCCAGAGTACTTCAGCTAAAACGGTCATTTTCCTACAAGCTTTCTAGCAGGAAGAGAGGCTGTCATGGATACATTTGACAGTTATTTTCCATAGGGTCTAATGGGGAAGTCAGGCTGCCCTCACTAAAGACCAGGCCCGCCAACTAAAGGGGGGGAGAATGGCAATTTCCACTGGGCCCCATTCTTCAAAATAGCCTGGGGTTCCTAGCTGCCGCTGCAGAAGTAATGGCTGCTGTATCCCTGGGGCCTTTAAGTCACCACTGGAGCACTGCATCTCATGCTCTGAGTGACTTGGGGGGGATGGACCCATCGTGCCCTCAGTCCCCCTTCAGGGAGTGCAGAGCTACCCCTCTCTCTCCTAAGGCCTGGCAAGTGTGTCAGCTCCCTTGCTGAAGATTACACTGCTTTTACTCTGGGGTTTGGAAACCAAGGTGAAGGAGGAGGAAAAATGAGGTGGAGCAGGAAGTTGGTGTGGCAGGAAGGGAAAAGGATGGGAGGACAGGTGCAGAGGTAGAAATGGAGAAGAGAATAATGAAACCTCTCACACACACTCACACAGAGCTCATTTTTGTTCTCTATAATAATCACAAAGGTGTTGGGGTGGGAAGCTTCCTCTTATAGGCTCCCAGATGAGAGGAGATTCAATTTTTGAACAGTTGGGTGAAAATCTGAGCCCACTGAAATCAATGGCAAAACTATCATTCACTTTGTTGGGGCCAGAATTTCACCCTGAGAATTGACAAGACTGAATAATTTTCAACACTATTACTTTACCCTGGAACAGAGGAGCTAAAAACACCCACAGGCCCCTGGGCAAAAATGGGTGGAGAGACAGAGCTGCACTCCTGGAATGGGTGGGGCCAAGGGCAAAAGGGGCAGGGCTGAGGACAGCCATGAGCACTGCCCAGAGCATGACATCTCCCACCCCAGCCTTTAGTGCTACCCACAACATAGGCACCATGCTCCAGCAGCAATTTAGTGTATGCCTAGACTGGTGGTTTTTTCTGGGATAGCAGAGCTATCCTGGAAAAACTCTGCCACGTCCAGGGAACGCGTTTGCTCTTCCGCTTGTTTTTGTGGAAGAGCAAACGTGCTCTTTCGGGGAGCCCTATATAGCTCGTTCTATGAGGAATAAGGGCTCCCCTGAAAGAGGAGGCTTTCCCACCATTTGGCCCATCTAGATAGGGCCAAATGGTGGAAAAGTCTCTTCCGGAAAAGCAAACGGAAAAAGCTACACAAATTGTGGAGCACAATTTGCAGAGCTTTAACCGAAAACTGGCAATAGTGTAGACCTAGCCTTAATGGCCCACAGCCCTGGGCCCCTTTGAATCACTATCCCCAGGGCAATTGCCCTATTAGTCCCCTTCCTTCCCCTCTCGCCCCACACGAATCATATCTTAGCTTCACATACCATGAAGTTGGTGATGTAAGTTTCTATTTTTAGTGTTGGTCTTTGGTGTACATTAGAGGACAGGGCCTTTCTCAAGTCCAATCCGGGCCCAAGTTCCCAGTCATTTATAATGTTCTTCCCTGCCATTCCCAACACAGGGGAGTTCTGTAAGTAAAACAGCCAACTAGAAAAAAGGAGGTCTGAATTCTTTTTCCCCCCTCTTGTCTGAAAGGGGAATCTGTGTGAAACCAAAGAGGCAAAAGTGGCCTGGCTGCCAACCAGTCTTCCTGGAGTCAACCTTTTGGGTCCTGTCTATGTGCACCTTTATTGTCTTTTTAATGAGGGTGACCTCCAGCCCTCTCCTCTTGAGGCTCATTGCTCTGTATCTGGCCCATGCACCTGCAGGAGCAATGAGGCCTGCTTTTGTCTCCCTCTCAGGTGGCATTTCTCTGCTCTCAGCAGTCTCTGAGGTGGAGCAGTCCTCTTGCTGGTCACTACTCTTTCCTGTGGCAGGTGTTTCCTTGGTAAATTCCCCCATCAAGGCAGAGCCAAGGTTGTAGGTGCACCTCAATGGTGTTAAACAAGCCGAGAGGGGCTGGTTAGCCTCCTTTCCACCACAGTGTGAGCATCCCTACACACTTACAGTGACTTGAAAAACACAGTGATCAGACGGACATAGATTTCTGTAATGGTTTTGTGCTGAGGTGTGAGGTGAAACTAAAATGTGTATTTTCAATTAAAGAACAAGTAAAAAAGTGGAACTTTCTTCAGATTCAATATGTATTTTTGTCAGTGGACAAGATCCATGGTGTAGTGCTCTGGTAAGCCTTCCCAACTAGAAATCTCCTATGGTGTGATAATTATCGCAGTTTGAGATTTGAAAAGGTTACGTTGCCAACCAACTTAAAAAAAACAACCTTTCAAAACATAAAAAATAAAAACCAAAACAAAACAAGTTACCAAAACCTGGAACTGCACTATGCAGCTAGCTACCTACAGTGCCACCTCAATAAAGCCTTCAGATTAAAATGTGGAAGGAGTTCAATTTACTCGTTAAGAGATGATTTTACAAATAGGGTATTTACTTGCACACACAAGTTGTGAGGTGTACCTATCCATTACAGGAAATGTTTCCTCCAGGTTATTCCCTCCTTACCTTTGTGTTAAGAGAACCTGACAGGATTTCCCAGAGGCTGGTTGGGCTGAATGTATGCAGAGATAGTTGTTGCAACAATCTCATTTTGATGGAATTGCTGTCAGTAGAAATTGTACCGAAGAATGAACCAATTTGTGCAGCGAAAGTAAATACCCTGTTTGTGAAGTTATCCTCTAACAAGTACATGGAACTTCTCCCGTGTTGTTTCCTGAAGGCTTTTTTTGAAATGGCACTATGGGAAGTCCACAAATCAGAATAGCCTGGGCGCAATCAAGGAGACACTATTCTGCCTTAGGACTGACTTATTTAAACAGGATGAGGAAGCTGAGCAAGAGAAGAGGGAGGAGTCTAGAAGCAGTCCATCTTACAAGAAGTGGTGATCTTTATCATTCCACCTCCATCCCCTCCTCTACTCTCCTGAAGGTTTAGCCTGACTAGACACAGACATTGTTTTGGACTTTCGGAGCACTGAGCCCAGGACCACAGGAAAGAGCATTTAACTGTTATTCTGAGGCTTCATTAAAAGAGACATTTCTTTTTATTAATTTGATGTGGCATCTCATTGCCCTGATCTCTTCAAGCAGATTTTCCCACAACTCGGTGCGAGCCAGTCAGTTTGGGACCCACCAGCAATGCCACCCCTGGCCAAAAGGGGTTCCATAGGACAGCTTATTTCTTTATAAATAGATAAAACAAGATCAGCTGAACAAGGCTGACTTCTCTAACAAGGGATTAGTCACATGAAGACAGATGTCAATGACTGTATTTATTTCAATATCAGAGTAACCATTATAAATCTCTCTACTGCATTCCCGCTACATTTTTTCACTAACACCTACCCATGAAAGGCTATTCATCTTTTCAAGACTATATTCAGCACAAGAAACAAATCATTCTATGAAAGGGAGCTGCAACTAGCTCATATCTTATTGCCAGAGAGTCTGCAATAACAGATTTCCTCAAACAGCTGCCTGAAGATTCCAGCCCCCAGAGAGTCTGGTCAAGGAAAAGAAGCTTTGAAGAATCACTTAATACATTCTCTTATTCTTCACTTAGGCTATGTCTACATATGTCTACTTATGTCTATGTCTATGTTCTGAAAAAAACCCTTGGAGTGTCCACACCACAAGCGTGTTTTTGCACAAAAAAATTAAAAGAACAGGGTTTTTTTCCAGTGTTGGTATTCCTCATTCTGTGAGGAAGAACGCCTTTTTGCAAAAGAGCTCTTCCGCCAAAAGGAATGTGTGGACAGGGAAGAGGGTTTTTTTGGTGCAAAAAGAGGAAAAGAGAGGAAAAAGCACAAAAAGTGCCCTGGTGGCCATTCTGTTCATAGCAATCAGAGCTTACTTTTGAGAGATCCTCCATGCAGTCTGGACGCTGTCTTTCACAAAAGAGCACTGCTTTTTCAATGCGCTTTTGCAGCGTGGATGCACTCTTACGCAAGAAGTCTTTGCAGAAGATCTCTTCTGCAAAAAGCTTCTTGCGCAAGAAGCCTGCAGTCTAGACATAGCCTTGTTTTACTGGTAGTTTCTGTTCCAGAGAGGTTGTAGAGTGAATCTATTGAAAATGACATTAAGCTGTTTAATCAAGCAGTGTTTGGAGAAAGAAAATGTAAATAGTAACTAGAGAATCCACTTGAAAGTTTGACTATAAAACCTGGGTACGAAGTAATGTAGGCTAAATCAAATTAATACATCAAGCAGAAGCGTAGGATAACAAAAATGCAAAGTAATGTTTGAGTTACTAATTCACACTTACTTCCATATTTCTGGCATAGCCAGTAGTCCTTATATGATTGCTTATCCACATCAGAATATAGGGAGATCCAATGTGGTAACTATATGTAGCGTAATTCGTGTTTAGTTAGCTTGGAAATGAACCAGAGACAACAGAGTTTGCCTGTGTCCAATAACTCCAATAAAAACACTTTGTATTGTATCTCTGTCTACTTCCAGTGTGACACATTAAATTCTATGAAGACATGGCTAACAACTGACTCAATGATACTCAATAGCCTCAAATTGTTGGGAAAAGTTTCAAGGGAAAAGTTTCAAGGGAACAGCTGCAGCATGTTTATCAAGAGTCAGTTACTTTTTCACTTGTAACCCAACCCCAGTAAAAAAGAAACACATTTAGTGATCAACTAGAAAAGCTCAGTAAAACACAGTTAGCTCAAAGAATGGGGAGGGAATGGGCCAAAAAGGAAAAGAACAAAAATGAATGTCACATGTAAGGAATATGTAAGAATTTTCTCATGTAAAACATCATGGTTGAGATTTTTGAAGTAATACACACTTCTCACATTTATTTTAATGGGTGGGCTAATTTATATATGATATTTGAGACATACGGAATCATACGTTTATCTTTGATTTCCATAGACGTTGGTCAGAACAGGATCCAAACTTTAGGATGGCATGGGAGAGAGAGAGAAAGATGATAATAGAAACCCTCCCCCAGGACTTAGCATAAGCTCCTTTGTGCCAAACATTACTGGAACCAGTAAGGCATTTTACAGACTTGGACAATGTATTTTTGAAAACTCTAAACAGAGCTTGTCAGTCAGTGCATACATGGAATGGAATGAGTACCGTAACTGTGTCCTGGTAAATTAAATATATTTTATATAATTAATTACTTATTTGTAGCATTCTACTGATAGATGAACAGTCCTAAGTACCGAAGTTTAGATGGTAACATACCATTCTATTGTACAAAAGTGTTACTGCAAATTTATATTGCTGTTGAGGTAAATTTATTGTACAACATCTGAATTCTAATACTGTGATTTTTATACTTTTTTAAAATGAAGTGGTCCAGGTCAGGATTAAAATCCTGAAACAAAGGATCCTAAAACTATTCCAGGAAAACATGACAATGGCATTTTCTGGCACGTTACAAATCAATTTTCAGCATGTTATAATCATCCTTGACAATTTTTGATTGCATGCTTTCTTCAGAAGTGCATTCTCTGAGGCTCTGTCTATACTATAAGCATTGGTTGATGCAAGTTATTCTGGCATATATCTGCTGCAGTACATTGCTTAAGCATGTGCATACTTGGCTGCTTGAGTTTGTACCACATGTATTCACCAGGAGTACGTATGTCAGTGTGCGGTGGCAAGCATCCCAGTGTGCAACCTGGCACACTATCCTTTGGAAAATGTTGTGAATGCATAGTGGGACAGAAACAAGTACTACAGGGGTGACTGGGAGTGAGGGATCAAGTTCCGTCATGCAACTTTCTCCATCCTATGATGCCATTATCCCATCATTTTCTTGCCTTTAAAAAAGAAGGCCACAAACCCAGGCAGCACTTCTTGCTGTCTGCCATGTTCAACAAAAGCATGGAGCCTGTACAGCTCTGAACTATTGCCATCCGTATTGCAACCTCAGGACAAATATCTCTCGTGCGGCAGAGGCGCAGTAAGAACTGCAGCAGTGGGGAACATGCCAGTTTTGTGAAGGGCCAAACTGCTGTGGGACACAGCCAGAACCAATTAAGATTGTGAGTGGCATACAGAGCAGCTGCAGATAGTGGAACACTGCTACAGGGACCAAGAAACAAGCACTGAGTGGGGGGATTGCATCAGAATTAAGGCTACAGACTCTATTTTTCTGGGACCTCTATGATTTCTTCAGGGATAGGACTGGAGCAGCTGTCAGCTCTGGGGCTGCTGGAACAGCTGACCAGCCAGTCCTGAGACTTCCAGAGCAACGGTTTCCAGCTGCCAGAGCAGTGGCTGGGCTGAAGGTCATGCCCCTGGGGCTAGAACAGGAGCAGTAGGGGGGCTGGAGCAGTCGCAAGCCCTGGCAGTGTTGTGTTTGCACCCCTCTCCCCCAAATATTTTTATTAAATCAAGGACAGGTCACTGGCTACCATGATGTTACCATAATGCATGTTTGGTATGAGGAGCCATTGCTTCAGAACTTTGGGATGTGAATGACACAGTCCTTGATCTGTATCAAACAGAACTCAGGGCTACACACTAAGTCAGTCAGTGGAAGCATATTCTATAAGAAGTGAAAACACTACCACAATCTATAAATATTCTTGCTGCTTTGAATTGAAGTCCTATCACCAGCAAGTCATAGGTCAGATAAAGAGCATCACCAACTTAATGCCTGCCATCTCCAATTGCACATGCAAAGCTGCTGCATTACAGCACAGTGAACTGCCTAAACCAACACACTGACATATTACATGGCGAATTCTTTATAAGTGTATTTTGCCATGACAACCATTTAAAAATCACTCTCTCTGAATTAACTAATGCCTAAGTCACTAAATATATACAACCCTCCCTCCCCCATATTAGGCAGTGATCCTATCCTTGTGATTACCACAGAGATTTAAACTGAGAAGCAACCTGCCTAACAACACATTTCAATTCCAAACTCATTCGAGGCTTCGAGAAATGTAAGCACAGAAAATAACCTTGAGAGATGTGCGACTCGTGGCTCATCTGGGGAATTAGCTCACTATTGTCCATTCCCTAGCCTGCCGGTGCTCAGCCTCTTGCTTTGACACTCGCTCTGTGGCTCCCCTTGCAGTAGTCAGGAGCTGCAGTGCCTCTCCATTATGGCTTAGCCCTCTGGCTAAGTCACAACTGGCCTCCCTCTCTCACTAGGGTCTCGCTCTACAGTGTCTCAGGCAGTCTCCATACCCATTATGCTGACTGGGCCACTTCCACAATGGCTTCCACCTGGACCTACCTACTACTCCAGGTTCCAATGCCAGGACCCTGGAACCTGCAAGTTCAGATCTACACACTCCCAGATTTTACCGCACCTTTGCTGGACTACTTCCTACACTCCTGTTGAGGGCAAAGGTGCCGGCTTTCTCATTTCCCCCATGAGTGCTCAACTCCTGCTCTGCTCCAGGCCCCCTCTCCACTCCACTCCTCCTCCCAAGACCCCACCCCTACCCTGCTTCTTCCCACCCCATCCCCACTCTGCCCAACACCTCCTGAACACCACTGAACAGCTGATATGCAGTGGGCATGAGGCACTGGAAGGGAGGAACTGATCTGCTGATTAAAAATGTGTTTGTACTGAACAAAGTTCTGAGTTCATCCGTTAAGTCTAAGCAGTAACTTTGTACCAGGTTTGTCTTAAAATGTAGTTTTAAAAGAACAACATTTTACAGAAGCCAATACTGGGACTCAGATTCTAGTAAGGTTAGGGTGAGTGGGATAGCGATGAATTAACAGGACTACTTGTGGACTCAAGAAGCCATTCAGCATGTGTAAGATATTCGGTATATAATCCAGAATGTTTTCATGAGCTCAGTATATCAAAACAACTTGCTTTTTGTAGCTTGAATTTAAATATTCCCAATCATTGAATATTGAAGCATGGCACTGTTCTCCACAAACTATTTCTAAGAAATGATTAAATGAAAAGCTGAAATTGACATTTTTTCCATGAACAGCAACAAATGTAAATGGACTTTATACAAAATTATAATAATTATTAGTAGTGGCAGGCATGGATTTTTGACAGCATTCCTTTAACAACATAAAATGAAACTTATTTAGCTGTTGGATTGTACAGGTTGGACCTCCCTGGTCTGGCACCCTCAGGTCCTGAGCTGTCCTGGACCAAGGAGTTTGCTGGACCGGGGAGGTAAGTGCTCTCCAGCTGGCTGCCTCCTGGGCTCCTCTCCCTGGGTCTCCCTGCCCTGCCGCTGGCCCTGCTAAAGCTGCCCCAGCACGGCTTCCCACCTTGCTGCCTTCCCACTGCTCTAGGGTCTCCACAGGTTCCCAGTGGGGACTGCTTGGCTGCTGCCAGTCCCACTGCCACAGGGTGTTCCTTAGAGTTCCCTAGCTGGGGCTGCCTGGCTGTATATCCTGCTGGTGGGATTGCCCCACTGCCACTGGGGATTCCAGCCACCCACCTCTGCCAGCCCCATTTCAGCCAGGTGGTTCCCCGGCAGAGGCTGCCCGGTCACCCCAGTTCCGCTCCCACCAAGGGTTTCCGAGCCAGGGCCACCCAGCTGCAGGCAGCCCAGCTGCAACTGGGGATTCCTCAGCGCGAGCAGGAGCTGCCCAGCCACTGCCTGACCCTGTCAATACTGGGGGCTCCTGCCAGGGCAGGGGCTCCCCAGCCCGTGTTGCTCTGGGCTCTTTGGTCCAGCAACATCCCTAGCCCTGCTGGACCACAGATGTTGCTGAACCAGAGAGTCTCGGATTTGGGAGGTTCAACCTGTAGTACTTTTTTTAATCCAAGCCTTCAATAATACTGTATTATGACTTTAAAGAAATTTTAAATTCTTAAATCACCAACATCTATACGGTTTGATTCTTTTGGCCCTCAGTGAGTCAAAGACTCCATGTTGACCAGACCATTAAAAGTCCGGTTGGCAGTGCTTATGGGACTAAGGCTTCTCAGGGCTCATGGTTTTGTGAGAATTGAGAACTGGGAGTGTATTGAGATCCTCTTGCTGGCTGTAACCAAGGCTGGTGAAAGTCAGGTGTGTTGCTGGCAGACTGTTTTGATCAAAGCTGTTGGACTAAGGCTGCTGCAATACACAGACACTCTGGGTGTGTCCCCGATGCTGGAAGATCAGTTGTGAGCAGTGTAGGTTGTGAGCGACAGCCACAAAGCATTGTAAGGAGCCCCATGGTTACAGAACAGACAGTGACATAACGTCTGAACTGCACCTCAAACATGACCACCTCTCCTACATAAGATGAGGATCTGAACCAGTGGTGGGCACCCTGCAGCCCATTTGGGTACTCTGAGAACTGAGACACATTTTGCTGAGTGTCTGCAGGCACAATCCCCCACAGCTCACAGTGGCCACAATTCTCTGTTTCCAGCCAATCAGAGCAGTGGGAAGCAGCGCCCAGCACATCTCTGAGGCCCCTTCACCCACAGATGCTGCTTCCCGCAGCTCCCTTTGGTCACTGGGAGCTGTGGGTAGATGCACATGGACAGTCAAGGTAAGCAAAATGTCTTGTGGCTCACAGTCAGAATACCCTGATGGGTCACAAGTTGCCAACCACTGACCTGGACCATGCCTTCTTCCAACGTAGCAAAGAGAAGGAAGAAATAAAAGATCTGTTTGTATCTAAAATAATTATTAGTGCAGATTCTATACATATTGGGCAATATGATCACATTTTATAGGTAGAATTACGAAGTTAGAATTATAATTTTTTTAGTTTACCAAGAAAAAAATTGCCATACCAGTGAAATAGTCTTCCGTTTTAAGTAAAGATGGCCCCAATGTAAGAAATTCTTAAAATTGCTCTGGAGAGCATATCTGTAGGGAGTAATCCTTGTTCTGACCCAGAAGAGGTTTGAGGCCCTCCAGACTCTTTTTCCCTCTTTGACTCTGTTCACTGATTCTACTTCAATGAAAACAAACAAGCCCGGAGCTTTAAATTAATATTGTAGTAAATAAAAGCAGAAGTCTTGTCAAACTGTATATTGTACAGCATTTTGAAAGCAGCCCATTCACTCCCATAAAGACGTACAGCATAAAAATGTAATTCAGCACAGCATCAATGAAACGGAAGGACATAGTTTCACAAAACATGCACAATTAAAAGCATCCCAATGACATTTGTAGAAAAAGGGCAGATGATCACTTCTGGAAATGCTATCACCATTCTGCTGTGGTTTGCTTGCTTACTTAACATTGTCCTTGGCTGACTACCATTGTGAGTGCTAAGGAAAAGTGAAATGAGGTTAATTAGCTTTAAACATTTCCTTAACTGTTAGACCCTTTGTGGAGAATAGTGACTACTGCACATACTGTGACTTCTGAACCATGACTTTTGAGTCCTGTTTAAACTCAGACTATTTTACCAAACAAAAAACTAGAAAGTTTCTTAAAATTGCTCTGGAGAGCATATCTGTAGGGAGCAATCCTTGTTCTGACTCAGAAGAGGTTTGAGGCCCTCCAAGCTTAAAAGGGGCTTTTAAAAGCATACAGCCTTTACAAGATGTCAGCGCACACTAGACTATTATTGCTTCACGAGTACATGCCAGATTAAAAGGATTGAATCAACTGAATCAATCTCTCAAGCATAAAGAGAAATAAAGTATGCCAGAATAGACAATAGAATATTCGTTTTCTAGGTCTTGCTCACCTCCTCCCCCATTTACATTTCAACCTTCAATCATGGTATCTAACTGGAGATCCTGGCAGTGACCTCAATAAGTTTCACAAGTGAGGCAGGCTGAAGCCTAGAAAAGAGCCTGGCTGAGAGATCTCCAAGGAAATCACCTATTGCAAAAGAAGTGGTACTGATTAAAGCTGATCAGAAATAGGGATAATGAAAAATTAGTCCCTATTTTTCAAAAGAACATTTTTAACCTTCATTTTTATTTTGCCAATTCTAGTGATGACAATGCAGACACATTTTCCCCTGAGGCAGCTCTGCACTGATTGTTCAGCACAATGCTGTATTTTTGGAAGTATAAAAACAAGGGCCTGTCTGTTTCAGCTTAGAAGACCCCGCACAGCTTTTGTAACAGGACAAGATCCACTTTCCTGGATAGCCTGCACCTTGAGTAGTTATAGTGCTATTTCTTCATTTACCTTCAGCTGAGTAGTCTGCACTTCCGGTCCTAAACAGTTGTACAGTGTTCTATGCTCTGTCAAACTGTCATGTTCCACCCTTCAGTTGTGGATCAAGTAATTCCTGAATGAAGAGCATGTAGCACACTTTGCGTACCTTTGGGATGAAAGATGCTACAGTATATAAATAAAAGATGTTACTTTTAAAGGCTGGAAAAGGCAAGTCAGGAGAAGAGGTTACAAGAAGTACAAATACTTCCTTTCCGTTTGGAGTGTAACGTAAGTTAGAATCCAGCCAACTCAAGTCCTGCCCCTGATATAATGACAGAAGAATCTCCTTCTCTCGCAGTATGCCTCTTTCTTTGTCCATCCCTTCCTTGTTTTGAGAACACAGTGATAACCTCCTAAGTGATATTGCTTCTCAGCTGGACAGGATTTAGTGTCCCAAAAACATGGTGTGACACAAAGCTCTTTGAAATCTCAATAAAGAAATAGGGAGAGAATGAGAAAAATGAGATGAAAATTCCTTTGGCTGACCCTGCAGACACTAACCCAAGAGGAAGCAGCAACTTTCCACCCAGCATGGGAGCAGAGGCTTCCACATTCTTTTGGATCTGCATAAAGGGAAGTTAACTTGGCAGCATCCAAGGGCTCCCATTGCGTTTCAGAAAAATATATTATTCGAAATAAATACAGTGCTTTCTATATGGACAGAAAGACAGTTTCTAATCTTCACCAGTCTGATAGCGAAACATGTCCAGGAAAACTGGGTGACTCCTAAAGCTTTGCACTGTTCCTGGAAAGGATTCCTCTGTGCCATCTTCCAAGTGTCACAATGATTTTGCTCCCTGAAGGAAAAACATGGACCAAGCAATGATAAGTTAGATTCAGTACTGGTATGATAAAGATTAATTGTGCACATTTTTTCCATCTTTACACTTATTCCACTTAACACTCAAGCTAACACACACCTGCAAGACGCAGCAAGTATATCTGAAAAATTTAAAGCACAAACCACTAAGGTTGGAAACAGAAGTCAGTGTAGCTTCACAAACACGTGCTGCAATCATCTAACTAGGAAAGCCAGAACATACCTCATGAAAACTCTGTACAAAGAGGGACTTGCTTGTTCCAGTACAATCTAATGGAGGAAAATACAAACCCTCTGCCTGTCAAAGCTTATCAGTAAAGACTGTCCTAGCTTCATTAGATCATAATAGAACCCAATAAAGCAGTGACATTTTATGCCAAGCAATCATTGTATTTAATAAGGAACAAATGAGTTTTCACAGAGACAGTCAGCTGAAAAATTGGCAGCTGAATTTAATTTGTATAGAAATTCCTAGTTTACTCTAGTTTTCCCCAATCAAAACAAGTCACCTAATACACACAAATTACCTGCAACTCAGAATCCTTGAAATTGGAGACATCATGAGCACCAAAAAGCGGATTTAAAGCCCCCCAAATGTGTGGGCACTCAACAGCTTCTCCAGAGGATGAATTTATTTTGTTTTTATACACATTATTAGTCTTTCCCAGTGCTTTCCTAGAAAGTAACAATTACTCAGTTGTACATCAGGAATCAGGGAGATAAGAAAAACTTTTGTTAACTATAAGCCTTTGTTTTTGCTTTTTGGGGGAGTTAACCCACACATTTTGATATTTGTGGCTAGATCATCAGTTGGTATAAGACACTGTTGCTTCATGTAAGTCAGTGTAATCATGCTATTTTTGACTATTTGAAAACGGGCTCTTAGTTTTTAGCTTAGTCAAGACAACCACATAATTGCCAAATCACTTCTGGGTGACTTATTTAATCACAGTTCAAGCCACTGGAGTACACTAAAAAATATCTGGTGCCAGTTGATTAGATCCAGAGATAATCTTCTGACATTAGATATAGCAATGTTCTTGCAGAGTGCCAGTTCTATCATAGGAGGCAATAAATGGGTAAATACTCCCAGATTTATATTTACCTCCATGCTGCAAGCCACACAACACAGACTCTGTGGGAATCAAAGTGGCCATCAGCCTGTGTGCACTAAAATAGTATTATAAATGCAACCGTTTCACTGGCTCAGCATGTATGGGAGATAACGATTTGTTGAACAACATAAAGTGTTGAAAGACAGTGGAGCTGAAGTTATGAGAAAATACTGAAAATGAGGAGTGCCAGGTTTAAATATTCTTCTGGGGGGACAGGGAGAAGTAAAACTCATTAAAACACAAAAATCTCTGGAAACAACTGTTAGATAGTGAATGGTGGAGGAAAAGCATGGAGTCACACAAAGAAGTTTAAACCAAACTACCAAAATAAAGAAAAAAAAACCCTATTGCAACTGCATACACTTTTCCCTCTACTCACAATCTGTGCTAATTTGTACTTCGAGGCCAAGTTCACTCCCATGTCCAACCTTATAGGTATGGTCATTCTGATTACTGCAACTGCTCCCTCTAGCTCTTAACTTAGAATCCCACAAAGAAAGCACATAAGGTAACTAAATACAATTCAAATTTCAGTACTATACACTCCTGCTATCCATCACAGAAGACTACTAATCAAGTTTCCCAACAGAGTTGACAGGCTAAGACACTACAGAGGAACATAATTTTGGAAAAGTACATGGGAATACAAGCCAAATTCCTATATCACACTCCCACTTCCTTGATAGTGAGCATGTACTTTTGAAAATATCTTGGACTAGTGATGTTAAATTGTGTTTAATCAGCTAATCAAGAGTAGATGGAATTTCCACTGGCTACTTGATTAGTTGATAAGGGGAGAGGAACTGCAAAGCCGCAGCAGGGTTAGCTCCCAGCACCAGACTCTTAATACATGTAAATCAACTGCAGCAGCCAACCTCCTCCCATCCAGAAATACTTTGATCAGCCACCAACATCGTGTCTAAATTCCCGTAAGCCTCCCTGGCAGCGAGCGAAGGAAGTCACGGCCAATGTCGAGAAACTATGGTGAGCTGAATGGCAGCAAGTAGACGTCCCAAACCAACATCTGGTGTCGGATCCAAGCACTGAGCAGAAAGTCTTCCCCGGAGACTGTGGTGTATCCTAAACCACCTTAGGACAGGTCAGTGCAGGTGTGGTTATTTACTGCATCAGTGGAATTTGTGGCCATCTCCACTTTGTGACTGTGGCAGTCTGCAAACTATGTATCACATTGTTGCGGAATGCCTAACACGAAAATTCACTGGCTCATTGGAGGATATCCACAATCTAACCAGCAATGCTGTTCACTGGCTGGAGAGCTTGGAGGTCCAACTTTAACGAAGAAATATAGCATTGAACACAACATTCAAAAGAAGAAGAATACATGTAAAAGGCAGAGGTGGAAAGGGGGACCAAATGTAAAGGGGGGACTGGGCGTAAGCCAAGAATCAGCTGTCTGGGCTTACACCTGACCCAAACACTGCAACTCCGCTTTTTAATTGTATTAAGAGCCTGGAGGCTTTGAATACATTTTAAAACACAGAGGCATGGCATCTGGGACTAGGTGCGAGCCAGGAATCAGCTGATTCCTGGATCATGCCCAGTACCCCTGCTATGCCTCTCCCTCCCCTGCCCCATAAGGACAGTGCTGGGGACAACTGGCTTTTACGCTCGCTCCCCCCAGCACCAGATCCTGCCCCCCACCCTTGCTGCCTATCTCTAATAGGGGCAGCAAGTGTGTGTGGGGGAGCGATTACTCGAGTCACTACTTGACTAGCGAATAAGCATATGCTTATTGCGCAGTCAACTAGTCACTTGTATCCCTGTCTTGGGTTACACCTTTTAGAAGGAGGGGTCAAATGTAAATGAAGAGGAGAGAGAATTAAATTAAATGTGGCTGGCTGGAATAAAGGCAGGTATGGCTGTGCTATGTAGAAAGTTAGAGACAGTGACTCACCCCATTTCACATTGCTTATTAAAATGACAAGACTCTTCAGCAACTCACAAGGATCCAGAGAATTTCCATAAGATGCCTTGCTGAGAGTAGGAGTGAGATCCTGGGGATCAAGGTTATTTTTACAGGTGTCACGGATCTAACAACCATCAAGGCACGAGGACTAAAAAGCTCTACTGAGACAAATGAAAGCCCGAGCCCCACAGGAGTCCCAGCTGGCTGTAGAGTACAGCCCCATCCCTACCCATGCCCCTGTGATGTGCCACCACTACAGCAGCACCACCCTCGCTGACCTGGATAGCCCCAGTAAGCTCAACTCCCCTGGCTTCCCAGCCTACTGCCCTAAGTCCTGCACCTTCCATCCCCTGTCCTGAATCCCCACAAACCTTCTGTCCCAAGTCCTACTCTCCACATACCTCCTACTATGACCCCTGCACACTCACTTCCTGAGCCCCCCAACCTTTCTGCTGACTCCTATACTCATCCACCCACTTCCCTGAGTGCCCCACACCAACTCCCTGTCCTGATTCCTGCACCCCCATCCCAACCCGATTCCCCACATCTCCCACTGCCTTGACTCCAGCACCCATGCCCTCTGTGCTGAGCCCTCGTACAACCAACCCCTTGCTTTGAATCCCCCAGCTTCCCTCCCCCATACAATAATGTAAACAAAGCATGTACATTTTCCTTTTATTTTCAAAAAACAAATCCCAAACATCACTACTAAGCAACACTGGGTACATTACACACACACACACACACACACACACACACACACACACACACACACACAATTTTGTAAACGTTTGATGTTGATTGTTAAAGCAAAGTCATAGCATAAAAGTTAATATCTTCCAGCACAGCATAGTCCTCTCGAGTGTTGGATGCATCCAGCAGCTACTTAACTGGCAAGTTTCTTTTTAGTAGGATGTGCCAGTTAAAAGGATTTTTCAGTATTATAAGCCAACTACACTACTGATCACTTCAGATTAGTCTCCACTAGACTCTATATCTCTTGATATACTGTTACAATGCCCCCCTTTAAAAAAAACAATCCCCCAAAATAACTGGTTTAGGACATATTCATTCCTTCAATCAATCAGTAATGATATGCTGGTTGATAGCAGAATCTAGACCTTTTACCTTCCCTATATAATGATCCTGGTCAGTTTTAAAAAATATTCAGAGAACAACTTTTAGTTGACACAAGCCTATCATAGACCCTATCATTTCTACCTAAAGAGAAATTCCTTATGGCTCACCTGACAGAGTGACTTCCTTCAAAGAACTAGACTCCATCTTCTTATTTGGCTCTTGTGACTTGTTAAAGGAAAAACACATGCAATATTTCAAACTGACCCACTTAGCAAATTTTTTATTACTAGCTACAAACAGTCACTATAGATTTTGAGGGGGGGTGGGGGAGAGGGGGAGGAACTGACCAGTAAATTTACACCGACAAAAATCTTAGGAGGATAATTTTTAATCTTTTGATGTATTTTTTTTTACTTAAATTCTCCCCCCCACTCCCCAGCTGGAGACCATTGTCAGGCTCACAGCTTTTCAGTGGCAAAGTCAGCTGCACATTGCAAGTAGTGCCTGGTGCAGATACAAGTGTAAAGCTGGGGCAGATCTGGTGACTTTTCAGGTGAGTCATGGTTTCTCAGACAGTTCAGCAGCTGCAGTACTGGTGGCAAATTTATTTTCTAGGGACACAGTTGTCCAAAAATCCCACTGTAAATTGCCTCTGCATAACACATTTCCTTCCTGTCTTCAGTTCTTTTCATTTTTTCTGGTGGTTATCCAAGTGGAAGTTAAATATCCATTTGGCAGTTAACCTGGACATGAGCATCACCCTTTGAGCTTAACATCCTGCCTCCACAATATCAATGTGGAGGTAAGATTCAAACCTGTGAGAGATTGCTGCTCTGCTTACCTATACACACTCACTGTACTGGGAGTAAAAGATTGCGAAGCATGTTGATATACCCCCTATGAAAGCTGCTTTGTAAAACCAAATTTTTATCCACCGCTTATAATTGCTACTTGCAATTCTTTTGTAGTGTGAACCCAGCTCCATTCCTCAGACACAAAGCCACAGAAACTATAGAAACTAACTTAGTTATCAGAGGATGATACTGGACTGGACTGCAAAACAGCAACAGCTTCAATTTGCTCTGCTCCAGGTCATGATCACTTGGATTTACTATTCTTCTTGCTGATCTAAAGTGTGACCAAGCCCTGATTCCTGTGTAGAATATTAAGAGGAGAAATAACATCCCTTTCATTTTGAAATACGATTTTAGGATTTTTCACCAGGTTTCTTTCTCGTCAGTTGCATTTAAACACTGCCACCTTGTGTTTTTAGTGTATATCCATTTAGTTGAACTTCAGAGCCTAAAATACCATTTGAGACTCAATCCCACCATACTGGCATTCCCACTTGTGACTTAACTGAAAAATTGAACCCAATTGAAAATGGGAGTACTTATTTGATGCCAATAAGGAAAAAGACACCCTGAACTAATGAGCTATTTAGTTTTATACTGTACAATGAAGCTGTTAGAGGAAATATAGGACTCATTGGGTACAAGTTATGAATAGAATAACTTTAAGAGGCTTGTGGGGAAATATTAACCTTTAACAAAAGCAATACACAAAGTTTCTTTGAGAAATAACTACATAGTCATCTCCTCTTTGGGCATTAATCTAATCCCTTGTGGCTGCAAGAGACTCCTAGGAGTTTCCAATGGTTCATGTAAGTCCTGTATCCTATCTCAGAGTGACCAGCACCACATGCTTCAGAGAAAAGTACAAGAAACCCTGCAGTTAGTAGCCATGGGATAGAGACAGGAGAGATTCTACTCCACTCCCATCCTAATATGTGTAGGCTGGTTTACACCCTGATACGGGATTCCTTCAAATGACTTCATCTGGAATAGTCAACTTGTAGTGATGAATGAAGTAAGTAGAGCATTTGCTCAATAGGCATTAAGACTTTTTCTGCCTACAATGCAGCAGACAGCCTCATTAACTAAGCCTTGATCCCAATGAAAAGGGAAGAGATTTCTCTCCGATAGCCCTGTGAAAGGGTCTGCTCTGGAAACAAGCCTGATGTTCAACAACCATTACTTAACATGCTCTGGCAAAGAGCTAAGCACAAGTTTGCCGTTAGTATGGACAGGGACAGTCACATTTAGAAATCTGTTATCTGGTCACCATGAAACCCAGGTCCTGGTTTTAATGCTAATGAACAACTTCCCCCATAGAAATCCTATAGAGAACTATGACCAATTCAATTTTTTAAACAACGAATCCTGGTGAACAGAAGGTTTGTAAGTAAGTATGCTAACAGGCTGGTTCTCCCCTCCCCACCTGTGCAAATAATCCCCCAGTACTGTGGCCATTCGCAATGGATGCATGAAAGTGCAGTAAGACACTTTGGTGCTATTGGCATTATAAAATTATACCTGTTAGTCCTGCACCAAATCCTCACAGCCTTGTTCCTTTGTAGCTATTCCTACACATGCTGCTTGGAGAAGCAGGATGGAATATTAGCCTCACAAGCAATGGTTAAGGATTGTCATCAACAACCCAGGAGAATATACCACATAAGAGGAAGGGAGAGGAAAAAGCACCATCCCCACAGAACACTGTGCTGGGGCAGCATCAGTACTACAAAAGTCTATGGCACCAGGTGAGGACAGCACCACCATATAAACAGGAATAGGTTGGGAGAGAGGCTGCCCTCATCACTTACCAGATTCTCCTGTCTCCAGCTCAGGCACCTTATCAGGCCAACTCGCAACTCCTTTTCTGCTGGATCACTGTGATGCTCCTTGAGGGGCTCCTTCTGATTCACCACATCCTTTCCTTTCCTACACCATACCCCAATCAATATCCTGGGCCTCCAAAACCACCCTCATCCTCTTCCCTGTCCAAGACATCCATTTCAATGGGCCTCAACAATCCTTTTGTTCAGTCCTCATGATCATCCCTTCTCAAATCTTGCAAACCCATTTTCCCCATCCCTTCCTTTTAACCCTATTATCTGCTGCCCCTGAACCCTCTTTCTGCCCAAGCCGCCGCCGCCTTTTTACTTCATAAAAGAGCTAACATAGGGGCAGGAGAACATAAGAACGTCTACACTGAGTCAGCCCAAAAGGTCCATCTAGCCCAGTGTCCTGTCTTCCAACAGCAGGCAATGCCAAGTGCTTCAGAGAGAACGAACAGAACAGATAATCAACTCGTCCATACCCTGGTAACTGTTCCCAGCTTCTGACAAACCAACTGAGAGTAGATACACATCATCCTTGCCCATCCTGGCTAATAGGCATTGATGGATTTATCTAATTTTTCTTTTTAACCCTATTAGAGTCTTGACCTTCGCAATGTCCTCTGGCAAAATGTTCCACATGTTGACACTGTTGTGCCAAGCAATACTTCTGTTAGTTTTAAAGCTGCTACCTATTAATTTCACTTGGTGACCCCTAGTTCTTGTGTTATGAGGAATAAACACCACATTTACTTTTTCAACATACCCATTATGACTGTACAGACCTCAATCTTATCCCTCCTTAACCATTTCATTTTCCAAACTAACAAGTCCCAATCTTATTAATCTCTCCCCATATGGAATCCCTAATCACTTTTGCTGCACTTTTCTGTACTTTTTCCAATTCCAATTTATCTTTATGGAGATGGGACAACCAGAGCTGCATGCAGTATTCAAGATCTGGGTGTTCCATGGATTTATATAGTGGCAATGTGATATTGAAAGGAAATATTCCAACAGCTGGAGAGGGATCTGAAGTTCCTGGGAAAGCTGTGTGTAGTGCACAGAGGATTTCTGCTCATGTACCAAAGAGTATGAGGAGAGCCAGCCAGGAGCAGCAATAGCAGATGCAGAAACTTTCAGGCTGCTAGAAGGACCCTGTGACAGGCCTCAGTTCTACAAGCAAATTATAGTCAAGGATTTAAACATCGATTTAGGCCTAGTGTGACTAGTTTAGCCTGGTCCTCTCTGGTCTCTTCCCCTTCAAGTAGAGTGGGGGGGAAAAGTGCAAATGACTAAAGACTTTTATATACGATGCAGTTCCGTAACATTTGACTGCCCTAATCATCTAAATTTATGCAAAGTATTTTTCTATTAATTCATGGACTCAGATACTAAGGTCAGAAGAGACCACGGTCATCATCTAGTCTGGCCTCCAGCCCGTAACTGACAACAGAAACGTATCCATCACTCCTTAATAGATTCCTAATCTCTGGCGGAGACTCGAGGAAAATTTCTTCTACACTCTAAAAACGGTGATCAAATCAGGCCTGTTGGCAAGGGGGTGCAAACACACCACACCTTGGTCCCCCAAGCAAGTGTGCTCTAGTGGACTGAGGGAAGGCAGGAACAGCGCACTGAGCCTTCCTCCCTCATGTTCCGGCCAGCCAGGGGAAGGCTGGGGCTAAGTCCCCGCCCTCCCCCCCCCACACCAGGAACGAGGCCTCATGTACACCTAGCCTCATTCCACTTAACCTGCCTCCCATCTCACATTCCCCTGTTTGTGCCTGTTCCTCCCACACTCACTCACTCTCCTGCCCTCTCACTCCTTAACACTGCTCTTCTCTTTCACCTCTGCAATTAACTAGCACAACCAGATTGCAAGTATGAAAAACTGCAACTTGGGGCGAGTGAAAGGTAAAGGTACACAAAACAGTCCCAATAATTTTGGGATGTCAGGTCACCCTACTTTATATACATCCCTTAATCCTTCTCCACCCACCCTTATTTACTCATCCACCTTTCCCTTCTGCCCCTCAGACACCCCCTTCTCACACATTTACTCACCCCTTTATCCTGACACACATAATTCTGCCTACATCTTAACCCAGACCCTCTCTCACATCCCTTTACTTACCCTTTAACATTGCCTCTCTCATGTACCTACTCTCCTCAACTCTGCTCCCTAATCACACATACACATATCTGTTAACACTGCCCTTTTATTCACTCACACACACAACCAGGTTAGCTTCTCTAGCTGCCCACCACATACTGAAAGTACAGCAGGAGTAGGCTGTAGGATGGGGTTAGGCCTCACTCCTGGGGGAGGAGGGGAAAATTAGCCCCAGCCTTTGGCTGGCTGGAGCATGTGGGAGGAAGGCTCAGGTAGCAGCACGCCACTCCTGCCTTCCCTCAGCTGGCCGGAGCACGCTTACTTGGGGGATCATGGGAGGGAGGTGCATTCACACCCTTGTGGTCCACATTTACAAAAAAAACACACAAACCCCCACAGAAATTCCTGCAAACAAGCCTGCAAATATATACTGAGCATTTCGGCAACTCATCTGCCAGATATCTGGGAAAGAATTCTCTAATAACTCAGAGCCCTCCCCATCCCATGTCCCATTACTGGCCATCGGGGGTATTTGCTACTACAACTTACAGATTGGCTACATGCCATTGTACATAGTTCCATCATACATCTCCACCATAAACTTATCAAGCTTAATACTGAAGCCAATTAGATTTTTTTGCCCTCACTACTCCCTTTGGAAGTCTGTTCTAGAATTTCACTCCCTGATAGTTAGACATCCTCTAATTTCAAGCCAAAACTTTTTGATGATTAATATATATCCATTTGTTCTTGTGTCAGTATTGGCACTTGACTTAAACTTACCTTCCCCTCCCTATTATTCATCCCACCAAAGCATTTATAGAGAGCAATCATATTTCCCCTCAGTCTCATTGTTTCCTGTCATATTTATGAAGAGGCTTTGAGAAAGAAATGCATGTAGAGAATCCAATTTTTATCTGAAGGTATCAACTTCCATCCTCTTGCCTAGAAAAGGAAGATTTAATTGTTGAGATGGCTCCTCAAACCATTCACAGATGTAGAAGTTTTTAGCAATAGTAAATATGTAATTTTGGCAAAACCTGAAATGCCACTATATTGAAGAAAAATAATAAATGAATGCTATAGTCAGTTGCCTGAAACTCGTGTGTGTCTAGTGAGGAGAACAGAAGTGGTCACATAGTGCATACAGTTTAACAGATTTCTTCTGGCGTTCCTGTTGCTTATCTTCTGATAAATTACTTGTCATTTATGAGACTCATATTTAATGTCAGTATGATAAAGAGCTTTAACATGCACTAGCCTTGTCGTCCCCATTACCTTGGGGTACTTACATTACATACTAAATGTATAAAGTGAAAATGACCAGGATGGCGCAGTATAGGCAAGTTTCCAACTTCAATGTGATCAGGAATTTCTAAAGGAAAACTTTTCTTTAAGACGATTACATAGGCAATTATTTGGGTCAAGAACCAAACAGAAGTAGAGGAAAATATCAGTGAAGCTAGAACGTTGGTGTAGAAAGAAAGAAAACTAGCACTTGGTAAAATGGAAAAAATTACTGCCTACATTTGAGCCTGTTTTTCAAGTACAGTTTAAAAAAAATTCCAAGGCCAAAAATTCGCATAAAAGGTTACCTCTCCTTTATGAAAGGATATGTTCCCTGAATCCTCACACTGCTGTAGCTGTGGCCTCTCTTTCCATACATCACTCTCACCCTCTCCTTATCCTATCTAAGATTCAGACCCCAGTCAGATGAAGAAACATTTTTGGGTCTTTGACATGGTTTTTGCTGCCCTTTGATATGGTACTGCCCAAGTCTTGACTTTAGCCCTCCCATCCCTCACCCCTTTTGAGATGCAACCCATCAAACTAGAGCAAAAATTCTTGTGGGCCAAATCCTACATATCTTTGCACCTGTCCAAATCATATGTATCTTTGCACCTGTCGAGGACCATGCAATATGACTGGTCACAATATGTTTCTTTTTTTTCCTTGGGCACTTTGGGTCTTGAGCAAAAGAATTGAAAGCCACTCTTTGGCATAGTACATATTCCACCAGAGCACTAATGCAGCAGCAATTCAGAGATAGTTCCTGAACGATCAATAGCCTGGTGGCCCCAACAAAGCTTTTCAGCAAAGCTTCCAACTACCCTTAATGAATTGATGCAGTCAGATCACTACATTTTGAAAAAGAGCGTGAAAGGAAAAAAAAGCTATCACATTTAAATCTGGAGTGAGTGAAACAGCACATAGCAAGAGGTAAGCCAGTAGTGTCCCTGTGCATGCATGATGATATTGTAAATATTAAACAAGAAATTTTTTACTAAAATAAATTCAAACAATCATCTTTATTTTTCAGAAAATTCAACCTATGCACCATTCATGAACCTTGATATTTTGAAATGCAGGAAAGAGAAGAAAATACCGGATAAATGCCGCATCAGAAAATTTATTTACAAATATTCTGGAATTCAACAGAAAAATTATCCATTTTCTGAATCAACTTATCAGGGTAAGTGATAGTTGTATTTTTCAATAATAAAAGAGAAAATAGACCCCTTTCCTCCAAACAGTTTCCATTGTTCTTCTGCAGAACATTATACCATTACCACTATGCTATACTTTGTATTTTACTTTCAAAAACAAACAGTTTTAGAAATCAGAATACAGAAATCAAACATTTTGGTGTACATTTTAATGCAGCTTATATTATTTTAGGAGAAGTCACTTTGTAGTATGTGTCAAATAAAGACAGCAATTACAAATACATATTTATATTAACTATTTCAATAGGGCTCATTTAAGAGCATAAAAAACAAAATACCCTCTTCATATACCACTGGAAACTCTGCTAGCTGATTATTAGCCTCAGAATTGTTTTCATGTTATTACTGATAAATGTTTGTTCTCCCTTGTGCTTTTAAGTACAGTGAACTCAAAAAGTGAATGTGGTTCCCTCCTCTCTTTCCCCCCCGCCCCAAGAGATTTCCTTCTTGTGATTACAGTCTCATAAATAACTAAAAAATACAGTTGAATGAAGAATACAATATATTTTCTACATAATCTAGACAAGCAAAAAAGTTACCCTGAAAAAACACAAACAAAATACATATTTATAGATCTACATCACCAGCAACCACCTCTTCTTTTATCTGCAACAATGGTTTCATATGTTCAGTTGTTTCACATGGAGGTTGGTTGTCCAGCTGTTGGGGTCAGGGAGAAATGGAAAAAAGGTTTTAATTCAGGAAGAGTTTTTTGGAAATGTAGTGTTTTACTAATTGTAAGATTTGGAGTCCGAAACGGCCTGACTACATAATATCTTTAATCAATATCTGTTTGCAATATCCTTCTGGGTATTGCAAACTCAAAAGGCAATTAATGTAGAATCTAAATACAAGATAGAATCAACATGCAAACTATAACAGCAACCAACACTGGTTATACTGCATAAATCTTGGTTTGACATTTAAAACAAATGGACTTGCAATGGTGCATACAATCTACCCAAAGCTCTTGCTTTAAAACATTCACAGTCCCATTTTTTTTTGGGGGGGGGGGGGGGGAAAGAGGGAGGCAGAGGTTGCAATTAGAGATGAGCAAGTTTTGTTTTGATTGCCAAATAAATGTTTGCTAGATTGTTAACCTTTTAAAAAAATCACGAATTGTTTCAATTAATATGTCAAGTATCCATCCAATACTCTGCACTTTTGCAATATTTTAAAATGTTTCATTTAAAATCAGCACTAACCAGAAAGGATGATCAACTGCTCTGTATAATATATTTAAATGACACTATTATAATAATGCTATACAGTAACGCCTCACTTAGCACGGTCCCGGTTAACCTTATTTCATTGCTTATCTATTAGGTCACATGCACATTTAAAGCTGTGAGATACTCCCTTAACATTTTCTAGCCTCTTGCTTTTCCCAGAAATTCCTGCAAGTAGTGGACAAAGTTGCCTGTCTTCATGGGGGCTTGGAACCAGAAAGGGTCAGCAGCTTCCTGAAGTTCCCTGCAAAGTACTGTATGTAGCTGCCAGCAGCAATTCTGCTGCCCCTTCCCTCTGCCTTGGAGCTGCTTCCTGTGCGGGGGCAGGGGGAAGTGAGAGGGGGAGAAGGGAGAGATGGGTGCTAACATCAAGATGTTTCCCCTCCCCACAACCTCCCAACTCCATATCCCATCTTCACAAAGCAGGTCTCCCTCCTGCCTTAATCCATGCTGCCTTGTAGAGTGTGAGGCTCATTAACACGTTAACCCTTGAGGGCTCAGCCAAGAGCTAGTTCTTCATTTAGCATCAAAATATACCCTGTGAAATATTCCACCCTATGACTCTCTGCAACCTCAACCAAGCTTTACAGTCATCACTGTTGTGTCCAGTATTAAATTGTTTGTTTAAAACTTTTACTGTATGTGCCCGCACAGTCATAACTGCTGAAAAAAATTCCCTTGAACTTAACCCTCCCTATTTACATTAATTCTAAAGAGGATATTGGATTCACTTATTTCGATTCAAGTTGCATTTTTCAAGAATGTAACTAAAATGTTAAGCAAGGAGTTACTGTAAATTACCAACCTAAAATCCTTAACATTTCTTCTATTTGAGGTCACTGTAAGCATAACTGGAAGTTTCGCAAATACAGGTTGTGACAAGAGATATGGAAGAGTCATATCAATCTGAGAGTCAAAGCCCTTTTATAAGAATGCACTATTAACAGCACTCTCAGTGAAAGGGGTCTAGCTCAAATGCTTCCATTCATCGCAACTGCTATAGTAACATACTGAGGGAAAGGCAGCTTCTTAACTATCCAAGTCCAGACAACTGGATAGGTCAAAAATCAAGATTCCATCCACATGGAAGCCAACTGGTTTCCATTGGTCTCAAGAGCATAATAATTTTAAGTAATCACACAGCCACATTATTTGCTATTCATTTAATTCCACTGATGGGGTCGAAAAGTGATGAAAATATATAGAATGCAGAGCCCTCACAGTGGTTTAACACGGCCACTGAACTGAAGTTAGAATCCTACAGAAAATTACATATGAGCTCACTTGCCCCCAAACTACCCTCTCAGTTCTTTAAGAAGGGTGGAGAGGAAGGCCATTCTAGAATAATTCCATCCAGGGAGGACTACACATCACCACAGCTTTATAGACCAAAATATTACAGGCAGCTCTAAGATTTAAAAATTAGCTTCATCCTCATCCACAATATACAATTTTCAACCACCACCACAACTCAAAAACACTGGCTACCTATAGTCAAGAAAATCTGTGGATTCCAAATGTCAGAGTTATATCAGTTACACAGCAATTTTCCCAAGAGAGGGCAAGTGATCAAAGGAAGTCAGAAAGAGTATATGTTGCAAGAAATGGTTTCTTTAGTAGAGGCACCACAATTGTTTTTATCTAAGAAAGTAACATCATCCCTTTACATTTTCGAAACACGCACAAAAAAACCCCCACTCTCAATCTGAAAAGGGTGACTAACAAGGGAACCAGTATTTTCTTCTTCCTGCGAGAACTACCTCATCCAGAGAAGTCCTTGGGGTCCTGTTCATAGTTTGCAAGTCCAGCATATCCCCATTGATTTCCAAAACCTCAGTGAGCCATATAGACCAAAGTTCAAATGGAAAAGCTGGAGTGTATGTCCCTCTCTCATTCATTCTTAGAAACTCTTACAATCCCTGTCACAATTATTAATTTAAAAGAAGTTTGGGCTTGCCACAAATTACAGGTTGGATACCTCCCTGATTCAGCACCCTTGGGACCAGGCAGGTCCTGGATGAGGGATTTTGTTGGACTAGGAGATGTTGTTTCTGGACCCTTATTTGCTGCCCGCACTCCCCAGCCCACTGGCCTTCCAGCTGGCTCCTCACCTCCTGCTGGGCAGCTGCCCATACCGTGCTGGGGCTGTGGGTCCTGCTAAGCAGCTGCGCGCTGCGGCGCTCTGCCCCACTGAGCTCTCTCAGCCCCACCAGGCAGCCATGTGTAGGTCTCCCAACCTCCATGGACAGATTGGCTGCCATGCGCTGACGGCAGGCTTGCTGCAGGCACCTGCTGCCCTGCCAGCTCCACAAGATTCTTTGCCACTGACCCACCAGCAGGACTCTGTGGTCCTGCAACATCCGACTGGACCATGGATGTTGCCAGACCAGGCAATCCTGGTTAACCTGTAGCTATATAGGAACCACTGGACAGAGAACTCACCTAATAATTAAGATGTTATCTAGCAATTTCTGCAGCAGGAAAAAGAAAAAAAATATTTATGCCAAGTGCCAGCACCAATCTCACTACATTCAACATGGATTCACCAAGGGCTGGCTAGATTGTCGGGCCCAATGCGTAGTGATCACAGGCTCAAAGTTTGGTTGGCAGTTGGTATCAAGTGGAGTGCCCCAGGGGTTGGGTCTGGGACTGGTTTTGTTCAACATTTTTATGAATGAGCTACGAGTGGATGGATTGCACCTGCAGCAAGTATGAAGATAAGATAGGGGTAGAGGTAGATATGCTGGAGAGTAGGGATAGGGTCCAGAGTGACCTAGACATATTGGAGGATTAGTCCAAAAGAAATCTGATGAGGCTCAACAAGGACAAGTGCACAGTCCTGCACTTGGGATGGAAGAACCCCAAACACTGTTACAGGCTGGGAACCGACTGGCTAGGCAGCAGTTTGGCAGAATAAGAACTGGAATTTATAGTGAATAAGAAGCTGGATATGAATCAACAGCATGCCCTTGTAGTCAAGAAGGCTAACGGCATATTACCGTGCTTTAGGAGGAGCATTGCCAACAGATCTAGGAAAGTGATAATTCCCCTTTGTCTGTCACGGGGGAGGCCACATCTGGAGTACTGCATCCAATTCTGGGCTCCCCAACTACAGAAAGTATGTGGACACCTTGGAGAGGGTCCAGCAGAGGGCAACCAAAATGTTTAGCGGGCTGGAGCACATGACTTATGTGGAGCGGCTGAGCGATTTGGGCTTATTTAGTCTGCAGAAGAGAAAAATGAGAGGGAATTTGATAACGGTCTTCAACTACCTGAAGGGAGGTTTCAAAGAGGATGGAGAGAGGCTGTTCTCAGTAATGAACAGATGACAGAATGAGGAGCAATAGTAGAGGGGGAGGTCTACTTTGGATATTAGGAAAAACTATTTCATTAGGAGGGTAGTGAAGTACTGGAACAGGTTACCTAGGGAGGTAGTGGAATCTCCATCCTAGAGGTTTTTCAGTTCCAGTTTGACAAAGTCCTGGCTGGGATGATTTAGATGGGGATGGGCCTGCTTTGGGCAGTGGGCTGGACTTGATGACCTCCTGAGGTCTCTTTCAGCCCTAGGATTCTATGATTCTAAGTTTTGTGAAAGGTAATACAAAAAAATGTAGACTGCATCCTTTAAAACTTGAAAGCAAATCAATCAACTGTTGATCTAATGCACCCAAATGAATAAACAATCATGAGGCTATAATTCAAATAGTAGTAGTTTGAGATAGTAACCAACAGCCTATAGTTAGGATCTACTCAAAAAAATGAGTTTAAGAACAGATCAGTTGTGCAAGTCAGTGAGATTTTGCAGCGTGACAGACTTGTTATTCAGTGAGAAATGATGACATTATGGATATGCCTACACTGCCACCGATGCCGTTATGCAACCATCCTGCAGTCAACAATAGTGAAGCCACAGGAGCAAGGGCTGTACCTAGCCTGTGATTCTGTGAGTTCACGTCCATTTAATTAAGCTAGCTACGTCAAAGATAGCTTAGATGTGTCTATATATACTGCAGTCACACCTTGGAGTTGAGAGAAACCAAACCCTAAGGTGGCACTTTCCCTGATTTGCAAAGAATGAAGCATATCCATAATAATGGGATGGTAAACCATTGCACAGTATGGTAAAGGGAGTGGAGAATACAGCCCATGAAGACAAATTGAAATGAAAGCTTTAGGAATCAATTCATTAATATGGCAAGTTGGTGACTAAACATAGTCTTTGGTAAGTACAGCAATAGGCAAATTCTTAGGGCCCCAGAACAAAAGTAGAAAATAAAGTTCACACACTTATTATAGGCTGGTCTCCTTACTTTTAAATCTGACATAGCAGTCATTGCAGAAGAGCTCATTGTTTCGGATCCTGACTTCAGCTCCTGACTGTGAGCCCCCAAGGTCACGTTCACAAGCCACGCACTGTAACATACACCAATAATTAGTAACTTGTGACAAATATACATGTTCAGAAGCAGCATACAGTATAAGCCAGCAAAGCCTAAATCATAAACCCACATTAGCAAAAGCAAATATAGGATTAGTAGATTAAAATGAAGCCAACAAGATGAGACATCATTTAAAGATGATGATTGGTGAACTAATAGCAGACGCGCACATTCTAAGCACATAAAAGCTGAAATGATTCAGAGATTAGTTCATGAAATCTTGTTTAAGCTTCAATGTCTCAAACAAAATTTTAAAAATGGCACAGCATGAAATAACTTGTTCTTGAAATGGTGACAGCAATTTTGGCACAGAATATTTGGGTGTGCCACTTGGAGATTCCATGCAACGCTATCTGCTTTTCATTCTGACAGCTTACTTTTCAAGACAGGAATGCATCGAATTATTCTAACTGTTTATAATTTTAAAAAATACTTGCCACCTTTCTTATGCTAGTATTAAAATGTTTAAGCATAGTGGGTGAACAATGCATTACTATACTGAGAACTAATCAATAACTCTTGACTCTCCAAGCAGGCAAAGTACATTCAAGCAGATATAAGCTGCATGGTGTCTGGGTCGACTGTTTGTATTATCATTTATAATATTTGCCTATTGGGTTTAGACAATAACATGTCTTCAAGAAGGTCAGCTTTAGCAGCCTTTGTGGAAAACACTACATTATGATGGCACCAAGGAAGGATATCAGGAGAAAAAAAGATTCAAGAATTAAGATATATTCAGTCAGCTGTTCCATAGGTCCTCACACATTCATAAAAGCCCACAACATCTAAAATAAGAAGTTAAACACTGCAGTACTTTGTTCAATGGTGCATTAATCCTAAAAATATTTCCTTAGGGGAAGTTATGATCTCTCCCAATGTGCCAATGCAGGCGAGTGCAAAGGGGTAACTGCTCTGTGTTGACTATCTATGTAACAGGAAATAACAGACGAAAAGCAGGGGAGTGAAGCTTGCACAGATTATTATTCTTTCCTTCTATGCAGGTGTACAGAAGTCGGATGAGCCCTAGGTATTTCTCCTACAAAATGCCACCCAATACAGCTGACACAGATTACATCTTTCCTTCAGCCTGTGGGAAACCAAGGACCAGAGACACTCAAGTCATTACCTCATTTCTCATCTACTCCTGGAGCAATGCAATTATGTGTTGTCCCCTACTAAAGGGTTAATGGCAAAGTGGCCAGTGATTTTAGCTGTCTCACTTTTTAGATGCCCAACTTGACACATCATAAAGTGTCTTGGTTTTCAAAGGGCAGGTGGCTCAGCATTTTTTCAAAATGTCTTTAAAAAAAAAAAGAAAAATCAGAGTATATATAATAGAGGACTAGTATTATAGTGAATGCCTAATGCCTGTGGATGGGACTGTTGCACGGATATATGCATGTAGCACACAATATGAGCAGAGCATGTAGCACATGATTAGTAGAGTCTTAGCAACCAGAATTCCAAGTAGCCATGCATGCTCCAAGTTAGCTCCCATTTCTTCATGGTGTTTCTCCAGCTCTCTCACCTTAAAACAACGTAAATGATAACAAAGACCAAGAGATTCGATGATCATGGCTGCTCCTTTGCCCAAAACGTTATTACAGTATGAACATACTCTCTTCCCACTGACTGACCTAAATACAGAACAAGAATGTGGCATGATGCCATGAGAGAAAGCACTGAAACAGAGGACCACATGTTGCAGTAATGAGCAGGAAATTAAGTTATCTGGAATAAAACATCAAAATTAATATTCTGTAATTAAATCTGCAAGCTATAAATATCTAAAACTGAAATGAGAAAAATATGAAGAAACTGACAAACTGTGGTAAAGGGAATGCAAGATTTAATGTAGTATTCTGCCTCATTTCTTATCTGATGACATTTTAGTAAACACCTGAGTCAAATATCACCCTCTGTAGCTTGTTAGATAAATAAAGTCTGATTCTGGACACATATTATATTAACTCCTTTGAACATGTGCCTTATGCAGTCCAATATTGAAGGATCAAGCAGATTTGAAATCCCATAATGAAAGATCAAACAAGAGAAGCAGTCGTTTTCAACAGATCATTTTCTTACCCCCATCCCCCCAAAATTACCCATGACCCTCTCCCCAGCATCTTCCTTGCTGAAGGCTTTACTCCTGGTACCTGTTTACACTTGATCCTCCCAGACCTTTCACTCCAATTGTCCTGATTAGTCTGCCTCCCTTGATTCTGAAAGCCACCTAAATGACTCTAGATGTTTAATTGCCCTAATTGATTCTGTCATGCTCCTGCTGGTTCTGGTTTAGCTCTTGTTAGTTTACCCTTGGCAAAGGGACCTATTTAATCCTGGGGTAATACGTTTCCCTTCTACCACTCTCCTGTAGCCGTCCGGCCTGACCCAGAAACTGGGGGAATTGAAGAGATATGTTCAATAAAATATGGGTTCTCTTCAATTTTATGTATTCATTTTTTTTAAACTAAAGATTCTTATTAAACCATAAATGTCAAAGGTGATGTCTGCAAAGCACAAGGAGACTTTTACACTCATTTAGGTAACTCACAAATAATTTTGAATTGAGTAAAGATTTATTGCTTCACTTTCTCTTTACCAGTGTAAACAGAATCCTTAGAAACTTTCTGAACAGCTGTGAGAAACACATAAGTAATAGCACAGTGTTCAGTGTTGCCTTTCAACCAGATAAAATTAATTTGAAAAGTGCTTTGAGTTTAACATTCCAAAAGGTAAGTACAATATAATTATACTATTTCACACACAATCAGACTACAATACTAGAGATCAAGTAGCTTGTTTAAGATCCAAGCAAGACTGTTGCAGAGCTTGTACAAGACTCATTAGATCCACCTCCCCTGTAGTAATTACTATATGAGAGTGCCCACAGTACAGTGAGCTATTTATAAATTTTCAGCAGATGGGCAACTACTTACCTGTTCCGCTGCTGAGCTCCTGACTGGGAAGCAGAGGTAGGAGACTGAGCACGGGGTACAGAAGAAGATGCTGAGGGCAAAGTGTGGGATGAAGTCACTGATCTTCCAGAGCTGGAAGAAGGAGGTCCTGTACTGGAGGAGGGGGTACGCATGTAGGCCCGGTTTGAAGTAGACACTAGTGGAGCAGCAGAGCGACTAAAATCTTGACTAGATGACAAGGATGTGGAAGAAGTAGATTGATTTGTCCAAGGCTGACGTCTCCATGAACTTGTTTTTGAGGAATCAAGATTATCTAAAGATTCACCTCTGAAATGAATAATTGTGACATGCGGAATATTATTGCCCAGAAACATATCCTCTTATGAGCTAACATTTTATCATGATATATATTCTCTCCCTCTCCCTCCCCCGCTCCCCCCAAGGTGCTGCAGGATTACTCTTTTTTTCAACCTTTTATTCATGCTTTGATTTTAGAAGAAAGAAATATTTAAGTTTTCACATTATGTAGGATAACAAAACATTCACCCTTTCTATTTTAAAGACTGATATTATAAGCATAATTATTTTGATAACCTGGAAGATTATTGTATTATATTTCTTTTATTAAAAATTTTTGAAGCTGCAAACTGTTGATCATTACCGTGCTTCACCAGTCTTAGAGAGAGCAATGATCAAAAAGGTGACACTAAAGCATTAAAGATAACAGCAGAATACACATCAGTGCTGCTTTATCAGAATGAACCAAATCAAATTGCTTTTATTTAGCAATGACATCAGTTAGTTGTGGTGTTTGTATTTTTTCTTAGGGATACCATCTCTAAAATAGATCAAGCCCTGCCTCCATTGGACAGGCACATTGTCCAGCAACTAACTGTTGTGCCAACAGCTATGACATCTCATGACTGATAGGAAATAATAAAGTAAGTGACAAACTGAACATTTAGAATCTACACAAGCCTTAAACACAGAAATCCTGAAGTTTCCTACAAGGTATCTGTGTGTTAGAAATACTAAAATGTATTCTTCAGAACCTATATTTAAGCATTATTTTGCAACAAATTACATTACCGAGGTTCTCAAATACATGTGCAAATGACAAAAGCATATTAATTATTAATTCACATTGCAGGTACAAAGGACAAATAAACAACTGAGGAAATATTGACAATGCACACCATCACCTTTATATTCTTGACTTGCTTGTATCATAGCTGAGATCAAATATTTGCAAGTTTTACCCTCATATGTTGTGACAAATTTTTAGAGACTGGATTTACAATCTGTGCTGCAAAGAAACATTCAGAATGCCCCAAAACTAAATATTTATCAAGAGGCAAAGTTCAGTGTACAGTTTTTAACAAGCATCTTACCTCCTCATTGTATTCTTGTTTAGAATAACGGGGTCCTTATTAACACTAGAACTGCGCTGCCTAATCCAACTGTTGTCTGTATGTAGTGGTGTTTTCTTCCTCATTTCCTGAAGGATATGTTGTCTCTCCATTTCTGCTGAAGACATCGCATGCTCTTTCTGAGACCCCCTCTGTGAATCACTGACATTCCAAGATCTTTCCAAATATTTGTTGTTGGTACCTAGTTTGAAAAATATATAATCTCATGTTTGAAGAAGGTAAAAAGCAAAAGCTAAAATTAAAAAGCAAATTGTAAAACTACAGTTGCCATATGTGAAGCAATATATACACCTTTGTGTTATTAATATTTGATGCAGTGTAATTTCTCCATTTTAGTTTTGGGTCCCATTACAAAAGCAAGTATTACCAGACATGCACATTGGAAACAAAGATTTAACCAGACAAAAAAGGGATAGCTAGTGTCAAACTAGCAGCAAGCTATCAAATATCCAAGTTAAAGCACAGAAGCAAGTATCAGGTATTCTTTACTTTTAAAATATAGTGCCAGAATGAGGTAGGAGTTATTTTGTCTTTCTTCCACTGTCCTCCACAACAACGTAAATATCTCTAAGATGTAGGCTTTTCATGTGAGCATTATCAAATCAAACAAACCATTTAAAAGTGGTAATTTATAATAAAACAAATCAAATACAGACAAGCAAAACTGTTGATCCACCATGGGAAAGTGTCACACTACAATTACCAAATGACTATCCCCAACTCTCTTAGGTTAGAAAGCCAAAACAATCCTCAGCTTAAAGGCTTAACTTCTCTCCTTCTTTGAAAGAGGGGCTTTTCTCCAATAATGAGAAGAAAGCCTGCCAGAATACATAACTGCATTACAAGGTTCGTTTGCCCTTTCAGAAAAAACGGTTACTTACCTTCTAACTATTGCTATTTGAGATGGTTAAGGATGTTAAATATAGACTAAACACTGTAAGGAGCACAGCATCAGGCTGCATTTTAAAGTGGCAGTGCCTCAGGGAGCCTGGGATCAACTGTGGACTCCCATGCTGATCCCGGGCTCCATGTGGTGCTGCTGCTTTGGAACACTGCAAGGAGCCTGACACCAATCTTCTTGGGAGGTTTCAAAGAGGCAGCACTACACGGAGTCAGTGGGAGGAGTCCCCAACTGATCCTGGGCTCCACACAGAGCTGCTACTTTGAAATGCCACGTGCAGCCTGGGGACACCCCAGCTGGCCCAGGGCTGCATGCAGTGTTTCAAACAGTGTTTCAAAGCAGCAATGCCGCGTGTAGCCCAGGGTCTGGCCGCAGGCTTCAAGTGGTGCTGCTGCTTTGAAGTACCCTTTTCTCTCTTCCACCCTCATGGTGCCTCCGCCTGAGAGAGGCAGCCGAGGGGGGGGGGGGGGGGTGGAAGCGACTAGCCAACTATCCTGTTATCTATCCGATAAGCATTTGCTTATCGGATAGTTGACTAGTCCTTGACCATCCCTAAAATGTGTTGCTCATGTCCATTCCTTGTAGGTGTGTATGCGCCCCATGTGCATGAGTTTCTGAAGCTTTTTCCCCCTCAGCAGTACCCAGCTGGGCCAGCTAGGTAGCCCCCTGGAGTGGCACAGCTACATCGGTGCATATATAACCCTGCTAGCCTTCTACCCCCTCAGTTCCTTCTTACAGGGAACTTAGGTGGGGAGATCCCCACATGGGGAAGACCTCTCAGGCTATGTCCTCACTGAGGGACCATTTGTATGCTCTGAATGACGTGCTGAGTCTGTCCGCCAGAAGATTATGGGGTTCCTGGAAGGTATGAGGCCTTCAGATGGATCTCATGCAAAATGCAGAGATCCCACAGGGCCAAGGCTTCCTGACGTATGGGAGAGGAACAAGCTCTACCCTGTCTGTTGATATACACAAGTTATACTGCTATATTGTCCATCAGGACTGAAATACACCTGCCCCTCTGGTGAGGCAGGAATGCCTGGCAAGACAGGTGAACTACCCTCATCTCTGACATTTATATGCAGTGCCTGCTTGGCCTGCAGCCATGTACCTTGAGTCCTGAGGACCATGAGGTATACTCCCTAACCCATATCTGAAGCATCCATCACCTGCTGGACTGACAGGGATGCCTGTGCACACCGCATCCTGCTGCAGCCACCAGTCTTGAGAGGACAGGATCTCTGCAAGTATTGATACCACTATGTCTACTGGCAAGTGAGCTGGGTTGTACACTTGCACCAGTCATGCCTGCAGGGGATGCAGGCATAACCCAGAAAGCTGTACCACATATATGCAGAAGCTTTAGGCGGTAGCCAAGTTAGTCTGTACAGGATAAACTTAAACAACAAGTCTGGTAGCACTTGATAGACTAACAAGACATATAGATGGTATCATGAGCTTTCATAGGCACAGTCCACTTCTTCAGATGACTGGAGTTATATGCATGCAGCCATGTGGCCCAGTAGCTTCATGCAGTTCACCGTTGTCAGAGGCGACACTCGTAGGCCAAGAATAATGTCCCTTATGCCACGAACCTGAGCTTTGGAAGGGAATCCGTTCCCATTGTTGAGTAGAACCTTGCTCCCACAAACTCTGTGGTCTGTGTTGAAATAAGCATGGACTTCTCATTCAACAGGAACCCTAGTCGGGTGTATGTGCCCCTCACCAGTTTTATGTGCTGTAGGACCTGGTCTAGTGAATTTCCCCTGATCAGCCAATCATTTGAGGAGGGGAAAACTTACACTCTCTACTTTCTTAGAAAGGCTGCCACCAACAAGCATTTTGTGAAAACCCTGGGAGCTGTGGACAGGCCAAAGGGGAGGACCGTGAATTGGTGAACTGCTTCTGATCGTGAAGCAGAGAAACTGCCTACATTGAGGAAAGATGAAGATGTGGAAATAAGCATCCTCTAAAACAAGGGTGGGGTACCAGTCCCCTAGATTGAAGGAGGGAATAATGGAGGCTAATGTGACCATCCTGAATCTGGTCTTTTTTAAGAAGGTGTTGAGCCCACTGATATCCAGAATGAGGCAAAGGCCCCCTTTGGACTTGGGGATTAAGTAATAACATGAATAAAAATCCTTCCCCCCAAATTCCTGTGGAACCACTTCTACTGCTCTTAATTGCAGAAGCAAAGACCCCTCCTGTTGGAGAGTATTCATGAGAGGAATCCCTGAAGAGGGACTGGTAAAGGAGCAGGGAGGCAAGGAATAGGATACAGTATCCCACTTCCCCTGGGTCCAGGATCCACTGGTTCCACCCTTTTCCCATTCTAGATCTCGCCTGGAGTGAGACCGGCGCGAGAAGATTCTTGACAGGACTGACTACCTCAGACTCCAAAGAGTACTCGGAGACTGATCATGGTGGTGCCACGGATAATGCCAAGAAGCCATGCCAGATCTGATGGCGGACCACAGCCATTGGCTTGCACTGGTACCAGGCAGGGAGTGCTGGCAGCAGCAAGTGCAGCTGAGATGGTCCCGAGGCTGGTGATCGAGGCTGTGCTGTGGATACCTGCGACGTAGAGATTGCTGCTGAAAGTGCTGGTACTGAAGCCAGAGCCAGACATCTCAAGGCTGGAGGTGCCAGTGCCAGCTGGGTCGGAGAAGTAGTTGGGCCCTTCACCAATGAAGACCTTGATGCCACATTCCTTTCCTGAGGTGGCAACGTGCAGGACTCATCCCTACGCGCTACCAGACAGTGTGAGGACGTGGGCGCAATTAGGTCCTGAGCTGTGTCAAAGTTGTCTGGTGTAGATGGTTCCTGGATCTCCTTCATGGACAGGTGCTGTGTCTCTGGATTGCTCACCCACACAGAGCTCGACCAACGACGTGCAGTGGTGAAGATGGAGCCCCAGAATGTCCCACTTGAGAACTCATCCTCTGCTCACACCATCAGGGAGATCTGCCTTTTTGTGCCTTCATTGTCATACATGGTGCCAGCAATGGCGGGTGGTACCGCGGTACCAAGGAGCAGCCTGGTGCCATGGAATGCCTCAGAGTCACTGCTGGTTCACACACTGATGCTGGCGCGCTTCCAACAGACTGGGTCAAGGCCAGTGCCAGGGGCGGCAGTGCCTACTCCGTGAGGAGGAGGAGTTTAAGCTTCAAATCCTTCTTCCTCTTGGTCCTAGACTAAACTGTCAGCTGCAAGATCTGCAGAGTGTTTACGTGCTCTTCCTCCAAGACACTTGAGACAAGTGGGGGTCACCTCAGGGTATGGACTTCAAAAAACAGGAGGCTTGAAGCCATGTGACCCAGGCATTCCCCCCCGGGGAGGGGAAAAGAAACACGGGAAACTCCCACTAAAACTAACTAACTACAACTATCTACTAACTAAATATAGAACTACTTACAGACTACTCACAGGTTGATCACTAAGGGTACATCTTCAAATCTTGCAAGCTGAAAGCATTCCAGCAACTGTTTCAGGTGGTAAGAAGGAACTGAGGGGGTGGAGGGTGAGCAGGGGTATATGTGCTCCATGGCTGGCCTAACAGGTACCGCTGAGGGAAAAAGCTTCGGGAGCTTGTGCACACAGTGCGCGCTCTCCTACATGGAATGGACTTGAGCAAGCACTCGAAGGAGAATTTATAAAATCTCTCCTCTGTTTGTAGCGGTGGAAAGGAGCCTAGAAGGAAGCCCGGAAGCATGGTTGGTGGTCAGCGGCCAGCAGGGGAGCACTGACTTCCCCGGTACAGCAAACTCCCTGGTCCTGGACTGCTCAAGGTCCTAAGGGCACAGGATCAGGGAGGTCCAACTTGTACAGAAAATGCATTAACATTTTTCTTTAGCCATTGTATAGATTATGATTACAATAGAACTGTAATCCATACAAGTATAAAAGAAATGTGAACTCTTTTGAACTAAAGTATACCTTACAAAAAGCATCCATTTTGAATTTAAAGACACTTTTGGATAATTCACCACATCCTTTAGATCATATGTTCCTATGGTTAATTTTCCACCCTACTAAAAAACTGATATAATATGCTGTATAGCTGAATTATAAGTAGCAATCAAAATGTAATTATTTTTGACCTTCAAATATCTTCTTGTTGTAAACTACCCTTTGATTGTGTTCATAATTTTCATGCAGTTAATCATCAATTTAGAAAGATCTAATTGCAATTAAAGTGCTCACCATTTCGACTTTTCGGGTAATCATCCAGTTCTGAAGTTGATCGAGATTTATTTCTATAAAACCAGAAAAATGTACATTATTTGTATTGCCATAGCACCCAAGAGCCCTTACCATGGCACAGCACACTGTTGGGCCAGGCACTCCATCAACCCAAACCAAAAAGATAGCCCTACCCGAAAAAGTTTACAATACAAAACAAGATATAACAGATGGAAAGACAGACACAGCCAAGTACAAGGAAATAATAAGGTAACACTAAGTTAGCACTGACAGGCTTGTGGTCTCAGCATACCAGCAGTCTAAGCTATTTAAGACTAATTTTGCAGTAGTCCCCATAGCGCCCAGATATGGAGTGGATGTGGAGCATCATTTCCCTGTATACAATTATATGAAAAAAAGAGTCCCTACCCCATTTCCTTAGATTATTAGGTTGAAATATCATGAAGACTTGACACAGTCCAGCATGCCAGTCTAAAGGAGACTATTTTAATTTTTGGGTGCATGCTTATATTTTTAAGTTTGTTACGCAAAGATGTAATTACCACGTCTTAATTTAGAAGTGCTATTGCAGATAAAAAAAGTATGGCCTTACATGCTACATGAGGATGCTTCTTGGGGAAATCCTTGCCGGTCATCAATCCTATCATGCAGGGAAAAATGCCTATGTGTTTTAGCTGACAAAAGTCATCAAATACATAAGGAAAAGAATAGTAGGTAAAAGTGTTCTGGCTGCCCAGTGTGGAAGTTAACACAGTCCCTGGCTGCTGTATGCTTAGCTCTAGCTCATGAAAAGGAGGATATGACTGTCCATACAAATATGGAGTTTATTTAGAATAGGAACAAAGAGTTCATTTCTTGGGCAGCAACTTGACTATTAAAGCTACCGCTGACTGTTACAGCAACTGCACTGTATGCAATCACTATCCAGTGCAAAGTGAGTCTATCAATATGGCCTCTGAACTCAATATTCTTAATAATTGTATACCGTTTCCTGCTCCCCATATTCACGGTTTCTTTTAAGATAGTCTAATCGGTTCTTGCACTGGTGAAGAGCTGGTGTTACACACGCTCAACTGCTTAGAGAACCAGTTACAACACAGAACAAAGGAAGCTAGACCTCGGCTTATGCCACTTTTGGCCTCTCCCAATGTCTCCACAGTGTAAGCAATCAATGCCAAAGCCCTCCACACTTTCTGAGAGCAGACCATTGAGAGGACAGAATACCCAAATATTAGTGAAAGATTTTAGGCAAATAGTTTATTTGTCAAAAATGCAGTTTTGGTAAACCCAAAACTATTTGCCAATTTGGCAGGCATTTGCTCAATACTTTCAGCCATTGGTGTCTAAATGCTGAAGACAAACACAGTCACAAAATAGGGGGATAAGGAAGAGGAGAAAAGGAGGAGGAAGAGGTAGCCCTGGATTCTCATATGAGTACCCACTTTCTCAAAGAAAAGGATTTTATCTGAACCTCCCACCTATCTCTAAGAAGAATGCCATAACCACAGTTATGACAAGAGTTTTTGAGTCACCAAAAACTTTCAAAGTTTTAAGTTTTAGTTCAATCAAAACTCAATTTTATCATCAAGTTTTCAGTACTGCCAGAGAACTTAAAAAATCATTTGTCAAGTTCCAGGCCTCAGTTGCACCATCTCAGATCTTGGAATTTCATCTTGTGACATCGCAAATGCCATACTCATTTCCATTTAATTCATGGACTAATTGCTGAAAAGGGTATATAGATTACTTTTACAAGCAACTATGGGGTACTATATGAATTAATGTTGGATGGTAGAGCTATGGATAGAAGATATTTGAACAGAGATGGGGAAATTAGTACATTTAGGATTATTCCAATAAGCAAAAGGGGAAAGAAAATAACTGTGCACATTTAAATGGACCAGTGGATGTTTAATTATGACAAAAAAAGCTTCTATTTAAGAACAGAAAAGAGGACAGCAAAAAAGACAGACCAACTAAAACAAAAAAAAGAAAATAAGCAAAGGTGAAAAAAGGGAAAACTAAAGAGATGTGTATCATCTTGCTGATAATTTTGTATCTTCACTTTTCTTTGCTTATCTTTTATAGTGGTGGTTATTTTACATTCTTATTGGCCTACTCACAACAACACAATCAGTTCTTTATGCTTCCTTACTCTCTCTACAGAAAGATCTACTGATTGAAAGATGTTCTGTGTTATAAATGGAGTATGACTTAAAGGAGCTTTGGCCAACTAGATATTCTTTAGGCGAAAGCATAGCTTAAGGACTGAAAAACAATATTGCCATGAAGGACTCTAAATGAAATAACACCAAAACAGTTTAAATTTAATGTCAAATCCAAGGCTCTAATATGTAGGTGAAATTCTAACCAGCCTGGAGAGTCAGTATCATACTAACCTGTCAGCAAGGAAGTGGCCAGGTGGATCTTCAAAGTTTTTAGAGCCTTCATAATGTTCATAATGCCTAGAAGCAAAAAATAAAGTAAATTATATATATGAAATAAGTAATATCAAGTCCTAATTGTGAAGAGATGGGAAAATAAAAGTACAAACAACAGATCCCTAAACATGCATAGTATATTGAAATTCTAGGAAGCACAGCTTTTGTTTTGGTTAGAAAAGAAGTTTCATAATAGAGATAGCTTTCAAAGATCTTTTATGAAGTCAGACTAACCTACCATCCATAAATGAAAATATCAAACACTGACACCAGACCCCTAGCATTAGAGGAATAATGTATAACTAGAGTATGAACACAGATTTTTAGGGTAGGGACCATGTCGTCATACATATTTGTATAGTGCAATGAAGCTATCATTCCAATTGGACCTGAAATATTGTTAATGCATTTCAAGTCCCAGTTGAGCAAATCCATTTGCATATGCCTCAGACCAACCCTCTTTGGCAAATTCTTAAGGTCACACACAAAAGAAAAATATTTGTTTATGATATTTTAGTGAGTGACATGTGTGTTACTTGTAACACTGGTAGGTAAAACATTTTCAAAAAGGAATGTTATTTATAAGTTAATGAGTGTTGTTTCATCCCACTCTCTTTACTTTTTAAAAGAGACACTTTACCTCAAAGCTCAGTGGGATGATGAGAGATAGAGTATCGCTCTGTACAAGTAAGACCAAAAGGCTCTTATGTTTGACTAAGGTAAGAAATGTGTATTGGTAGTGCAATGAGACATAGGTTTAGGGTGGGGTACCTTATGCGGGGGGGGGGGGGGGAGGCAGTTTGCTTACATCTGGCCCCCAAGGTTTGGGGCTGACCCCGCACTGGTGCTCCAGCCCCTTTGCCATCCTCCAGGGGCCTAAAGCACACAGAGTCTACTAAGTCCAGGCCCTCTTAAGCTCTGATATATGGGGGGAATGTAGAGAATGTTTTTTCTCCAGTCGAGGGGCACGCCAGTGAGGGATTGTGGGCCCCAACCCAAAAAAGGTTCTCCGTTTCTGATTTAGGATGTTGAAAAATGCACTTTGCTTAGTGATTTCATGTCTGACTTTTCCCTTGATACATATATCAACATAAATTTAACAGTAAACTTTTAATATGCACATATTTCACGACACCTGATTGTCTTTGAAAATACACTTTTTAAAAATAAATGCATCTCTCCCATTTTGAGTGCAGACCTTCGGTATTGGGGTATCTGCACTGGTATCTCCTGTTCTCTCTCCGCCCGCCGCTTCAGCTCCTCCGCCTCCGCCCGCCGCTTCTGCTCCTCCGCCTCCGCCCGCCGCTTCTGCTCCTCCGCCTCCGCCCGCCGCTTCTGCTCCTCCGCCTCCGCCCGCCGCTTCTGCTCCTCCGCCTCCGCCCGCCGCTTCTGCTCCTCGGCATACTGTTGTTCCTTTTCTTTTCGCTCCCTTTCAAGCTTTAGTTCTTGGGCTTTCCTTTGTTGCTCCAAATGAAGGGCTTCTTCCTCTTGACGTCTTCTTTCCTCCTGGAGTCTCCTCCTTCCCATTTCTCTCTCTTCCTCATTCTGCTGTTCACCCCACTCATGTCTTCTGTCTCCTTCAGAAACATCAGTGTCTTCTCTCATGTGTGATCTCCAACTAGATATAGGTGGTGCATGTGCAGTTACAGATATTATGTTTGAGGTTAGGACACTTGTCTCCTACAGGAGAAGAAAATAATTTAAGAAACATTATAGTGCAGGCCACCTATTAGGAAACAGTCTGTTTTGTTACCAGGAACTTGAAGGGAAGGATCTCAGGGGACTCTCAGTAGCAAGGAAGAATGTGCTTTTTACTTTAGGCTTTAGGGTTACCTTAAAACACAAGCTACTAAGGTGAGAAACTCCATTCTGTTTGCTAACCTTGATTACTCCTTTGCCTTGTTTTTCTGAAAGCGTCCGCAGCTTTTATTTTTTAAACTACCTTTATGCATGGAACACCCAATCTATACTTATGCTTCAACCCATCACACTGCCTCTTAAACTCCTATGAAAAATTTAAGAACATTAGACAGGCCATAGTAGGTCGGATCAATGATCCATCCACCCCAGCATCCAATTCTCAAACAGTGGCCAATGTCTGGTACTATGGAGGGAATGAACAGAGCAGGTAATTGAGTGATTCTTTGTGTCATTCACTAGCTATCATTTCTGACATTCTATTTTATTTGCATTCCTATGAAAAAGCTCTTTGAATAGCTTGTTTACATGTAGGAAATAAAAATCCCTTTCAAATGAAGGAATAATGTCAGCCCAGATCACAAACCCAGCACTTATGGTTTAAAACAAAATATCCTTGATGGGCTTCATAGTGAAAGCTTTAACAGCTTAACTGAGGAACATAAGCCTTTCTGTTTAAGTTATACAAACTTTAGATTTGTTTTGCGTTCCTGTTTATCACTGTATAAGCATTAATACACTTGTTGGTACATCTGAAGGAGGATGAAATGCTCCTTTATCTGATACAAGAGCAAAGAGCAATGAATATAGGCTGTCCAGCTGTAGAACAGACTATAGCTGCAGAACTAAACATCTAAAGAAACTAGACACACTTAACATTCTGATATATAGCGAAGCTGATATTCATCAACAAGGCTGCAGTTTATTTAGAAAATTCTTAAGAGGCAGGCTAGCTCAGACTTAACACTACAATTTATCAAGGTACTTAAGCACATGCATTAATTTGAGCATGGGATAGTCCTAGTGGCTTCAATGGGACTAGTCATAAGTGGGCTTATGCTTGAGTACCATGCTGAATCAGGGGCAAGGATAGCCATTTTCACTCTGGTCTCAGTGATATTATGTAAGTTAGTAACCCATTTATAAAACAAATAATTTCTTGTGTTCATACATCTTATGTTGTCCTATCTTGCATGAGTGTAAATCCAACTGAACACAAAAGCCAGCCAACAACCTTTCAGATAAATATTTTTATTTTAGGACTATTCATTCTCTGCATTGGGCAAATGAGAAAACAAAGTCATTATGTCACTATTCAATAAAGGAATAATGAAAAATGTGAAAGTGAACAAATATTCATAACCTACCTCATCTAAATATTTGGAACTCTCTCTTTCCGCTTCTTGCTGAGCACGGAGCCATTCTTCCCTCAATTGTTCCTGTTCACGTTTGTATTTCTCCTGGCATGAAGAGCATGAATTATATGTAATGTAAGTAAAAGCTCCAGGAAAACATGACCTCCTGTATCTGTATTTTAATATTTGTTTTAAAAATAACCTCTTGAAAAGCAGTACATCAAGTATAAGAACATAAGCAGCACAGAATTCTAATAGATTGCAAGAGGTGAAATCCTTACTCTAATGAAGTCAAAAGGGAATTTTACCATTGACTTCAGAAAATCAGAATTTTACCCCAGACTTAGAAGATTCACCAATCTATTACATTTCTTATCTTAATTTTGGTTTAGCTATGAAGTTACTTTTGTTAAGCTAGAGTAATATCAATCTTAACTATTTATAAAGAGAATAAAAACTTTAGACTTGGTAACAAATTAGTAATTAGGTTCCTTAAAGATGACCTCTAAATTAAGTCTGAGCAACAGTTTAATTTGCTTTGAATAAGAACCTGAACTTTTGGATTCTTGTCTAATCCAAGAGTCAACCTTAGAGTATCTCTTGGATTTTCTTATCACTGGTTTTCTGTGTGATGAAATATCATACTAAGTCATATACAGAACAGATTACAGAAGTTGGTGATTTTGTCTTTTGCCAATTCAGGTCTGCAGAATAGCAGATCTGTAGGAACTTCCTGAAAAAATATATTTTTTCATGGTAGATGAACTATCCAATACAAAAAAATTCCTGAGTCCGAAAATATTATTCTGCAGGTGAAACAAGATTCCTGGCTTCCAGACTCCCATTCATTTGAAAAATAAATTGTCCATAGTGTAGCAGAGAGAGATAGCATTGGGATTTTGAGCTAGATTGCTTTTCCCAAGAAAAAGGTACACAGAAGCAAATGGAGAATGATTTTTGTATGTAACTCTCTAAAGAGAAATATTCCATGTTTCACATTCTTGCAGGCCAACCCTCCAAATTTTTCCTAGGCTGTGACTGTTAATCACTAATTATATGCAGACTAGTTGCAGTCATGTCCATTCCAGGACATTAGACATGCATGTTAGTGCAGTAATCATTTATTGGACCAACTTACCTCACCCACCTTGTGTCTGATTATTAGTTATTACAGGCTGAACCTCTAAAATTCAGGACTCTCTGGTCCAGCAACATCCATGGTCCAACAGTTCCATGGATATAGCTGGACCAGCAAGCCCTAGCTAAACAGGTTCAGGAGCCTAGCACCAGTGAGGGCCGGCAGCCAGGAGTGTAGCCTGGGCTGGCAACTGGGAGCAGAGCCCAATGGCCAGGGCTGGCACCTAGGAGGAGGGCCAACAGCCAGAGGATAGCCTGGACTTCCTCTGGTCTAGCAAACTCCATGGTTTGGGATTGCTCTGGTCCTAAGGATGCCAGACCGGGGAGGTCCTACATGTATTACATCTTCAGTAGCACACACAATGCTATTAATACACTTTAGGAGATCCAGGTCTTGCCTTGGAAAAATGAATGGTAGGAAATATATTGACACATACATACAATGTTTTGTTCTCATGCTGGGTTCATCATCACCCTTAACAGAGCTTCTGCAGGGTAAATTATATTCAATGATACCTGAGAAATCCAATAGTCTTTGTATGGTTCATTAATTTGCACATGTTACTCAGGATAGAATTTGAAGATAATGAGGTTGTATATGTTTATTGAGAGCAAGGTCTCGATCTAGCAAAGCACTTAAACACACCACTAAACTTTAAGCAGAAGTAGTGCCATTCAGTTAATTTCACTTGGACTACTCACATTCTAAGTGCATTACTAGAGCGAAGGCTATAATTTGCCCTGAAGAATCTCTCTTAAATAGCAATGTACGAAGATGGAAAAATTCCAGCTTGATGCCAAAGACAGGCTGGGTTTGCGGGACTAGCAATGAGAAAAACACATGTATTTTACTCATTCACAGAGCTATCTAGAAATTCAAGTTAACGTGAACATGAAATTTCATGTCATTTTTAGAAAATCTCTTTGAACGGGAGGAACAAATATATCCACCGACTGATAGGAAAAGGGGACAACTGTTCCGTGGCCCAACAATTCAAAAGGCCCAGTCAGAGCCCCAAGTCCTTTAAATCATTACCAGAGCTCTGATTGGCACCAAGAGCTAGCTGGGAGTGGGATGTGGCATGGTGTGCTACCGGCAGCACAGAGCTGCCCTCCCACCTTGGCCAAGGGCCCAGCAAATCTCTTTAACAGCTTTTTGTGGCCCTAAATATTTAACACTCTCTAGAGCTGACCAAAAAGAACATGAACCCTATTTTCTCCTTTTTCAGAGAGAGCGCTCAGAACCGCCAAGTCACTCTATTCTCTAAGCCTCATCTATACACTCATGAAAGAATGATCCACTCCTTTCCTGAAATATTGGGCTGTGAGATACCAAGTTATCACAGGTGCATAATTCCCACTACAAACCATTGTTGGAAACATTACTACAATGGTAACTGACTTCTTTGTGGTAATACATTTTACTATCCTAGTCCACATTATGAATTACATCCCATTGCTTAATTATCTATTGTGACTGACATTCAGGAAAACTGGAAGTAAAGGGGGTCACTTAGTGTAAAATTTAAACAAAATTTATAAAGACTAAAATCATGTATATTCCATACACAGCATTTAAATTTAATTTTTAGTTTGGCAAACTACAAAAATATATGAACTGCTCTTACAATGAGCCTTCTTGAAAGAAAATTCTATCCCTACTGATATGTTTTAAACAAATCATTCTGAAATCATTTGGCTGGTTTATAGGTCTAAGTAGAACTGGTTGAAACACCATTTTTCTCAAGCAAAAATTATGAACTTTTCATTCCAATATGTTTACTTGAATTTTTGCAGGGAAGTTCAAAACCAAATGTATATCACATCAACATATTGCAATTCACTTTTTAAAATAGAATATTTTGATTTTCAGTTTGGGAATTTCTACTGAATCTTCTAATCTGCCCCACCCTCCCTTCCCTCCTTTTTGCTATTGATAGCAATAAACCCCCTGGATGATTTTATTTTGTTTCCCCTTTTCCCCTTCTTTTTCCACTCTAAATTTCCTCTCTCAAAATTGGAAAAGTTGCAAAAGTGCCAAAAGGAAAAATGAAATTTAACTCTGCCATTGTCTAATGTTTCCAGAATTTGATAGGTTTTGAAAAATAGCCCATCCAAAGTTCAATAATAAAAGTTAACAGTGAGGAGTCCTGTGGCACCTTAAAGAGTAACAGACTTATTTGTGCATAAGCTTTCACGGGTAAAAAACAGTTCATGTATTTGATGCAGTGGTTTTTACTCATGAAAGCTTATTCCCAAATAAGACTGTTAGGGTATGTCTACACTACCCCGCTAGTTCAAACTAGCGGGGTAATGTAGGCATACCGCACTTGCAAATGAAGCCCGGGATTTGAATTTCCCGGGCTTCATTTGCATAAACTGGGCGCCGCCATTTTTAAAACCCTGCTCGTTCGAACCCCGTGCCGCGTGCCTACACGCGGCACGAACTAGGTAGTTCGGACTAGGCTTCCTAGTCCGAACTACCGTTACTCCTCATTCCACGAGGAGTAACGGTAGTTCGGACTAGGAAGCCTAGTCCGAACTACCTAGTTCGTGCCGCGTGTAGCCGCGCGGCACAGGGTTCGAACGAGCAGGGACTTTAAAATGGCGGTGCCCATTTTATGCAAATGAAGCTCGGGAAATTCAAATCCCGGGCTTCATTTGCAAGTGCGGTATGCCTACATTACCCTCCTAGTTCGAACTAGGAGGGTAGTGTAGACATACCCTTAGCCTGTAAGATGCAATAGGACTCTTCTTTGTTTTTGCAGATAGTTAACAATTCTAACCATGTTAGTCTATGTACAGTAAAACTCCCATGGTCCGGCATCTGATGGTCCGGCATCATCAGGAACCCGGAAGTGTTCCGGACAGCCGGACCATTGGAGCTGCTCTGCCCCCAGCTTCCCCGATTCAGCAACTGCTAAAACCGACCAGCGCTGAATCCGGGAAGCAGAGGGCAGAACAGCTGGAGTGCTGTCGGGTAGGTCCAGTAGCGCTGCACTTCGGGGCTGCGGGACCAACCCGGCAGCACCCCAGCTATTCTGCCCCAGGTGTCCCCGATTCAGCCGCTGCTGAAACTGACCAGCAGCGGCTGAATCAGGGACTCCTGGGGCAGAGCCAGACTATCAGAAGGGGGGGCTATGAGGGGGGTCTGGGGTAGCATCCCCCCACCCCACCCCAGACCCCTCATAGCCCCCCCTTCTGATAGTCCGGCATATCTGATAATCCAGGACCCCCTGGGTCCTAAAGGTGCCGTATTATCGGAAGTTTACTGTAATATAGAATCTGGGAGCCAGACCTGGGAACAGAACCTACGACTACTGAATAGCAATCTTGTATCCTTCTCTTAGCAAGGGAATCCCTGTCTACGAGTATGTAGTTTAACTGTACCTGAAGTAAACGTTCTTGTTCTTTCTGCCATTTTTCCTGTCGTTTTCTCTCTTCTTCTTGGTCCCAAGCCCGACGACTAGGAACATTAATAGATGGAACTGGAAGCTAAAACATCCCAAAAAGAGGATCATTAGATGGAAAAAGGATATCGATCCACTATCATTTTAATGCACCTATTTTTAAAAGCTAGATATAAAAGCCTTTATAAATATTAGCTACAACTCCGAGCAATGAAAAGCTACAGTACCACTCTTACAACATTAAACTGTAACTATTCTTACAAGCTTTAGAAAAGGTTTAAAATCAACAAACTGGATAGGTGTCTGACCAAATTAAGAGCATGAAATAAGAACAGGAAACTAAAAAGCAGGGTTCTCTGAAATAAACCAAGCCAGACAAACTGATAACCTTTTACATTAATTTACTTTATTTAGCAATTTGTGAATAGTACTCACATCAGACATTGCAGGCTCTGAACCTCCTACAGGATTTAGGAAAAACAGAAAAAAATGGAAAACACATTACAATTATGTGCTGTTACAAGGTTTGTTTAAATGTGAAACGTTTCACTGGTATGAAATCTTAGTTTTAACTGCAAACCATACTGGTTTCATTTAACCCTATACACTTTATGTAGGTCAAAGAATTATGAGACATCAAACTAATGTATATGTATCCTGGAAGTCTCTGAAAAGGAGAATAACCTTGCAACACATTCAAATGCTTGCAGGCACTGCTTACAATCACGTGATCTTGAATTTGCAGTACATCCCCAACCATAAAAACATGAATTACCATTTCCCATAGCTATTCTGGGGAAAAAAGAGCCAATGTTTTGTCATAACCCAATAATCTACTTTCTTAACCTATACAGTTGTTAGAATCATAAAATATTAGAACTGCACAGCATCTCAAGAGGTCCCCTGCGCTAATAGCAGAACCATCTAGTCCCCTGCCCTAATAGCAGAACCATCTAGATCATCTCTGACAGACGTCTGTCTAACCTGCTCTTAAATATCTCCAATGATGGAGATTCCACAATCTCCACAGGCAATTTATTCTAGTGTTTAACTATCGACAGTTAGGAAGCTTTTCCTAATGTCCATCCTAATCTGTTAGGATATAGCTATACTGCTTATACAGTAAAACCTGTGTTATCCGGCATGCCCGGGGTTAGGGTATGCCGGTAACCTAAACATTCTGGTTATCTGAGGGGGGAGCTGTGCAGGGCTTACGGGGGCGGGGGGGGGGGGGCATGGAAGCCATGCGGGAGCTGGGATGTGGCCTGCTAGAGCAGGCCAGGAGCCGTGGAGGAGAGGGTGGCCTGATGAGGGGAAGTGGGAGCTGGAGGCGGCCTGCTGGGAGGAGAGGGGTGGGAGCTGTGGGGGGGAGGGCTGGCCTGCCAGGAGCCACAGGAGGAGCCGAGATGCTTGCTGCTTTCCTCCGGCTGCCGTTCGCCCCTCCCCCAGATATGTACTGCACACTCGTCTGAGGAGCATCTCGGCACTTAAAGGTCCAGTTCCTTTTTTTTTTTTTTTTGCTTTTCCTGGCGACAGATATTTGCCGGTTTCTACAGTTTTCTGGATTCTTAAGTTCCAGATAGCTCAAGTTTTACTGTATATTCAGAATGATAGACGCACATTTTACTTGTATTAATGCCAATGGGCCTTCCAATAGTAAATAATCTTCCATTATAAACCAACAGCTTCTCCAAACTTAGTATCATGTGTCAAACCTGATGATATTTGAAGGTTGGCACCTTAGCTCTTAGCTTATGCCATTGGGATAATAAAATGCACACATTGCACTGACAAACTAACCACTGAAGAATCACACACTTATGAGAATCACACACTTATGACTCAAGTTGTTTTAGTTTTTTAAACATCAATTTATCTATCTACTTTTGTTGTTCCAAATAACCAATAGTTTAGACCATAGACTCACCTGCAAAATTTAATTTTGTTGGGAAAAAAAAGTCACAGGAAAGCAACATATTGGTACTTACTACAGTATAACATAACAGTTGAGAAAAACAGCAAATTTGGTGTGCAAAAGTGTCTAATGACTGTCAGGTCTTTATATTAATCAACTATGTATCTTCAAAAACAGGAATTTATAATTAAGAGACTAAATAAAAGCTCCTTAAGTGAAACTATTAACATACTATATATTTTAACTATTAATAGAATGTGTATGTGGATATTAATAGCATGCCTTACTATAGGAAAGATTTTTTGCAAACAAGGGGGAAAGGACTGCATATAAAATAATGTTAAATTATACAAGGAAAACTTAAAATATTTAACCAAGGAAAATATAGTAACATAATGACAGTCTGTTATAACTTCATTATGTTTAAACACACAAAGTAGAAATTTATGAATGAACATTATGAAATGTGCAGTGGCATTTCAAAGTCAGTTTAAAAAGAGAACCACTCAGAGTAAAATCCTAGCTATCCTGGACTCAATGACAAAACTCCATTGACTTCCAGGGATCCACTCAAAGTCTACAGCAAAATACTGAAACGAACAGTTTTGAACATAGTATTAGATATTTTACATTAGTGAAAATAGATGTGACATGCGAAACATCAGAAAAGCAACCCCACAAAACTGCAGCAGACATTTTTACATACCTTAAAGCACAAAATAATAATGTAAAATTAATTTGTTTCAAAATTTGTATTGTGTTTTCTTGGACTTAAGTCATTGTTACGTGCCTTAAAATGGCAGGTCAACCACTGTATTGTATTTTATCAGTTTGGATGCAATTGAAAAACAGCCACTGTGAATAAACTGATTTTACTGTTAAATATTTTAACAGCTCATTGGCCTATGCACTAAAATTGTGCTGGAATGGTTAGTTTTAAGCTGTTTTGTAGGGAGTTGCAAACCTGAAACAAATCTTTTACCGGCGGAAAAAAGTGTTTTGAACAGCGTCTCAGAGGTTTAAAAGGTTTTACATATACAAACGAACACACAAAGACCCATTACCACAAAGGTAGACCCATGAATTGTAATAACAATCTGATGACCCTGAAGAAAGAACGGAAATGGATTATGTAGCTTTTCCATGTTTGCAACAAAACACTGAAGAGGCTTAGTACCCAGCACCAGAGACCAGCACCAGAATAAGAAGAATGCACAATGGGAACAATTTCATGACAGTACATGAAATGTGAGTTTTTTGTTTTACCTTGTTCAAAAAATTGTGACCGTCTTTTTAAGTTTTTCAAAGAAATAGGTTCAGATTCTATTTGAAAAATACAAAGAATACAAAGAAGTCAATACGGTGCTGTCTATGTATTTTTAATGACTATCACCACTGGATAACATTTATCAGAAGGACAGAAAAAGAAATCTAACCTTTTATTACAAGAAATTCAAGGTTTTTAGTAGATTAAACCACACAGAGGTTAGTACAGGTCGAACCTTCCTTGTCTGGCACCCTTGGGACCTGAGTAGTCCCGAACCATGGAGTTTGCGGAACAAGGGGAGGGTTAAGGCTCCCTTCCTGGCTGGGGCTGCACTCCCTGCCACTGAATCCAGCCCCCCACCATGCCAGCCCTGAATGGGGCTGTGTTCACCACTGTGCCACGGCCCTGCTGCCACTACCCCCCAGCCGGGGCTGCGTCCCCCATTGCAGCAATCCAGGTTGTGCACCTCGCTGGCAGCCCTGCTGACTCCAGTCCTGACCGGGGCTGCGCTCTCCTGACTGCTGACCATGCTGCCTTCAGCCCTGGCTGGGGCTGCGCTCCCCACAGCCAGCCCTGACCGGGACTTTGCCCCTGCCCCCACTCCCCTACTCTCCCACTGCACCAGCAGCCCCAAGTGGGACTGCGTTCCTAGCTGCTGACCTCACTGCCTGCAGCCCCAGTTGGGGTTGAGCTTTGCTGTCAACCCTGGTCAGGGCTGGGCACCCCACCACACCAGCGCCTCTGGGGATGCACTCCCCACTGCCAGCATCTGAACCTGGGCACCTGGGGCTCTCTGGTTCAGCAATATCTGTGGTTCTGCCAGACCATGGATGTTGCCAGACCAGAGTCCCAGATTTTAGAGGTTCAACCTGTACTTCATTTTAGCAGAATTACTATCCATCTATTACAACAGCATGATTGACCCACTTTGTGTGGGGCTGGAGATTGGGTGGCAATATTTTTCTTACCCAAGATCGCATCTCAGTTTAAAAGTCTCCAGTAGATTTTACAAATTCCGATTCCTTGGCACCTTCTCTTCTCTACTCGCCTCAATTTAACTGAGTCAAGTACAATGGTGCTTTGGCTTAGTTATACATTTCCCTGTTCACAAAGCTCACCTGTAACCCACCATGACTACAATACCCTGTAATTGCATAAATAGTTCCCATTAGGGAGTTAGAATTCTATTAGGAGGTTTAAGAGCCTACTTTACTTCCTCCTCCTACCTTCCCCCAAGGTTACTTTTACTAACAAGGGGTCACTAAAAGTTATGGAACAGAGCCAACAATATACAGTGCAGATATAAAAAAAATTATCATACTTGAGCTAGAGCAAAATAGAGATCTGAATGCTCCAGGAAGGAGGTTGGAAGGGGGAAACCCCTTCCCCCCCACATACTGAGATTCTTAAAAATAGAGGACGGACTGATGATCATAAGGAATCTTTCTGTTTCAACCACCATTGCAGAATAGATAGGAGGAGTTAAGTTTCTGTGTCTTCTTGTTTCTCCTTTCTTATCCTACCATAGTCAGTCTACACCCAGTCATGCTAAGATTTAGGCACTTATCTGTGCTTTGTTTGCAGTTTTTAAACTATTCAATGCTCCCTAGAACACCAGACTCTTAAATGCAGTTGGATCCATGAGATACCCTTTAGCTTTCATTTTGTCAAAGGTTTGACATTTATTTCACTGTATTAAGTTAGCAATATTTAAAGGTAAACTCATGTTTTCTCCTTTCAATTAGCAGCTGAAAATGTTGGCAATTACCTTTTTGTTCATTAGAGCTCAGATCTGCTTGCATTCCATTTATCATTTTTCCTTCAGGATCCTACACATAGAAAACAATATTAGTACACTTTCCTGTGAATTAAGTTTTATATTTCCTCCCACAGAAATTCTACACAGCAAAGCATGTCAGGTTGTTATGAATTCCTCAATTTTCCAAAATTGTTTACATCTCTTGCATATATTTTATATAATAAAAAGACCATATGTGCTGGGATTTATAACCAACTGTAAGTTGATGGCCTGAAAGGAAACCATTAATTCTCCAGAAAATGTCATGGGCCAAGATGGATATCCCAGTATTTTCTTTCAAAATAAGAGCATTTTCTGTTTCTTGGAATGGTCACATTCATTTAAACTGTCATTGGAAATCCACTGTATTGAGCATTTCTAAAGAATTAATGTTCTGAGGCTTATTATAATAAGAAGTTATGATTAAACTTAACACACTGTGCATTTTTTGGAATTGTTTTCATGCTCATATGGGCATACAACGGCCACTCAAAATGTGGTTGTATCCTTAAACAACATCATCTCAATATTAGCAGCATCCCATCTGTTTCCTGCATTATGTAAGTGAAGGGAATACTGCCAACTCCACAGTAACTTCATCTAAGACCATGTCTCCACTTGCCACACCAGAGATTGATCTTCTGGCATTTGATTTAGCAGGTCTAGTAAAGACCCGCTAAATCAAACTCATAGGGTACCCCCATCAGCACTCATAGTCCTGAGCAACTGAAGCCAACAGGAACATTTATTTTTGTTGATCTCCTGCTATGAAGATGGCACAGAACCTTGAATTAAGGTACGAGGACTCCAGCCACGTAATTAAAATAGCTGGAGTTGCATATCTTAATTCAATCTTTCCCTCTAGTGTAGACCTGGCCTCAAGGAAGCTGACATGAGCATTTGCTCATGTTGGCCTCCTACTACAAAGATGGTGCCAAGCTTGGCTCAAGGTAAGCTGACTCCAGCTACGCATTTTACATAGCTGGAGTTGCATATCTTAAGACATCCTTCTGCGTCTAGTGTAGACTTGTTCTGCAGCAAAACCAGCAAAATTGAAAAGGTGACTGCTACATATACTTAACGTAAGAACATTTCAGTACACAAACAATATGACCACAAAACCTAACTGCTCCTCCCTCCTTGTCTATTGACCAAAATCACCAACCTACATTCAGTAAGGATCATCATGCAGCTAGGAAGACCAAATAGTATGATGTTACTCAGAATAAATTAGTAAATGCTAGATGCAAGGGAAAATTAAACCCCTAGACTCAATTAGGATAAAGGGGAATCAAGGAACCCTATGATTCTGTACCAGTCTGCTGCAGACATCAAGAGCAGTCTAGTAAACTGCTCTCTTTTACGTCAATGGAAGACTAAAAAAAGCTGAGTTCCAAACTGCGAAGTCCTCAGTTCACCCCTATTTTGGGATGAAAGTGCCACCTAGTATAAGGGCTGCCACCACTAAGTTTAGCTCAATGGGGAATTCCTCTCCACAAGGGGAAGGATTCACTGGCTATTCATGGCTGAAATATGACTTTTCTGAGCTGCTCATTCAGAAGAATGTGCCCCCATGTCTGAAACTACATTAGTGCTAAAATAATTTTATCATGCAATTTTATATATTTATGCAGAGATCAGTTGCCTAAAAACTTAATTGCTACCAGAACAAAACATTGCCACCATGTCATTCTGTAAATCCACATAATGTTACAGTAGTTTCGTATGAAAGTAAAAGTCACAGGAATTAACGTATTTAAGGAGATTCTAGTTAGAAAGCAAAATAAAAACTGACTCCCTGGAATTGCTACATCTTATCCCTCTGAGACATTACAGCTTTTCCTTCATTTCTCCTCCCAATACACCAACTCCCTGTTTTCTCACCCAAAAAATTCTTACCGAATTTTGAAGGCTATTGGAGAACTCTCTTTTGGCCGATATGTTTGAAGACTTGGTAGAATTGTGATCTCCAGAAATCGCATCAATCCATTTATTTTCAGGTGTACCTACAATGTTGGTAGCCATACTGGTAAGATTGAGGACTTTATGCCTTACATATGGCAGGGAAGGTTGGTCTTTGCCCCAATCTGATTGGCACATGGAGATCAAGAAGTGAATGTGAACAGAAAAGTCAAAGTATAAAGAACAAAAAGTTAGTGAAAACACATTTTCATTTAAAAAAAAGACATGAAGAGGCAGAAAGATGAAGTAGGTAGAATTTGTAAAGACAGGAAATCATTAGGGCTTTTAGAAACAGACCACCTTCCCACAAAAAGCAAGAGTTAGTCAAAAGATGTGCTTGCAAAACACTAGCAAGTGTACTAAAATTCATTATATAAACATGAAGTTCCTTAGATCAATATTACAAATATTCATATCAATAGAAAGTTATTTTTTCCACAAGAGCTTCTTTGGTAAGGACAAAATTCTCTCAGCTATAATCAAAGCCATAGGGAGGAGTGTGCAGTAAGCTGCATTTTAATGGACAGACACTCTGCTCCTGAAGCATTATCTACAAGATTTACAGGAGTACAATCTGTCAAATTTGCCCCTGCAAATTTATCGGTGGATGTTATCATCCACACTACAATTGATTAGACCACACAGGTATTGAGTTTCAGTGGTAGCCTCTTTCTTTCTGGTTACTATGTAGATTAAGGTGCATTGTCCCCATTCTAACTTCTGGGCAAAGATTTTGGTTCCAGTGCCAAAAAGACCATCTAAACCAAAGCAGCAAAATCGGTAAAGAGAGTGGCTACCCCTGGCTAGTATCTACATTGTCCTCAACCAGAAATTCAATTTAGGAGATTGACTCGCAAGTGACCTTCTCTTCATGCAGGAGATGCATGTAAAAACAAGAAGCTCCTCAATCGATAAATGACTTAAAACAACTTAAAGGCCCCCTAATCAGTCAGGGTCTCCGTGAGAAGCTTCTTGGATTTCTCTCAACCACTGACCCCACTACCATCTAGCCCAAATGCACTGTTAACCAAACAAGCTGTGACAAACCATTTTGTTTGTTTTTTAAAACTAATAACCTTTTCTAACAGGGAAAGAAAGTCCTTTCCTGATCCTATAAAAGGGGCAGGCCCACAACAGATCCAGATTCCCAGCAAGGCAGCTACACAACCCATCCAGAAAGTAGGGGGCATGCTGCAGGGCCAGAATGGTGCTACTATGAGAAGGTAATTTTAAATGCCAAGTGGATGGGCTGAGTGAACTAATCAGCTTACAACCTTCCCCGAATAGCTGATCACAGCTCAGAGGGACAATAGCAAGCTCTGTGGTGCATTTCACACACTTTCTTTATTCTGAGAGAGATGCAGGGTAGAGTGTTATTAGGAAAAAGAGGAATCGCTGCCTCTTGCAGATGGTAAGAAGGAGCCCATGAGTAGACATCCCCTCCTGGTATGACAGAACTACCCTTCACTCCTAAATGTGAGGTGGCACATAAGGGGCATTTTCAGTTCTTTTCAGTGGTGTCTTTATGTATGTAACACATACAAACAGCTATGCACTCCTCAAAAATTAAACCAATACATGACAGAGTGGTCACTAGTATACAGTTAGCAAACTTGCTAGTGAAGTTATTTGCGATACAAACCACGTAAGAAAGAAACCCCCAAGTTGTCTTATAAAACAGACACACTAACAAAGCACTTGGGCTCCAAAAAGATGTTAAAGCAAGGACTACAGGCTTCAAATCCATCAGAGACACTTCACTAACTATATAGCTTATTTACTTTATGCAACAGGGTACTGGCCCTGTGAAAACTCACCATTTTTCCCATATCGTCTGACATCCATGACCAGGTTTCCAGTTTCTAGTGCATTGGCCATGGCTTCTTCCCACTGATTATGGTCCATTTGTGAAGCCCTTGTGCCATCAACAGCAATGATTTCATCATCTACTTGTAGCTGGCAAAGGTCTGCAGGGCTACCTAACAGATCAGACAAAAATTCCTCATGTCTCGATATTCCTATAGTACTTCTACTATAGTGAGGATGAAGAAAGTGGCTGTTCAGTTTTTTGTTTTTCTCCCCAAGAAACAAAGTGCCTCGCCAAAAACTTCAGTAAACTTTTGTGAAACTTTCTATTGTACACTGGCCTCTCCAGGGAATGTAATTCTGGGCATCTTGGTTAGTGCAGAAGTACTCTGCAGTTTTCTATTATAAAATAGACCTGTGGAAGTTGAATGGGAACAAGAAACTTTCAGATTTGCATTTAATATTGCAGCTAGCCTGTTCACTGAAGTTAGCCTGTTCACTGCAAATTTTTACTGTCTTTCACACTAGCCCAGATCTTATTGACAAGATAGGGCAGGCATTCGGATACCTGTTGATAACGATAAGCTGAATTTAAACTGATGCAGTTACATAAACGGAGCCAACATGTAACAAGATTATCAGGGTGGTAAAATTGCTATGGAATGATTAGTGAATACTGATGTCATGGTATCAACATGTCAGTAAGTACAATTATTTACTCCATATTATTTAAGAAGACTTTTCTAAATGAAAACATTGATTTAACTTGCGTTAGACTTAGTGTTATGTCTAATATAGCCACATATTGTTTTACTTCAAAAGAGAAATCCATCATTAAGAGTGGTTTAAAACATGGCCTAAGCTTTTATTTTAAAGTAAACATGTCAGGTGATTGTTACACAATTATTTTTCTCCCTGTGAAAAGAAATGCAACCAAGTGCCAGCCCAACGTGAAGCTTCCAGTAGTGTTTTCTTTCCTCTTGTTTAAAGCCTGTCTTATTGTAAGGTAATATTTTAGTTGTAACCAAGGACACTAATATGCAGTGAATGTTACTGAAAAATATCAGTGTATTCCCCAATTACTGGTAGTTTATAATTTTGGAGGAAGGGAGGAGTTGGATGAAAAATTTTTGGGTTGTTTTATAAAAACCAGCAATACGATACAACAAAATACAAATTTGTTTTTTAATCAGCATCTCAAGTTCCTTATAGTTTTAAAGTTAGATTTATTGCTATAGGAAAAAAAATTATGAATCCTCGATATTAGTAAATACATGAAAACATTTCTGAGTACTTATTACCACATCAAATGAAACTCTGCACAATTAATTTACTTGAAAAAATAGTTCATGAAGATATTTAAAAAGCTACAGTTACTCATAGAATATAATATTTTACAATCTTTAACACAGTGAAGAAAAATAAACCCGAAATTTAAAAAAAAAAACCTCTACATTGGAAAGGTATTTGAGCACTTATCTCTACAGGTTTTAAGAGGAAGTGAAGCCTTTTAAAATATACTACAAGAATGGTGCGTTCTATATTTTATACGCATGCCCATGTGACATCTCTAAGTAGGTAACTGTATTTAACAGACATTATGAGGCCATAAAATAATGCCATAAATAAATCAGAATTTACCCCACTGCTATGGATGCAAGTCTTTTTTACTTCAAAATAAATTTTCTAATATTTCTAAATTAAACCAATTGTAGTGCATGGGGATACAAAAGAATCATAGCATATTTAGCCTTTAGCAGTCAAATACTGTTTTCTTCACTTTCTTGCTATCTGAATTCTTTGGAAGATGTTCATTCATTATTAAAATTAAACACCCGTGTCTCTCAGTCTCAATCTATTTACAGTAAGAGCAAAGTTCATAAAAGGGTTAAATATTAGTTTACCTTCTTCAACTGTCTGTACAAAAACCCCAGAAGGTTTCCAATTTGTTGTGAACCCAAAGCTGCGATTGTTACCAGGTCTCTGGTTTATACTGATTCTCATTTCACTGTACTGGTCCTGAAAAATAAAACATGACACTGCAGTATCTGGTGTCACCGGCAATCTACATGAAGGAAAGTTTATCCACTAAACAAGAGGCTACTCACAATGTACACTTTAATTATCTATTGACTGAGTATAAAGCCATTTTCTTTGTAGAACATGCTAACTAGGTTTTTAGATCATTATGTTTTAAAGGTTTTATAAAAAGTTTTTGGTACACATTTAACTCTGTGTAGATATTAAATCTGTCATAGCATGTTTCTTAGAGCAAAATGTTTTAATAATAATTAGAATATCAGAGCAGGAAGACAGTGTTATGGCCCATGAAAGGTGAAATGGACAGCTAGTACCTCAAAAGACCAGTTTATTAAATTCATTATAAGAGATTTGAAAAAAATTAACCTATGGAATTAACTGTGTCATGAGACTAAGGCTCATACTCTAACTTGAATTTGAAAAAGCTGGATAACAATGACTCAATTTCATCTATAATTATGCATACGGAGGCAGGGTAAGCCTTGCTCCTTCATGCCCCAGCCCCAGAGCTGCTCAGAAACTACAATTTTCATTCCCTGGGAAATTATAACATTTTGAACTATCATGAAACAAAAATTATGACAAATTAAATTCAGAACTAAAAATAAATAAAAATAAAAATAATGTACACCTTCTCCATCAGCTTCATGTAACATGAACACTCTAATTCACTATTTCTCCCCCTTCCTTCTCCCCACCCACATCCCTTATATATTTTGCAACTGGACTTTTAATACTCCATCTGAAGAAGTGGGTTGTACCCACAGAAGGTCATGATACCTGTTTTGTTAGTCTTTAAGGTGCTGCTAGAAAATTCATTAAGTTTTTCTAAATAAAAATAGTTTTTTCATTTTGATAATATTGAAACATTCTAGTGCATTAAGATACAATATGAAAGCGGACACAAATTTAACATGATAAAAGTGAAATATGGTTCAATGTTACCAAAATGAGAAAGGCATAACACTTCATTTAACTATTTTTGTGGCTGAAAATATTATCGAAATGGAGAAGTCTACAAAACGAGTATGTTAATGTTAAACCCTATGCTATAGCAGAGTGGGCTACTATTTGCCTAATATAGTGCAAATATCTGTCTAATTCCTGGGCACGTTACACTGTTATGAGTAGCAACTTTCCTCAAATTTTAATGAGCAATGAGGAGCCAGGAAAATATTCTAAGTAATAAGACTGGATGAAATGACACAATGGAGAGGCGTGTTATACGAAGAAGCTGCCATATGGCTGGGAAAGTCTGAGGGCAATGGCTGGTTGCACCTAAGGGTTTATAATAATCTGGGTCCACAGTGCAGTACACCAACAGGACATCTGTTCATGTTTACCAGGCAATATTCTTGACCAGTCAAGTCAGGCATTCACAGTATATTAGCCCAGGGTAGATATTTCTGAGATAAATAGTACCAGATACAGCTATTAAATAATATAAGGATATTTACCAGTTTATAATCTAAGTGGATTTTTAGTTTTCTTGCTGTACAACAGATCTCAAATACAAATAGATGATATTCAAGTTAACATAGTATCCAGAGTAAATTTAGTACATTACCATATATTAAGTAAGCTTTTGACGGTTCCATGAATGTTCCATGAATAAAAAGCAGTGATGTTTTTATTTACAGTTAATTACATTGTCTTTTTAGTTAAATTTGAAATGACAGCATATACTAAAGTCTAAAAACTTACTGTAATTTATAAAAAAATAAAATAAATGTTAAGCAGTAAATATTTGCTGCCAAAGTTTTAAAGAAAATCAAATGCTGAACTAGAAGTCACTGGCTAAGCATTGGAAACAGTTTGCTGAAGTACCAAACCAGCATGACAGTAGTAGTCCCTCCTCCAGGTGCAGAGAGTATTTTCTTCATTTCAGTTTATTCAACTAGTTCAGTTCAATGATAAATGAAAATGCAGGAAAGTTTGTTTTCCCTCTCTAATCCATGAATTAAAACTAGTTACGAGAGAGAGAGAGAGAGAGAGAGAGAGAGAGAGAGAGAGAGAGAGAGAGAGATCTACTATTTCTAAAGTATTGAAGGACATGGTGCTCAGAAACAATCACTTTGATTTAATAAACTATTGATATTACTTCCTTTGTTTAATTAATCAATTGTTTTAATGCAAAATATGTTTTGATAAGGCAAAACATTTACATATCCAGCATATTTAAGATGGTCTTTTATTAGTTAAATAAAACGGATGATATGCATTTTTATGGAATTACAATTTCTCTGCAAATCAGTTTGGTAAATAAAAATGCACCATTCACCATTTTCTGGCATAACAAAAAGCAACAATTAAGAATCTGAATAAATGTATGTTTAGCTATATAATTGCTTAAATACATGTGTATAGTGTATTCTCTTAATTAGCAGTAGTATCTAATGTAGTGTATAGATACCATTCAATTATAGAATAGCAATCTGAGCCCATACACTGAACTGCACTATTTGGACAGGTCCTCCTCAATACCTACAATGCCCTACAAACGCCACATAAATGATTCAGAGTACACAAAGCTACCCATTGCTCACCTGGTTGTGCAACCTTGTTTTACCAGCACATAACTGGACATCACAATTGGTGAGAAAGAAGTTCCCACACCAACTATAGCTTGTTTGACAAATGCTGTATATAAAAGCATTAAATGATTCATTTGCCAGGTAGGCGAGTTTACTATCACATGCCTGATAACCAAAGTCCCAGTGAGGCTTGGTATAAGTTTTGATATGAGAACAGAATGAAATCTGATTCAGAACATTTAGCTTCCATTCAGCTCACATGAGCCCCACACGCACACGCACACGCACACACAAAATCAACTAATATAATTCCTTTTACTGTAATGCACTGAAACCATCTCCACCCACATACAACAATCAGGCTGTCAGAATCTTCGATTAAATTAAGTAGAATGACAGCATAGACAGCAGTACTAGCAGTTTGTTGTGTAAACAGAAACATCTCTCATTTCTAAGTCGTTTTTTAAATACATTGTTTGCAGTAATATTTACAAAATCTATTTTAAAATAAAAATAGAGCAGGAAGTGATTGCATCAAAAAGGTCCCGTATTTTCCTTCAAACAACTGACATAATTGTAGCCTATAGTAGCATAAACAAAGTAGAGAATGTGGCCCCCAGCCCGGACTTGGGAGTTAGTAATGTTGTCAACTATTGCAAAAAGCTACTGACAGCTGACAATATTACTATTCGAGTATGAAATGAGCCACTGAGGCAGGAAATGGTAGTAAGCAGTTGCAAGATTATAGCATCTTACATGCCCCAGAGCTCTGAAAGTAGAACACAGGACTTCTGAACAGAAGTTGGAAACCTGCCATTAAATAGGACAATATTGAGGAAGTGATTTATTTTTAAAATTAGCAATTATAGTCATTAGACTAAACCAAACAAAATAATTGGGGTAGGGGAACAGGACTCCTGCCTCAAACCATTCCAATAAAAAGTGAAACCTGGAGTGATGCTTAGCATTTAAAGGTCAGATTTTTCAGAAGCAGGCATTCATTTTGCCACCTTAAGTTGGAGGGTGTGAATAAATTCTAGTGCGACTCACAAATCAGATTCTTCGCTGTCCTAGTGACCTCAATAGCGGCAGCAAATAATTGTAGTATAAAAATGGAAACATGCTTAATGCCAAGCTGAAAACTTGGCTCAATTTTTACAAGAAACAGAGAAAGTCAAACTCAAAAACAGAGAAAAGCAGTTTACAAAGATTATAGCAATTAAAAGAATGAATTACACAGACAAAGTATTTCTTTTTTCATGCTCCCTGGGAAATAAAAGCTCTTAGGTGAAATGTGTGATTTGTTTCTCTGAATTACTTTTCTCCGTGAAGTATGTTAGGCTGAGTTTCTAATCATCTTTGTTCACACTGTTCTAGTACTACTTTACTGTGGATAATTATATACTTTCCAAACTCACCAGTGACACTGAAACCTCTGGTTCTGGCAGGCTTTTTATTTCTGCAGAAGAAGAAACTGTAATAGTGTCAGGAGGAGTGTAATACTCTGATTTAAGACCATGGGGCACTGTATCTTGATATTGGGATGTAGCAGAGGCTATCAATGTAGGAGACTCTGTTCTTTTAATCCTTTCCTTTTCCTCTTCACCACCACTTGTTTTTGGATCTGTAGAGAGAAGTGGCTCTGCATCGAGTTGTGAAAACGAATAGCTGGTGAGCAAAGTTTGAGATTTCTTAGATCTATCTACTTCTCCATTGTACTTTTGGGCATCATCCACCTGGAATAAAAATATTTAGGTACAAGCCAGTTTTTTAAAAGCATAAAATCCCCAAATTTCATTATTAGCAAACTAAGTTAAACAGTCCAGAAAGTGCAGCCAAAAAAGTTGTGTTTTTTCACCATCCATTCTTTCAGTGCAATTTCCCATTGCCACATCTAGCTACCGAATTATTAAACAGACAGATGGGTTTTCCCCCTTCTCAGATATCTGTGAGCAGGATAATTAATTCAGGTTTGGATTTAAAAGAAATGCATTAAAATACCATGCTTTTAGACATATTAGTTTCAAGTTTAGGGCAACTAGAGAATGGTGGAGAAGACAAAAATTTATGCAGCTATTTTGATTGCCCGCATTAAGTTTCACTAACAATATTCTACAGGGCAGATCAGCTGGTATAAAATGGTTTTCACCCTATTGATTTTGATGTTGGAATAATTATACTTTTAGCTGATGTAAGACAAGGTAATGATATGTGTCAATAAATTTTCAGGCAAGAAAACATGAAATTTTACAAAAATTATTATTACACCAATATACTTATCAGATGTCTGTTCAAAGGAAACAGATCATCATTTTAAGTACATAAATATCAATAATTGTTTAAGCATTGTTTAAGAATATCTGCTCCATTAGCAATACATCCTTTGTTAAACAGGGCAGGTAATTTAAAACCAAATGCATAAAAAAAGTCAAAACAGGGATTGAGTTAATTATTCAAGACAGTAATATTCACAAATATTAAGAAATAGAAGAAGTTTTACCGTAAATGATCTGGGAAGTGATGAGATTCCTCTTGAATGGACACCAAAAGGTCTTGGTGTAACCACAGATGTCAACCTAGCGGTATCAGTTTTCTGGTAATTTCTGGGGAGAGAAGCTGAAACCCGAGCTAACCCCATTTGTGCATTCATTGAATGGTAAGTAGACAAAGGGACTGAGCTCTGTTCTTCTAATAGGCTTTTAGATGGAATTTGAGTTTCAACTGTTGCATCTCTCTCTGGCTTTTCAGAATTCTCTTTGTTAGTTTGTGCATATGATTTTTCAGTCTTCTTAAAGCTGTAAGGGGCATCTTTTTCGACAAGGTAATCTTTTGCTTCTGATGGTCTGGAAGGTGTTTTTTCTTCACTAAATACATCATCTGATGAAGACATCCACCTGCGTTCACTTTTTTGCTGCATGACACTATAGGATCCTTGATACTGGTTCTCTCTAAGGAGACAGAGAACTCAACAAATTAAAGGTTTGACCAGAGAATACATGGACTAAGTTTTTCCAGCTACAAAAAGTTCAAAGCAAACTCTGAACAAGCTCTGACAGTCTTCCTGTTAAAATGAAAATGAATCCACCTCTAAACAAAAACCTCACATGAAAAATGTTCAGATATTAAAATGACTAAGGATCTCCTCAATTTATAAACTACTAATGCCAAGAATGATCTTTTGCCTGAGAAAGCAATACAACAAGTTCCCATAAAAATGCTTGGAAGGCTAGGTTTCGATTTTTTTGGGATAATACATATAATCTTACTTTATTTTTTGGATGTTAAGGAAAGGATGAATGTCTAGCTAGATTTGGCAGGATGGAAGACTTTGGAAAGTGTGAGCCAAACTCTATAGTTCTATGGATCTAGCTATTGTATTAGAATGATATACCAATATATAAAGAACACAATTTATGCATTTGCTAAGTGCTCACTCTGAGGCTTGGTTCCTTGCTAGGTACATTTCCTTATATTGCGAAATGAAACAAAAGCATTATTTAGTGACAGTTAAGTTTTGACAATATTGCTATTAATTATAAACACCTCTGTTTTCTTATCCAACAAGATGTCATTCCTATCCCAGAAACAAAAACAATGGAAATTACATGTAACTGAAACACAAAATACTGCATTTATGTTGAAAAAGGATCCTTTAACTTTGGTTTGTAAGTGTATGTAGCATGTATATACACTTAAACACACATCCCATTGATCTTACAATGGATAAGTAAGTGCATTTATAAAAGCATCACCTCTGGTGGTGTTTCTCGGTTTAGTTTCTATTTAAAGAGAAGCCTTAAAAATATTTGCATTCTGCAAATACCAGAAGGATTCACATAGCAGCAGCAGCAAAGGGGAAAAGTTCAAGAAAAATCTTAATCCTGCTGTTTTTCAACAAACAAAAGCTCTGGCTTATAAATTGCTAAAAAGAATTGTAACTGAAATATTAAAGGAAAAAAACCCCACACAATCATAATAAACAGATAAGCAAGATTATTCACTATAGGTAATTATTTTGGCCTGTTTAAAAATATACTGTTGAAGTGAACAAAGACTGATTTCAAAGCAAACTATATTTGTACTTTGTTTTACCCTAAACTACATTTTACTTTACTAAAATGCTTTAAGTTCCACTATAAAGAGTTTACAAATATTTCTATCAGTAGTTTAGATTTCTCCATTATATAAATGGACCATTCAAAAGGCCAGTAAAGAGTAGGTTTATCAAAATATATTCTCCAAGAAAGGTGTGCTGAGTTTGTGCTCATATATGAAATAGAACTATTAAAATGCTAGTTAAGGATGCTTTAAGATTGAGCATATGTATTCACACCAAGGTAAGCAGTACATACAATATCTCCATTAGGTGATTACCTGTTCTGCTGCATTTCTCTCAGTGACTTGCTATTTCTTTCAGAAGTCTCAGAGGCTCTTCTTTCAATTTCTTCTCTCTCTTCCTTTTTCTTTTGCAAATCCGAAGTGAAACTTTTTCTGCGATTTTTCCATTTTGCTAGATCCTAAAATAAAAAACCACATTAATGTATGGAAATCTGATTTTTCTTTTAGAGACCTTTTAACAAACTACTGAGACCTTTTAACAAACAAACAGTCTTGGCATTGCTAAGACTGCTCATTCCAACTGGAAAACAGTGTGTCCTAATTTTGCTTTATAAAGCCTGTTTGTCTGCACTAACACTAGATTCTCATGTGTCTTCCTGTAAAAATCTGACCCAAATGTTTCTGACCTAAATGTTTCTGACAGACTGTGTTGATATTTTTCAGGTACGATGGCCTGCCGCCTATCGTTAAATAATGGTAACAACTGGAAACTTCTACCATAAAGCAAAAGCACTTATCTTTTCATTTATTTAAAAGGTAACATCAATGCTCAACTGGATGTTAACTTTAAATGCAACTGAAACGTGTGTGTCTGCATAACATACAGAAGAGTAAAGCAATATCTGAATGGATTCATGTATCAACTTAAGTATATACGGTATTAAATCCTAAATGGAAATTGTGAAGTTTCAACCCATTTTATGTTTTGCTCATGTTCTAATAAATAAATTAATTTAAAAAAAAATCACACTGCAGTTTGGCAGTCAGCTGCGTCTGCCCCCTAGAACTAGTCAAAGTAGAAGTGCTGAAAGTTTGAACCAAGGTGAACTAAACATGGTGAAAGCTTGCTCAGTGTCCAATGCTTATTAACACCACTCTCACTTCTATCATTACATCCCAATGTCTGAAGGAAAAGTCTCAAGTTTTTATAGGCCCCGTGGATGAATTAGATGAATAAAAATGCTGGTCTCAAAGCTGGGATATTAGTTTTCATAGTAGAATTTAAACCAGGTCTTTTTTTTTTTCCAGCTGTGAAAGGCAGGGGGAGGGGAAGGGGAGGGAGGAGGAGACTAAAGAAAGTGGAAGAAAGTAAATCATGGAATGTTTTCCCAAAAGTTTAAGCATTTGAACATAAAACTATCCAAATGGCTTTACAATTTCACTGAATATGACTTTACGTGCTAAATTTATGCACTTAATACACGTTTTGCCTCATTAGATTTCACAATATCACTCCCCCTGCAACACAGATGTTTGATTTTGTTTTGTTAATCTGATATGCAGCTTTTTTTAAACTTCTTCCTATAAAAGTAACTTATAAGATTACTACACTGAAATGCATTTAGTATTTTAAAAAACTTATGTTAACCATTACCTTTAAAAAACAGATGCAAATAGGTAAAATGACAGTGTGCTAATTACAACACTTTATCTTTCATTGTCTTACACGTAATTAGGCCTGAAGTAGTTTTTTTAGTTTTGTACTCTTCAAAAAGTGATCATACAGATAAATCTTACACTGAACAGCTGATCAAACAAACAGATAAAGCAGGAACATTAAGGATTTAAATTCCACATACCCAGATAATCTACAAATACTTGAAATTGGTCATTTACAACCCTGTCCCATAATGTGCCCTTTGTACAAGTGGAAAGTGACACTGGATTACAGAACTGGGCCATAGCAAGGCATATATGAGGAGCATAAAGGAACACTCACATCTTGCCACTTCTGATCTTGTTCTTGTATTTTGGACTTCATTTTCTGTAGCTCATCATAACGAATCTGGCGCAGCAGGAGTGTCTCATCTACACTGACATCATTCAAAGACTTGCTCCTAGGACCAAAAACATTGTTCTGCTTAATTTAGTTTTCACCATCATGCATGCAAGCAAGAGTTTCAAAAGGGAGGAAGGGATTTATATTATTATAACTTGAGCTGCCTATGGTACATTTTTCATCAGAGCCAGAAAAACAGATTAGCCATTTTTTAGTATCCATTATGCACCATCCTTGAACAAAGGTGACTAGGGAAGGAGAGAATCTGTTTCTACAGTCTCTCAGTAGCTTTACACTGATCATTCAAACTGCACTTGGCTACTCTTGAATGTTCTGCTTCTCTTCAGATTTTTCTCTCCCCCCATGAATTCAAAGTCTCCTGTTGGGGAAAAAAATTTCCCACCTTATCATCCCACTCTCGCTCCCCACTCTTTCTTCCTTCTATGTTCATAAATCTATTGTTCTCTGTTCTTCAAGCTCACAAGCTTAGCATCATTTTCAACTTTCTTTTCTCCCCTTCCCCTCCCCAACCATCTCCAGATGCTTACCAAGTTTGTCCACCTCTCAAATCAAAACTGATTTTAAAAAGACCACAATATTGTAACTACCAGGAAAGCTTGTCTGTGCTTTGGTTCTCCTTTGGCTGGGCTTCTATCAAATTCCTCCTCAGTCTCCCGGACTGTTTTCTTGAATGAAACATCCAACACCTAAAATAACTGTATCGTCTGCTCTCACCACGCAACACTTCTCTACCAGCACATTCACTGTCTCATCACCAACAACCATGGGCTCGATGCCCGTTGGTGTCCGATGCCTCCCTCACTATTTTCTTCCATCTTTCTCTGTCCAGTGCGGAGTGGCTTAGTTTCTGTAGACGAGCTCCGCACCAATCTACTATATCATCTACCCATTCTCTAAGGCAGTGGTCCCCAACCTTTTGGAGCCATGTATGCGCCACGTGCCCGGGGGTGGCACCACTCATGTGCCGCGCGCTCGGGGCAGAGGTGGCACCACACATGTGCTGCGCGCCCAGGGTGCAAGAATGGCTCAGGCCGGCCCTGGTTACTTGGTGGGCACACATAATGCCCCGGTGGGTGCCATGGTGCCCGCAGGCACCGCGTTGAGGACCACTGCTCTATGGGGTCTGCCTTTCCTATTCAGATCATCCATTATGCCGAATATCAAAGTCTTAACTTTTCGCTTGTTGTTCATTCTGCAGATATGCCCGAATAGCTGTAACTTCCATTATATAACCTTCAGCAGTAGGTTCTCTTTCAGCTGTATCTTGCTATATAGTTCCTCCTTGGTGACCTTCTGCATCCATCCTATTCTCAGGATCTTTCTATAACTTCTATTCTAATCTTTCGTTATCACCCATGTCTCACATCTGTACAACATGCCGCTAAATACACACATTTTCAAGACACTCAGCACTGTTCCTAAGCTAATAGCTTTACTTTTCCAGATTTTATTCATCACCTTCAAACTTGCTCTTGCTTTCCCTATTCTAGTCGCTATTTCCCTTTTACAGTCTACATCATGTGTCATGTTGCTCCCCAAATATGTGAACTTCTCTACATTCTCTAATTCGATCCCATCTACACTGATCTTCCTTCCTATTTCCTTATCTCCAAATACCAGTCTTCATTTTATCAATATTCATAATCAGTCCATACCGCTTCCCTTCCTCATTTAGCACACGCACCATTCTCGCTAAATTCGCTTCATCTTCCACGATCACTATATCACCCGCGAACCTCAAATTGTTAATTCTCATCCCATGCACCAATATCCCTTCTACCTCTTCCTTGATCTTGTCCATCACTCTCTCTAGCTCCGCGGTCAACATCAAAGGTATTTGTTGACCTCCTCTGTAAACCTCATCCCACGAGGCATACCAGGGAGGTTGACAGATGCCCTTGGTGTCGACCACAGAGCGTCCAGACTACCGCGCTAAGCCTACAAACAGCTGATCGGCACAGCGCGGCAGCCATTTAAATTTAAATGAAGTGGCAATTATTTAAATCACCGTTTCATTTCCCTATGCCAGGTAGCCTAATCTACATGCCTCTGTCACCAGAGGCATGTAGTCTAGACACACCCTAGGTGTGTGAAGAAGATACTCAGTGATATCAGATCTCCTTGTCTCCCTCTTCACTGTCTCCTTCTCCCAACACTGGTCTCTTTCACCCTGCTTTCCATGTCTGACTTCCATTCCTGTGCGACTGCCTCATCTGCTCCTGCTCTGCATCAAAGATATCAGGACATATGATCTACTTGCTATAGAATAAGTTTCACATTGATTGGTTTTAGTCCCAGCCCTTTCTTCTTACCCCTACATTCTTTGTCTATCTTGTGCTCAGTAGGTGCACTAAGGGGCAGAGACAGTGTGTCTGTGTTAATCTTTCTAAATTATGATGCAACAGAATGGTTCTACGTAGCATATTTAAAAGGGACAGTCATCTTAAAAAAAATTACTTCTCCCATTCAGAACAAAGGCCTATTGCTTTGTGAGGTATTCATATCCTCTATTCTGTTTAGCCCTATCTGTGTTCAAAGGTCTCTGGCTAAGTTCTCAAATCCATCAAGTTTCCTTGTAGTCTGACTTCAAGGTAGAGAGAGAACATTGTAATCTTCTCCCTGATGCTTCTGGAGTTTTAAGCTCCTTCTGGATTGGCCATCGATATAACTTTGGAGTGACATAGGACCCGCCCCAACCATCACAGTGCTTCAGCTCATTGACTGAGATGTGCTCCCATACAACTAGCTCAGGGAGCACAGCAACTGAAGAAGAAACCAACAGAATGATCATCTGAATGGCAATGAATGGCCATTAGAACAAAATAACATACTAAATGCTCCTGAAAAGGAAGGAATTGAGAGGATTCACTTAAGCCAGTTACAGCATAAAAAGGTATTGTGCAAGTTTCACCTATTTTTTGACAAAGTCAGTCAGGCCTGATCTGCTCCCCCAAACTTGAGCCTACCTCAAGGAGACGTGAATTATAAAAAAAAGTATGTAGTGGTTTTGCGATACATAGAACTAGAGATTAAGAGGAGGCTAAATTTAATTTCAGTAAATTAAAATGTAAAAGCTAGAACACTCAGTTATTGTCCCTGTTTATCATTTTAAAATGGGAAACATGACAGTTCTCACAACAATACCATGGTTACTACCTCAGGAACTATTTGTTTGCTTAGTTTTCTGTCCTGCCCTTTTTATAATTCACTTGTGTCAGGCACAGAAATGGTTTTGTATTTCAATAAACTTGTGTCGAAATTTGTTCAAGATTGGTTGAGGGAATGTAAATTATCAACCACTTTTCTCTCAAGCACGGTAGAAAATATAAGTAATTGAAACACATACTTGATTAAAACCAATTTAAAAAAATTGTGTTAAGTTGTGTGTCATCACTTTAATATAAAAACTTATCTAAAGGATACACCCTCAGAGTCTCCCTCCTCTGACTATGTAGCAGAGCTCCCTCTGGGATACTTTCATTTAACCACTTACTACAAATGCATTTCATACAACTTTCTCAGATGTTATTTCATTTCTAAAGATCACAGTCAGAAAGTGCACAGATTTCAAAAGAGAAAAATTAGAGAAACTTAGTAAAGCATGCCCAAAACCCAAACACTCATGCATATGCAAATCTGCCAAGTGCATTCAGGCTAAAATCAGTGAAGCACTCCTTTTCTCCTACTACTCCGCCTAAACAGTAAGCCAAGTGAAAAAACAAGTCTCAAATGACAAAATTGTGCTTTAATGAGTATTGCTGCATTGAAACTTGGAGTAAGTTTACACTTAGTATTCAGTCACCTTGTGTTGGATAAATAGATTCAATAAATTATACAATATCCAGAAAGCCCAACCTCTCTAGCAGAAACTATATCCTTAAATAACCCTGAAAGGAAAAGCTACCCCTAACTTACCTCTCTGTCTTTATTTTAAGATGCCCTCATTTTAAAGTTGGATTTTTGTGCAATATATCCAAAATAATAGTAAATGCTGTGCTAAATTAATTTAAGATGCTCTTAATTTTCTTCTCTCTCATTCTGGGTGATTTATTCCACATATGTGGACCGTAGCCAACTGAGACACTTTCCTATCCTTTCTTACTAAAATAAATAGCTATTTAAATTCACATCAATGTCAGTATTCTTGCCCATACCCTCTATTAAAGAAGAAATATTTAGTAGCTTTTCACTAGAATTGCTAAACCTCTAAAAACCCAAATTTGAATATGATGGGGAAAACACATGGTAAGTTTAAGCAAAAGTGAAATTTCACAGAAGATTTCAAAAAAGCATGACAACAGCAGCCACTGCAGTTTATTTACAACATATGCAACAATCAATTTCTATCAGAAGCATAGCTATTGTGTTTCCTGTAAGTTATGAAAAATTGCCCTTGTACAGAAGTACAAAGTAGCATGCACAAAGTGGTTTGAGCAAGAGTTTTTAGTTATTATACATGCATAAAATTACTGGAAAAGTTTTATAAGATGCATAACACAAATAGTATGGTATCATTTTCATATTTTTATCAAACTTACCCATCCTCCTCAGAAAGCTTTTGAAACAGTCTGAGAAATCAGAAAATCAAAAATAAATTCATTTCAGAGTCTTACTACGTATGTAAGATAACATTAAGAAGCTTAATGAAGAAGCATTTTGATTAAAGTAAAGGGAGATAATCAAAAGATTGGGAGTTAGAGGCTTAGATCAGCACCCTAAAGTCCAGGTGCAAGTCAGAAACTTATGAGAAGCAATGTGTTCTGGAAATCAAGCTTTAAAAAAAAAACTCAATTAAAAAAGGTCCCCATCACAATTCCTAATATTTTCAGTTTTGGAAATAATTCATGAACAGTCTAATAGTTACTCATTACCTCTTCCAGTGCTGCCAGAAAGTGCAGACAAAAAACTATGACTATTTTGAACTGATTCCTAAGATAAAGTTGGAGTCAGAAAGGTTATATTTTTGTTCCAATTGATATGTTCATTCTTAATTGTAATGCATGTAATAAATGGAATGAATGAACAGAATGCCAAAAATGTTATCAGCTTAACACATTAAGATGCAGAACCAGATGCGTCCAATGTGATATACTGAGTTACTTAGTAAAGACATTGAATATAAAATTGAGTGTAATATCCTGTATATTCAGGAGTTCTAGAAATACTTCAACCAAATGCAAGATCTGTTGATGTGTTAAGCTTCAAAATTAATGATACACACAATTATAGCTGTCATGACATAGGGATGCTGAATGTGAAAAATTGCAACTTGCAATTCCGTATTTTCAGTGATACAGAGAACTTGAAAAACCTACTCTCCCCAACAGAGTAAGGAGTTTGAGAGAGGGCAGGCACTAGTTAAATTGAGGGCAGACAGGATAGCAAGGCTCTCAGTAAGCCAGACACAGAGGAGTTGAGCACTAACTGGCGATTCATTTGATTTGGAGAGAGAGAGGAATTGGTTGGAGCAGTGTTTCCCAAACTATGGTCCGCGGCCCAGTAAAATGCCGGTCGAATTGGGCCATTCGGTTGAATCAGGCCCCACGCCCCTGCACCCCGGAGTGCCGGCAAGTTCAGAGCCGGGGTCCTGCTCCAGCGCTATGTTGCGCTGGGTCTATCCCCTGCTCTGCCTGGTGCAGCCCCCGGATCCCCCGCTCCTGCCCCCAGAGCGTGCCCCTTGGCCCCGGATGTCCCTGCCGTGTGCAGCTCCTCCTCGCCACCTGCCGCCCATGCGCAGCGTTGCATGTGGGCGGGTAGGACGCCCGGGCAGGATGTGATGTCACGGCCCGGGGTTTTGAAACCCGTGGGAGGCACGTTGCCGGGCCTGGCTGGCTCCGGGTTTGGCCTCCATGGCCTGAGTGCGGACTCCGGCCCCGCAACGTGGAAGGAGAAGGTAGGGAACTGGCTCATGCAGCATTGGCAAGGAGAGGAGAGGAGGGACTTGGGAGGGAAAGGCACTAAGGGACAGGGGTGCAGGAGAGAGAGGCAAATGCCAGGGGGGCAAGTGCAGACCATGAGGAAAAGGGCAAAAGTGGAGGTGTCAGTGAGAGAGGGGACAGGGTGGTGCTGGGAGAGGAGAGGGGAAGGGCACTGGGGGCTGGAGGGGGAGGTGTTGGGAAAAGGCTTCAAAGAAGGGGTGGGCATGAGGAAGGTCAGGATGGAGCAAATCGTGTGTGAGGGCACAGAGGGGCAGGAGTGGAATGGGGCAGAGACTGGTGAGGGGGTGGGTATTAGGGAAAAAGAAGGCAAAAGGGAGGCACCAGGAGGGTGCAGGGCTAAGGGAAGGTGCAGTTGCCAGGGGATTCTGGGGTGAGGAGGAGGGGAGAGCTGGCCACCAGAAGCAGCTCTGGACAGGGGAATCGGGGCAGGCTGGGGAGATTGGGGCGCTGGTGGAAGCAGGGCTGCCGGGGGGTGTGAGATTGGGGGTAGGGAGTTGGCCGGGGAAGATGTGGGTGGGGTGGGAGAAGCGGACGCTGGAAGGAGGGCTGGACACAGGCAGCGGGGCTGGCCAAGGGAGATTGGGACGAGAATCGAGGGAGAACTGGCTGCCCGGGAGGGGGTTGGGGGAAGTGGGGCTGGCCAGAGGCACAGCAAGGGGAGCAGGGGGGAGGAATGAATGTGCCTGCAGGGAGTTGGACTGACCCCACCCAGTTTCCCCCTCCCTCCCCCCAAGCATGAGTTAGTCCGGCACAGGGATTCTACTGGTTCTCCCCCCCCCTCCCCCCCACACACACACCCCTCGAGTAGTTGTGAACTGTCTGGCTGGTAGACACACTCATGCAGCCTGAGCACATTTACCAGCCAGGCAGTTTGAAACTACAAACTGATACATCTAGTAATAATACAACTTACCTACTGAGAAAATACCAGACATGTTATAGGTCTGGTATTTTCTCTGTTTGTTTTTCATGTGTTTATATTTTTGGGCTGCAAAAAGCAGAACTGAAGAAAAAGGGTGTCATGATTATGAGGGTTAGCCAGCAGCCTGGGGATTAAGGGGTTAACTACACCTAGCCAGGTGGAGTGACCAATAAGAATGTAGGTGGGACTTTTCAAACTGGGACAAAGGAATTTGGGTTTTTTTTCTTTTCTCCCTTTTGTCTCTCTGAGAGAGTTCTCTGCAGCTACAGAGAGGGACAAGCATGTCTCTCTCTCTCTCTCCAAGACATCATTCTTCATTTTCTGTAAGTAGGGTAAAGTTTAGGTAGTTTCGTTAGGTTTTATTGTGTTATGGATTGGGTATGGGATCTGAGATCTGGCACTGCTTAGAAGATGTTTTGGCTTTTCTTTGTAACTAAGTTCTAGGCCCATGGAGTTTCTCCATGAGTATATTTTGTTACCTTCCTCTCTAGTCATTATACTTGCAACCAGAATATTGTTGTAATAATAAAAGTTCTTTCTTTTATTAACCTGGCAGTGGTTAATGGTGTGCCCTGATTTTTGTTTTAGGGGGAAGATTTCCCAAATGATCTTTCCCCTGGTTTCTTTAGCAACATTTGGGTGGTGGCAGCTGAAGTTTTATTCCCAAGATCTAGGTTTTTAAGATCTTGGGGGAAGTTTTATACCAAAGCCTGGTAGATAAGGCTTTGGGGTACACTTGCTGGCCCCCACTTCTGCATTTATCATGCCAGAGTGGGGAAGGAGCCATGACAAAGGATTCCAATTAAAGTAAAAAGTTTGGGAAACCCTGGTCTAACCAGCTTTGTCTGTCTGTCTTACAGCCCATTTATCCAATCCATATTCCTTAACTTGTTGGCAAGAATATTGGGGGTGACCATATCAAAAGCTTTGCTAAAGCTGGCACTAGGAGATTTGGGAGGACCAGAAACAACTTATTTGAATATTCATCATTTGATTAATGAATATGCAAATGAACATTACTGGTCCTCCAAAAGTTCGTGAATGGATTTACTGGTGCCCGTGTCAAAAAGTTTGGGAACCCCTGGGATGGAGAAATGAAAGGGCTAGTTCAAGTCACACACACACACACACACACACACCCCTTTTGGGGATAAGCTTTTTAGGGTCAAAGTGGCACAAGCGCTTTTCACCGAGGACAGTAGGGTTAGAGCTATGGGTAAGTGAGCCTTGGGAATTTTTCAGATCTAGCTCAAACAATATTAACAGAGCATCTATTTCCTGAAATAATTCTAGTGTGCAGGTAATTTTGCAACATTTATACTCTTGTTTTGAGATATAAAGTATTGCCTTCCATGGTCTCTTGGGTGATTACTCCCACTCCTGATCAAACGTAGAAAGCAGCATGAATAATTTGAGACTAAAGGACACAATGTACATTACTAGTAGCGATCAAAATAATCTAAAAACAGGAAAACTAGGGGGTTTTTTTGAAAATACGGTATTGCCCAGTCTTAAGCTTTTCGCTGACTACACAAAAATAAATACACTGCAGTTTCGCACTACATGCATGGTTCAGTTCAGTACAAGATGATGCTTTCTTTAACGGGAACATTTCAAATACTTGGACACAAGCACTCTCCACACATGGACACAACCTGACCTCTTAACCATCTGGCGTTTCTTGTGTTTAACTTTGCTGGCCTCTCTGATAGCCTCCCATTTTTTCCAGTCTTCTTCACTGCATGGACCTGGAGTAAAACTGACTGGTTGCACAACACTTCCTACTTTCCAAGACTCAATCTTGCGAGTTAGCATGTCATCTTTCTTATGTCGTGAAGAGGGTGATAAGACTATACCGCCATTTTTTTCCTCTTCTGTTGTGGTAGTCTTGTCAAGTAAACAAAGAAATTTGGATTGGATTTCTGGTGGGAGACTCCAAGGATCAGGAAAGAGTGCAGGATGGTAAGTGTCTGGAGCACCTGATAAAGATGCCTCTTTTTTCTGTGTTTGTACTTTTCGAACAATCATGTCATCTTTTTCTAAATCCGGAATAACAGGCTGTCCCTCTCTGGGCTGCAGAATTATTTCACCCTCTAGAAGAGGTTCTTGTCCAGAGGATTTTCTAAAATATTCAAAAGCTTGAAGAGCAACTGGATTCAACTGGAAAGCCCCAGTTTTCCGAATAAATAAATCATCATTTTCTAAGTCTGGATACAGGTCTCCATTCATAGTTTCCCTCTGATTGCATCCTGGTGTTGAAGAAATATTCTTCCTGCATGTTATGACCCTAGGGCCAGAAGTAGGATCAATTTTGGTCTTCATTTCAGAAGACAAATAATCATCAGAGTATTTTTGGAGGGTCTGCAGTAATGAAAACTGACTGAAGTATATAAACAAAAAAGAGGAAGGTAGAGTATCATTAATTGGCAGAAGACTCAAAATATTCAGTGGAACATTTGTTTTAGACTTGGAATAGTCTGAGAAGCACACATACAATTCAGCAGTTGCTATCATTTCTAAAATGCAGCACACATCCATCCCTCTAAAATGATAATACAGCATATTAACTGTGGTTCAAACAACAAGATCACATGCTCATACACAAAGCTAATGATCTTTTACAGTTTGTTATGCCTTTCAGTAAACTAGCAACTTGTGACTAAGTACAGAGATAATAGCAACATCATGAGTTGCACTTTTAATTCACTCAGGCGTTGCATTAGTAGTCGTTTCCCTTGATACAGCAAGAGCGTACAGTTCATGCAATTATATCAACCTGGGCTGATCAGAGGCATATGTGAGTCCCCCTTCTGCAATTTGGGACAATGATTTCCCCACATATTCAGCCGTCAGTTTGGCACTGCTTGGTTTTAAGGCTGAAGCTTCATCCTCAGAATCAGACTTCCTCCTACTGTAAAGTAGCATGAGGAATGGGGGGGGGGGGGGAAAAGAGTGGAAATTAAGAAATATTTATAGTAATTATGGACTGAAGCATAAAGATTGAGGTGCAATTGTCTATTGTAGATAATACAGCAGTTTATTTCCCTGCAAAAACTTCTGCTTGAACAAATAAGCCATAAAAAAGCGGCTGTTTAAATTTTCAAGGAACAGCCAGTAGAGTTGATAAAAAAAAAAAGTAGACCAAAAAAAGTTTCTTGAAATATTTAAAGCCACATCGCAATCAAAAGTTGTGCATACATGAGACATAAGAGTAGCATGCACACACACACAAACCTGAATCCCTGAAGCTCCTTATACCATGGTTTGGAAGAGGATCCTTTTTTTACTTTTTTCCAATGCAATTCCTCTTCTGGAGTCCAAAACTTAGGAAGAAACTTGTCAAAACAAACTGCTGGGTTTGAAATGGCTGAGTTTAATTTGCGAACATAGAGATCATCTTTTTCAATGTTTGGGATGCCTACTGCCTTTTCTTCCTCATCATCAGAATAGCCGGAGAATTTTGAAGAAATATTAACTTTTGGCTTGTTTTCCTCTTTAGGGTCCAAATGCCTCTGCCTCCTCTGGTTACTGTTCAAAATATCCAATCAATTAAGATACTTTAGCATCAACTTCCCAACATATGCAAGAGACATGCTTTTTGGCTCAAAAAGTTCAAATTTGTGAATGAAGCAAATTAGTTTTCAATTCCATTACTGCAGCACTAGAACAAAGTTAAGTGGTTATAATAGCATCTTATTTCATCTGATAAAAAGAAAGGAATTTGACTACAAAGAATGTAGTCATTTATCAGAATAATTAAATAAACGTCGATTAGAAATGTTTGCTTTTTGATGCAGTTATTTACGGATTGCAATTTTGGTAGTATAGTAATTTGGATCTAGGATTAGTATCTCTGACCTCATTGGTTCAAGCACAGCAGATAATGGACCAGCTGGATAACTTTGTTGTAAACAAGATTTAGAAGAGTCCTTGTGCAAGATGTAAAGATGTCCAGGTGCAGCAGAACTCACAGGGCTCTTTTTTATTAAGAATCTACGTTTTGCTAAATCATCCATAACCACGTCAGGCAGTCTTCTTTCATCTTCTGAATCAGAGCCACTGTCATACTCATAGATCATCTGCACGGAAGCTGGATTTGTAAACCCAAATTCTGCTCTGCTATTTTGACAGGAAGCTAAAGGATTCTTTCCTCGTCCACTGAGATTGACCAAAATAGGAACAAAGTGAAGATAGTGAAGTCACCTAGATCATGATGAAACCCCAAAATGCCCAATAATTTACAAACTGGAAAATTGGACAGCAGAGATTAACAACAAAATCTGGATAAGTTTGGACCAAAAAAGTAAAATATGTTCTGGTCACTTTAATTCTTCATTTTAAGATAATCTAAATTCCCACTCAAAGTTTTATGCATGTCACAATGTTATTCAGCAACCAGCTATGCCAAAAACAGTTTATTTTGTAAGTCTCAAATACTTTACTTTTAATAAGGACAGCTTCTCTATACTTTAACGAATGAGTATGTCCCATTTGCCATAAATCAAAAATTTGCTCAACTTAAATACCACGCTAGTACCTTGAAAATGTTCCATCTGGCTCAGTGAAGACAGGACTTGCCCAACTTCTTCTATTGTCCTCATTCTTCTCTGTCCTTTTTTTCCTGAGTGGCGCTGGCATATATGATGCCGGTTTGGCTTTGCTTGGTAAGAAACGATTGAACTCTGTAGTAGTCTTTGGTTCAATCACAGCAATCCTGCGGTATGACATGTCATCTTTGCTAGAATCATGCATTTTGTAAGGCAGTTCAGAGTCCGTGTCACTTTCACAACCTTAAAAAACAGCCAAAGGCACACAGTTTATACTCTAGGTTTAAATCTTTGACTAAAGCCTATAATAAACCGAAGTTGATTAAGCTACCGGTATGTATTTTCATAATTTTTTCCTAAAACATGCAATACTACTAACAAGATAGCCACAGAAGTATTTTTAGAAGTATGTCATGAAGCTTTGAAAAGGGTGAATGGAGTTGAAACTGGTTTACATGCTAGTGTTAGAATATAATGATTTTTCTACTGTTCCCATTAGAGGTGGAAAGCAATGTGCTAATCCTTAGATATTGAAAAATTTAATAAAATACTTTTGAGTTATAAGGTATTAAATTAATACACACAGCTCAGAGATTGGTTGAAGGTTTATAGAGTGAGGCCAAAAAAATGTATGAAACCTCTGAACAATGTATACAATTTACACATTTGGTTTTGTAAACTATACCATCCAAACAAGTCTACAAACTTGGGACAGCTACACAGTCAATTTTACTTGACTATTGAAATGTAAAGGTATTCAACTGCAGGAGGTATGTATGCCACATTCAAAAATAACTGAAGCAATTTGATTGAACAGTCTTGGCTCTTGGCAATTTTCATAAAAACCTACAAAGCCAAAATGAAATCTATTTTCAAATTTGGATGAAAACACTTTTAAGTAGTTCACGTCAATGTTGGTTTATGGGTGAATGTGGAAAAAAACCCCAGAGGCCTAACTTATGCCTACAAATAGAAAAGAGTAAGGTAGAGATGTGAAATTAATAATTCTGTCTAAAGATCTTTAAACAATCTTACAAAGGAGCAGAAATGCACAAGCAAAGCACAACACGGTGTGTTAAGTGTGAAATTCTGCTTCAATGCCTCTCTTCCTGGCTGCTAGTGATTTAAGTCCAGCATTTAGAGTACCTCTGTTCTGAAACTGGAGGTGTAATTTCCATCTGGGGAAGATGTAGTAGTTGTGCCAAACCAGCAGCGTATCCACCATGGCCAGGGTACCAGCCTGACTACATACCTGGTATGCTAACTCAAAGCCAACGCTCCTACATCTGTCTGAGCTGGAAGATTACATCTCTAGGTGTAAATGAGCCAAAATGCCTTTAGATAAGTATGATATTATGCATATACTACATCAGTTGTAAACTGCTTAGACTTCATCTGCAGTTCTCAAAATGCAGTTCTCAAAGATACTTAATTACAAAGCATTTCTATCCATGTGTTCTAAATGTAGCAAACAACAAGCCCATTAGAGTAAAGTGACTTGCTGAGAGTAAATAACAGATCTTGAGCCAAAGTGGTAGTGTCCAGTGCTCTAGCCATTAGAACACTGAATACACAGAAGAATAGCCTGAACTTAATATGTAGAATACAACATATATTTTACACCTTTAGTGGTTTGGTATTTTTTTAAATAAGTTATAGGCATTTTAGTTCACCGCAAAAAGCAATGTAGTGTCTCATCTCTTTCAAAACCAGTCATACCCACAGAGATTCCAAAATCTGAAAACCATCATTAGCGGTAGCTAAACAATGTGTTGTATATTTTGATTAAAATATTGTGAAGACTTTTTGTTTTTCAGTTTTCATTATGATGTTGAAAGTTTTGGAAAAATGAAAGTTTTCTACAAAGATTTATTTGACCAAAGCTCCAAATAAAATGTTTTGGCAAGCACTGTTAGAAGCACTGCAGTTCAACAGAAAGATCAGTCCTGCTATCCAGCAAAGCAGCCTGGGACAGGAGAAAAAAAATCTGTGTATTAAGCAAGTGGTCAACAACCAAACCTCTACACATTCCTCCCTACAATTTAAAAATAAGCAAGAGAGGACAGTGGAGCAAAGGTCCCAAACAGCCCATCTAGAATCACGTTTGCGAGACTAGATTACTTGTTTTCAGCCAGCTGGTAGCTAGTCAATAATTGCTCATGCAAAAACATGTTGATATGGCACTTAGTACTCCTGCAGCAACTTCTGAGTTGGAGCTGCCTTTGAAGTCAGTGGGAATTTAACACATTGAGCAGTTGCAATATTAGGTCCATATGCTTTCTTCCCCAATCTTCCTCTCACAATCCATAAATTAACAGAGAGCCCTAATAAGCAAAAATACCTTCACTGCCACCCTTCAAGGTTATATCTGATGAAAAGCTTGCAGAGGATCTTGAACCAAAGGAGTCCAGGCTATCAAAAGAATCGTCTCTTTTATGGCTAGTGGAAGGTGAAAATGCTTCTCCACGATCAAGGTACCAAATATCACCGTACCCGCTATCCCTGCCACTGTTTTTCAGGCTGCAGGATTCTTCGAGGGCCTAAAGGAATAAGTTATTTTGTTGTTTTCAGAATTTTTTTTGGCAATTTCAGAAACAGATACTTTACATAGTACATGCTATACACAGCTTTAAAAAGTGCACTCCGAAGTTCAGACAAGAAACTCAGACGGGATACTCAGTGCCTTACATTCCATTTTAATTTGGGTCAAAACGAAGAAAAAAAATCTTAAGTTTTCCTCAGATAAATGAGGGAATTTATAATCCTTTATTGAAGTGGTAGCGCTTAAAGTATCTTAAGCACTTTTGGGGAAAAAGTGAGGAATATCTGCCATCTTCTCACAAGAAAAATTTAATTAAAACCCAAAGAGAGGTTTAGAATTGACATCTCTAATGTATGGCATATGGCAAATTATGCAACATATATTTAATACTCAGCCTTACAAAAGTACATAGCAATTACTATTCCATTTGACTTTCTTACCCTGGTCAGACCTTGTCCTAGTAATTTCTCAAATGCTTTAAGGTTAAGGTGTGGACCATTATAATGAGGGTTGTTTTGTGCTTTCCTCCCCAGCCAGTATAATGTAATCAAAACCTAAAACAAACAAACAAAAAAAAGACAAATTGAGAACTACTAAACAGCATGCCAGTGCAAAAAGGACTGAACACAAACCGCTATGGTTGGTTTCAAGTTTTCCACAATGAAGTGTAAAATCCTTTTTTGGGGGGGAGGGCAGTATATATTTGCCAGGCTGCCTCCATCAAAAAAACAACTGATGAGTTATCATTGTGGTCCATCCACACATGTCCCAATGAGAAAATATTTAAATTATTATTACATTTCTAACTATTTTTTCTAAATTTATTATTATTATTTCATTCTAAAGTTACTCAGGAAGAGACACACAGGAAAGTAGTACTGATGTACACCAAACACATGAACAGCTGAAGAGTTATCTAAGAATGACAATGGCATGACAAGAGAAGTTTTTACAATAGTAAATTAAAGTATATATGAAATAATTATTTCAACCAAAGCATAAGGTAAACATGGCTTACATTCTTCAGTCTTCTGTTGGTCTCTTCTTGCCTGTAACGGAGGGAGTAGGGGAGGAGAATTTCAGTATTTCTGACTAGAACAACCAAATAAATTTTAGTCCCAAACAACACAATCATTAAAAAGATGAAATATGGATATATCTGATTCTAAAACACATCACAAGTGTGATTCACTTCTTCAACCACTACATACAAGAACAAAGCTGAAGGCAGAAACAACTCTATTGGAGGCTTCAGAATAATCTCTCCATAAATGGGAATGTGTCCTTCATTATAATCAGTATTTCTGACTGTAGGGGAAAACCACACCAAAGTAAAAATCTGAATAGTTTTGTATTATAATTTTACTGGTAAATTGAAATATTTAGCTCAAGTGGCAAACAGCCGAATGCTCCTGGGGACAGACTCCCTGTTAATCTGGAATATCTATAGGTCTCTCTGGTTCCATCTGCAGATCTTAACAGATTGTAACTTTGAGGTATTTTTGGAGTATTTTCCAAATACTTGCTTCTGAGCTGCAACCATGCATAGCAAATCTTCTGCCAAGAAAGATTTTTTCAGAAACTTGAGCAACTTGAAATTGGAAACATCTGGAGAAGGCAGTGGTGAAAGTAACTTAAAATTTCTTATAGGTATTGTCCTTTTGCAACTCGGGTTCCTGCCAGTTCTTTAAACAACTTCCTGCTGGATTTTGCCACAGCTCTTGCCAGAGCTGTGCACTAAGGTCTACCCATTTACCTTCACCTCTGGAAGAAGGCCACATATCAGAGGACATGCTTGAAGACTATAAGCAGTAATACTAGTCAACATGTTTAAAAACTGCTCACTTGTAGTGTTTTGGTGGTATATTTGAAGATGCTGATCCTCTTTGGTTCAAGTGGAACTTTGCTATACAAAAATGTTTCTTCATCCAAAACATCCCACATGCCTAACAAACTGAATATCTCCCCAGTCACATCTATTACTCAAGGTTATGCTTGTAGGGCCATCAAGACAGGGAACCAAGCCATTTCAAACAAAAAACTACATTGGGAACACCACTTTAAACCTTTTTGAGAGCTTAACTTAACATCTAGGAGCTCTCTTGCACCTCCCATATATTTGTACCAATATGCATCATGACCACAGACTCTGCCTAGGATATCTCAATTGTATTTGCAATTTTAGAGGGAGATGCAGTATAATGTTAAGTATGTTGTATAGTCTTGCAGTCCCAATGGAGCCTTTGCTGCTACATTTGAAGGGGCAGTCTTAGAATGCATGGTTTTCCATTTATATTTGATAAGGACTCTACAATCTTTACCAATATGTAGATTTCACTAAAGGCAGAGAACCCTGATCTGGCACCCTCGGGACCTGAGTGTTCCTGAATGACAGCGTTTGCCAGCCCAGGGGAAAGTCAAAGCTCCCCTTTTGGCTCTTTACGCTGCTCCACACAACTTCGGGCCAGGGCTACACTACCCAGTCAGGGCTCCACTCTTGCTGTCAGTAAAAGCTGCATTCTAGGGCTCCAGTCCTGACTACAATTCCGGCTGTCCAGGCTACTCCCCAGCATGCTGGCCCCACCTTTCCTCACCTCTCCCCGCTACTAGCCCAGTCCCTGAACTTGCCAGCCAGAACTCTCTGGTCCAGCAATATTCATAGTCCTTCTGGACCATGGATGCTGCCAGACCAGAGAGCCCCAGATTTTAGAAGTCCAAGATGTACAGCATTTGTACTTCTGAAAACACCAGGCAGATTGATCACGTGTACTACTTTGAAATAGGAAGGTGTCCTGATAAGCTTTCAGAAACTTCTGAAAACCTACTTTCTGAGTCTGGTGAATCACTATGAGCAATTCCTATGCTTTAAGTCAGTCCAACCCAGAAAGTATTAACTTTCTAAGATCTAAAACCTATGTATTAAGACACTATTACCTCTATTTCCCCATTGCAACCATTGAAGTCAACTGGGGAGTCCTGACAAATGAAGGATGAAGTTATATTTTATGGGATTGGTATCTGGGTGTACAGTTGAAGGCCATACACCTTGTCGTCTGCTACAACCTAATTCTGGGGCTCAAGTCATACATGATTTTTTCCAGTTCGCTTTTTAAATTAATATTTAGTGTTTGTTTCTGGTTTACATTTGTTTGGTGGATTGTTTCTGGCCACTTATTTTGAAAGAGGAAGACGTTCAGCTATTTTGGAATGATTTAATAATCATTAACAAAATATTCTCGAATTCTTAAAGCAATACAAATTCTGGAGAGCTATATTTACACCTAAAAAGCCAAGGAGTTAAGTTTAATCCAGAAGAAAATGGAGGACAATCCCTTGAAAACTTAGTTTAATAAGATGAAATTCCCTTACATTTGCTACTCTAAGGGAAAGGCAGTGAGTTGCTCAGACCTAGCCAGTAAATTTTCTATCACTCTATGTGGCACTTAGATCACTCCTTTGCTTCCTCTAATTTGAATTACTTAGAACTAGCACTTTTGAACAGCATGTTACAATGGATGCAGAAGGGGAATAGGAAAAATAACCTCTTAACCCAATATAATATCCAACTCCTCATTTAAATACCACCCAAAGATGCGAAGTCCAGAAATAAAATCTATAAGAAATAGTTCACTCAAGATTTTTTTAAGGTACTTATCTAGACTGTTTCTGATTCCTTGAGCAGGTCTCATCTTTTTATGGCCTCTTCTGTAAATTCTCTAGTGTAGGTGGTACTTCATATTTGTGTTTTGCACAGTGCAACATTATAGGCGTGTAGCAAAAACTTTTTTAAAAGGCTAACAACCTAGCTTGCCACAAGCCAGCAACATCCTAATGTAACAAAGCAAGTATCAAAGTTCTGAAGGAATTTTTCAGCAACATGGTATATATGTTTACAGAGACACATTGTTCAAAGTGCCTTATCAATGCTGGAAGTAAAATAGGTAACCAAAATCATGAATTGTAGTTAAGTATAAACTATGAAAGCAATCTAATGAAAGCCTGGTAAAAGACCCAATATCACCATGCTACTGAATGGGATTAACAATGTAACAAATCAGTTTTCACTTAAGAATTTCATAGTTGCCAATTAATTGTTATTTTACCTGATAGATTTAATAGGAATTATAACCCAGATCCATGTATTCCAAAAAGGACTCATTATCCTTTTGATATATTAAAGAATCTCTTACATGAACATATTAGGAAACCTTGTGACCAAAGTATAAAATTCATAAACAACTTTATAGTTAATACTTGTGTAACCCTTCTGCCAGGACAAGTTAATTGCAACAAGGGCCGGGTTCAATATCTAGGGGTCTCCTCCCAACACCATAATACAACACCGGCTTGAGACCCCACCCAGTGACCTAGGAAATCTTACACACACCCTTGGGTGCCTCAAAGAGGCAATTCTTCCCCTCTCGCAAGTACAGAGCCTTGGTATAGCAGCAAATCTTTAACACAGGGTAACCGACATCAGCATTGAAGTGGGAAAACACCTCAACTCAGATTCATAAGCCAGACATGAGCAAAGACCCACCCCCCAGCCACAAATCACCCAAGGTCCCCAAAAGTCCAACACCCCAAAAGTCTTTCAAGACCAGCAACCCAAAAATCACCCAAAGCCCGACACCTCAAAAGTCTCTGCCCTGGGTCAGTACCGCCCCAGAGTTCAAAAGTTCACCTGGCAGAGTTTTACCATCCCAACTTGGGTGCAATAGAGGGGGCAGGGGTTGATACATCTTACGCAGTCTACCGGCGGCTCCGCCTTTCCGTAGGTTTCTGCTACCGCCGTTGATGCAAATCACGCTGCCACACTCCACCTGCTGTCCTGTGAGCCACTCCAGCCATTCCACAGAGCAGTGTCTGCTCTGCCAGCCCACCTCGGTCTACGGTCCCCAGCCACCAGCTAGTAGGTCCCGCAGCTGCTCCACCAGCTGCCCGTCTGTCGTCCCCGCCAGCCGCTCGCCTGCATCTACCAGTTGCCCCCGCAAACTGCTCTGCTAATCATCCCAGCACAGCAGGGAGACAGGAGCAAAGCCGCAGAGGCGGGGGACCCTTTGCTCCGGGGCAAAGGAGCAAAGCCCCCGGGCAAAGGAGCAAAGCCCCCAGCACACCAGGGAGACCCGGAGCAGCTTTTCTCGCCCCGGAGGACACGAGCTCCGGGGCGAGAAAAGCCCCGTTCGTAAGTATTTGATTCACATAATCAGGGTAACACCACTTTATCCCCCCTGCCTCAATAACAGTGAAACTTGAGATACCACAGGGGCCAAAGTGACCATTTGGCTGCTGAGAGCACATACTAGGAAGGGTGGGCGTGCCTATGAAAATGAATCAGCCCCTGAAGTCTTTTTGCATCACTTGCCACAGTTCACCCCCAGATGTCAGCATAGAGCTTATCCTGACCCTGCTTACACTTGATTCATTTCATTTAATATACAGCTGAGAAAACACATCAATTTGGTATAGCTTCATTGTGAATTGCAGAGGAACTGCTAGAAGCGCTGATATATTTTCCAGGTCTGTATTAAATTACACAAGTGTGAAATTTTAATTCAGTTGCAGTTAATTAAAGTGTGGAATAAACAGCGCACTCCAAGTTAGCAGTAAATACAGTTTTCTTTAATAAAGAACTTCTAACAGCATTAACCGTCATTGGCTGGATTCTGCCAGGTACAGACCTGAGTTAGGGTGGCACATATGAGAATTAGAGAGCAATTACAAAATCTCCTACAAGTGGCTGTAACACTCCAGAAGAAGGAATCTGTGATTTCCTTTTTTGGAATGCCACACATCTCAGCTTTATAACCCCAGATGGCTAGTCATCTCTGTGGCCAGTGCATGTGACAAAATAGCTCCACCAACTCCCCACCTGCTTATTCCTATATGACAAACTGCCCCTACTCTTTGTACTTAACTCTCTACAGCTCTAATGCAGCCAATTAAAGTTTCTCTCTACTCTTCCATGCAGCCCCTGAAGGGTTAGCCTCAATTCACCTTGAAACAAGTTTTCCTTAGCTTTCCATTCTCCCAGACTGTGTTGGATGGAATTAGAAAAAGGTCAGTACAGTGATTTAAACTATGTAGCTTTTCAATCACTTAACATTCTTGGATAATTTTAGCCTCCTCTTGAATATGATGGTAGAGTACCTAAGTACATATGCAGCCCTGATTTGTCCAACACTTGTTTCCTGTAGACAATCCAAAGAATTTAAGAGGAAACTTAATTGCTGCAGCAAACAGAGCTCACATGATCTTAATCAATGCAAACAAAATCCATTACATTGAAATGGATAATTAGGCTGCTCCTTTGCTCACTAAGAACACGGTGGCACAGCCCAAGGCTGCAGTTATGAGATACTTTTTAATTCATGTTGGGACAAATAAGTGTTTACTATGACTTGCTATAAACCAGCTAAGTCACTAGCAACATCATTTTGCTAATGTAAATTACTGAAGTTTCACAATTTATATGGCTGCCTAATGTCATTGTCAAACTTTACTTCCTCCCTGTTTTCAACTACTGTATTTCAATAGCTAATAGCACTATTAAACATCTCAGAGCTAAGCAACATCAACTATTGGTTAGAGTGGTTAAAATGTCTGAAAAATGTCCGTAAAAACAAATACTTTTTTTTTTTTAATTGCTGGAACTTCAATATACATTATTGAACAAGGTTCTCCTTACAATTAGCCATATGACAAAAGAGTTTTAACAGCCATATTTAGAAAGGATTTATTTTCAACATTTAATCTGTGAGTACCTGCTAAGATTTTAAGAAAAACTTCAATCTATCTAATGTTAAAACTTACTTTCCTTCTCTGCCTCCCTGAGAATACACACACTAAATTCCAGATACCACCAATGCATGAGTTTATGGCCAGTTTGATACTTTTAAAATTTGACACTTCTAAAAGGATGCCATGCACTCCTCAGCAACAAGTGACATGAAACTCAAAGAGCCCTTGGGTGAGTGAAATATTACTGCTGCTTATTTCATGGCACCCACTCAGGCATTAAAATGCTTTTTAATGTCCTTTATTTTTAGTTTCAAATGTAGAAATCTTATCCATAGTTCTAATATTTTCTGTTCCATCTCAATCAAGAAAAAAAATTAATCTACGGGTTTTTTTAAATTGTAACTCTCAAAATAGAGATTGCTAATTTTTTTCTAGACCTGCTATGCTGATAAATTCATGCATGGATAGACTTCTGGTGTAGGCCAGCGCATTCTGCAGTCACCCAAGGATGCTAACTTGCTTCTGAACATGTAACATGTGCAACCACTTTAAAAAAAGTTTCCCATGTTGTCTGGCATTAAGAGCATCTCACATCACCTGACACAGCAGGGAAAGCAATGACCTGTACTCTATTACTAACACTGCACTGGAGTACAATCATCTGTCTGAATCAGCTAAAACAGCTCTGGGAAAGGTACTGTAGTATTCACTCTAGCTGAGCAAGTTCCAACATTATACTAAGGTGCATGCCTTTGTCAGAACAAGGCTGCTTGAATGGGTGCTACTAGAACCACATCGGATTTCCTATAAGGAAGATTGTTTCCCTCAATAGTAACAAACGCGGCTTAGGAGAAAGAAGCAAGTTTAAATCCCCCAACAGTAGAAAGTTTGGAAAATACCCATTACTCCTTTCACCAGTGACAGATGCCCCAGGGCCATTTCCAAGCTGATGCCCAGTCCTCCCCTCACTACATTCTAAGAGATTGTCATTATGTGGCTTACCATAGAAGAAGAAAACACATTTTAATTTTAAAATGAATCATTCTTCTTTTCACCTTGTATCATTAGGGCTTTTCATTTATGGATGCAGACTGCTGAAATCAGGGAAGATTTGCTACAGACTAGAGGCCTACTGTACTGCAAAATGTATGGCCCCTCTCACTGTGCTGGAAAGAATCAACACTCATTAATTGACTTGAGCAGAAGATGGACTCAACTTACACTTATGAGGAGGATGTTAAAGCATCTGAAGGATTTTCCTCCCACTCCAGGATATGCTACACAAGTGTGTTCATTCTCTCTACCCAAATGGCAATACACTCATGCTAAATTTTAACCTCATTGGACACCTACTCAACTGCTAATAATAGTTATCAGATTTCACTGATCCCGCACATGTTGCCAAGAATAGAAGCGCTTCCGTGGAAGCAGGCACAATTGCATGGTTACAGAAATAAGGATACTTCTTGTAGCTGAATTTTTCCATAATCTGGATAGTGAACTCTAAGTAGCCTCATTTTAGGCTCAGCCTAGTGCAAGCGACATTATCTTATGATTACAGCCAATACCTAACTTTATTTTGAGCTCATATACTCAGCTTGCAGATTTGGTCTCTCTTTACATATTAAAGCCCCCACAAATATATTTCAACTTAGAGAGTAATGTGCCCACTGCACTCAGTGTATGTATCATGTAACAGCAGATCAGGTCATCTGTAAAGTAATGGTGAAGGAATCTGTCCTTCAAATACCCATTCTATTTATGATTACATTCCGCCCACTCTGAGCTCTGTGTCCTTGCAACCTCTTTCAGATTGTGACAACCATCCTCATCAACCTATTTGTAAAAGTTCGATCACCTCTGAGGACTGAGCAACCACAGTGCTGGAAAGCTAGATTGAAGGAATAGAGAATTTCTGAAGGGAAGAGGAGGCATCCAGGGAATTCAAAGATTGATGCATATTTCAAGTCTGCATGTGCTCCTCCTATTCCCTACCTCACTGCTTTGACCTTTCACGCTGTCTCCTAGGACTGGAACACCCTTCCAGATCCTATCCATTATGTCTGTGCATTTTCTTCAATCCCTTATCAAAAGTGGACAGTTATTTCTAGACACATGCATTAAACATAGCAAGGGACAGCACAGTCATTTTATCCACTTCCTCATTCTTCTCCTTTCCTACCCCTCCCTGTATAGTCATCTCCTCTAGATTGTTCACATCTTAGTTTAGATCATGATCTCTACAGGGAAAGGAATTCACTTTTATCTATATTACAAAGTGCCAAGCATACCTATGATGCTGGACAGTACAACAGTTCCAATAAAACAGGACTATGGTCACAGGGTAGACACTCTGGTTGACAAATTGAGTGTGCTCAGAACCCTGATAAAACAAGAACCTATAGGCCACAAGCCTAAAGCCATAAATAGCAGGACAACTGATTGTAATTTCAAACCAAACATTTTAAGACACTTTCAAGCTGCTAGAATGTAGCTTATATTGGTGGTTAGTGCAATACCATTGACTGGCTCTAATCTGTATGTTTTTCCTTATCCAGACTTTGGTACCCCTATAGAAACACACAGGTTTTCAGCTGAAAGAACCAAACACATTTGCGTGGATAGTAAAGCTGTGCATTTCCTCTGCTCTACCTGTTGACTCAGGTTCTGAAAATACACAGACACACATCATGAGGTAACATCTGCAGGCTTGCATACAACTGTCACAAAGCTAACCTATGTAGTTTTAGGCCTACCAAGTTTTGATGATGGCTTCGTGACCCCAAAATTCAGTGACAAGGAAAATAGTGTTAATTAAAACTGAAACATATAAGTAAATAATATTGGGAAAATGTTCACAGATCCCTGACTGGTGCCCAGCAATATCTCTTCCTCAATTTTTGTCCAATTTTCCCTTAGACATATTTAAAGATCGTTGCGAATGTAAGTGTAATACACAAAAAATGACATGCCTCTTTTCTCTCTGCTCTGCGAGCTCCTACTAACATCAACTTCTAGAAACCCATGAGACCTAATGTGTGTGTTAAGTAGAAAATATATGAAAGTAACTACCAGATTCTTTGTTGCAGTCAGCCATGTGCCAGTCATTTTAGCCAATAGCACCAGTACAAAACCCAAAAATTGTCTCCTCCTTAATATAACAAGTTAAAAGATGGAAAAATGACTATGACTTGCATGAACGTTGAAGAGCTTGCTAAATTTTGGATAACCAGTTTAACTTTGAGACATCTGAAATTTACGTTAGTGCATAACGCACCATAAAGCACTGTTCTGTTCATTCAGCCAGAACTGTCAAAACTTGTTTTAAAGGTGCAGGGCAATCATTCCTTTTGGCTTTCCTCTGACTGTTTAGATTTCTCTGTATTGAACTATATAAACCCCACCTTCCAAACATCTTAAGTTATCCAAAATGTTATTTCCTTTATCTTCTGTGTTAACTACCTTTTGCCTTATTGGTGATTTTCAAAATTTATTTAAAAAAAAAAAACCCACACTCCTTCCTCCAAGTCAATACAAATTCTGATTTTTTTTGTACTAATCTCCACCCACACTAAATTTCCTTTCATTCCAGTGATGCTCAATCTTTTTGATACCAGGGACCAGCAAGTCTACATGCAAACTTTTAGTGGACTGGCAATATTTACATATTCAGTATGCAAATAATACACACATATGCAGGCAGGGGTTTGTGGCCTGCCACCAGTCTGTGGACCAGTGGTTGAGAACGGCTGTTCTATTCAGCTTCTCAGGTATATTTTCCAGACAGACCCCACAATACACTATTGACAGCAAAATAAAAAAATAAAAAAATTAAATAAAAATAAATTGGTCATTTGTAGATATCCAAACAGAGCAGCACAACAATCTAAATTACAGCTTTCATTTTTTCCCCCCCAAACCAGACTGTAAACTTATTCATGGCGCTCCTTCAAAAACAGTAAATATCAAATCAAGTGTTAAATCTGGTACTGTGATTATTTAAAACAATGGGCACAACCCATAAAGATATAGTGATGGATTAGTACAGAAGAATGGAAAAAGTTCAACACTATATCATAAAAATATCACTAGAAGTAAGAAAAACATAGCATTTACTTTCTGTCTAAATTAGAGTAACCATGGTAACTAGCAAGTAGAATTAGTCAAAACAATCGCAATATTCAATTTTGCTGTCACCTGGCATTGTTTTGCTGCAATTATATTAACATTTCTTCTGAATTGTGCAAATACAAGAGCTGCACTTTTACTTCAATTTCTGCTCTTAGATTTTTATGAAAATATTTGCAGTGTGAAAAAAATGTGCTTGCATGGGGTGGATACTAGATTTATATTTGCAACTTCTCTTTCACTTCATCTATCTATATGCTTTCATTGCATCCACTGAAAGCTGTTCAATACCACTGTGACGAGCACAATAGCAGAAGGTGGATAGATTAGACCGGAAAAAAAAAAAGAATTATTGAGGCATTCTGCTTGGTCTGTGCCTAAATGTGGATTTGTTATTTTTGTGAAAGGAAATCAGGAATATAATCATTACATTATTATTAACTTTATGCACAACTAAAATAACTGATTAAAGTATCAAATTTTTAATGTTAAGCACTCGCTGAAAAAAGTTGCTTAATATTTGAAAAGCTATTCTAATGTAAGTTATAAGCATTTAGTTTCTTATTTGGAATGACAATTTCTGCAATATTTTATTTCAGTAGGTATCTGTGGGCAAAAGAGTGGTAGCTGATGGTAACTTATTAACTAATATTGCACATAGCACTATAAAAGCACTGAATGATGCTAAGTCTGAACTGTTATTTGCTTCACTGATGGATAATTATGGATTTATGCACAGAAAGCAGAACAGAATAACGTACAGGAAATTGTTTTCTAAAGTTGATTTTTTTTTTTTTTTTTTTACTGTTGTGTAAACAAGATTCCCAACTCTCTAGGGAATTTACCGTATACTGATTTCCAGCACCTCATAGTGTATGGAATCCTGGATTGAGTAGGCATTGCCATTCAAAGATTCAATATAAAAAGCCCAGAAGTGGTACAGTGTAATTTTCAGGTCCTGATCTTACCAAAATCTATGCCGTTGTCACAAAGAAATACAGGTTCTTTCAAAATGACTGCCATTGAAAAATTCTTGCCTAATAACATTCTTATTGTATCAATCTAATTTATTTAAAGGAAGGCCATATTGAAGATGAAGAAGTCAAATGTGGTAAATGAACGGTATTTTACACACGTATCGTGACAATATGATAGGGGAGACATTTAATCAAATTTGGCATAACTCTTCAGAAAAGAACTGAATTCCCCATGTAGTATTTTTGGAAAACTATTAAATTTTATAGCTCCTGTCTCAAATTTAGCTTTACTTCCCCATGTTTGAGTTACTCTAGCAACCATTATTTATTTTTATATGCAAAGTGAAGGGGAGATCAAGCAAGCAAGAAGTCAGAATAATCATGACAGCAAACTCAAGTTGAACTTTGTCTCGATAAGCCAAAAAAAACCCCACTCAAATAATTTGGTTTCAATCACATGTACCGAGAGTGAAGCATTAAGTGACTGACCAAAAGGAAGTACTCGAATTTCATATTGCCTTAGGTTTTTCTTGTTTGCCTTTTATTTATGGGCAGAGACTTGACTTAGAATCAGACATTCCACAATTCAGATTTTCATTGACTTGCCTTCTGTCCAAAAAGGAAGTTAAACCAGAAGTTGTTTCTCTGAAGTGGTTCATCTTGAAATCATAATCTAAACAGTAAAACCTTTGCACAAACAAAAACTATGAATTATAATCCCACTGCAAAGGAGCAGAGAACAATTCTCATCATCCCATTCTGCTTAGATAAGGAGAACAGGCTAATATAAGCAAATATTTTCCACGTTTGCAGCAAATCTCACATGCTGATCTCAGCCATTGCATCGTGTGTGTAATGGAGCAAGTTAAAGGAGTGAGTAACTGATTTTCTTGTAGTCTTAAGTCTGTTCTCTAATATTTGAAATGTTGCTAAATTTAATTGGTCTTTGTCACTGAGAAAGTTACTCTTTCCCCACTATAGGATGTGCCTACAAAATATAGTCAAGCAGGACCATGGATACTCCTGAACCAGAGAGTCTGGGGCCTTAGGGCAGGACAGCCAGCCGGGCTGGGCTTCAGGGTCAGTAGATCAGCTGGAGACAGCATGGGACCAAGTCCAGAGCCCCACTGCAGCCTCCAGCAGCTCCTGGGAGCACGGGGCCGGGCCTAGCACCCCACGGCTTCCTCCAGTGGTGCAGGGCCTGGGTCTGAGTCCCACAGCTTCCTGTGGCTTCCCTCAGCTGCGCAGGGCAGGGCTGGGCTGCGCAGTGTTGGAGCTTGTGTATGGCCAGTGTTGGAGCTCCAGCCCCAAAGCTGCCCCTGGCTGTGAGGGACCAGAACTCTGTTGTATGAGAGATGAGAGAGAGGGTTGCCTGCTGGTGCAGCCTGCTAGCAGCAGCTGATGGGTTTGGGGGCCAAGGGCAGAAGACTTCCCACCCGGATTGGCAAATTCTCTTGTTCAGGACTGATGAGGTCCCAACGATGCCACACTAGAGAGGTCCAACCTGAAGAAATAACAGCTTACCAGTAAAACTAGCACCCTAGAGTGATTCAGGATACATGGAAGCATATACCTCTGACTTAAACCAGCCAATCACAAATTATTTTTTAAACATTTGCTCCAATTGTTAAAATTCATGGAGCAAGTTTTCAATGTGGAAAAATGAATGCTCTTCTATTGAAAGAGTGAAAGAATGGGTAGAAGTCCAAGTATTTGCCTTGCCATAAGAGCTCAACTCCCATTGACTTCAATGGGAGCACAATATAGGCCTAAACGAGCAAGGTTTCATCCTACAGAAAGAACTGTAGGCATTCACACTTTTCATGAAGGCTACAATTAGTCATTTGCAAGCTTTTTAACCAAAATGGAGTCAAAATAAGCAGGTCTTGCAAGCTCAAAGAAGCTAAAGACATGAGGAAAGGCTATGTTGCTAACCTTTCAGGAGATTGGGGGGAACCCAGGCTTCCTCACTACTCTGGGTTCTGGCCCAGGGACCCTCAGGCAGCAACAGACTGGGTTGTTTTTATTTCTAATGTGGTAGCTTTTTCCCAGGATCACTTCCCCAAATAACCCCTCCAAGTGCCTCCCCCCGGTACCTGCTAGCCAGTCCCCAGCTCAAACACACGCACAGCTTCTTCTTGTACTGCACTTCCTCCTTCCCATGCGTCACCACTTCTCTCCCCCCTCTCCTTACCTGGGGGAAACCTTTTAAAGCAGCCCCACTGGTTGTAATTAGCTGCAGGTGTTTCATGACTTACCAGAGGGAGAAAGCTTGTTAACTAGCCCCAGGTGTCTGCCTGCCTGGCAGCAGTCTCTAGGATTTTACTCTGGGAAGAGAAAGCCATTCATTCAACACCCTGTATGTCTGCCTTCCAGCAGAGTAGGACAGCCTCCTCTTCCCTGGTCAACTAGGTCAAGAGATCTGTCTGGGTGGTCGGGACCAGGTAGCAGGCAAGCTCCCTCCCATCCACACTTCAGGAACAGGGGTTTGCTGCTCTATCTTGGCATTTTTCTTTCTGCCATGCACCCCTCCCCGCTGGAAAACTGGCAAGGTTTAGAGTCCATGGTGGCTGATCAGTTGTGGAGGTTGACAGGACTGCTCCGGTGCCTTTCCCTGCATGGGAGGGTGCTGGTACTTAATCAGTCGGCCCTGTCCATGCTCTGGCACCGTCTCAATACCCTGGTTGTGACCTCAGGTTTCTTGGCCCACATCCAGCAGCTGATGCTGCAGTTCTTCTGGCATATTGTGTCTCTGCAGGGTTTCCTCCATCTTTCTGCAGAGGAGGGAAGATAGGGCCTGACATGTTTGGGCACACAGGTTCATGTCCCCCACCTCCAGGCCTTGCAGAGGCTCCTATATGATGCAGGTAGTCCAGAGTGGAGCATGTTTATGCACACTTTCCTTCACTGCTTCCAAAGGCTCCAATATTACTGGCAGCTCCTTTACTTGTAAGGTCTTCCATGAGACCTCTTCGAGCTGCCAGCCTTCTACCAAGATCTCCTCTGGGCCTGGAAGCTGCTTTCAGCGACCATGTCCTCAGGGAGCCACTGTGAGGGGGTAGACATTCTCATGGAGCCCCTGCTACACAATCCCCATCTTCATGTGCAGGTGGCAGAGTCCCCCTCAGTGTACCAGAAGCTGGTCCTGGCAGAAGTCACCAGGATCTGAGACCTCCTGGACTATGACTGGAAAGAGGGGATGGATCCTTTGGCGCTCACCCAGCTCATGGGGCCCTCCACCCGGCATAATCCCCGGCATATACTTCAGGAGGCAAAGGAAGCCTTGCTGCCCACTGCTCGGGTTTCTCTTAGCAGGGTCCTGTGAGATGGCGCACCACATAAGTCCCTCACCCCTGGCCCTCCTAATCTCTCCATCGGCCCCCAGCCCTGTGTGCCTTCCCAACCACCCTCCCGTCATCATCCGAGCTGGCTGCATGTGTTGCAGCCAGTTCCCTTTTGAACTGTGCCAAAGAATACATGCTAATGCTTCACATTCTTGACTTCCCTACCCTCATGTCCTGCCCAGATACCAAGTGGCAGCGCCTCCTACCCCCAATAGAGGGTGGGAAGCCCTGGTGGGCCAGTATTTACTCCACCTTGGTTCCGCAGTCTGCCAGGGACATTAGCTGGAGACTCCTCCATGGCACTGTGAGCATGGGTGTGTACTTGGTGCAGTTCACCCCTCTTCCCAAAACTTGCCCCTTCTGTGGCAGGAGAGACCCTAGGCACATTTACCTCAAGTGCGCCAGGTTACAGCCCCTCTTTCAGCTCCTCCAGAACCTCTTGTTGAGGTTCTGGCTCCATTTCTCCCCTATTAATTTATGCACACCCCATTCATGGCCCCACAAAGTCACAGGACCTCCTTGTCCACCTCCTCTTGACTATAGCCAAGATGGCAATTTACAAGACCAGGGAGCAGAGGCTGGCTGAGGGAGGGGTCTGTGACTGTGGGGCCTATTTCCATTCCTGTATCTGTTCATGCATCCTGTCAAAGTTTCACTGGGCAACATCTGCTGGCTCTCAAAGCCTTTGAGGGGCAGGGAACGCTGTCTGGGGATCTCTGCTTGGTGTCCCCATCCAGTTCCATTGTGTTAGCCCTTTGACTTCCATACCAGTCCCTGTTTTTTCTTTATTTGTCCCCTGGAATCAGTTGGAGTCTAAGGCTTTTGGGATCCTCCCTGTAGGCTGGGGGAGGGTCCTTTAGATGTGGGAGAACTTATGCCCACCCATCTCCAGGACCCCAATAGGAACAGAGTGTGGCATGCTGCTGGTTTGGGTCTGTCACAACTCATTATCTTAATACATTTTTGAAGTTTGAGTTGAACCACCTGAGGTCAATAGTGTGCAAAAAGTATCCACACAAGGAGTTTATGTATAGTAGTGCGTGGCTTTAAAGTCATACACTAGCTTATTATGCATTGATTTCCCCATGAAGATAAGACCTTAGACCATGACAAGCAAGATGACAGAGAAGAGGAGGTACAAAGTCTTCTTCCAACAACATAAAAAACAACATTTCTACATGCAAGGTGGAGTTGGTTTGACCCAGCTAAGAGCCAGAGGCACCCCAAGGCTCTCATCTGGAACTGAAGACCCAGAAAGATTCCAGTCTTCCTTAGAAAATGGCGAATGGTATCATCATTTATGGGAAATTACTAACAAATACAATGCAAAGTAGAGGGGGGAAATCTGCCATTCACAGTTTACAAGAAGTGGTTAAAGTGAGCACAAGATATTCAATTATTAGTGCCAAATATACAAAAACCAGACTTGTTGCTTATTTAAATTTTGGGAACAAGGGGTGTCTTAGGCTCCCTTGCATTCTGTCATTTACCACTATTAGCTCATCTGTAGCTAATGGTTCATCAGTTCATATGCTATGGGATCAATACTCACTGATCTCATAATGGAAGCAACAGATAAGAACTCATCAACCACAGTAAAGTAAAACTTCTAATCTGAGATTGGATCATAAACCTGAAAACATATCCAGTCTGATAAAACTAAAATCCACAGTTTCCTTTTATTAGTGTTACAAAACTGTGGTTCTCAGTGCATCAAACAAAATTACATTTCTGGAAAGCATATAGGAATGCCAGCTCAGAGGCCTACTTATCCAGGGAGTACTCTGCATTGCCATAAATTTGGCTAAAAATTCTAGGTCTGTTCTCTTACCCATTGGGCTGGAAGTGCTACAGAGGGGAAATTCAACCAGTCCAATGGAAAATAATTGCATAGTGTCACTCAACTTCAGCGCTGAAAGCTGATTAAGCAAGAAGGTCGTCCATCTCCAGCTGGAACCCATATGTTCCTTGGCCAAAAAGATTAAGGACATGAAGTACATGAGGAAAAAATGATAAGGGAAGTTCTCAATGCCATGGCAAAGACGTATAGAACTTGTGAAGAAAGCAAACATACAATAACTATCATTGTGGTAAATTAATCTTAATATACATACACAAGCATTAACCAGGTTCTTACCACGCTGAGTAGGTACAAATGCTGTGTTCTTAATATCTGATTTACAGTCACCACATACAAATCACAGCAGCTAAAGATAGAAAACAGTTGCTAGAGTGCCCCAGACCATGGTCAAAGACCACTACCATTCTACCAAGTTTTTACTGGTCACAAATGTATTGGATTTCCTTATTACACACTACTATGAATTAAATGCTAAACAACATCCTCCTTATCTTCCTGTTTCATGACAATGAAAAGCTGGAGAGCTGATCCATGACAGTCCCTAACCTATTTGTTTATCTAGCTCACTCCGTACATTCACTAGTCAATTCCAAAATGGTACCACAGTGTATTTAAATAATAATGTATTGAAATGCAGGGTTATGGACAAATTCTGAAAACACAGAAATTAAAATGTTAAAGGATATTCAGCAATTGTTGTATATATCAAAGAAATGACATAACTATTATCAGCATAGGTTATATTGAGAGAAATTAGCATGATTTACTGGTTTTCTAAATTATGTTTATTTTCCATATTCACAATGAAGGATTGTCCAAACTGTCCACACAAGCGCCTACTCCTTAAGGTGCAATTGAGGAAAAAAAAAAGAGGACCAGTGTTAAATCCCTCATCACGTGTCAAAAGTAGTTATTTTTTGAGTAAGACTTCAAAAAATATATGCCTCAAAAATAACAGACATGCAAACTATTCCACAAGATGATATGATGAATAATGCTCATCTTATTACATCCTTTTCAACATAAATTTGAATATAAAACTACACTAAACTTCAATTTTGATGTAAAAAACTTAGGGAGTACTGTAACATAAAAGCATTATATAAAATTTGACTGCATAAATACAAGACAAAGTTTCCATATAGATGTATTTATGAAGCCAGCACATAAAAGCCCTTAAGCTTGGGGAAAATATAGTACATTGTATATTTTAGTAAGCTATATACTGCAGCAACTAGTGATACATTAAGCTGTTTTGCATTTGCATGAAACCTTTAATGCTAAAGAATCCCAAATAGCTTCACAAACTAAGCACAGTTTATTCAATGTATGCAATGGAGGCATATATCATTCCATCGTTCCAATATTTTTTAATCTTACTCATTCAATTCCTATTGATTTAAAAGGGCAGTGCAAGCACTATCTCTGAAAACCAGACCCTTTATTTAGGTGTCAATCAGCCACATTTTCAAAATTACTTTTCTATAAAGTACCACTGAAATCCAGGCAACCTGTTTTAAAAAGCTACCACCATCAAGAAAGCAGAGCCAATGGAAATACAGTTGTTACTCTTGATGAGGACAAAAGAAGAAATTATGGTCAAGTACTTTGGTCAAAAACTCTTAGCCTTATAAGCAGTGCTATAAGATCTTCAGCATCCCACAGAGCTGATAGGACTGTGGATTTTAAGACCTCATTTTGAATCACTGAATTGTATACGATTTAGAATATTTAAGATACACAAATTATAATAAATCAGAAATCTACCTCAACTTTGTGCTCATTTTAATCTACTTAGAATTCATACTATACTCAAAATGCTTAAATTTAAGATTAGGCAAAATTAATTTTGATAGCCTTCTGGTAAAACTAATGAAAATGCACTATGCCTTTTTTTGAAAATCTCTTCATTTTACTCTGCTTTACTAAGCTTCCTTGTCTGCGAACAAAATCAAAGAGCAAAGTTTCCTGATACACCTTTTTAATTCAATCCAAACAATGTTTGGACAATGTTACAGTGATAGGATAGGCTTTTAGTATGGCAGTTAATAAAAGTCCATTTCCATGGACAACTAGAACTCATTTCTTTAGTGGACAGTGAATATATTATACCACAACAACATTTATTTCAGTGTCTTTCCAATTCACTGAATTACAAAACTCTTTACATGGGTAAATAACAGCCAAAGAGATAGACCAGAGGATCTGCAGCTCACATCAATGAAGATGTTTCCTTTCTTGGCTCCCCATTCGGTGTGATCCACCTGTGTAATGTAATGTGTATCCTTTCTGTCTTGTTCTCACACCTGTGTCCATACCTCACACTTCTGTTTATGCCTCATCCTTCCATGAGGTCTTTCACATTTGGAACACACTCCCTCAACTGCTCACAAACTCTCTAGTCTTCTAACTTTCAAATCCTGCCTTAAAGCTTATTCCTGCCATCTCCCCTTCAGTGTGTTAGGGGAGATAAGAAATTTTCTTTTTAAAAAATGATCCTTAACATCTATTAATAAACCTGCCTTAACAAGCAACTACATGATCTTTTGACACTTGCTCTCTCTTCTGTAATATCCTACAAACTCTACTTGCTTAGATCCTTCACTTGTTGTCTCATGTTATACTCCAATTATGTGCTCTTTGAAGCTGGGACTATGTTTTCACTTGTTTTGTGAATTGGCTAGCATTTGTCTAGGCTCTTGAAAAATAATCAAACACCAACACTGGAAGAGATGCACATTCAGCAAAGATCTGAAAAGATATTGACACACACAGGAAGGCTATTCCAGACAGTGGGAGGAACAGAGAAGAATAATGGAAACTGTAGCTAGACTGAATGTAAAACACTCAAGAGGCAGAGATGAGCACAAGGAGGGGAAAACAGAGAACTGGTCAAAGATTTTGAAATGATTTAATGTAAACCTTTTCTTCCCTTTTTAAAAATCTAACAAAATAATATTAAGATTAGAGTACTTCTTTACAAATTAGGTAAATAAGGTACTCAAAAACAGTTCCGACTATCAAGCACCTAGCAGATCAAAATGAACAATAAATCAGGTACCAAACTCTAAGTCATCTGAAATAACTGGTGCAATACTTCCATGAGGTATAAAACTGCAAAGTATTTTTAAAAGATTCCTTCCATCCCAGAATCCCAGATTCCTGATTAGAGCTGAGCAAAGAGTGGGAAAAACTAGTGGGTATGATCACTAAATACTACATGCAAAACCTACACTCAAACGTAACCAAAAAGGGAGTCCCTCAAACATATTTGCTTTTCTGTGAAAATTCTAGAAGGAACTTTTATTTATGTAAATACAGATGTCTTGCATGAATGAGTGTATTTCCACCAGGGCTGTGTCTACACTGGCATGAATTTCCGGAACTGCTTAAAACGGAATACTATTCCGTTTTCAGTTTTTCCGGAAAAGGAGTGTCTACATTGGCAGGCTGCTTTTCCGGAAAAGCCCTTTTTCCGGAAAAGCGTCTGTGGCCAATGTAGACGTGCTTTTCCGGAAAAGAGCCCCGATCGCCATTTTCGCGATCGGGGCTTTTTTCCGGAAAAGACTACTGGGCTGTCTACACTGGCCCTTTTCCGGAACAGTGTTCCGGAATAAGGACTTATGCCCGAGCGGGAGCAGAATATTTTTTCCAGAATAGTGGCTGATTTTAGTAGAGCATCGTTGCTTTTCTGGAAATTCAAGGGCCAGTGTAGACAGCTCGCAGCTTATTCCGGAAAAGTGGCTGATGTTCCGGAATAAGTGGCCCAGTATAGACACAGCCCAGCAGTACTGGCATGTCCCTACACCCAGCAACCAATAAATCTAGCTCCTCTCTGTTATTCAGTTATGAAGGAACACAGCCATTTTTAAAAATGGAGTTCACATACATAGCCAATTTCTTGGAGGTAGATATACAAACTTTGCCTTAGCTCAAAATACAGGATGTGGCCTGTAGGTACTTTGTGTTTCAGCCAAACTACTTTAATATAAACCTATTGTGATCTATTATAATAAAACAAATAATCAAAACTGTAAGGCAATAAGATATCCATAAGAAAAGATACATATAGGCAAGCAAGCAGGTTAGCCCTATAGACTACACAGGAGACAAACATTTCAAAATGCCCAGTATTTTCCAGGCCTGCTATCTCTTCCCACAATGAAGTGGGTTCTCTCAGGTACATACAAACATTCTCCAACCCTAGCCACAATGATTTATTCAAATTTTTCTCCTACATTTGAAGCTTTTATCTTCCAAAAGGGAACAAAGAAGTCATCTTATATGGCAGGAGTGGGCAATAATTTTTGCCCGGGGGCCACTTCAAACTTTTTTAAAGTAGCCCCAAACCACCCCGGAAGGGGTGGAGCCTAAACAGGAAAGGGCAAGGCTATCCCCACCCCATAATTGGTCTGGGGGTGGGGGAGTCCCTTTGTCTCCTCTTCCCACTAGGCACTTATGTCCTAAAGAGGCTTGGTATGCTCCCCTCCCCCATCCCCACGCCAATCAAAGCCTGGGGAACACGGGAAGTCTCCTCCTGCCCTGCGAGGAGCACGTGGCACTTTGAGGTGCCATGGGCTCCTCGCAGGGCAGGGGCAGGGTGAAGGAAGCTTCACACAACTCCCCGCCCCCCAGTACCTGATTGGCCCGGGGGCAGGGGAGCACGCAAAGCCTCCTCCACTCTCCCTCCACCACACCCCACCCATCCTGCGAGCAACGTGCTGCGCTTCAATGCGCCACATGCTCCTGACAGGGCAGGAGGAGGTTTCACATGCTCCCCTGCCCCCTGGCCTTAGTTGGCCTGAGGGTGTGGGAGCACGTGAAGCCTCCTCTGCTCTGTCCCCCCTTGCGAGCAGTGCACGGTGCTTTAAAGCACCACCTGCTGCTTGCAGGGTGGGGGCAGAACAGAGAAGGCTTTGGGCACTCCCCTACTCCCAGACCCTAATTGATCTGGCCCACGGAGGCCCTTTTGCCCACCCGTTATATGGCATAGGTGGTCAAGTCATACAACCAGTGTATTGAATTCTAACTACTTAATACTTCAAGGTGTATTGAATGCCAATAGTTCACACAAACAACTCAGTTTTAGAACTCATAGCTTTGCAAATTTGAGTCTATAAAAACTTTGAGACAGTATTAACAATTACAAAGAACTGGTTGAATCATGGAAAACCATTTACAAATAACGTAATGACTGACCATTTGAGACAAATCTTACTGTATTCTCTGTTTAAGTAAACTGAATTACTTGAATAAATTAATCATGAATTGATTTTCTGTGATTAACCGGAATAAAGTTGTTTAACATATTATTCACCCATCTTCATGAGAATAAATTGAGGAAATCAGATTGGTCTTCATATAAATTGGGCCAAATAAACACATAAGAACAAGAACAGTTAATCAGCTATTCCTATGAAAAAGTTTCATGACTTTTCACCCATGAAGGGGAAGAAAGCAAAGAATGAAATGGCAAACACTATTTGTAAATCCTTGCTGTTCAGTAACCTTTGTAAGATTCTCCATGAGCAATCAACACCCAACAGAAGCACACAGCCTAAATTTCAAAGAGTAAAATACTTTGGATAGCAAAAATGACTGTGGTTTGCAGAGTGACAGCGCTGAAAACATGTTTCATTTGCAATGTCTCTCATTCTGCATTTCTTCCATCTGGGTGGGTGTGCCTTCTGCTTAACCATCTGATGTGTGATCTGAAAAATATCCACCTAAAATTGGTTAAAAAAAAAAAAACCTTTTGAAATCACTGCACTTTTATAAGACCAAACTTCATGGTAAGTTATGATGTTGGATGCAAAGTATGTAAAAATTGTTTTTTACGTATTTATAGATGGTAATCTCAGCCACATCTGATAATTTGTTATGGGCATTCACTAGCTTTGGCAAGTAGAATGATAAAGTGGTTTTGTAAAAGACAGACTGTCTAAAAAGCAAAATATCTGAGTTTAAGATAATGTTTATCTTTCCTGTGAAGGACTCTGAGCTGGTCATATCAATTTTTTAAAAAGTTACACTATTCCATTATTCTTAGTAGTGTGGAACATTTCACAATTGTAAGGAGACTAAAAACAGTAGTGCAGTTATGGTGACACAGGTAATGGCTCAGTCTAGCTGCTGAAACTAAGGGGGCTTAAGTGGGATTGTATTTTGGCAATTAACGTGTTACCTTTCATACCATAGTCATGCTAGTGTTTTTACCACAATAGTTGACCATATCCACCCCAGTTAAAAAAAAAAAAAAAAAAATAACACCTCCCAGCCATGTAAACCCTCACAGAAATCAGAGCTAAAAACCATCTTCAATGAGATTTTCAAAAGTTTTTAAGTGACTTAAAAGCACATGCCTTGAACGGTCATTGGGATTTATGTTCCTAAATCACACAAGTGGTTTTGTAAATCCCATCTGGTACTCAGCCTGCTTGTGCACTAGGTGCCTCCAATTCCACCAAGGCCTCGCAGTGTCCCTCTCCTTCTGTGTAGCTTCTTCTACATATCTTCTACTGGTTCCATTAAGCTGGATGAGCCACTCACACGATTTTCTTGAAAATGTTTCAGTCATCCAGTCAGGATGCAGAAAATTTCCAAACAATTAAGTTGGCCAGTTGTACAACATTCCTACTGAATAGGATATATTGAAAACAATAAACAAAAACCTCATTGTTTGTTCAGAATAAAGAAATCAGTATTGATTTGCATATACTGTAGCATAAAGGGCTACAGTCACTGGATAAACTGATCATCTAATTCCTAGATCATATTAAAGAAAGTATTAGTTTCACTGAAGACTATCAAAACAGCCTGAAAGGAGAGGTTTTAAAAAACAGAAGGAAAACATCAGGAATATATTGCCATTGTAAAGCAGTTAGAAAAATACAGAAGATGTACAGGTACTTTACATCTATTATCAAAATTGCATATGAAAAGCTAAGTTAATCATGTACTCAACTAGCTCATGCTTGTGATTCCATTCTATATAGGTTGTGATGCCACACCCACCAATGTGGCAGAGGTGTGACAGCTTAGTCACTGCACTGATGAGTACTGCAAAACATTGCAAGGGTGGAACACATGATACACTCTTCCCTACATAGCTTTCAGAACAGTAAGTTAATATTGCCCAATAAAAGCCCTCCTAGAATTTCATGTGAATGCAAAGAGCCTCATTAATATAAAGCGTGTTTTTACTATTTTAAGGTAGCAAAAGTAGCAAAAAGGAAGTTCAATAGACACCATGTGTATCTGTCTCCTACTAGGAATATGCCCTTTAAAATGGACAGCTAGGGACTAAAAGCAAATGGGAGCTGAGGATGTACTAAGTATCTCACAGAATAAGGTTACCTAATGAGGGAAGGAAGCTAGCGATAGAAAACAGAAAGGAACAGAACAGAAGAGAGAAGAGAAGAGAAATTCAAGTTAGGCCAGAGCTTTCAGACCCCACATAGCAGCAGCTCCAGTTTTAAATGATACAAAACAAATAATGAAGGACCAGAGGACAATATATAAAAATGTAAGCATGAAATATATTTTAGAAACACACTAGCTCGAGAGTAAAGATTTTGTGAAATTAAATGGTTAGCCTCTCTGATCCTTGCTCCATAAATATCAGTATCTAACCTCAGTGTTTCTTCATTTAAAACAATTTAAAGCAGTGGGATTTGCCACTGTCAGTATGAATATCAAATACTGAAGAGCAAATACATTTGCTTTTGTGAATATGCAGACAAAAAGTCTATTGCGTTTTTATGTTCTGTTAACATCTGCTGAACACTGCAGTACACTCTTTGCCTTACCTAAATACAACTTCTTCAGAAATTTCCCACTGTTGCCAACACAGCATCAGTTCCACTAGTAGTAGCAACATTGAGCACCAGCAGAATAGAATCTCTAGCCACTAATGCTGTCATTCCTGAAAGGTGCTAAGAATGGTTATACAAACTGGCATTATGAAAGATGTTCTTTCATTCACCTTCCTCTGCCCCTTCCCACTCATTTAAGACTTTTTTTAAAAAGATGACATTAATGCGGAGCTTGTACTGTGCCTCATAGTTGGGGTACTAAACCTACTCTCCAAGGTAAAAATCAGACAGAAAGAATGCTCATTCAACTTCATCCCTCCTGAAATTTTGAAGGAACAATTATAGCATCTTGCTTATGGGCTTTCCATTGAACATATTTTCAAGACCATCACTCTGATTCTTGTAATGCATCTTTTCCTTCTCAAATTCACATCACTTTTTCATTTATACAGCAGACCCCAATGCATCTTTTCTTTCATCGTGTTCAGCATCTGTTCCCTCACTCTTATTTTCTCATTTCATCCTCTTGTATTTTCTTCTTCATTTCTGTTCAAAATTTTCTGCTGCATTTTCCCCTTTCTTCTTCCAAAAATCTTACTTTTGAGCCCCTATTACTTTCTTCTAATGTAATTACCTTTGTATCTACACATTTGGTTTTGTATTTACAGTTATAATGTTATGTGCTCTTTTGCATTTAATACAAATACATATACCATAAATAAGGTCTGTTCATCAGAACTGTCACATTAGCAGCTACTGTAACAGAAAATGTTCTGGTTTTTAATTCTGATAACATTACTGGAAAATCTTTCAATTATCAATGTGCACAAAACTGGAGACTGAAATACACTTGTTCCACTTCTGCTGTGTTTTTCTGTTATTAATGGAGTACCTCATCAAGGATGGTTTCCCTTTAAACAGAAAAAAGCTACCATATCTGAAAGTTACCCTGTGAAAGGATATTAAACAGAGTTACTGACTCGCATAATCAACATTAAACAAGGCGTGGATTAGTATTAGTTTACAGAAGTATGCGATAATGCCTTTGCTACTCAGTTTCATGATGAACACACATCTTAAAGTCAAACATTGCTAGCCTAAATATTACGCAACAAACTCCTGATTTCCAACTGCTCCTGGCTGGTTTTGACCACTGTTTTATATGAGGACACTTATCCCTGAGGAAAGTCAAAATTTGAAAATATCTTCTTCAATGCACTGCAACATTTCAAAACAGTCTTAGGGTCTATACAATAGCACCTACCTTGAAATAAACTATGTAATTCGAGCTACACACTTATTTCAAAATAAAATGCTATTCTTCTGACTTCCTTTAACCTCATACAATAAAGTTTACATTAAGTTGGAGAAAGAAGCCCATTATTTCAAATTTCAGCACATAACGTAGACCGCACCGACAGTGCATAATGTTATTTCGGCGTAACTCCCTGTAGATGTACCCTTAGACATGGATGCAGAATTAAAATGGATACACTAATACCTCAGATTTGCCTAGAATTAAGTATATGCACTTCTGTCATCAGTCTTGCCTTATTCACTGGGCTCCAGTAAATATGACTGGAACTTTGTATATTTGCCAGAGCTTTTCTAGGAGGACAGGAAAATGAAAGAAGAAATATCACCCATATTACTCATAGAAAGTTAGTAAACATATCACCCTTAGCTGCTTTATTACTAATACTACAATTCTGAATGAATACCAGAGATCCTACCCATTTTTACAGGAATCAAGTGGCACTACTACTGCATGTTGATTCTATCTCCAGCACCTGTTATAAGTTCTCTAGTCTTGTGCTTACAACAATCTCTGCCCTTTCTTCAAACAGTGACAAGTGGGCCCCTTTAGGTTCTTTAATATGTTTCTATCTACTTGGCAACCTTCACTGACAGAATGTTGGTTGGGGGAGGAATCATTTGGGGAGCACTCCCGTGATAGGATACCAGCAAAATGGCAGTGGGAACAGAACATTCCATCCTCTTCAGTTTGTGCAACATAAAATAATTTGTATACTATTCTTGGAATACTGATTATTTCAGACAGTACTAGAAGCATTGCTGTCAGCTTAGTGACTGTTATATGCCTCAAAAATTACAAGAAACATCTGCTAGAATTTAGACTTCAAAAGTATTTAAAATCTTAAGTAAAAAAAAGTATGAACCAATTACTAGAAGCAGAAAATAACCTGTTGCAAATGGAAGACATTTAGTTTAGCTAGCCAATGCTACAGCCCTCTAGCATAGGAGTTTGCTCACTGCCAATTCTGCAGATTGGAAAGGTACAGAAAGTAATGCATCTTCACTCCTCTTCTACTCTCTGTTCTTCCAAAAGCAAGCAATAGAAAATCTAGCTCCCCATAGAATTAAGAGAGTCAGTTCTCCATGTTGCATGGGGCTTGTCTACGGAAGATACAACCATGTAGTTCAGAGATTTAGGGAATTTACAGTTAGAAATAATCTGATACTGAGTTTGTATCTAGCATTTATATATAATCTGGCATGTATTCCAAGAAACTATATAGTCTAAATTACCTTCAAGGGAATCTCTCAACATACTAACTCCCTGAGGCACACAATATTTTTTATTAGGGTTATCAATTAATTGCAGTTAACTCTTACAATTCATTAAAAAAATTACTAGACAGCCCTAGTTTTTAGGAAATAAGTTACTGCCACCAAAAGACTACAACTGCCATTATTGCATCTTCGGGTATTAGTTTCCATTCTTCCAACTGGATTTCCCTCCCCCATCTCTCATTGTATGTTATAAACAACATTTGTTTGCCCAATAGTAGGAGACTGAAGACTAAATTCACAAATGTATTTAGATGCCTAAAAATGCAAATAAACATCTAGTGGTATTCACAAAACAGCCCAAGCAGGTTAGTTGCTTAACTTCCATTGACTTCAGATATGAAAAAACACTATAAAAGCCAATTAGTAATAGTGATGTTATCTAAAAAGTCATCTCAGGAGAGGTTAAAAAAAAGGCAACATGCTTTCAATCCTAGTTTGAAAATATAAATTCCTTCTTGCAAGAATTTATCCTTCTTAATCTTTTCCTCTTCTATGTCACTTAGTTGGAAGTTACTCAACCAAAGCTATCTAATTACATGTGAGTTGACTGGTGGTACCATAAACCTCACAAAAGTATTTAAATTACTCCCTCATCCATTTACAATCCACATTTTGTCAATTTTTCAGATCTCTCCATCCTTTCAATATTTGTGGGTGTCAAACTGCTCTGGTTTCCCACCCCAATTTAGCCCATGTGTGTGTGGATAAGCTAATTTTCAGTAATGTCATATTTTTCATTCTGCTTCATTCAGAGGATGGACAGTGAATGAGGCAGATGACTCAGAACTCCACTGAGGTTAAGATGCTAATTTAAGGCCAGAACCCCTTACATGCTGTGGAATCTCACCACCAATATAATTTAATGACAGCTGAAAGTGCTGATCTGACCATTAAGTAGCATGAAGCCTAGTTAACTTACTCTGCTCAGTATTAGACTCAACTTCTGCTTTCAAAGGAAGCCTATATATCCCTTATTTTAAGTAAGCTAGTGAAATACTTAATTACCTATTTAATTCAGTCCTTACAGAAGGCTAGAAGTTGGACAGTCAAGTTGAATATTACCTCTTACAATATTTTTGAGCTTAAGATAAATTTTACAGAATCTAAACTATTTCACACACACACACACACACACACACACACACACACGTTTATTTTGTGTTGCCCATAAAAGCTCTTCGTTTATTTTAGTGATGCACTAGTAGATCTGCATTTTACTCTAATAGAGACATTTATCCACTTGAGACAGACAATTTCTATTCTTTACCAAGGATATCAACTGAATAACTGGGAAGCTCAATATCAGAATTTCCAGTAAGAACAACTGAAGTTTGACAGGTCACTGGGATAATTTTGGTCATCTTAAAGCTATTGAACTATTTTTGTAAGAATCCTGCAACAGCTAGGAACAACTGGGTGGAAGTGCTCAACATTTTTAAAAAAATAACTTGGTAGGAAGTGCTCAACATTTTTTAATACTAACTGTGCTGCTAAATGAAAGTCACTGAGCTCAAGTTATACTCAAATTGACATAATAAAAAAAAAATCACATGAATTAGAAAGATAACCTCCAACAATTGAGAAGTTGCTGCCATGCAGAATGCCATCTCATTTAGCTGCAAATATAATAAAAATATTTAGGGTAAAAGAAAATGTGGCAATACATTACACACACTGAATAGAATGAACAGATACATATTTACTTAATCAAATAACCAATTATGAAAAAAGAAGGAACACATACAACTCTTCGGGGGTATGCATGAAGTATAGTACCATCTCGATCATTTATTTTAGACACGACACATTGTTATACTATACCAACAGCCAATAAGGTCTAGAGATTTTCAGAAAAACTGAGCCATAAATATCAGACAACTAAGCACTCTTCCCTTCTTCCTGGGCACAAAATCATTCATGACAATATTTCCCATGTCACACTAGAGCTCTTCTAGTCTCTCAACTGCTATGATATGAAGACATTTGCAATTTTCTATATACACAAATACCAGGATTTGTATGTATGTGAAAAAGTTTACTAAATTTGCATCTTTGGCAAAATGTTAAGCAACTGTGTATAAGGCACAGACTAGTTATCAAAGAGAATTAAAAAAAACACTGGAAACCGAAGAGTTCTTTTTAGTAGTATTGCAGATATAGCTAATATTTACAGCAGAAATTTCACATTACAAATACCAATATCATCAACTGTGAGAACACTAAGACTCCCACTTCCTTTACAGAAGTGTCAACTAACAAAGTCAACTAACTTAAAGGCACTGTATTGAAAACATACCAAAAACAACAACTCTACAGTGATCACTGCACATTCAAGCAAGCATTTTGACATGGGGCTCAATGAACACAATCTAGTTAAAACTGTAGACTTTTTTTGCCTGTGTTTACCAGTGTAACCTATCAAGTTACTTGCCTATCATGCTAATAATATGGTTGTGTGGATTTGGATTAATTAATAAATAAATTAATGGGTAGATTTAGCATAGAGGTAATACAGGCAGTCCCCGGGTTACATAGATCCGACTTACATCGGATCCCTACTTACAAACGGGGTAAGGCAACCCCGCACTAGCTGCTTCCCCCCAGCAGACCAGGGAGACACGAAGCTAGCACCCTCCTGCCCCCCAGCAGACCAGGGAGACGTGGAGCGGCTTTTCTCAGCAGACACCTCAGCTTGAGAATAAAGGACTGAGGGAAGTGAGATGTGGGAGAATAAAACTGAGCTCTGGAGAAATGTTTGGCTAGAGTTTCCCCTACAATATGTACCAGTTCCGACTTACATACAAATTCAACTTAAGAACAAACCTACAGTCCCTATCTTGTACGTAATCCGGGGACTGCCTGTAGTTAAAAGTTGTAATGCAAGAAATCTGCTTAAGGCTGTAACAGGCCGTTTGCAAGATCAGCAGAAGCTAAGGTTTGCAGATTTCCATGGTTGAGACATGGTCTCACCCAGATACAGATCATAGCTTATTTATGGTTTCCTGGGACTAAAAAGGAGAACTTAGTTCTGGGACCTTTCACACACATAGGACAGTAGGAAAAATACCCTCAAACTCGGGAGAGACACCATTATATAAAAGTCCCAAAATAACTGGTTCAGGCTGACTTTAGTAATCAGGACACAAGATGTGACAGATGACACAAAGGCTCATGGTAACGAATTGATGTATATGATAATTTGAGAGCAATGATACACTGACCTATAGGAAAAGGGCACTTCAACATTAGAAACATCCCCTACTAAATATGTGTCAAACATGTCAGTGTCAGCTAGTATAAAAGTGGGGCACAAGTCTAGAGGGGATAGGGAAGAGAAGATGTAGTTCTTGGAAGGGCCAGATTGTTCTAGAAGGAATGATGTACGTATATGGTATGGAAATATGGATGTACGTTCCCTATCTTATGAAATTGGGGTGTTTGTGACTGTGCTAATCGTATTAATAAACTATATTTGTAAATACACAAGAGTGTGAGTGTTGCAACCGTGCACATCAGAGTTCCCAGTCATAGAATAATTGAATACTGGGCCTGATCCTGGGACAAAGAAACTGTCAACCCTAAAGATGGGTAATTAGAAATTAAATGTAATCTTAGATCAGGCAACACCAGATAGTCTCAGTGGCACAGCTGCAACCTTATTTCTGATCATCCATTTGTTTGGTATGGCTTCTATCAAAATAAGATCCTACCTCCAGAGCCATGCTGCCTTTAATCCACCCCAGAGTAAATTTCAGTCCCCCTTAAGTAGTTAATGATACCAGTTGTGTGGGAAGCAAACTTCTCTTTCTTTTGAAGCTATTTTTGTGGCATAATGGAAATTAAGTATTGTTCTATGTACCATTACAGAGTATTAATTTGTGATTCACCACCAATGTGCTAAGTACTATCCCTCACACACAAACACAGGGAGAAAGTTCCTGCCCTGATGAGTTTACAACAACGGCTCTAATGTATTTGAGTAATTATTTAAGACACATACTATAACTATCGAGTCACTGGTCAAATTCAGTATGTGAACTACAGTTAGACATTGATTGTGGGTCCTGAAATGAGGCCAAAGATTAATTTAGGACCTGCAGTCTCATCTGCAAATGCTGCAAATGAAGACACCTTTGTGTTTAGAACCAAATCTCTAACAGTAGTGCACTTACAAAACAGACACTACTCAGATGTTTAAATGCACCATTCTGTAGGCATACACTAATATTATTCTGTACACTCAATTGCAGCTGACTTAAATGTGGTCAGTTAGCCTCAGATGAAAGAGAAAATAAAATTTGCCTGAGGAATTTAGGAGGCTTTGAACAAAAATAGAAGGGACCAGTGTACAACAGAACCTCAGAGTCATGGACACCTCAGAAACGGAAGTTCTCCAGCATTTCCTCTAAGTTTTTCCATCCATCATTGGAGTGAGTTTTATCATGTGCACCAATGTTAAGATCATGTGCACGTGTGTGCCACAATGGTGCCTGGCAGTTACTAACAAAAATCCTAGATATAAGATACATATTTTTAAATGTTATGAAGATGAATACTAAAACAAGGGATAATTAATCAAGTGCATGACTTGATTTTACATTACATAACCATTTAAATGAAAAGAAAAAAATTCAAAATGTTCAGTAGCCATTTGATATCTTATTAAAAAGGTGTGTGCTGCTCTTATCATTGTCAGGAAAGTTGAGTTGAAGGCACTGGGACCTGAGCTGGCAAGCATTGGGTTGGGCTGTTGGGATAGATATTTTAAGTAGTTTTCAACTACTGGCTAGATGTTATTAAATGGGCTCACTTCTATTCCCTCCCATCTTCCACAGCTGTAGCCACAACCTCCCATAGCTAAAGTTCATAACCTTTTAGTCAGATTTCTGAACATAGTTTCTCCTTATTACCCAAGAAACAGGATTTTCTTTGCCATTCAAAGCAGGTGTGATTCACCATTAGCACCAAGTTAGCTCAGTCCTGTTCTCAGACCTGAATTACTTCCTCTATTTTATGGGTGCTTCCTGTCTTGTACTCTGAACAGCAGCCAAGCAGCTGGAGTTGCCTGGGTGGAAGGAGAAGGGGATAGAGGGGGCAGGAAGGTGCCACTTTTTACTCAAATTAGCCCAGCAGCTGGGACAGCTGCCTGAGAATGGGGATAGAGGGGACAGGAGTTACCCCCAATTTAATTCAAAGCAGCACAGCACATTGAGTTGCTGGAAGGAGAAGGGGCATAGGGGACAGGGAGCTGCCACTGGCTTTTATTCCAAACAAGCCCAGCACATGGGGCTGCATAGGAGGGATAGTGGAAGAGAGGTACTGTTTCTATTTCAAGTCACACTCACTGACTACAGCCCAGCTGTTGAGGCTGGCTGAGGAGCAGGAGGGAGTGCAACTTCTACAGGCACATTGGCAGCAGCTGGAGCTGCCCAAGCGAGTTGGACTGAGAGTCAACTCCCCTGCTGACTCCCCCGCCCCTGCCTCCTACCTAGTCCACCAGTTAACCTTTTTCTACATTCTCCATCTCCAAGGTCAGGAATCAGGAGGCAGTAGCTAATTAGGCTGCCTGGCTCCTCTATCTGCACTAATGAGGAGGGAGGGTCTTAATTTCTTCCTCATTGGTGGCTCATTTGCACACTTTACAGGGAACTATGTTCTTAATGCTGAACAAAAGATTATGGGCTTCAGCTATGAGAGGATGGGAGGGAATTTCAGGGCTCTGGGTAAGGAGGGGGTGTCATCAGGGCTTCTGGCCTTTGGGATGCCAGGCTTAGTGTTTTAGACATGGGTGGAGCACTGAGGCTCCCAGCATCAGGCCCGGAGCACCATTCCCAGATTCTACCCTGCAGGGGGCGCTAGGGGTCTGCTCCTGGTTGCAACTGCAGGAGGACTGGTCTCAGGGCTTCAGCTACAGGAGAAGTGCTGGGACTGAACCTGGCATTCTTGTTATACCTAGAACCCCAAATCCCAGTGCCTGCCGCAGGGCTGAAGCTGGGAATGAAGCCATGAGGTTGAAGCACCAAGCCCTGGAGAGCGCCATGGGGTAGAAGCCAGAAGTGAAGTCAAGCCGATCAAAGCCTGAGGCCTTCAGGTCTAAAGTCCTGAGCCCTGGTGCTACTGAGGGTCAGAAGCCCCAAGTCTCCCTCCCAACACCCAGAGCCCTGATTCCTCCCTTCCCCAACGCTGAAGCTGCCACCCCAACTCCCGGCAAGCCCAGATGCCATACACTACTAGCCATTTTGTTCTGTTTTTGTCTGTGCTGCTGCCTGATTGATTACTTCTGGTTTAACTTGGTATCCAATTGATGGATAAATCCAGACCTCTGATGTCTCCATGTTTGAGATTCTACTGCTCAACAAAATCTTTGTCTTTGACAACAAAAAGCGTGTTAGCTTTATACAAAAACACTGCAAAGAAGGAATAATGCATACCGTATTTGGTACAAGCTCATCTTATATGTTTATGAGAAACAGCATCAAAATTCCTAACATGATGCAATATACCAATTTGAGGCCATTATATACACTGTGTATAATTCCACCTGCATATGTCAGAAACCCATCACTTGTGTATATTTCTAATATTTTATTTTTTAAAGACCAGAGAGTCTTTTTTTTTTTTTTTTTTTTTAAGCAATTACTCTTAATGTGCTGAGAGCCTTATTATGTTTGCTGGGAACTTTCTGCAAGAGACTGCCTTGCCTCCAGGGTGATCATGTGACATTTGATTGACTTTTGGATGAAGAGTTATCCTAGTGTAAAGCTCTTCCAGTTTGGCAGGAAATTACAACTCAGTCATTCTTTCCTAATTTAAGTTTTAAGCATGCCAAAATTTGCCAGAATATTCAATTTACTGCTTTACAACATGGTCACATTTAAATGTCTGAGCATTTTAGTCAAATTAAGAAGCAATCATATGATAAAGGTTATACAGAAAGTTGATCGTGTATTGAAGCAAATTAAAACAACATAGCAAAATGGAAATAATCCCAACTATATATACACAGTATGATGGGGACTAATTTGTCTACAACTACTCAAGAGAAAGATCTTGGAGTCATTGTGAATAGTTCTCTGAAGACATTCCACTCAGTGTGTAGCAGCAGTAAAAATAAATAAATAAAAAAATAAATAAAAATAGAATATTAGGGGTCATAAAAAACAGGGAGAGAAAATAAGACAGAAAATACCTTATTGCCTCCATATAAAACCATGGGATGCCCACATCTTGAATACTGCATACAGATGTGGCTGCCTCATCTCAAAAAAGATATGGCATTGGAAAAGATTCAGAAAAGGGAACAAAAATGATTGGGGTTTGGAACATGTCCCATATGAAGAGAGATTGAACAGACTGGGACTTTTCAGCTAAGAAAAGAAGAGAGTAAGGGGGGGATATGATAGAGGTCTATAAAATCATGATGGATATGAAAAAAGTAAATAAGGAAAAAAGATATTTACTTATTCCCACAATAAAAGAATTAGGGGTCACCAAATGAAATTAACAGACGAATAAAAGGAAGTGTTTCTTCACTCAGCGCACAGTCAATCTGTGGAACTCCTTGCCAGAGGATGTGGTTAAGGCTAGAACTTTAACAGGGTTCAAAAAAGAACTAGATATATTAACAGAGGTTAGCTCCATCAATGGCTATTAGCCGGGATGGATAGGAATGGTATAACTAGCCTCTGTTTCTCTGGAGGTGGGTGACAGGGGAGGGATCACATGAGGATTACCTGTTAGGATTCCTCCCTCTGGGGCATCTGGTATTGGCCACTGTTGGCAAACAGGATACTGGGCTAGATGGACCTTTGGTCTGACCCAGAATGGCCATTCTTACGTTCTTATATTGAAAAACTTGCATAGCATGTCAAGCTCTCTTTATGTGTATATATATATATATATATCAATCATAAAAATGATCAAAAATTAAACCTACTTTTCTTATTGAACAAATGAGGCCTTGTATGGTTGAGAATAAGATACTATTTTACTTTAGTAATGACACATCCAGATTTGATCCCACTTTCCTTTGTGCAGGAACTACTAAACAAACCAGCGCTGTTGAATGAAAAGTTCTCAAAGCCAATTAAAAGGAAGGATAATCCAGTGGTTAGAGAACTAGCTTGGGACTTTGGAGATCTGGGCTAAATTCATAGAATCATGGGACTGGAGGGGACCTAGAGCGGTTACAGTCCCCTGCACTAATGGCAGAACTAAATAAAAACTAACCTACTCCTGACAGATGTTTTTCTAACCTGTTCTTAAAAATCTCTAATACCAGACATTCAGCAACTAACCACCTGGACAGTTAGGAAGATTTTCCTAATGTCCTTCCTTGTCTGTCATTTTCCATTTTCTGTGTGTGCAACTGATTGTTCCTCCATGAATGGACTACTTTACATTTCTCCTTATTCAGTTTCATGCTATTTACTAAAGACAATTTCTACACTTTATCCAGATTTTTCTCAATTTTAATCCTTTCCTCCAAAGCACTTGCAATCCCTCCCCAGTTGGTATCAAGAGAAGTCTTTTATAGGTGTATTCTCTTTGCCATTATCTAAATCAGTCATGAAGATATTAAATAGAAATGGACCCAGGACCAATCCTTGTAGTATCCAACTTGATTCACCCTTTGAGCTTGACAGTGAACCACTCAACTGGTTGGAAAACTGTTCCCAGAGAGAATTATACGAATCCACTTTATAGTAGCTCAATCTAGATTTGTATTTCTTTACTTTGCTTACGAGAGGGTTATGCTAGACCAGGCCTGCACAACATATGGCCCGAGGGCTGCATGCGGCCCGCAGAGGATCACTGTGAGGCCCATGCCGACTACAGGCAGCGCAGCCCCATCCGATCCACCGGCCGGGAAGGGGGAAGTGTGGCGATTCTCGCTGCTGGGCTGCCTGCATGCAGCACTGGCATGAGGAGGTGGGGTGTAAGCCAGAAGGCAGGACACCGGAAGATGCCAGGACGCTGCCGTGACGTGGCGTCGTGACGTCACAGCCAGCGATCGATCAATTTAAAAAGGCTCCGGCAGCCACGTAAATTGGAAGGCAGAAGCCAGTTAGGGGAGGGGGAAGGGGCTTGTGCTGAGGGAAGGCAGGTCAGGAGAAAGGGGAAGGCACCAAGGGGCAAGGTGCAGGAGAGACAAATGCCAGGGGGCCAAGTGGAGACATTTTTTTTTGTCCGCATGTTCGGTATTTTTTGGGAGAGCATCCCTACTTGCGGCCTGCAGCTGTTTTCTTTGGAGTAATTCGGCCCTCGCCGCTTTCCGAATTGTGAAGGCCTGTGCTAGACATCCTCAAAAGCCTTACTAAAGTCAACATATATCATATTTACAACTCCCCCATCCACAAGAATTAATACTCTGTCATAGAAAGTATTAGATTAGTTTGACATTTTTTTCTTGATAAACTATGCTGATTATTACTTATCACCTTATCTTCCAGGAATTTGCCCTTTTTATAGCTGGGCACCATATTTGCTTTATTACAGGACTCTGGAATCTGTCTTCCATGAGTTTTTGAAGAAAACCACTAATGGCTCACACCCTGTTCAGTGAGCTCCTTCAGAGTTCCAGGATATATTTCATCAGGCCCAGTGACTTGAAGACATCTAAATTGTGAAGTAATTTTTAACTTGTTCTTTCCCTATTTTGGCCTCAGACCCCAATTCATTTTCACTGGCATTCACTATGTGAGAGGTCCAGTTGCAACTAATTTTGTTGTTAAAAAAAAAAAAAAGATTTTCTGAAAGACTTTGAATAAGATATCCACTCTGTGCCTCAGTTCCCCATATACGAAAGGGGGATACTCATACTATCACACTGGGTGTTTGAGAATCAATGCATCAAAGAGTGAGATGCTTGGATACTACAGATACTAATAGGTTCCATTAAGTACATAAAAGAGATAAATAAATCTTATTTCATTTAATTGCCAACCATTACCAGGTAGGCATACCTGCTACTTTTGTGACCTGTAGTTAGAACTCAAACAAGTTGGACAACATACCTTCCACAACAGTTTGCTAAATTTAACTATCGGACCTCCCTCAGATTTCAGATTGTCAAAATATACTTGGCTAAATACTGACTAATCACACAACATTTTAAATTACTCAGCTATATTTTAACATCAAGCTAATCTAAAACAGGGATGTGGAGACTTGTGAAAAATTAAAAGGCAGAGTTCACAAACATCTTAGTTCCTGTTGCTCCATAAAGTGAGTAAAAAAGAATGCCTACATTTTAAAACAAATAAATCCTCAAATAGTTTAGAAATATCTTAGTTATCATAAAGTATAAGAGATTAATCCTGAATTAAGTTTCATTTTCAAGTGGCGGAAGAACAGTTCACCATATTCCCACTCAAGCATCTTCACAGCTAAAAAAGCTGAGTTGTTTCACATTTTTTTTTCCTCGTCACCTTTTCAAAAATAAAAAAGTGTCCCTGCCAACTCTAACAATTCTACTAAATTTGAAGGAAATATATATTTAGTAAGTATCCTGTAAACCAGTCAATATCAGACTCCACCCATTGTCCCTTTCCCCTTACTGCTACTCAACAATGTACAAGCAGGTTGCACATCATGAGAACAAAAGCACCAAGCACTACAAGCTAAATAGCCCAAGGAAAGATTTGGTGAATGCCATATTTACCTCAATAATACTTGTTAACTATCAAGTTCTGGCAGCTTATTAAAGCTCTATCTTGTTCTCACTCAAGTTAATAACAACTCCCATTCAAATGAAAAAAACATGAATCCTAAAATTAAGGAAAGCATGAGTTATACTGCAAGAACCAACATGTCTATTTGATGGGAAAATATTGTCATCTAGAAGTATAACAAGCAGTCCAAGTGCAATCCAACAGGTAATTGTTTAAATACATTGTACTTTGTTCATGTTTCTCTCACCCCACTCTGGAGTGTGACATTTAGTAACAAACGTTTGAGAGAAGTGTTGTGCTTTAAAGAATACTCATACAAATACACCACAGCAAATTACTAGTCTAAGTAATTTGAAATCTTTTTAACTACTGATATAAACATATAAACACAACACCACATAATTTTATCACCTTCTGGTTACTACAGTGATTCATCAACAGAGTTTATTTATTCTAAAATTAAACTGTAACAGAACACTTTCTACTTCACATCTTTAAATACTCAAATTAACAAGCCAGAATACTGGTTGGTATAAAATACTAATTATACCATTTATATTACAAAATAAGGTTCCTTATATGAAAAATATGCACTATCAATTTTAACCAAGCTAAGAACCTTTTCAGCTACACAATTTCAGAACTGCTCTGTTTCTATTTTTTTCTAGCAAGAATTTTCTGGTGAATCATTTTTAAAAACTCTGACTGTAAAACATATTAGCTAAAATTAAAAAGATTAGGTAAAAAACAAAAAACAAAACACACTTACTTGACAGTAACTCGACTGGATAAATCCTGAAGATCCCCAGGATGAAAAAGCTGAGCTTCTTTCAATCCAATATTTTCACAAGCTTTCAGAAAAACATTTATATTATCCTGTGAAAAGAAGTGGAAAGCTATTGCTTAGTTAAGCAGCTATGAGCAGCTACTGCAAGTAGATTAGTATGAACGCCTAAGTTTCAAAGTCCAGCTCATGACAATAATAAAAAAAAGCAATCTTCCAGATAAATACTAGTAATACTTCATACACTTGCGTGGGCTAGTTTGTGATCTTTGACTGACACACACGTTAAAGATTGCCTGATATAAGGCAAGTGACTAGCCAGTAAGCAGTAATCTACACTTTGATGTCAGTTCTGCTCTGCAAACAAACGCCCTCTTTCCAGCTTTGCACGACAAGCCTCACCTCTTGCCTTTAAAAATAACTCCAGCTACTGACATTCACCCACCCAGAAACTGTTGGCAATGGAGGAATAAGAGGAGGAACATTCTGTTTCTATGATTACAGAATGATTGTGGAATACTGCACCTGGAATCTGGGTTTGGTTGCTGAGCAGGCTCTTGACAGAGACACAATCCAAACTGCTTGATCAAGGAAGCAGCAAAATATTTTATAGTGTGGAACTATAAAATATAGGTGTGGTAGAGTACTCGCTTTTTCCACCTGCTTCAGAACAACTGTCTAGTAAAGGCAGAGTAACAAACACATAACTGAAAAGACTGCAGAATTCATGATTTCACCTTCTACTGCATAATCAAAGGCAATTTAAAAGAAATTCTTTCAGTACATAACATTTTTATTTAATAGAAGAATATCCCTTCACATTCACTTCATAGCTCAGTTTGGTAGAAAGGGGAATTGGAGAGAAGAGGCTACTGTTACTTAAATCATAAAATATAGCCATGTCATTCAAAGTTTCTGTACTTAAGGTACAGGGCCAGACTTTCCAGTCTGTAAAGCAGTCATGTTATCAATTCAGTACCACTTTAGAGATGTTAAAATTAGATTAATCAACTAATCGAATATTCGATGGAATTTCCATAGACTATTCTATTGCCGATAAGTGCACTTCCACTTTAAAATATAGCACGAGTCAACCTGTCTGTTCATACATTTCAAAGGGGGAAGTGTTGTGCAGCATTCCGCCCCAGCAAAGATTGAAATGCCACATGCAACCCAGGGCCAGTGAAGGACTCTGAGTTCTTCGCTGGCCTCAGGCTCCATGCAGCACTTCTGCTTTGAAATATACAAGAGCCCCAAGTAGGGGCTCTTGTACATTTCAAAGATGGAACACTGCTGCTGCACCCCTGCCCTCTCCCATGGAGCTGGAATTGGAGGAAGAGAGGGTGAGAGAACCAGCTTTTAATCCCACACCCCCTAGCACCCTCTCCTCTTCCCCCCACCTTGCTGCCTCTTTCTGACAGAGGCAGCAAGGAGGGGGGCAGGAACAACTAGTCATTTACATACCCATACCACCTTAAAACATTCTCTTCCTCTTATTTGTTCTCCTTGGATGAAAGAACTCAATTACATAAATTATGAAAGTACTCCTCCCAAGAAATCAGAGAAGTGTCAGTATCTTTGAATTAAAAAAACACCCCACTTGTAAGGTAGAAGTGACTATGTTTAAGTAAAATCAAGTGATTAAATGCAAATAATTGAATGGAAATGTATAACATCAATTGTAAATTTACCCTGTGAATCTTTGTACAGTGCATAGGGCTGATATTTATTATACACATGTATGTATGCCAATTTTACTTATTTACAATGCATAAAGACTTAAATATAGCAGAGTTCTGCAATATCTCAAAATGGAGTCAAACTCCATTTTGAAAACCATAGAACTTTCTCTGAGCAACCAATTTGAAATATGAATTCTGTCACGTCCACAGGTAGCAGTTAGAGATTTAAAAACAGCAACGCACCTACCTGTTAAGATTTGAATAAGTTAAGAATATTCATTAATATCCTCCATTGACCAATCAATTCAAACCATGCCATAAGAGCATCTTTATCAGCCAATCATTTTAAACCTGGAACACTCATGAATATTCATGAGCCCTGAGTATAAAAGTTTCTACCGCACAGCAGTTGCTGCTGGCCCCTAGGCTCATCCTTGGGTCAGACAGCGTCGGGTCGTCGGGTATAGGTCAGAGAGAGAGTGTAAAGTTCTAGATACTCTTGTCCTATGTTGGATGAGTGAGGTCTTATACAGAGTTTCTCTCTTAGAAGGGACTGACGGAAAGTCATGCTCCCTCAATTTAATCTAATTTAAGTCTTTTACAGGGATAGGCTGACGGAAGGTCAGACCTTCTCTGATTAGGTTAGGTATTTAGTTAGGTAGTGTTTAGTCAGGATAGCTCCCGTCATCGAGTCTGTATGTCAGGCTGTGTCGGTCCATGCATGTCTGCCGTCGTTGTGTCTATTCGTCGGGTTTAGATAAGGTTTTCATTTTAGATTAGAGTTAGGGTAAGTAGGATAGGGTCTAGCATCAATCGCCTGATCCTGCCGCACTGAAGCGTGAAGAAGGGATCGCGAGGACCAGAAGACTTCGTGGAAGATGAATCTACCATCATCGCTCTCTGCTCACACCTAGAGGGATTCACCTTGGCTGTTCCTCCCTGACGGCTTTCAATTAGCCCAAAGGTTGTAGGTCGCCAAGCGCCGGGATCAGCCGACGAGGGACACCTAGCTGTCCTCCCTAAAGGCTCTCAATTAGCCTGAGGGTTGTAGGTCACTAGCAACTCACCAATCCTCTCCGTCACCGTAGACTCTGTGGTAGGCATAGGGACCTGGAAGGACTGCCCTTCCTGGTCCATTTAGTGTAAAAAAGGGGACTGCCCCCTCATTTGTTCATTTGAGGTACTGCTTGTTAAATTTGTTTGTTTTTAATAATATAGTCTTGTGGTTTCCAGTTAAATCCACGTCTCCAGTTTTCATTTGCGCGCCATACAAATCTAAGATTGGCACTCCCAGTGATCAGATACGGATTTGAGAGTCACTACCTTGTATACCATCCCTTGCAGATGAGCTGAGTTATTAGATAACTCTCGAGGAAGTTGTCCTTAAGACATCCTTCCTAATTCTGTCAAAGAGATACCGTAACATACTATATATTTGAGACTGTTCATGTGTTTGTTCAAGAAATCCTCCTAAATCAGTCGTCTCCAACCTTTTTACATCCAAGATCACTTTTTGAATGTCAGGACAATCCAAGATCCACCCCATCCCTTCCCCAAGACCCTACCCCTTCCTTAAGGCACTGCCTGCTCCACTCCCCTCCTCTCCATCACTTACTATCCCCAGCCCTTATACACTCTCTCTGGGTTGAGACAGGAGGTGTGGGCTCTGGGGTGGAATGAGGGATTTGGGTGTGGGAACAGGTGAGAAGTGCAAGCTCTGGGAGGCAATTTGGATGCAGAAGGAGGTAGAGAAGGGGATGATGGCTCAGGGAGGGGACTCCAGGCTGGGAAGTGTTGGGGTCAGGTGGAGGGTTGAGCAAGCCACAGGCTTGTGGATATGAGGGTGCAGGAATTTGGGTTGGGGTGTGAGAGTGGCTCAGGGCAGGGAGGTTGGGAGTATGATGGGCTCAGGACATAGATTTGCAGTGTATGGAAGGTGCAGAAGTGTTGTGGCACAAGACTGAGGATGTGGGGGTGCAGAAGTTTGGGGATGTGAGTGGCTCAGGACAGGGGGTTCCAGTGTATGATAGGCTCAGGTTTGGAGTCTGGGGTGTATGTGCAGGAGTGTTATGATGCTGTGGCCAGATGGGGACATGATAGCCAGGCTTCATTTTTAAATGAAATATGTCAAACAAAATGTTTCAGCATTGTCTATTTATGAGAGGGGCAGAGAACCTGTTTTGAGTCAGGGGTCACTGACCCACAGAAAAGTCAGTCAGGGCCACACAGGTGAGATACAAAAAAACCCAACCTTTCTAAAACCTCCCCAAGTCTCACTAATGTGGCCTTAACTGAGACACCTCACTCCCCTGGCACTCCAGGCCCAGGCCAGATTAACTGTTCTGGGGTCCAGGGTTAGTGGCATTTTTGGGCCCCTCTACAATCTAAGGCAGGGCCAAAAAGGAGGGATCCAGTGTATGGGACTGGGCTGCCAGTGAGTGGGATAGAGATGGGGGTACAGAATCTGGGTAGAAAATAGGGTACAGGAGCAAGATGCGGTAGGTATCTGGCCAGGAGGGAAGGAACAAGAGCAAGGTGCTAGTGGGTCTGGTCAGGGGGCAAGATGCTGATGGGAGTCTGGCCAGGGGGCAGGAGCAAAGTGCTGGTGGGGGTTTGGGCAGGGAGTCTGGCCAGGGGGCAGGATGCTGTTGGGGGTTTGACCTGGGGATCCTGCAGCTGCATGCCAGGTCCAAGAAATGTGTGGGCTGCTCTTTCCTCTCCCATAACAGCCAGTGCGGTACCTGAAATACCAGTCCATTGCACGCCTGGGACTTCCTTCCCCTGTTGCTTTCCTGCATATGGGGAGGGGGGGGAGGGCAGAAGGGGAGGAGACGAGAAAGGAGTGGGAGTCCTGGACCGTGCCAGCTCCAACTGCTCAGGGAGTGCATGCCCTGCTCCTCTGCTCCCCACAGCAGTACATGCTGCCTGAGCATTTGGAGCTGGTGAAGTTTGGAACTTCCACTCCCTCCTCCTCCCCCTGCCCCGCAGGAAGGCAGTAGGGGAAGGAAGTCCCCGGCACACAACAGACTGGTGTTTCAGGTACTGCACCGGCTGTTTGGAAGGGGGGGGGGGAGAGAGAAGAGAAGAGAAGAGAAGAGAAGAGAAGAGAAGAGAAGAGAAGAGAAGAGAAGAGCAGCCCATGCACTTCCTGGACCTGATGCACAGCTGCAGAACTCCCCACCCCCATCTCCATTGTCACTGGAGGTAGTGTCAGTGCAGGGTTCTTCTTGGGGTTGGGGGCAGGAAGGCGGGCCCCCAAAAGCCTCACAATTAACTGGTCGAGCCCCTGGGATCGACCAGTCGATCACAATCGATGGATTGGTGACCACGATCTTAAATGGGCTAGAACCACCAAATTTGGTATGCAGCTTCCTCTTACAACTTAAAGCAACATAAAGGTTTTGTTATGCCAGGAAAATGGGATGTACTTGTAATGGGATTGTGTCTCAGAAAACCATACAGAAACACAGAGACGGAATCAAAAGGCAAGTGAAAGAAGCTGGTGGGGATGCATGCCACCTCCCCATCTGGGACTGCCCCAGCTGCAAATCTTCCACCCCACAAGCACCCTTTAGGGAGTGTAGGGGGGGCTTCAGCTCCCTCCCCCAGATTCATACAGGGACACATCTGGCTGTTTCCCCTTGCTCTCTGATAAAGGTGAAGTTCAGTTTGCTGCATTCCTCACTCTAGTGGGGAACCTTGGCGCGCTCTCCTCTGGCAGGGGAAGATAAAGCACCCTGGTACAAAACTTGGGAAAGTGGGACACTTGGGCCTCCCCAGCCCCCCTGCCTTCTCCTCCCACACAATCCTCTTCCCAGAGCCCCTCATGTCCCAACCCTAACTCCTTCGCTCCCCAACCCTAACTCTGAGTTTCTCTTTAAGGACCTGAGCATTGCTGGGTAAATGCCCTACATGTTTAGTACCCATACCCTTCTTTGTGTCCATGTCAGCCCCGTTTTGGCACCATGGCTCTGGGGGAGGAGCTGGAGAGACATGGACAGGAATAGGGAGAGTGCATGAAGTAAAGTTGAGTGTCTGCTACTTTCTAGTTTCCTTAGCTGGCTTTCAGTACACTCACCATTAAAACACGTTCTAGTGTCACTGCAGAAAAAGAGTGTGTGTGTGTGTGTGTGTGTGTGTGTGTGTGTGTGTGTGTGTGTGTGTGCGCGCGCGCACCGCACATATACACACAGCTGGCTGTATAAGAAGTGAAATTAGAAATTATAGTTCCTACGAGGACACCTTGGGGCTCCAGTCCTGACCACGCCTGGGTTGCCAGACGCCATCCCCTGCCAGGTTGCTGCCACTGGTGGACCTGGCCGGCTCTGGCTGAATGCCAGCCCCAGCTCCATTGCCATCACCAGCTCCAGCTCTGGCCACAGTCACTGGCCCCAGCAGAGCTCTTGACTGCCAGCCCCTCCTGCCATCTGGCTCCTGTGTGGCTGGGCTAGGACCTACCAGCTCCTCCTGCCATCTGGATCCCGGCTGGCAGAGCTACCCTCCACTGGCCCCTTGATACCACTCTCCCAGCTGCGGCTTTCTGGTCCAGGAACATATGCGGTCCTGCCAAACTATAGATGTTCCTGACCTGAGTGTCCTGTTTTAAGGAAGTACAACATTTATTTAACGTCACAGCTGCAAAGTTTTCTGGCTAAAACATTTATGCTGTTTTTTACTCCTATTTATACTGCAGAATAAATTCAGTTATGGGAGTTTAAGGCTGAACAGAATCCCACTCTTACACCAAAATGAATCAACTAAGTTCTAAGCACAGGATCTTTGACAGATGCTTGGTTAGAGAATATTTCAACGTTCAGTTCCCAAGTAAAGGTTTAGAAAGCTGTTGATTAGAAAGCCACCATTTTCACCGGTACATGTGAAAAAACATTGTAACAAATAAAATCTGTATTGTTTTTACGGCATCACTTTTCAGAACATAACCGCAGGTTGGAAACTGCTTTATCTTTCAAATTAATTACTTCTGCAATACTAGTAAAGTGCATTTTACTAATCCAATTTACCTTAGGTCAGTATTTGTATTTTACACACACCCACACCCCCACCCACCCACCCACCCACCCCCCTAGCCCTCTCATACAACTATAAGGCTAAATGGTGAGTATTTAAGCCTGAAGGTTAGCCACAAAATTCAAATGCAGTTAATTTTTGATGGGATGTTATATGCATAAAAAGAAGCAAAGCAATTCTTGCTACTTCCAGTAGAACTCCAGTTTTATAAAAATCTATAAAGATGGCCTGCAATGCACAGCACAACTGATGACTTGTTTGGCAATTTGAATTCAGTATTTCATTTTGCCTGAATCATCAACACCAGCCACATCCCAAGATAATTTGATGGGATACTAATAGCAGACACCCAATCTGTGGAGAGAAATATAATCTAGGCTTTGATCACCCACAAGCAGGAATTAAAATGCTATGTATCTCAGGAATGAGGGAAGACACTACTCTTCTAGGGGTGCATCTGTCCTTCTGCTCTGCCACACAGCAATTCCTACTATTGCCGTGCTTCTGCTGAAGAGGCTTTGCACTATGGTACTACATTCATGTTGCTCTCTAATCTCTATGGTTGGAGAGCCAGGAAGCAGCATTGTGTAACATATTGGTAGGGAAGGAGTGGAAAAAAACAGCATTAGGGATGTAGGGAGAATAGAATTCTCACAAAATAGGGGAAAAAAAGGGAAAGAAAGCCCCTAAAAAGAAGAGAGCTGCACTGATAATAGTGTGACCAGGGCACGGCACTAAGGACTAATGACACAGAATAGAAAAAGAGCAAGGGAGAAGAGCACTATGAAAAAAAAAAACCCCACTTGTATCCAGGTTTGAAATAGGATCATTAGAGTGGGTTCATGCTCAAGTATGTTACAAAAAGAAGTCTCAACACAAAAGAGGATGGAAGTACAGTCTTATTTTGATTTATCTTGTGGCTTTTAGACACAAGGAAACATACTGATTACATTAATGTCAACTTACAATTATGAACTGAACTTAAAGTGGAAACATCAAGTTTACTGTTAGGTCTCCCTGATTAGTTGTCACTATATGGGGGGGGGGGGGGGGGGAGAGATTCTAAAGCTTTTTTACATTGACACAAATTTGCTTTCTTCAGAACTTAGTCATGCTGGGTGGGAGGCATATGTTCACATTATGTAACATTTTCTGACATTTTATTCATATACTGAAATGCAGCAAGATCCTGCTATTCAGCCGAGGCAAACAGCTTTTCAACATTAGCAGAAACACAAGTTGTCACATCTTTAGAATTCAAGGACTTTGAAAAAACAAACAAGTAGAGTGTGTGGGGGGGGGAAGCAGCCTACTTAAAGTACTTGGAGTCTGAAGAAACACTTTCTACAGGACAATACAAAATAGGATGTAATCCTCGAACATAGATTGGGATCTTCTGCCATTTCAGCTAACTGTATGGGAGCTGCACCCATGCAAGCAGACACAGAATTAGACCTACTCAACTCAAGTAAGTTTCTTTTGGTAATTTTTTATTTTAATTAAGGAACACACCACCCCAGCACTACAAAGGTTAATTTTTTCAAGTACCACGTGTTCACCTGGATGAAAAGTTGATGCTAGAACTCCACTCAACCACAAACAAAAAAAATGTAAGTCATGCTAAGATTGCACAATGAAGTACCTGAAATTCAGGAAATGGAAAATTGGGCGAGTGTCATAGAATAAGCTCTCTGAAGAACTTTGAAAGCCCTCTAAGGAGGCCTTCAGTTCTGGGTTGCTTCGAGTTCTGGTACATCAAGTAACTACAACTGCAGGATTAAAAATCTGCCACACTTTGAAGAGGTACAAGAATGAAGCATACAAGACATGTTGCTCTTCAGGAATGCTTCCAGCAGGCACTTTTTCCTGGGGATCTGATTGTGACTACCCATGACCAGAGGTGCTAACAAGCAGGTTTTGAAGACTGAAATCAGGGCCAGCTTCCTCAATTACACATAACACTCACTGTGCCTCCAGAATTTAGCTAATCCGGCATTATTAATTGGTTATAGCAAAAATGTGCATGAAAAGTGGGCAGTTTCAAGATGTAGACGTTTTAGTTATTTCCCCAAACGACAGGAGTTACAAATTTTAAAAGCAAGGAAAAAAAATACCACCACAGAGCAAAAAGCAGATCAACAAGATTAGCTCAAATCTTACATGTATTTCACCTTTGGGAAGCAATCAACCATAAACACTTTTTAGTGTTGGAAAGTAACAAGTAAACTAATAACTCTGGTCATCTGAAGACATGGGCTGTGCCCAAGAAAGCTCATGATACCATCTACATGTTTTGGTAGTCTATAAAGTACTATCAGACCATTTTTTTTCCTGTAACAGACTAACTCGGCTACCCCCGAAACAAGTAAATGCATGTTTGTTGGGGAGTGTTATAATGAAAACATTTTTACAACTTGTAAAATTATGTAAGTCACAATGGGACTTTTGTCATACTCAGACAAGTACACAGGACACTGGCATCATGTTATTCACTAATTTATTAGTACAGCATTTATGATAATCATTAAGTACATCCACAGCTCAGGAGATGTAAGCCATATCAACTATATGATTCCATAGGAAGCCTACTTGCACAAAAACTTGAGAAAATTCAGTAAAAAACAAAAAGAAGCATATTTCAGCTATAAACAAGGTATTTAAAAAGGATAAATATGCTTGCATATACTCAAAGTCAGTTATACTAATCATAAGGACCATGTTATTGTATTTAATTTAGGATAGGACTTAGAGCTACATTTTGCAACATTACCATATGATAGCAACAGTTAAATTAATAAGTACTATGGAGGAAGCAATCTATAAAGGAATCTTGATAAACAAAATGGATTACAAGCTGTTTGTCCCAGATGTGTTCAGATTATTAAAAAATTCAGAGGTGACATGGGGGAAGGGAGAAGGGATATGCAGTCACCTGCCCCCCTAGATTTTAATTACTGAAGCCAGATGCCCTCATTCTGCCCCACACTTTCTCCTCCCATCCCCCCACAGGCACAGGTTGCCAATAGCTATTTTTCATATAACATGAGAAGAGAAGGTTGGCCTCAATGTTTTATCACAGGACTTTGGGCGTCAGATATTACTCAACTTGAATGCTATTCTGATTTATCTTTCAACAGGTTATTAAATATCTGATTCATATTCTTTATATTTATTGTTTGTGAAAGCAGGCTCTTTGCTGTCCAGGCCTCTCGCGCGTATTGACATCCAAGCAAAAGGTCAACTTCCCCTTGATGAAAAACCTTACACTATGTAACTTAAAGATCGGCGACGAACAGGAACCAAAACCAGACCTGAAAAGTTCATGTAAAATTCATGCTGGTTGTGCTGACTGTGCCATGCCCGATAAGGCAGAAAAGGAAAAACAGAAAGCCATCTCACCGCCTTACTCCTGTCACTTAACAGACGGGGTCTGCTAGCCTATCACAAAAAGCACGCAAAAGCTTTCTCTGTAAAACAGCTTCCCCTCCTGTATCAAACTGAGGAATCCCGAATAAACATTGGAAGGCAGAATAAGAGCCAGGTCTGAGGACTGATCACCTGAGGGCAACCTCCCGCTCACCGAACCAAATGAGTTCCTGTAGAGCGCAACGTATACCAAACATAACGAATACCAAATATGTTGTTGTTGTAGTCTGTGTGTCTGTTAAATGTAAGTATTGTTATCTGAAATTGTTTAGAGGTATTGTTAAGTAGTAGTGTTAAGAGTTTTAGATAAATGATTAGTCTTATAAGTAAGACTAATGTAAATGTAACTGTTAATAATCCCTGGTCCCTTGTTAACAACTATTGGGAGTTAGAGAAACCTCAAGGAAGTTTCTTTACTGTATTGCATTTTGCTTATTGGACATTCTAATAATTATTTGGTGCCTACGTATGTAAGAAATTGATAAAATAATGTATATGTAGAAGCCCTTCAATAAAACTTTAAAAGATATTTAGTAATAGTTTGCCTGTTTCTGCACCTCCCTGGGGCTAGCCACATTCCCGAACCCTTTACTTTAAGCCACACTGGTAAGGTAAGTCAGTCAAGGGACACAAGGAGAAATCTATGGCCAGCACAGATAAGGACAATAAGGACTTTTTAAATGCTTCTTAGGAACATAAAGAATCCTAACAATGGTAATTAGTACATGGAAATAACAGAATTGTCAATAATGGATGCAGAAAAGGTAGTAATACTCAAATCTCTCTGGTCTGTATTTTGGGGGAAAACATATGATGTGGTTATGTAGGATAACATTTTCTACTTCACTGATATCTTAGGAGTATGTTAGACAGTGGCTATTAAATAGGCATTTTCAAAATCAGCAGATCCAGATAACTGGACTGAATGTTGATATTCAATCATCTTTAGAACACCAGGAAAGTTCCAGAAAAATAGAGACACAACTACAGTTGTGCCATTCTGAAAAGGACAACTGGAATGACCCAGCAGTTATTGGCCTGTCCCTCTGAAATTCATCCTAGGTGAAATAATGGCATGACTGGAATAAGACAATTACTAAAGCACTAAAGAAGAGTAATATAATTAATGCAATCAATCAATATCAGTTTATGGATAGATGCTGTTAAACTAATTTGATGTTTTTATATTACAAGTTTGGTTAATAAAGATAATAGTATTGATACCATATTTTGAGACTCTATTTACATTACACCAACTATGCTATACTGCTTCTGGTGAAAATGCTCCAATAAGAGATAGCTCACCTGTTGGCTTAACTCTTGCTTTCATGACAGGTAGTAGCATAGTGCTATCTATACAGCACTTAGGTCAATATAACCTACATCACTCCAAGGCGTGTATTATACACACCCCTGAGCAATGAAAGTTATACTGAAGTAATCTATTGTGTAGACTTAGCCTTACACTTCCATTAGGCATTTGACTTAGTACAGCATGACATTTGTGTGCGAAAACTATGACAATATAAGCATACATCACAAAATGTAGCTCTAAACTGAGAGCCATCATCAAATAGGTGTGTCTCTAGTGGGATTTGTTCTTTGGCCCTATGCTGTATAAGATTTTCATGAACAATGGGGAAGAAACCATAAAACTCTGATAAAATTTGCCGATGACAAAAATTGGGGAAAGAGCTAAATAATTAAGAGGACAGTCACTGATAAGAGCACCCTGAATTGTTGGTGCAGTGGACACAAGCAAAAAATATGTTTCAATATGGATAAATGTTAACATATACATTAAGGAGCAAAGAATGTAGCCTATACTTACACGATGGATGATACTATCCTGGAAATCAGTGACTCTGAAAAAGGACTTGTGCTTTATAATGGATAATGAGGCTAAACTCAAGTAGGAGTAGAGAGGTTGTTTTCCCTACAAATGTGGCCACCATTTCTGGTGTTCACAATTCAGAAAGGACGTTAAATAGAAAAGCGTTTGAAGAGGAACCAGAATGATTAAAAAAATTAGAAAACATGCCTTTTAATGACAGATAGAATTTATTGAGTTTATTTAACTAAACAAGGACAGGACCAAGGGATAACTTGGTAACAGTCAATAAGTACCCATATGGGAAGCACATAACTAATAATGGGCTTTTCAGTCTAGCCAAGAAAATGACAATACTGTCTAGATGCTGGAAGATAAAGCTAGACAAATTCAAAGTGGAAACAAGAACAACATTTTCAATAATGAGAATAATTTACCAAATGTAGTAGTGGATCTTCCATCACTGATTTTTAAGTAATTATTGGAGGGTTTGTTTGTTTTTTTTAAGTTCTGCTCTAGGAACTATTGTGGGGAATTCTATGCCTTGTGTTATACTGGTGATTAGATCACATGACCAATGGTCCTTTCTGACTTTGGATTGTATGAAAAATGGTTTACTTAGCTTGGAGTGGTGGTGTAGGACGCTATGAATGAGCTTAAACCTCAGCTGCAACTGAACAGCCAAGAGGTTGAGCCAAATGACTTGAGGGGCAATTCTGTGCCACTGCAGCCAAAAAGAAACATGGCATAGCTTAGAGGAATACCCTAAATTACCTCAGCTGCAGCTGTTCAATAGTGAGTGGCACACTTGTCAAGAATCAAATGAAGTTTTTCCCCCTCCCTCTGCATGCCATTACATGTGCTTTTCCATTAGCTTTGTGCTTTAGGTAACAAAATATATGATTATATATTTGTCATCATACCTGCGATACGCACAACCATGATACACTATGGAAAAATGCATTGTGTGAACTTTACTAATATTACAATTTAAAAATTGCCATTTACAAGCTTCACTTAATTAAAACATTTTATACTGAATAGGGCACACGATATCTGAGTAACCTTCCTATAACAAGTTACTATACGAGAAAGTAAGAAATAGGGTAAGAAATACATTTGAAAAAGTTCTGATATTATATAATATATATATTGCATAAATGACAGCTCGCTGAGCCTTGCTTGTTCTGATTAATGAATTCTAAACTAACTTTGCTGCCAGCTACATTCTTTACTCCCACTTGTATGCAAATCAATCCATGTACTTTTCTTTCTTGACAGTTTCTAAAAACCTGATTTTTAAGCTAAATGTGCATAAGCTACCAGGAAGCCAGGTTAACCTAGTACATATAATCAAAACAACAGCAATTTACCTGAAGACTAAACTTTCCTAAGACTTTATGAGTAATAGATTAAAAACCTTTTGGTTTTCCACTGAAACATGAACGATGCTGGCAAAGGGTTTTTCCACTTTTGCATACCGTGACATTCTGTACCTCAGAGTAGTACTCTGATGCCCCCATATTTACAGTCATAGGATGTCTTGTACAAAGCCTGCCTTGTGAGGTATTAAAAAAGTCTTTGGTATATTAAGCTCAATATCCTGTTGGATTGTACGTACTATCATTTTATGTGAAGTTATGAAGTATTGCTACTATGTTGCGAGATTTGTTTCAGCAATGAAGTAGGGCCAAGTAGCATTAACGACCCATCAAGAATAAACGATTGCAGAGACTTGTGTCTATCCTAGGAGATTTGGTCAAATTTATTGCCCCTGATTTTATCAAGTCAAAGATGCATGTCCCCACTGCACACAAGAATTTGACGTATTGTCTCCCTGCTAGGGTGGCTACCATCAACTTCGACAACAATGCACTATTGGTATCTATCCACTGTTCTTGATCCTCCTTCGCATTTGGGGTTAGGTTCCCAATGCCTGATGGGACAAAGGCAGTGCATTGGATTGTTCTGGGGACATGTCATCAGCGTCCTATGATGAACTTATTTCCTCCCTGCCCAATCGAACACCTGGCAACTCTACCTGTGAGAGCTGGGAGAAGATGAGCTAGGAGCAGAGAGCAGACCGTTCCTCACTCTGTAGCACTTTGCAGCAGGTAGTGACATTATTAACCATCTACCAGGGATCATGAGCAATTCTACTTAGAGCAAGAAGAACCTGGGAGGGAAAATACCTTCTTCTGTGTTAATTGTCTGTTTTAATTTTAGCCAAACTGTTTTAGTTATTTTCTCAGTATGATTCTTCAGCTTCTCTGTAAATGTCGTAATGGGGAAAGAGTCCTTTCTACTTCGTTATTCTCAGTTTTTTTAAGCCTGTTCAGTTGTGAGTTAACTGACTAGTTTAATCAGTGAACTGGAGTGATCCACAGCAGAGGAAGAGGCTGCCTGGACTTCAAATGAGGATTTCCTACAAGCAAGTGGAGAGATGGTTCAGACTCAGCATATGGTGCAAATTTGATGATCAGAGGCACAAACTGCAGCTTCCGTCAACTAAATCTAAGCTTTTGGGACCTCTCAGTCTTTCGTTTTTACTATGTTTGTGTGGACTGAACTGTTCAAATTCTACTTTTAGTTTTCTTTTTACTTGTGTTTACTGTAACTATGGACATTATCTGTGGGTTATAAAATAGCTGTGTTCTGTTGTAAGAATTAGATTGTTTCTTCATAAGATTTTAAAAAGTTATTTCATTAAATTCATTTCTTTAGTTTCTTTTGGAACTTGAACGTAGGGAGGCTGATACTAGGCAATCTTTGCTGAAACTGCTTACAGAATGAACTCTGGGTTTCCAGTACTATGTATGGTTGTGGAAGTAGGGTTTGTTTTTTTTAGGCACTGGAGAAGGGCAGTGAAGTCTAGCCCACCCAAGGTTGCACATGCAGACGCCATAACAGGACAAGCATGAACCCTGTTCAACAGCAAAGTGCTATGACAATCATAGCAAACAAAACTCATGCCTTAGGCTGCAGTACATCAGAACTTAACCAGGGCCTGCCAGAGTGAGGCCACAGACAGACACTTTTATGAACCAGTTCAATGAAGCAACTGGCAAATGCTGGCAGCAGTTGATCCTCGACACAGTGGAACACCAGTACTGGTGCCATGAGAAAAGCATAAACTGGCGGAGACACACAGTTGTTCAGGCCACTTATATGGCCCTCAAAATCAGCATAACAGGCTTAATGGTGTGGACTCATTGTTTAGAAAAATTGACCTAATGTAGCTAAGGTTGATCTCAATGCTTAGGGAAGACCAGGCCACAGAGAAGGCACATAAACAATGAGGGCATACTAATCCATATCACGGCAAGATCTTTCTAGCAACTGGAAGGAAGTATCAAAGAGGGCCAGTTACTTCATCACTTGGTCTCACTGCCCCCCACCCAATTTCCTGCCATCTTAATGCCTGGAAGATTATCTGGAAGACAAAGACTTTGAACTAGGGAGATTGGTCTTAAACTGGAAAGAGTAACTAACTGTAAACTACTTGTAAAATCAATTCAGGTGAGAGAAATTAATCTTATTCTGCTGAAATTAGACTGCAAATTGTTTCTCAGATATCCAACTTTGATCTTTATGTTTGCTACTTATAATTACTTTAAACCTATCTTTCTGTAGGTTTTTATACTTATTTATATTAGTAATAAATAATAATAATAATCTCTCTCTATATATAAAAAAGTGTTTCCTGCCGCATGACAGAACGACGTCATCAAGCTCTCCGGTCATGACCACCACCAGAGAGAGTTGGGGGTTGGCGAGTGTAGCAAGCAGTGGATGCAACCAGTCAGTAATAATAAATAATAGTACAAAGACTGGTGTCTACCTACATTCCTATGAAGAGAACTCGCATTTATCTTGGCCAAGGGAGCCTCGAGCAGTGCAAAATGTTACAGGTCTGAGGTGCAAAACTAGGGAGCTGGGGGTAATGGGCTGAAGCCTTTCTATTGATGGTTCATGAGTGCCTGGGAGATCACTTACACAACTCGGCTGGCTGTGTTCCTGTTGGTGGATGGCTGTGTAAGTGCAGTGTCTGTCAGAGGCTTGTAGCTTGACATCAGCACCACAGTGAGAGACAGGTGAAGCGGATGAGTTTGGAGAGCTCACTGGTCATACAGTCCAGGTTGCACTCCCAGAACCCCAATACACATACAGACTTTTCAGTTTTGTAGATATAGTTTATCATTCATCACAATAAAATCAACACTAAATAATGTATACAGTCCTTGCAAGTGTAATGAAATGTTGACTTGCTCTTTTTTCCTCACATACCAACACAGTATCTGTCAGATTTTCTGCTCATTTACTTTCCCTTCCTGATTGTGATTGGTCTCTCTGCAATTAAGAAAATTCTCTCATCTCTTCCAGTCCCTAAACCTGCTTTCCTTAAAAATAAACAGGGAGGGAGAGGGGGGAGTTTATTTTCTGAAAATAGCTTGCTTTGTACTAACTGCACTCTATGGACTACTGTAAAGATGCTGTAAGTAGGATACTGCAGGCTTTATGGACCACTGAACAGGAACTGAAAGGGCTGAACACCTCTTTAACATCTAAACTCTTGTACTAGCTCTAAACTCATAGCTAATCTTAATTCTTGAGTTATGTAAGAAGGCGGCAAGGGTATTGGGGTGTAGCAACTCAAACTGCTCACAGCAGCATTAATGCTGCCAGCTTCATTAAGTTTTTTCTACACATGCCATCACAGGAGTAAAAAGTATAACACAGGAAGGCAAGAAGTTAAATATTCGTATCATAGTCATAGAAACAGTATGAGAATCTCAACAGAATAGAAAGGTGAGCAGAATATCTGTTTAATTCAAGCACTGAACTTAAATGAATCTATGATCTCTTACAAATCATTCCAATTTATTGTTGCTTTGAAAATTGGATAGAAATTAATCTTTCCCCAAAAGAGCCTGTAGCAGGGCAGTAAGAGAATAACTTGCATCCTGGATATAAATATTCTTTTAATTTAGCATGGATACTATGAAATGCTGCAATATAAATTCAAAAATATCTTGTGATTTTTTTTGAAATCATAGCAAAAAAAATTCACTAAAACTCATGTTTGTCATATCCTTTAGTTAGGAATGTTTCCTCACAAACATACTGCTAGTCATAAAATGTTTAAGGAAATAAAAATAGCAACCAACAAAACAGGACATACCTGACGACTGTTGACTATGTTGCTAGATAAACAGTCATACAATGTAGTTTATATAGCAACATGCTTTGCAAGATGTGCAAATATTAGCACCCCTTTAGCGTCGACAGAAAAATGAGATTTATTTGGCATCTTACTAATTACAAATTTAGGCATGACACCTAGTTTAAAATAACCTGTAAAATAAGTTTTAAGTCATGTTTGTACATTTAATTAGGTGTTCTTTAATAGAGCTTTAGTTAGCATTTGTCAGCACTTTCCAGTAAAATTCTCTTGATGCTTCAGTTTGGCATGTTAGATCTCATCCCCAGCACCCTACAAAACACATTTTGTGGTATTGTATATAATTCATAAACATGTACAACATTCGCCCAGCACAAAGAGGAATGATGACTGAATGATATGCTTCTAGATGGCCAAGCAGTTGACTGCCTTTAGATACCTGGATGAGCACAGTTTAACAGACATGGAATTATTAAACTACATGTTATATCAAGCCACTGTGAAGGAACATTACTAAAAATATCCCACAGATTTTGAATCAATCTGTCGTTTACATACTATCCCCTGCATTTCAATGTGTTTAGGCAGTAAAGAAACAATTAAACAGAAATTGATAGTCAAAGCTGAAAAATATCATACATCCACAAGCAGAAGAGCACAACACATCGCAACATCAAGAACTAAATACATCCGGTTCAAGTCACTGGCAGCTGTATAGCATGCTTCACCTCTAAATATTAAGAAGCCCTACTTCTTGCAAAGGAAAGAGAATTGAGACCCATTATGTGCATAGATTTAGAACTTTTACTTTGTTATTCAGAAGCGTGAAATTTTCTAAGGTTATTTTAATACTTCATATACAGCTATGAACTGTAAGATTCTGGTGGAAGGCAGGAAAAGTGAGTTATTATTCCATAAACAGCCTTTCATCTTTCAAGAGTTTTTATTTTATACCTACAGTTTGAGGTTTTCTGTTAGAAATAGATAGTATATCTATATTCATGTTTAAGTTTATTTCCTTAATTGTCATTCTAAAAGGTGATCATTTTTCCTAGATTATTCCTAACAAGAGACAAATGAATTAACAGAGACATGGGCTTTCTCTCTTCTTAATTAAATATATTCACCATTAAATTTAAGGTGCTCTGTTTCATCAAGCTTCTTAAATGAAGAACAAGTGTTTGAGAGAGCAGAAATATTATGGGACCGAAAGCCTTTCAGATTCTGCTAGGAGAGGGAGCCACACAAGAGAGTTGATATGTAATTACATTTTGTAGAAACAGAGAGATTTTACATTAATAAAAGTTTCCAGTTAAACAAAAAAGTTTAGACTAGTTTAATAATAAACTGACATTCACACTTGATACGACAAACTGATATAAATATTTTCATGGCTAGCAAACTCCTTCAGGTCCTCATATTGGACCACTGATCAAAAAGAAACAGGGTTTTCTCTTCCATGCAGTTTTAATTAGGAGAGCAAGGTAGACTACATTTTTAAACATGCACATACACTTGTAGGTCTTGACTAGACATGGATAAGGTTTGAAAACCCCATGTCTTAAGTGTTAGAATATGTCTACCCTGCAATTTGACATGTCAGGAACATGTCAGCTCAGTCAGGTTCGCGGAGCTCAAGCTAAGGTACTGTTTAATTTCAGTAAAGACATCCAGGCTCAGGTTGGGACCCAGTCCTAGGCTCCTGCAACATGGGAGGGTTCCAGAGCTGGAGCTGGAGCCTATGCCCAAAAGTCTACACTACTACCTTGAGCCTGAGTCCTGTGAGCCCAAGCCCATAAATATGAATGAAATTTACTTAAAACTGCACATTCCAAAAAACATGGTAGCTGAGTGCTCTATTTCATCAAAGTGAGTTTGCTGTAAATTTAAAGTCACTCTATAATCTTGTGCCAATGCATAAATCAAAGAGATAATTATACCGAGAATTTCAGGAACAAATTCTGATGAGATTTGTGATGGACAGACAATTTGTTTAACACATTTCTAAAAACATTTGTAGTACAGGTTGAACTTCCCCAATCCAGGACTCTTTAGTCCAGCAACATCCATGGTTTGGCAGGGCCAGAAAGTGGCTGAGTTTTGCCACCCCGGCCGGGGAGCCCCCAGCATTAGCTGGGCCACATGACCAGGGAGTCCCAGCCTCAGCCAGGGAATCCCTGGTTGCAGAGGGGCTTCTGGCAGCTGGGAGGCCCTGGCCAGGAACCCAGAGAAACCCCACGAGGCAGCAGTGCTGGAATGACTGGACAGCCTCTGCCAGGGAACCCCCAGCTGAAGTGGGGCTGCTGAAGGTGGGTAACTGGAATACTCAGCAGCTGCAAAGCGGCCCCTAGCAGCGGAGCAGGTTGGCCCTGGCTGGGGAACCCTGTCACAGTAGAGTCAGTGGCAGCCAAGTGGCCCCAGCTAGGGAACCCAGGGAATACACTGTGGCAATGGGACTGGCAGTGGGACCAGTAATGGTAAAAGATCCTACCAGGAACCTGGTTCAGGACAGTTCAGGTCCCAGATATGCCACACCAGCCTGTATCTAGAACTAAAACTTGCTTTTCTCGGGAGAAAAAAAATCTCCCATTATATTTGACTAGCAGATTTTGTTATATTCTGTATCTTTGCACTGTAAAGGTCACTGGTAAACAGATGAAGTAAAGGAATTCATCTCATCCCTGCTATTTAAAATATTCCTATTTGATACATGCCTTAATATATAAAGAGTGAACCTTGGTTTTAAAAAAGTAATCAAGGATAATCATGGATGTTTAAAAACCTCTCTCTTCCCACTTCCAGAAGGGGAAGTCACAAGCTGCACAGCCACGAAGAGAGAAGGGGAAGCTTTCATATGATATGGGCTGGACCAGAGGCATAAATAACACAGCCTGTGATAGAAGGGTGTGGTGCAGTCTGTGTTAGCAAGACTTCTGTAGACAGATTGAAGTTAAGTATAAGCACCCACAGCTGATGTAGCTGTGTTAATTCATTTAAATAAAAAAAGGCTAAATCTGCTAATTAGAAGGTTGCTAAGTTATCAGGCTGTAAGAACTCCACAAGCATGTCTACAAGTAAGTCATGTTGGATGAGGGGAGGCCCATATCAACTGCCACTGCTGTTTCTCTCAGTTCAATCTGTCTGGGGGTCTTATTTAAATTGCAAGCTCTTCAGAGCAGGGTCTATTATTTTGAGTCTTGCCCTGTGACAAATACAAAACAACAAGCAGCTGAGAAATAGGGATGTAAGAGAATAGTTGATTAGTTAACGGATTAGTAGTCACATAGTCAAGCTGACTACTCTCATTTCCCACCTGCTCCCCCATGCCTCTATATTAGAGGCAGCAAGGGGTGGGAAGCAGGATCTAGTGCTGAGGGAACTCGCTTTTAAGTCTCTATGGTGCCGCTTGTCCCCTACCCCCAGAGGCACCGTGTGGGGGACCAACGGAGACTGCTCCGGCAGCAGCCCTTGTCCGCAGGATGTCCGCAGACTAGTAATGTTAAATTTCAAGTAACTGACTGATCAAATAGTCGATGCAAACCATCGACTATTTGATTAGTTGATAGGGCACCTCTGCCTTTGAAGTGTAGCAACAGCACTAGGGCTACACTTCAAAGGCGAAAGTGCCACATGGAACACATGGGCTCCCCTGCTGAGCAGGAGCCTGGTGTCAGGCTCCTTGTGGCATTTCAAAGCTGCAGTACCCCATGGAGCCTGGGCTCAGCTGGGGACTCCCCTACTGACCCCAGGCTCTGTTCTGCACTGCCGCTTTGAAACTCTGCGAGGAGCCTGGTGTCAGGATCCTCACTGCATTTCAAAGCGGCTGTGCCCCGTGGAGCCCGGCGTCAGGCTCCTCACGGCATTTCAAAGTGGCAGCGCCTCATGGAGCCCAGGGTCAGCAGGGGAGTCCCCAGCTGATCCTGGGCCCCATGCAGCACTGTCACTTTGAAATGCCGCATGCAACCTGAAGACACCTCAGCTGGCCCCAGGCTGTAACCAGCGTTTCAAAGTGGCAGAGCCATGTGGGGCCCAGGATCTGGCCCCAGGATCTGGCCCCAGGATCCACACAGCGCTGCCATGTTGAAGTATCCCCTCTTGACAGAAGCAGCAAGGGGAGGGAAGCGACTAGTCGTTTACATCCCTACCATGGACAGGAGCTGCTGCGGCAAAGCAACCCCTCTCCACAACCAGTCCTAACGTCTGCAGCAGCCCCTGTCCACAGGGACCTTTATAGACAGAAGCTGCTGGACCTGGCATGAGTTAGGACTGAGCAAGTCCAGCTCAGTTACAACTCACACCAGATCCAGGAGCTATTACTGCTGCAGCTCTGAAGTTTAAATGTAGTAGGAGCCAGGCTGCCTGTGCACCCAGCTCTTACTACAGTTGAACTGCAGACTTGCAGGGAGTATCGCACCTTCTGAGCACCTTGCCTTATTGACTAATCATGTAGTTGATATAATTTTTATCAACTACACGATTACCCAATTATCCGCCTCTGAACAGCCTTACTGAGCAAATCAAATTCTAATTTAAACAATATTTTTTAGTAAATTGGATTACATGGCACTTCAAGAACAGTGCAAGCTAGAAGACCCTCAGCCTCAGAGCTTTTACTCTCTAAGGGTGCCTTTCCTGCTGAATTATCCTGAGTGGTCAGCAACCAGACTTCAGCAGCTGAGTTAATCTAGCCCAGGTGTGAGCAGCAGTACTACCAAGCCTCTTTGAACTTAATCCTCAAGAGAATCACCAAAAACATACAGGCCATAACTATGGGCACAGGTAATGAGGATTCCTCTGGCATCTTAAAGACTGATATTTATTTGGGCATAAGCTTTTGTGGCTAAAAACCATTTTATCAGAAAAAGTGGTTTTTACCCATGAAAGCTTATGCCCTAATAAGTCTGTTAGGGTTTGTCTACACTACCACCCTAGTTCGAACTAGGGTGGTAGTGTAGACATACCCTCAGTCTTTAAGGTGCCACAGGACTCATTGTTTTTGCAGAGACAGACTAACACGGCTACCCCTCACACTTGTGGGTACAGAGTAGGCCAGAGCTACCCTGAGCTCAATAGGATTAAAAGAATACAGGCTGCCTTTCCCTCTTAGCTGCAATTGCATTTGTGTTTTTTTAAATGGTGGGTGGATACTGGGAGTTTCTAGTTGTGCTTGCACTTTGAGAAATGCCTTGGCCAGCAGGAAAAACAGGTCAGTTTATCATGACAGTTTGGGAGGAGTGATCTATGGAAACAGAGCTTGTTGAAGGATGACTGACCTAGATGAAATTGCAAAGTTTTCCTCCACAGACAAGCAAGATGAACTTGGACATCAAAGTGCAAAGCCCTGCAGGTAAGAAACTCCAAGATCCTTCTCTCCATCATAGTTAGTTGCACTGTAGGCTCTCAAAAAAGCTGACAATTTAGTTCTCTCCCCCTCCCCAAACTCCTTGCCAGAGCACTAACCTACATGAAATGGAAAATCTAGCTGAACAGGACAAAATATACAGCTGAGCACACTATGATTGATGAAGAGCAAACCTGGGGAAAAATCAGGAGAGAAAAGACAATATCAACATGTGCCAAACTATTCTGCAGTTTTACTGGTTGTCAAAGTCAGACAGGACTCACAGATTTGTCAGACCGCTCTGTTTATTAGCAAAGCTCTGCTAATTTCACCCAGAAAATGTGAGCCCCATACAAGGTTCAAACCCCTTGATTTATACAGTCAAAAGAAAGCCAAGTTAACAGGATTAAAAAGAGGGGCAAAACTTCACATTAGTGTGAAACTAGTCAAGTATCTTCATTTCCACATCAAGCACACAGCAATCTCCTGTCCATATCTCCTTTGCTTTCTCCCTAACACCTAATGTTCCTTTTCCCATTAACTCTGGCTAGCACTCTGGAATCAGCATACCTACAAACAACATTAACATACTTTTCTTCTTCCTGTTCAGAGACAAACAGTTTTCCTTCAACTTATTCAATTATTACAGCATAATTCATCTTTCTCTTAGGCTACGTCTACACTGGCCCCTTTTCCGGAAGGGGCATGTTAATTTCACCTATCGTAGTAGGGAAATCCGCGGGGGATTTAAATATCCCCCGCGGCATTTAAATAAAAATGTCCGCCGCTTTTTTCCGGCTTTTAAAAAAGCCGGAAAAGAGCGTCTACACTGGCCCCGATCCTCCGGAAAAAGCGCCCTTTTCCGGAGGCTCTTATTCCTACTTCAAAGTAAGAGCCTCCGGAAAAGGGCACTTTTTCCGGAGGATCGGGGCCAGTGTAGACGCTCTTTTCCGGCTTTTTTAAAAGCCGGAAAAAAGCGGCGGACATTTTTATTTAAATGCCGCGGGGGATATTTAAATCCCCCGCGGATTTCCCTACTACGATAGGTGAAATTAACATGCCCCTTCCGGAAAAGGGGCCAGTGTAGACGAGCCCTTACAGTATAATTATTTCTACTTTCACATGGTGCACTTATCTCTTGTGTGAAAGACAGACAACAGCCCACTAAGCATGGGCTGGTATTTTAACAAGAAAAATGTAAGTCAAATGAACACTCAAGAAGGCCTCTTATCTGAAGATGGTTTATGCCATCTTGGTAACCTCTGGATAATTTTTGTTTCTAACAGAATGGGAGATGCATATCAATCTCTATCAAGCCTTCTAATTAATATCCTCCAACAAAGAGGAAGAACTACTGCTGGTACATTAGAATGACTGCAAGCTTCAATAGCTTTCTGCTCTGCCTGAAACACGTGGCCAAAAGAACTGCTGGATATGTTTAACAGAGCACTCTACTTGGCCAAGTATTCACCCAAGATTGAGAGGCATCTTAATCAGCCAGCACCTGAGGCAGTTGGTAATTGTGGGAATGCAGCACAAGTCATGTGTACAAGGGCAGGCAGGCTTAGAAAAGGCTGAATTCTAGTCTCACCCATACTCCCAGCTCCTGTGACTGTCCCTTCCATCTACTCACTAGGTTATTCCATACCCTGTCCTATGCTTCAGTCCATGCTCAATACACTCCCTTAATACCCAGCTTCATAAACGTCAAACTGAATAAACATGCGTCTGATTTTGCTTCAGAGCACAGAGGGAAAGGAAAAAGTACAGACCAATCATTCCTCTGAACTGTGCTGAATACACTGCTGTCAGTTTCCACACAGTGAAGCTTGCTGACTAGAGTTAGTTAAGAAAATAATTCTTTTTTTCATAAATGCTGAAAAGCAACAGTTCGACAAGTATTGGAAAAGAATGCGCTTCCATTTGAAATTTTTTATGGTCCAATACACCTTGCCCACTTTCTTCAGATGCTGCAAGTACCTTTTCCCCAATTTTGCTCCTGAGAAGGCAGAGGGGGAGGGAAAAGGGGGGGGGGGGAGAAGAGACAAAAATGGTTTTCATTCATCAAAAACCCCACAAAACCACAACTTTTTAAGATGTTATGCAACAGGTTATTAACATATACAAAAAAAAAATCACCAAAAAAATCCATTTTCAATAAAAGACCATTTTTCAATGAGAAGAAGCTTTAATTTACAGCACTGAACGTAAGGGAACAGTAGAGTCCCTGGGGAAATGGCCAGCTAGTGTAAAACAACAACAAAGGGGCAGCTGGCTGGAGCTGTGAGTTCAAGAGTCTCTAATGTGCCCCTCTCTGGGAAATAACAGTAACCTGCAGGACAAGAAAGGGAGTGGTAGTATTACCTCTCAAGCAGAGGCGAAAGCAACTTAAAATTTCTTACAGGTATGGTCCTATTGCAACCTGGGACCCTGTCAGCTCTCAAATAGCTCTGTACTAGCTTTTACTGCAGCTCAGCCAGCTCTTGCTGGAGGTGTGCATCAGGGTGCATCCACTTACTTTCACCTCTGCTCTCAAGGCACAGCACCATATTTACAATTAACACAGGGGGTGTTTCCGCTCTGGATATTCACATCTCCACATCAAATGCTGTGAATGACCCACGTCCACCCTGACTTGATTAGCTTAATTAATTCAAGCAACTTATTCATTATCTCTCTCTCATTGCAGGAGGAGTAACGGTAGTCCGAATTAAGGGCTTTAGTTCTAACTACCAAGCCCGTGCCGCGTATAGCCACGGGCAGGGAGTCCGAACTACCGGGCCTTTAAAAATGGTGGCACCTGGGAACATGCAAATAAAGCCCAGGATATTTTAATCCCAGGCTTCATTTGCAAGTTCGAATGACTACATTAGCCACCCTAGTTTGAACGAGGGTGGCTAGTGTAGACATACCCTAAGGTGCCACAGATACAGACTAACATGGCTACTCATCTGAGACATTTATTATCTTTTTTATCCTTCTATTGGGATTATCCTTCAACTGTGCAGGGCACACCCACATTCTCTAGGCAGAAATATAATGAAGCTAGACATGAAAATTATAGCTTGTTTTCAACTCTGACTAAAATAAGTTTGGAAGTAAAAGTAATCACACTAAAAAACTAACCCCACTTTTTAAAATTAAAACAGTTAAAATGTTATAATAATTGCTTGAAGCCCATTCAAAAAGAATTGGGTACACATACAAATACACATATTACTTTCCTGTTTCAACAGGCACAACACAACAGCATGAATTTCAGGTGAAGCTTGGGACACTATTCTGACTTTCATTATTTCTTTTCAAAAATAATCTTAATACTACTGAACATAAAATCCTGCTGCACAGTGCATGTAATGCCTTCTGGCCTTTATTAAAACATCTTATTAAAAACATTCTATTTATTACATCTATCACCAGCCCTCTTCAACCACAGCTAAATCTGAAATATTTCATCAAGCATGTCAGCTTCTTGGCATATTTGAGTTTCAGAGTGGGAAAACTCAATTAGAGAAAACACAAACCTGTGATGGAGTTCTAAGAGAAAGGCAAAAGGAAAAAGAGCAAACTACTAGGATTTCTCTTCTCTGGAAAATGGAGTCATCCAGGGGCACCCATGGGTTTGCAGGCCACATGACCTGACACCCCAGTTGGTGCTGGGGAGGCAGAAACATGCAGACTGGGACACCTACCCCCCCCCCCCCCCCACACACACACACACCTCAATTTTTCTCATGTTCTTTGTTAAGTTCTTCACTGAGAATTTGTAACAACTTGAAGGGGTTACAACACAAACAAAATGTGTGTGTGCAGGGTCAAGGAAAGCTATATTCTGAAGAACAATGTGTTGCTGCACTTTTTTATGCTAACAAACAAGAAATATGGCTGCAAACTGGGTTTTTTTTAGAACTGTGCTAAAACAGTAATAAAAGATATAGCTGCTTAAATGTGTTTGCTATTAAATATTTTAGTGATTATTCAAGCCAAAAGTTAAGCCACCACAAAAATGAAATGTATTCCATGATTTTCTGGTTTGTATTATTGGACGCTTCCAATGAAATTTAGCCAGTCAAGCTACTAAAAGTAACTGTACAGTCATCCACAAGGATAATTTTGGTTTGACTCAAGTTCTTTCTTGGATTCCTTTGATGGGAAAAAGAGTTGAGCACAAAATTATCTGAGTAAAACCTAAAGCCTTTCTAGAAAGGAGGCCACAAACGTGCCATGAACTCATCTGATGTGGAAACAGATATATCTGCTGTCCCTAGTTTTCCTAAGGACACATGTTAAGCTACCCCAACTTTATGGCATCTTAACCAATTTAATTACACAGCCCCTTATCCTCCTCTAAAGATTTAAAAACTACATACTTTGCCCCCCCCTCAAAAAAAAACACTGAGATTTATTTTTTGTAAGTCTATGGTTTTAAAACATAGAAAATAACTGCAGACATTCTGGATTCCACCTGCAAGTAACATAAAAATGGCCACACTGTCCAGACCAATGTGTCCATTTAGCCCAATTTTCTATTTTTTTTTTTTTAAACAATGGTCAGAGTAACCTAGTTTTTTTTAAAAAAAAAAACTATTATACTTTTGGCCTTCCCATCATCCTGTGGCATCAAGTTGCACACGTTGACTGTTCATTGCGTGAAGAAGTTCTCTCTTAAGCTTGTTGCCTATTAATTTCATTGGACGACTCCTGATTCTTGGGTTATGTGAAGAGATTAAAAAACTACTTCTTGATTCATATTCTTCACACCATTCAAATAAAATTAAATGCACCTTTTAAAATTTTGTCTCAGATTCCCCATAAATTGAAAACTTCAGTAGGGTTGTGTTCCAGTGTAACTTAGGCCCTTTAAATCTGACAACTGTAGTTGCAGGCCATGTGACTAGGAGAAAGCATGTCATCTGCAGGAAGCCAGATATAAAGCTTCCTACCTTTGCAGCACAAGTAGCAGACAGCAAACCTACATGTCAGCGGACTCCTCAGGGTACATCTCTCCACAGTAGCCAGAAAGGGTCTGCTAAAAATGCTAGCAGTTAGACAGTTACATGCACTGCGGGCTCTGCAGTATTAAGCTTAAATAAGCTTTATACTATAGTCTCTGCAGCAAAGTCTGCCCAGAGACCCAGTGTGTAGCCTGCAGTGGCTAGGTGAGCTCACCATGGACTAGACTGCTGAACCGGGGACAGGTGGGGAGCTACTTTAGCCCCTCCTGGTTAACTGGAACCGATAAGCCTCACCCGTTAAGGTTAACCATTTACATCCCTAATTAGAAATTATGGTATAATTTTTTTAAATGATGACAGTAATTAAACATTTATGTGGACAAATCGTAGAGAGTCCAGTGGAGGGAACCAAAATAATTAGGGGATAGGCTACAACTTATGAGGAGGGGCTGAATGAACTGGGCTTATTTAGTTTGGAGAAGAATGAGGGAGGATGTGATAGCAGCCTTCAACTAACTGAAGGTGGGTTCCAAAGAGGATGGAGCTAAGTTATTCTCAGAGGTAGCAGATGACAGAACGATTACAGCCCTATTCCTCTGGACACACTCAAGTTCTTAAGTGTATGAGCATGTGAATCTGAGATAGGAGTACACAGCAGTACTTCTTGCCTCTCTTCAAAGGCCAGCACTCCTATGCATAAATTGTTAAGAAACATCTACAAATAAAATACTTCAGTGGTACAGCTGTGCCACTGTAGTATGTCAGTGTAGATACTCACTGCAGCAACAGGAGGAATTATCTTGTCGCTGTAGTTAATCCATCTCCCCAAGAGGAGATATGTAGGTCAATAGAAGAATTCTTCTGTCAACTTGACCATATCTACACGGAGGATTATGTGTGAAAAAAATATTTATCAGGGATGTAGACTCTCACACCTGAGATGTAGCTATGCCAATCTCAGTTTTCATTGTAGACAAGCCCTTCATGATTGATCACATACTGATGCATTACAAAAATTAACAACATACTTCTCAGCCTGCATCTGAACACTTTTTTATTTATCTGAATCAAACAAGAATGAGTAAGTATGTAGCTAGAGCCTGGCTCTAAAACTGTTGTCTTTTTTGTGAATACAATAGCTGTTGCGTAGCACAACAGACATAGCAGTTCAGTAGCTATTGCATACCATTTCTAAGAGAAAAATAGTTACACATTCAAACAAACTATATTCAAATCACAAAGCACAGGACTATGTTCCTTTAAAAATCAGAGAAGTCATACATTGAAACCAAAGGTACTGGAAATGATTTTATTACTTACCAAACCAGCTATTGGTGTAGACAGACGATTGATCTTCTTAATGATACCAGGTTTGATCTTGTTAACCAAACTAAAAATTAATGAAAACATTAACCATATGATATGCTATTATGTAATAATGTTAACATTTCATCGTAAGCATAAAAATGTTTGTGAAGAATTGTTTCTACATATTCTTTACTTAAATTTAAATCTATTAAACAGGGTATAAAATAAGTTTATACTAAGCCTTTCTAAAAGTAAAAAGCAATCAAACATAATTTAGAGATAAGATTGCTGAGAATGGCATAAAGAAGACACAAAAATAAGAAATACACAGGTAAGAAAATAAGTGGAGTCAGGTTCTTGCCACAAAAATGGAGGCGTTCAGATTCTAGGCTCTTTTGCTATTAAGACTTCTTCTAATATGTCTGGTTGAGAAGATGAGTTTTTTTTAAATTTTCAGGCTAAAAAAGCTATTTAGTTTGCTCTGCAAACACAATACTCACCACCACTACCAAAACCTGCCATTTTGCAAATGTTATTTTTTCCCAGTTATTTTAATTGATAAACACAAGAAAAAAGGATTGTTGCTGGGGGGCGGGGGGGGAGGGGGAGTGCTTCACCAGCTCTTTCAGATATAGTCATACCTCAAATAGTTCAAAGCTTACGTCTGTCTACAGCAAACACATAATGGAAGTCTTTAAGACGCAGTTTTAATACATTATTTCATTCACACAAGATAAAATGGGCTTCAAGTTCCAAATTTTCAAAATAAAAAACATGTAACTAACATTTTTCACCATGTATGTGAAAGTCCTGTATTCATGCTTACATAGTCAAGTGATTGTGCCAACTACTCCTTCAGCAACTAATTAAGTAATATTTTTATAATAAAAAAATATAATCCAATTGTACTTTATTCAGGTTTCAAGTTAAACACATCATTAGAATAGTTATTCCATTCCCAAAAGTGATATGATTTGCTAAAGGGGGAAAAAATGGTTCTGTAATTTATCTGGTATAATCCATTTGTCCCGCAGACCCTTTATCTAAGTTCCTCAACCTGCTGCTGTATTCGTATGGACAGATCACTGCATCTGAAAAGAGCTCTAATCACATCCCTACTGTTTTGTGGGGTGAATACAAAGATGCAGTTGCAGAATCAAAGTCTTAAAAACTATCTGCTCTGCAAAGATTACTTGTTCCTACAGCATAGATTTCAGAGAAAACTATTAAATTCCAGTAGTGAGTGGGGAGAAGTAGAAAGAAATATAGTTTCCTTTCCTGCCAATCAAGTAAAATGTTAAGGGTATTAGACTATGGGTATTAATATCTCAACATCCCATTAAGTAGTCACTAAACATAAGAGCATGTAAAGATTTACAGTAACAATACTGTTGGGTGGCTTTTCAACGAATTATTTAGCTTCTGAATGCAATTTTTTCCCTCTGTTTTGGTGCTGATAATTGAAAACATGGGTGGCCTCCAAGTTGGATGACTTAAATGCATTTATCTTTCTAGAGTACACACAGAAAATTAACATATTAGAATGAGAATTCAGTCTCCTTTGACTCCATCCCACTGGGGCTCTTGTACATTTCAGAGGAGGAATGCGGAACACCATGTGCAGCCTGGGGTCAGTGGGAAGTCTGTTGACTACAGGCAGGCGTGCCAGCTTTGAAATGTACAAAAATCCCCAGCAGGGGCTCTTGTGCATTTCAAAGCGTAAGCACACTTATGGAGCTGACCCCAGGCTCCATGTTGTACTGCCGATTTGAAATGCCACGCAGAATCTGGGTTCAGCTGGGGACTTCCCAGCTGATCCCAGGCTTCACACCGCATTTCAGCAAAGCTCAGGATCATCTGGGGACTGTCCAGATGACCGTGGGTTCTGTGCAACATTTTCCCAGAACCCGGGATCAGCTAGCACTCCACAGCTGATCCTGGGTTCTGCAGAAATGCTGCACAGAGCCCAGGATCAGCTGGGGAGCCCCCAGCTGATACTGGGCTGCAGGAAGCCCTGGTGTTTTGAAACACCACCTTGGTATTTCAAAGGGGCAACTCTGCACAGCTGAGCTGAGATCAGCTGTGAGGCACTGACCTTTGAAGTACTCCCTCTTCCCTTTGCTGCCTCAATCTGAGAGACACTGCAAGGGGGGGGGTCAACTATATGATAAGCATTTGCTTATTGGATAGTCAACTAGTCTTTAACATCTTTACTGTCTACCTCTGAATATACGGAATTGTCATGGTAAATTTAAAAATATAAATCTTAAATTCAGAGTGCAGCAAGTTAGTACAATATAACTATGTTCTCAGAAAGAATTTGGCTAAAAGGATGCTACCCAAGTCAACCTGCTCAGTTGAATTAATTTTGAGATTATTTTACTGCATACGGTTAATGAGTATTAAATTAAGATGATTATCTTCAGAAGAGAGCTCCCATATGCCAAGTGCAAGTTATTCTTCCTTTCTTTTGCCAAATATATGACAATAATGACCATATTGCACCTTCAAGTGGGTGAATATTGTTCAGCTTGCCAGGAGAGAGGCAATAGCAATTTATGAGGTGGGGAAGTGAGTCTCAGAAGCTGTGGTGATAACTCATCTGCAGGAACTAGAAGGAGCTGGTTGTTCTAAAGCATGTGTTCCCAAACTGGGGGGCGTGAAGAAACTCCAGTGGGGGCACGAGATGACCCCAACCTCCATCCCTCCCCCCCAGTCAATTCTCCCCGCTAAATTTTGCTGCTATTTTTGTTTTTCGGCCCCGGTCAGTTCCTTTTTATTTTTTCCCCCTCAAGTTTTGCTGCTGGGGGAAGGGAGGGTCTGAGGGTTTCTCAAAAATCAAAAAAGGGGTGTGATGCCAAAAAGTTTGGGAACCACTGTTCCAAAGGATCAAGCCTGGCAAGAGAATTCCTTTTTCCGCAGTCCAGCTGGAGCAGCATCTATTCTCCCTCCCTTTGAGGTACAAAAGCTACCAGGTTTGGTGAGGACCTGCTATGGTCATTGCTCTAACTACTGCTTTTTAGGCGGTTGGAAAGGAATTTTCCCCTCAGTACCAGATTGGCCTAGGTGAAAGGGATTTTTTTGGGGGGGGGAGGAGAAGAGAGAAGGGGTCTTCCCCACAGCAAGTTCAGGGAGGTCTTTGCTATCATGAGTAAGGAAAGATGTTAGGTTATGATGTCACAACTAATTTTGTAAGAGTGATGTGAATATCCAGTGCAAGTACTCCATAGGCAAGGCATGCGGGGATCAGATAAATGGCTTAGAAAAATAATGTAAAATGGAGCTCGGAGGAGGTTAAGATCTGCCTGGGAGACCTAGATAGAAAAAGGGGAGGAGGGCTGGTGAAAGCTTCCCACAAGTAAATATTGAATGAACATGGACTACACTGTTCACTTCTATCGGTCAGGTCGTTCCAGACACCTAATAATAAAGTTATTATCAGATTAAAACAATATCAAGTGTCTCCTGATCTTTTCGTATCGCTGGACAATGAGGCTAGCAGAAGATTTTAAAATACACCTGTTGAGCATTCTAACTCTGGAAGAAACATTTTAGCTTTATTTTTAAAAAACTCATACCAAGTTTTTAAATCTAGACTTCTCTCATACCTCATTCAATTACATGAATACCTCTAACTAATTAATTTGTTTTTTAAAACAAAAACATTTCCCAATTCAAGATAATTTTGAATTACTTGGTTTTTACTGCAACATTAGAGTACCTTTTTAAAAGATACAAACCAAATGCTTTATTGTATCTACTCTGCTTCAATCAGATGTTAAATAAGGTGACAAGTTCTACAATTCTATAGCAGTTATGATTTTTAAGAAATCATAACTAATTTTTCACTTCACTGATCAACTGCTGTATCCCAAAGAGGAAGATGGAGGAAGCAGAAGCAAGTGGAAGAGACAGATACAACAGAACAGAGAGAGAAGACAACAAAGACAATGAGAGAAATTCAGAAAAAGTTATATAGTTTCTGCACTTCTCATAATTGTTCATGTTACAGTATGTACAGAAAATTAAAGGCTTTTGAATAAATATTTTGGTATCCCACAAACTAACATCCTCCCCATAAAAATAATTTGGAAACACAACATGCACATTTTTTATTGTTGGCATTCTGATAACTTTTACTCCTACCCTGCCAAAAATCATAGCAGTTTAAAGCTGCTTGCAGGCCTGGGATTCTGAACTTAAACAATGTGAAAGGTTATTTTTTTTTTAAATAAAAAAGGAAAATATTCAGGGTCAGGGTGAAAGTTCTATTACTCTGACTCACAGATAAGCAAACCCTTTTAGCTCTATGCCCGTAACTTGTAAGTGGTTGAAATGTTTTCAGAGAAACAGTGAAATAAATAACTGCACCATCAGTTTGACTAAGTCAGCAGCAGCATGCGTGAAGAACGAAGGAAAAATTATACCTTATGTTCTGTGGAAATGGTTTATTTAAGCCACAAGTATTCATTTTGACTTAGAGTGCCTTAATCTTTTCAAACATCAATCTGAATAACATGTTGAAAGAAAAAGAAATAAAAATGCTTAGACTTCTTGGATTTCTATGGGGGGGTGGCTTTTTTTTTTTTTTTTTTTTTTTTTAAGTACAAACAATTTGGTAAAAAAAATTTAAACTATTTTAGTGTTTGCAAAAAGTTTGGTGAAAAATTTCTTTCTGCTCTAAAATGCAAGTAGCACTAGGAGAATAGTGTTTCTCCATCACCTTCCATCTTTAATAATGTGTTCTGAGACTACAAAGTAACAATTTAATCCTACAAGTATTGTTTGCAGCCACAAAACATCAGTTGAACAAGATTGGCCAATTTTCTCTTGCATATTTCATCTTCAGAAGTGAATAGGTGATATGTTTAAGCTGGGCAGCTTTTACATTTATTGTATTATGGAAAATATAAACTTACTCGCACAACAGAATTCCATTTTCTAAAGCTGCTCGAAAGTCTTTGGTTCCAAAGCTTTTCCCAGTGGCAGCCTATAAAGCAAATAATTGGGTGTTAATTTGTGTTTTAAAAATAATAATAAAAAGAACACAGTGCTAGCAACAGACTGAGAAGTAGGACTCAGGACTTCAGTCAGAAATTTATATCCATACAATTCTCTCAAAGAATTGTATGAGTAAAAGCTTAACCATCAAAAGGACTGCAAGTTTGTTCTTCATGCCTTGTATGAAGGGTTTAAGTTTAACGTATCAGTAAATTCCATCTCCTTTAGCATGAACCAATTACTTACTACACAGTGGGAATTTTCTAATGTAAACCATTACTATGAAGTGTGTAAAAGCATAGTAAATTAGACCGAAAAACCTAAACAATTTCCATATTTCTCAGCTAAACTTTTCTAAAACCATGAAATACAATATAATGCACAATTTTCTAGAGAAGAGGGTTTTCCAGGTATATTTGTAAAAGAGAAGGTAATGCTTGCAAACAACTTTTAACTTAATCTATCCAGCTTTACTAACTATACTCTAACACCTAGTTTTAGGTTGAAGAGTGATGTGGGTTTGTTTTTTTTAAATAAAAATGGGGAAAAGGAAGTTAAGATAATTAAACGGGAAATGGAACTGAAGGGAAAAAAAAGCTTTTTAAGGACCAGATCCTGCAATGATAAATACATGCGTTGGTCCATTTCTTCAATTCATTGTTCCGAAATAATCAAATGAGAATTTCAATTAAATTTTTTTTTTAAAAAAATAAAGTTCAAATTTTGCATTTTGTTTGAACTCCATTATGTAATTTTTGTTTCCAAACCAGCTATGGAGACAAACCTGATTATCAGTTATAACAACAAATAAATTATGAAGCTCTTCCTGTTTGTTTAGGAGGGAATCATGCATAATGCCAGAATTTCACGAGGCAGAAAAATGGATAGATAAGAAACTTCCAAACCATGAGAATTCAGAAAACAAATCTTGAAAGAAAAATAGTAAAACTGGGGGTTGTTTTAGATAATTTGGTTAATGTGTATGATTACATAGTCTCCCTCCCCACCCCTAGGCTGCTGCCTATATCAGAGGCAGCAGTGTGGGATGCAGGCAGGAGCAGGTGCACACAGGTATCCGGCGGTAGGCAGCTCTGCAGGAGCTGGTACACGAGAGCCGCATGCCCCTCACCTCCATGTAACCACTGAATTTTTAAATGGTTACACAATTACATAATTAAATGCATTTTAACATCCCTACTCCTGATGTCTCATTTGTGAACATTCATGCATCAGGCTTTATACATTTATAAATTTACATATCCATTGCCATATTTACTTAGGTCTTGGCACCTTTCTTATATGTTGCTTTCAAGGTACCTGTATTCAAAGTTCCAACTGCTGATATAAGCTGTGCATCAATACCACATTGATACATTTTCCAGTGTTTTTACTAAGTTAATGTGGTCATCCTCTTGGTTACCCATAGTGAAAATCCCCTGGAAGTCCACTATCTCAAGCATAAACTGTTATTTTGAACTTAAAAAATGAGTTAAAGCATTTATTATTCAAGGTCAAGCTGCTTATGCTAACTGACATCTCTTATGCTATAATACTTTTAACTACATGGAACCTTAAGCTTACTTTCAAGACTTCCTTCATATTATTAACTGCACATTTACCTACATTACTTAGCATTTCAGCTATACTGGTTTGACTCAACTATATTTAAAAAAAAAGCAATTTCATGAACAGTATATGAAATATGATTTTTTTCATAGTGTGACCTGTGACACAGGTCAATAGATTGCATAACTGGGGAAAAAAACCTACACTACAGTGACAGCTTAATACAAGAAAAATGTATTTTGATATTATGGCGGCAATCTGAAAAATTATCTTAAGTAATGCTATATCTTGATCTTGACATTGCATGCCCTGTTATATATGGAATCAAACTAACTGAAAGGTCAATAAAAAGCAAGTGGTTTAATCACTTGTATTACTCATGACCATCTCTGTTCACCAATATCTTATTTGTTACATGTCACAGCATCTTCAGATGTTAAGGGTAAGATTTATAACTGTTTGTCATATGTTCTGATCCTTATTCCTTAGCAAGCTATATAGGATAGGATAAATTCATCTATTGAGCATAACTTATTTGGGGACATTACCAGACATTTAGACCATATGCATATTATCTGATCCACCCAAAACCAAAGGAAATATTTGTTCTTCTCTTCATTAACACTCCCTGTTTTCCCTGGTGAGTATATACACAAATTGTTTTCCCTGGTGAGTATATATTACAGTATCATTTCAGCATTTTGGAAAGGGGCAAGTGGAAAGGATCTCAACATAGGGTTCCTCTTTATAGGAAGAACTGCAAAATATATTAATTTGATTTTTGGAGGAAGGTGTTCTCTCATGAATACTTTACATACCTTGGCAATTACTGAGGCCAGGCAGGCAAATTTTCAAACCAGACCTTAATTTACATATCATTTTAAAATACTTATGTAAAAGTCTCATATTCAGAAGTTAATTTTATTAAACAGCTGAAAAATGTCTAGGACTTATCAAATCATTGCAACAAGCATTTTTGGTTAGTCAAAACTGACCAGCCACTTTCTCTGAGCCAGAAGCAGATACTATTGAAAGCCATGGATCAAGTGAACAAGGTATGCAATGTATAACACAGAATAATACATCAGGAATCAGTCTTGACACAGAAATTGTCCAGGGCAAGGTTCTTTGGTCTGTGTTATGAAAATCCAAGTTAGATGTTTTACCATAGTCCTTTCTTGTGTTAAAAGAAGCGAGCATTACCATGCATGCATTTTTCAGCATGAATGGCAACAAACAACAGGGTTCATGTCATATTTGTGTATTTGCAGAAATATGAACAGTTTCATTTCCCTAAAGAGATTACAATCCAACTAGCCATAGATACCCAGTGAGCACAATAAACAGACTGAAGGAGAACAAAACAAAACCTTTGAGGCACGATAAGCAGATCTCAAAACATATCAGTTGCTTAATCCTTGCCAAATTTCTGTATTTACAGGCACTCTGACAGGATACTTCTATGCTGCATGCCACACTGGCTGCAGAGTAGCTATGCATAGCTACGTGAAAGCAGGCTGCATCCACAAACAACGTGTACACATGTCAGTGAAAGGGTTTGGCAGAGGAGAGGCAGCTGGGAAAGTTTAGCAGAGAGAGCTCCAGCCAAAAGGAGATGGCAGAGCCCTTCACTGCTACCAAAAATCTTGCCCTGCAGCAGAGAGCTGCCCAAGCCTTTTCTCTCTGCTTCCTCCCTGTCAGTGTTTCCCCCCAGGGTGATTTTTTTTCCTATGAAAGGGAAAAAAGGCTTCAGCAGAGCAGGGAGGCAGTGAGATACGAGACTACTAAAAATAGTGTGAAGACGTAGGCACAGCTTGGGAGAGCAAAGAGCATGTAAGGTACATACTCTCATACATCCATATCCTTCAGACACATCTTTATGCCACCTGCGTAAGACATGCCTCACCAGCTACATATTTATATCCATATTAAGGGGCCAAATGGGTATGTACTCTACCCTCTATCAAAACAAGCATGCAACGCAGTTGCACCCACAGAAAAGTTTTCAAGAGGGACTTGAAGGATGATGACAAAAATCAGATTTGAGAATACTTAGGGGGAGCTCTTCCCATGCATGAGAGATAGGGCTGCCAACTTTCTAGTTGCATAAAATGGAACACCCTTGCCCCACCCCTGCACCAAGTCCCTGTCCCTTGTGAGGTCCTGCCCCCTCCCCCACTCAGTCACTTGCTCTCACTCACTTTCACTGGCCTGAGGTGTGGGAAAGGGGTGAGGGTTTCAGCCTAGGGTACAGGCTCTAGGATAGGGCCAGTGATGAGATATTTGGGGTGCAGGAGGGAATTCAAGGATGGAGCCACGTCGTTCGGAGTGTAAACGCCAGTCAAAAACCAGATGCCTGGCAACCCCAATAAGCAACAGCATGGGAAAAAGCATAGAAATGCTTCTTGGCAAAAACATCAACAGGTAGTCAAAATTAGCATCATTTGAGGAAAGAAAATAGATCTCAAATGCATGCAGAAAAACAGGTTTACCACAGTGCCTGCTGATGGAGTTGCTGACAGGTCTAGAGCTGAATTAATCAGCACACATCCATCAGATTAGTACAGGTGGGGCAATTTGTGCTGACAGTGCTGATTGGGAATCCATAACAGCTAATAGAGTTTGTGGGATCAAGGGAGAGCATTCCAAATCTCAGCAGGCTGAAATGGTGCAGCAATTAATATTGGTGGTTCAATTATGTACAAATCAATTTCACAAAAAATTCTTGTCATTTTTCTATGCTCTGTATCAACCACCGATGAACTTGCATTCTGGGTCTATTTAATTAAAGTTTTAATTTATTTTGAAAAAAAATCTTCAAATTTTCCTCCTGAACCACCAGTTCACCAATTCAGCCCACTTTCTACTGTATTTCGACTGCAGCACTGCAGTGAGGTTAGTTCCTGGGGTCAGCACTAACCGGGACAGCTTAGTCCTAGCTTGCAGTGGCTCTGGGAGCTAATCCCACTGTGGCTTTGCCTCTTCCCCCAACAGCACCACGGAGACCGTACTAGGGAAACCAGCATTTAAACTGGCTCCTCCCAGCACTGGCTGCCCACCCCCCCCCCGGCTGCCTCTGTATCAGAGACAGTGGGGGCTGGGAATGTGAGTAGTCAACTAGTTAATTATTCTATTACTCTTTTACATCCCTAGTCCAGACCCTGCAAACCCAGCTCATACCCTACTTTTTAGCTAGATCCTGCACCCCCACCTTCACCCATTTTGTCATCATGTGCGGTTGGCTAGTGATCCGTGGAAATGTCTGCATTAAGTGGGGTAGGTCACAGGCCAAAGAGTCTGAGGACCATTGCACTAAAGGATAGAGACCTGCAAATACACAGATATTTGTGGGTTCCACATCCACGCATGTGGATCCACAGTTTATGCGCTATAGCAGAGAAATTCAACCCACTTGAAGAATACATACTACACCAACTGGTTTCCCAGAAACAGAAGCTACTTGATAAATTAGGGTGTGGCTCAAGACATTCCATTTTCATTATTTATTGTAGCTTAATATTTTACTTAAGTACTCTTTCATTTAGTGTAGCCAAAAGGAATATTGACATTCAACATAATCACAGTACATAAATGCACAAGCTCTGTCCTTTCAAATTATAATTTGAAAAGCTTCCAATAATCCTGTAAGTACAAATATATTCAGACCTGCCATTTTCACAACTTCATTCTCACTCTTAGCCAATGCACTCAAACACCTTGAACAAAAGTTGGAATAAGGTTAAGAATTGCTCCTGCACATGTCTTTGAGAGTCTATAGAAAACATTTCAGTACTGCATCATCTGTAATTCATAGACAGCATTTTACCACACAACATTTTTTCACTGGAAGTGTTGTTTTTATACTATTTTAGTATCTCATCTCAGCACTAGAAACACACAATTCTTGGCTACAACATTGTTTAGGAATGGCAACATCTTTTAATACACAAAGTATTAAGATTGTTCATTTCCCAAGCTGCATTTTCTCTGCTAATGATCATTGTGTGAAATGATCTTCAAAAATTATAGTTTACTATGGATGGGGTAATATAGATCTGCCATTGTATGTTTACAAGGTTCAATTTCCTAGCTACAGCCCTACCCACTATTGTTCAACTTACTAAAGTGACTCATAATAGGGTAGAGTTTCACCATGAATAGTAGTAATTACATGGTACATCTATTTATAGAATGAAACAAGTTTGTAAACTCATAACAAAATCTGAAGTCACTAAATTCTGTCCCATGGCCATAACTCACTTTCTATCAGTTCAAGATATTAGTGGGATGCTGACCATTTGAAATCTACCATTGTTCTTAGCCATGTTGATCCCAGAATAGGAGAGAGACAAGGTGAGTGAGGTAATGTCTTTTACTAAACCAAACTTCTGTTGGCGAAAGAGATGAAAAACAGCTCCACAGATTTCTAGTCAGTTCACACAATGAACTGAAAGTAATTTCAGATACTGCAATTGCCTAAGTACTAGGGTTGCCAGATGGTTTCAACAAAAATACCAGAAACACTTGACAGTACATCATAATCTACATTACATCTTATTTAGAAAATACTATACATTAATATTCTCAATTTTCTCAATTTGTTTCCCAAACCAAAAGCTCAAATACTGGACTGTCCAGTTCAAAACCGAACACCTGGCAACCCTACCAAGTCCCCTTGACTCTTTGGGGGGTTTTGTTGTCACTTCAGCAAAATGGTCTTGAAAAAAAAAACTTCTCACATATTGCTTTGTGAAAGACAAATATGGGAATTATAACCTAGAAAACACTGACTGCACTTCTGTTACTGTTGGTTTCATAATAGGAAAAAATAAAATATTGAATTACATTTCCAGTTTTAGTAAGATTAGGTTACTTGTAACACTAATACATATCAAGATTATAGGCAGCACCGTGTTTTTTAAATTTGTGTCTAAGGATATGACTACACACCACATCTCACACTGGCATGCAGGATATGTTTAGCTAGATGCCACATTAAAAAGCAGGCCATCTAGCTAAACATATCCTGCATGCCAGTGAGAGATGTGGTGGAGCAACACAAGTTAATGCAAGGATCTGACAGAGTGAGGCATTGAGAAGCTGCTGGAGCCTTTTGCTGCTGCCTGCCTCCACCAGAGCTTCTGTCCATGGCAAAAATCTTTACATATAGCAAGGAAAACCTCTGGCACTGCTTTCCGTTGCCTATTTCCATGAAGTGGGGGGGGGGGGGGGCAGGGGGAAGACTCCAACAGCGGGAGAGAGCTACGGGAGACCACACTACTAAAAACAGCTTTGTAGATAGGGAGGTACTGCTTAGGCAGGTACAGCACATTGTAGGCACATACCCACAGGAGTCAGTGTGTCTCTTTACTCTCGTAAGCAGTGTTGCACTGTCCACACTACTATTTATACTGCTGAAAGGACTATGCAGTTAGACATACCTTAAGATGGTAGGGTATTCACCCAAGAGCTCTGAAGGAACTCAAACATGAACTTGCAGTACTATTAATTGTGGTATGGAACTCATCACTTAAACAAGCCTCTCTACCAGATGACTGCAGGGGAAGTAATACAATGCCAATTTTTTAAATAGCTCCAGATGAGAGTCTGTCAATTACAGGCCTGTAATCCTAATGTCAGCACTAGACAAACTGTTTGAAATCACACTACAGAGAGAATTATCAGATGCACAGATGAACACGATTTGTTGTGAAAGAGTAAAGGGAAATGAGGTCTCACTGATCTATTAGAACCCTTGAGCGTTTAAAAAGCATGTGGATAAGGGTATTTCAGATAATGCAGTGTGCTTGGACTTTCAGAAAGTTTTACAAGGTCTCTCACCAAAATATGCTGATCATGGATCAGTAATTGGTTATAGATAGAAAACAAAAAGGTAGGAATGGTCAGTTTTGACGTTGGAAGAGATACATAGCAGATTCCTCCTGAATCTGTGCTATCCTCCCACCTATTCATTAATAATATAGAAAAGATGATAAACAATGGAGAAAGCATGTTCTCACAAGCTACTGAATTAAGGTATGTCTACACTACAGCGTTGTTTCTAAATAATGCTTCTACACACAAAATTCATTTCAAAATAGCATTTTGCTATTTTGAAATAGCATGTCCACACTGAGTGGACGCTGAATTCCATTTAAGGCCGGCCGGAACCAGGTCCAGCAGGGCATCAGGTCAGGAGCGTCTATGTGTGGCTGCTGCCAGAGGCTGAGGCCTGTGCTTAAAGGGACTCCCCCTGGCCAGCCAGTTCTCAGCTTTCCCTGCTTGCTTGCCTACCTCAATGAGGGATAGCAAAGCATTTTGTCTCTGCATGCTCTGGTTGCCCTCACTTGGGATACCACAGCACTCTGCAACATGGAGCCAGAGCTGCTCTGGGCTCTCTGGTGCTTCTCATGGACGTGTTGCTACGAGCCTGGCTGAACTTTCTGCAGGCTTCCATCCAGGAGGTCCATTGGGGTTGTCAGTATCCAGGAGGCCCTGCGGGAGAGCTTGCACCCCGAGGAGCACTAAGAGCCTCCCTGGTGTGCCCACTGGGGGCTTGTGCCTCATTCCTCCCTCACATCCTTCCACTTACCCCTCCCTAACGTCCCTTCCTGATATAAAATAAAATACATGTATTTTCGTGAACACAAACTCCCTTTATTTATCAAAACTTGGGGGGGAAAGGGGAGAATGAAACTCTGGTGAGAGTGGGGAAAGGAGAAGAGAGGGTGGGAGTGGGGAGGGGGAAACCTGGAAGGGAGAAGCAAGGGGAAGAAGGGACAGCGGAAGCTCAGGGCTCAGTGATGGGGGGCGGGTCTCACCGGACCAACTTGATTTTCATGCAAACCTGCTCCTGGGTTCGCATGCGGCTTTTGGTGGCCAGGCTGGCAGCTATCCTGCCGTAGACGGCCACGTTCCTCCATCTAGTGCAGATATCATGGACATTGGGGGCATCCCCTCCCAAACCAGAATAAGGCCCATGACCTCCACTGAGTAAGGTCCTTCTCTGGGCCCTGTCAGGCTCCTGGGAGCTGGCAGACTGCTCCTGGGGAGTGGTGGAGGGCTGGCTGCCAGGGGCTTGCTGGCTCATGTTTTGGGGTCACTGGGGCAGGTGCAGTGACTGCTGGCTCTGTGTTAGCAGGCTTGGAGCTGGCACAGACACTGTTGCCAGAGTCAACCCCTTTAAGAGTTCCAGGGAGGGGGAAGGGAGAAGAATGTTCTTGGTTGAGGCTAGAGTGGCCACCAGGGGACCCTGGGAAGGCTGGAGGCTCCCTATTTCGATGTAAGTGTCTACACAGCACTTATTTCAAAATAGCTATTTTGAATTTGGCATTATTCCTCATGGAGTGAGGTTTACCAAAATCGAAATAAGCCCTCTGCTATTTCGAATGAATTTCGAAATAGCGGTTTGACTGTGCAGATGCTAGTAAAGTTATTTCAAAATAAGAGCCATTATTTTGAAATAACTTTGCTGTGTAGACATGCCTTTATTCAATTCAGTGAAGTTCAAAGCTAATTTTGAAGAATTACAGAAGGATCTAAAAAAACTGGGTCCACTGTAAAACAAAGTGACAGATGAAAGATAAATGTTGATAAATGCAAAGTAACACACACTGGCAAATGTAATCCCAACTATACATATGAACTAATGGTCTAAAATTGCTCTGTCAGTCAAGAAAAATCTTGTAATCACTATGGATAGTTCTCTGAAAACATCTGCTTCATGTGCAGTGGTAATCAAAAAGGTAAAAATTTTAGGGGCCATTATGAAAGGGATAGATAGTAATACAGCAAATATAATACAGGCAGTCCCCAGGTTACATACAAGATAAGAACAAGCCTACAGTCCCTAAGTTGAATCTGTATGTAAGTCGGAACTGGCTTCCTGTAGTCAGCGCTGGTCAGTTTCAACAGTGGCTAACTTGGGGACGCCTGGGGCAGAGCAGCTGGGGTGCTGCTGGGTTACCGGCAGCGCCCCAGCTGCTCTACCACAGGCGTCCGGAGAAAAGCCTGGTCTGCTGGGGAGGGGGGCGTGCACTAGCTGTGCCCCCCCCCCCCAGCAGACCAGGGAGACGCAGGCGGCGGACCGAGACGCACCGCGGTCCCGCCACCCGGGTCCTCTGCAGCTTTGCTCCCCGTCTCCCTGGTCTGCTGGAAACCAGCAGACCAGGGAGACGGGGAGCAAAGCCGTGGAGCACGAGGGCAGTGGGACAGCCCAGACACGCCTCGGCTGTCCCGCTGCCGGCATCCTCTGAGGCTTTGCTCCCCATCTCCCTGGTCTGCTGGTCCCCAGCAGACCAGCAGACCAGGCAGACGCAGAGCAAAGCCGCAGAACATGCGGGCAGCAGGACAGCAGCTCCCCCCCCAGCAGACCAGGGAGACGCAGAGCAGCTTTTCTCGCCCTGGAGGACGTGGGCGGCAGGACCGCGGCGCATCTGGGCGTCCCGCCGCTCCCGTCCTCCGGGGTGAGAAAAACCCCGTTCGTAACTGCGGATCCGATGTAAGTCGGATCCGCGTAACTCGGGGACTGCCTGTACCACTATATACACCAGTAGCACACCTTGCCTCAAATATTACATGCAGTTCTGGTTGCCCCATCTCAAAGAAAAAAAAAGATATTAAGGGTACAAAAAAAGTCAACAAAATTGTTGGGGTATAGAACAGCTTTTCTTCAGAGAGATTTAAAAAACTAGGATTATTCAGTTTAGAAAAGAGACAAAAGGGGTATATGACATATGTCTATACAATTATGCATAATGTGGAGAGTGTGTGTTATTTACCTCTTCATATAACAGAAGGCCAGAGGTTAAATTAACAGGCAGCAGATAAAATACAGAAGTACCATTTCCCCCCAGACAACCATTTGTCAGGGGATATTGTGGTGGCCAAAAGTCTAACAGGGTTCAAAAAGAATTAGGTAAATTCATGAAGCATGGCTATTAGCCAAGACAGTCAGAGATGCAACCACATGCTTCTCATGTCCCTAAACCTCTGACTGCCCCTGGGACTGGAGAACAGGTATAGATCACTTGATAAGTTGTCCTATTCTGTTCTTTCCTTGCAGAAATCAGAACATCAGGCTGGATTGCCACTGGTACGACCCATAATCGCCATTCTTAGGTTATTTTTAGTCTTGGTTGGGGAAAAGAACAGTACCTTTGTTTTCTATTTAACACACTAAATAAATCTCCACCACTACCCATAAGTGAAACTCTGTTGGGAATCTTTAGGCAGTCAGTCACAACTAGACCCTGAAAAGATCATACTTCGGAGTAGATTTTAGATATAAAAAGTATAGGTTGCAGTGATTCTTCTCTGCCAATAGTACTTCAATATAGTTTTCTGGACATATTTTAATAGTCTGTGTTTTCTGACATTTAGTCATTTAGGATAGTAAAGTACATGGCTCCATAGAGTGGCAGTTGAGTACCAAATATAACTGGTTCCCACTTCGAAGTGTTGAACTTAGAATCATTTGGAAGAGGGCAGGAATTCCAAGAGGGAAAGAGATGCGTACAATGGGTAGAAGCCAATGTTTTCATATAGCTGTTTTGTCACCTACACTGGAGCTGATGCATGTATTTATTATTACTGTACCATTTCCTCAACATCAGAGAAGACTTTTCTGGAGGCATTAGTCCTTATGTCGTATTTATGACAGTGACAGTTTTGAATAGAGTCTCACAGGGGAAAGAAAAAGCAAAATAGTTTTTCACAAGATTTCTGAGCACTAAAGACTTTTCCATCAAGTCTCTTCCCTCTCCTGTTTTTCTCATCTCCCTCTGTGCCCAACATTTTCCAATCTATTCCATGTGCTAGACTAGCAGGTAGAGGACAGATCCGGAAATTGGATAGCAAAAAATAGGTCATAAATAGGGTTGCCAGATCGTTTCACAAAAAATACCGAACCCCCCCCCCCCCCCCAAAAACACACACACACACACACACACACACACACACACAAAACCACACCGGGAAGAAATTCTGTCATGGAAAAAAAGAGGGGGGGAGGAGGAGAAAGAAAAAGAGACACCAAAGTTAAGCAAACGTTGGACAACTCCCTCCAGTTTGGGGCCACACACTAATCCCCACTGCACCCACCCCTCCTCCAGAACCAGGCCCCCCTAGCACCCCGCCCATCCCAATGCACTCACCCTTCCCCCCAAGCGAGGCATCCCCAGCAGCAGGAGTGCCCCACCCCAATCAAATACATACACACACACACACACACACACACACACACCCACCCACCCACCCACCCCTGAAGGCCAGGCACCAGAGGAACGGGATGGCCGGGGAACTTAATCTTACTTTTAAAGTCACTGCTCCTGCTGCCCAGCCACCTTGTGTAGAGGGAGGCATCATGGGACCAGCTCCCAGGTCTCTGCTGGTCACGTGGGCCAGAGCAGCATGCGCTCCGCTCCCACCCAGCCCAGCGCCCCCCCCCCCCCCCCCCAACGTGGTGCCCGGTAAGGGCCTCCTCCTGCCCCCTTTCGCTAAGACTCTGCCATGCTCCTCACTCCCCCACCCCACACGGCAGGGAAAAATTGTCCCCGCCGTGCTTCTGTCTGAGAGAAACGGGAAATACTGGACATTTCACATGTCCGGTATTTCTTGTGGCTGTTTTTTTTTTTTTTTTTTAATGTGATGGAGCCTGCAAATACTGGACTGTCCGAGTGAATACCGGACATCTGGCAACCCTATTCATAAAGAAGCAGGAGAGGTACCAGAAAGGCATATAAGTCTGTGCAAGTCCAGAAGAAATTTCCATAGTGGTGGGTTAATAGCTAGCATCATTGCTCTTTCTAATAAATTCTTGAACTCTCAATAGTGTATCTACTTAGTGATGACGATGGAGACTCAAGGATTTAACACAAGTTTAAGAAAAGACATCTGTGCACAGATGCAAAAATAGTGTATGTACTGGTTTTTCTGGAAACTTGACAGTAACATTGACATTACCCAAGAATAAAACATTACAAATTAAAAAGCACCACACCAATACATTCAGATGTATAAAATCATTATATATTGCTTTCTTTTTTGAAGTCCGGTTGTAAGAGGTGTAAGGAAAGCAAACTACTGAAGCGTCTCAGACACTTCAAAGGATCAATGCCCACAAAACAGATATTAGACAATATCACAAAGAAAAAACAGTTTCTTGCCATTTCAGCCAGAAAGGACATTGTCTCAACGACTTGATTACCTGCATCCTACTTCAAAGGCCTTTTAAGAATACACTTGAAAGAGAATCCTCTGAACTATCATTCATGCTCAAATTCCACACTTTACACTTAGGTTTGAACAAAGACTATAATTATCTTACCCATTACAAAGATAGCTTCCCAAATTATCACCTCTAATATCATTAGCTCACAGACATTTACCTTCCCCCCCCGCCCCATCTGTTCTGAAATTTGGTTTGTCCTTTTCATATGTGTTTTTTTTTTAATTGTATCCTTTGGTATATATGGTTGTGACAATTTTCTTCCACTATTTAATCTGAAGAAGTGGGTCTGGCCCACGAAAGCTCATCACCTAATAAACCATCTTGTTAGTCTTTCAAATGCTACATAGTCCTGTTTTTTGTTCCCTAAAAATAAAGATTTCTACGTATCTAAAGTCAAGTGTGTTAACTCTAGTAAACACTAACTTAGAAGTTATGTATTAGACTGGCCTTGAAATGCAAAAGCAATGTAATAAATGAACCAACAAAGTAGTGAGACTTCAGGACTTCTATTTCTTATGGCTTGTAGAAATGTGTTTTCTTGTAAGTTATGAGATCTATGTTAAAGAAAGTGTTAAAAAATGCAAGACAGAAAGAATACTGCTTTTTGCTGTTTAGCACCAGCTAGTGGAAAAATCTACAACTTTTAAGCATAGACTGAGCCCACATTAGGCCCTCTCTCTGGCAAGAGATACAAAATTAAATAATTAAGTAATTACAGTTGGCAGAGGGATGACTATTAGAAATCAAGAAAAAAAAATCTAAGGAACAGCTCAAGGAAGGATCACTCACATCTAAGCCCTGAAGGGAAGATAGCGTTAGTCATAAAGTGTAGAACTGGTCCAATAGTAATGAAAGAGAAATGAGAAATATTTGCAGAACAGACAGCTAGCAATCACAGGCACTTTATATTAACACAGTTGATATACATTTTTTATTAATTTCATAAAAGTGTCAGGATTTTAGAGCTGGTTTGTATTTTTAATGCTAAATACAGAATTCATGTAGCTTACAAAATCAAAAAATGTTGGTACTGGTAACATTCCTCATCTAGCTGTAATTAGTTGGCACTACTACAAATGTATGTTTTTAGGGCAAAGTGGAATTCTGAATGTCTCAGAATACCAACAGTCTGTAATTCAGTCGCACTTGGGTGATTGATCCTGACAAAAGATGAAACCACTGTTCATCTATTCATTAGATTTAACATGTCTAAAATGTATTTACCCCCTCCTTTAGTTAAAATGTTTTAATATAATTATCTGAAAATAGCTATTGTCTTTTATTCAAGGATATAGTAGTAGTCATCTATGATTTAGCAATCAGCAGAGTTGTTCTCTATGGCATATTTTCCCATCTACTTGTCCATATTACAAGTGACCCTGCTTTTTTCACTTCACTTTGGAGATTACTCCACATTCTTCAGTAGAGAACTAGAGAAAAAGTATCATGCTGAGTCTAGACTGGAAAGTTTTTCCACAAAAACAGCTGCTTTTGCGGACAAACTTGCCAGCTGTCAACACTGGCCGCTTGAATTTCCGCAAGAACACTGATGATCTGATGTAAGATTGTCAGTGTTCTTGCGGAAATGCTATGCTGCTCCCATTCGAGCAAAAGCCCTCTTGCACAAATGCTTTTGCACAAGAGGGCCAGTGTAGACAACGTGGTATTGTTTTGCGCAAAAAAGCCCCGATGGCGAAAATGGCAATCGGGGCTTTCTTGTGCAAAACCACGTCTAGATTGGCACAGACGCTTTTCCGCAAAAAGTGCAGAAAATCATGCCAGTCTAGACGTAGCCTCAGTGTATTCCTTAAATTCCAAATGATATATTTCTCAACATCATGCCTTTGAGAAAGTTATATGCCTATGTATACTAATTTCAAAAAGCTTTTTTAGTTGCCCATCCTAATTTTGCCCAAGTAAATTAATTACTCCTAATTATGTCTTTTGGTTTCAACTTCCTGTTAAATGACAGTGGGTTAAAAGAGTCGTTGTGTTAGTTTACAAATAGTTGTTGTTAAGGTTTTGACTGTTCTCTTGTATAAAATAGTGTACTGTAAATAGTTAACTTTATGAATAACATCAGTATTAATTCGACTGTTCCCAACCTCTGGGCAATTATTGAGAATTATTGCGACTTAGAAAAGCCTCAGGGAATTGTTTTATATTGTCTGATAATTTGCTTATTTTTTATTCTGATGATTGTCTGGCGCCCGCGCATGTGACTGAGTTCCCAGTCATTAGCTGTCAGAGTCATCATTAAAATAAAATCAGTTTCCCTTTTGTAACCTCAAGTCGTGGTCTCATTCTTTCCAGCATCCCTTTCAAACTTCACTTATTGTGGGGACTGACAATTTGTTTCTATTATTAAAACAAAAACAACCTCCCCTCCAAGTTCTCGGAATGAGTTTCTGCAAAAAAGGCAGGATGACCATCTCTCTCAATTCATCAGCACCACCTGCTTAGGGTAATTCTAGTTTGAGGAAGCCATCATTAGATGCAAAAACAACTAGAAACAAGAAGAACAGATTCCATCCACATCCATCAAACCAAATGGTGGAACAAAATTTTTGCCACTGGGAGTAAGGAGTAATGGGGCTGAAAATTTAGCCTATGACACATTTACCTGTCAGCAGTGGCTCCCATCCCAAAGGACTGGGCCTACTTCTCCACGCTGGGCATTGTGACCCAGCACATAGGGTCACAGCACCATTCAGGTTTGATCCACCTACCACTCCATCATTTGACAAAATGGCATTGTGACATGGCACATGGGGACACAGCACCACAGTAACCCTGTGCATTCGTCACAACATTCATATCAGAGAATCAGGCCCAGCCCATCACAAGACAAGAGCTACTGCTACTAGGTGAGTGCAGGGCAGACTCACTCTCCAATGCCATGCACAGAGGTAAACGCTGTTGGGTGGGGGAAGAGGAAGAGTGTGCTGGTGGAGTTATTGATCTGTTCCCTATTAACCCTGCCACTGACCAACCACCTCTCTGTCTGCTTCACAACCAACCACTCTATGCGCTGTACTTCACCTATCTTACTGCCAGAGTCAAATTGTAAGTTGGCTCTGAGCAGAGTCCAATGTGGCACTAACAACAAGTTTTTTTGATGAAGTGTGTTGCATAGTAATGAAAACTTAGGGCATAGCTATATGTAACGAGACAGTTATGACAATCTGTGTTGCAGTAATAGCGGCACAGAGACATTGGGGGAGGCGAAAGAAAGGGGGTATAGGATAACATCAGCCAGTCCAGCCTGGAGGAGGCACAGACATATTCCGTTACTGGTAAGGGATTGCAAGAGAGGAAAAGTTGGAGCATTGTTGGTTTAAGATAAAAAGTTTAAGAAACACTAAGACCGAGACACACCAAAGAATTTTTTTTTTAAAAATGAGAAACACCAAGGATTTTTGGTTGAGGAAAAGAAAAGAGGGGGTGCATGGAAAATTAGTGACCCCATCGCGCCCCCCCCCCCAAAAAAGGCCAGGGAAGCTATTGAGAAAAAGGTTGCCTGCCCCTTTAAGGGCAGCCATTTTGAACTCTGTTGTTCTCCATGGCACTCCAGTGCAGAACACAGTTTAAGAGTAATGTGAAAGAGGAAAAGCAAGGAATCCTGACCTGTAATATTAAAATAAATAAACATATATATATATATATATATACATATATATATATATATATATATATATATATATATATATATAGCAGCAACTATAGCTTATTGACTTCAAGGTAATTTCTTTCCTTACTATGGCATTCTCTTTACTCAAACCATTTCCCCCCCATCTCCATTCTATTGTGTGCAATTCTTATCTCCTCCAACATGAAATTTTCTTTCAGCTACTATTTTATTGCTTCACTACAGCAATGTGTTGTTTTGAGATGGATCAAACTGGTTTGTCAGAAGTCTAGCCTCCTAACCAGTGTGTTTAGAGAGAGACAGATTGAGCGCTCTCACTTCATACACATAGGTTGCTACATACAGTTCCCACAGGGGGAGTTTCAATTACTACTTCATTGTATATAGTTTCTCTCTCATTACAGAAAGCCATTTATTAGCGTTGTATTTTTAATAAGATATTTCAGCAGAAATGTGTGTCCTTACAGCAAGGGGGGGTTTAATATATCGAACAATTCTCACATAATGGACTTAGTATGAAAATTGGTCCCTTTACACACTTAACCTTGGATATTTTTCTAGAGTTTTAAGATCTACACTTTCTTTGCAAGATGAAACTACAAAGAAAAAGAAGATTTGGCAAAATGACTTGATCTGATAATGTTCCTCTCAAAGAGAAGTCTGGATATTAGATTTACTAACTAGTTAGGCTAAGACAAACTTCTGCGAAACAGAAACCTGTTCATTTGTGCCACCTCTAGGCTGAACCATTTACAATATTTTTTCAGAAAAGACCTTGGACTATATTAATAAATAAAAATGCAAAAAGAGCACTAAATAGGAAAGAACAGTCTCTCTTTTATATATGATGCCTGTGGCAGACACACTGAACCTTTTAAGAATGTTGATCCAATTGTAGTCATGCAGTTGGTATAGCTTAACCCAAGAGCAAACACACTTTTTGGATTACAAAGTAGATGAAAAAGTCTGGGATATCCTTGCATTTCTAATCTACTGTTCTTCTCTTTAGATAAAATAAATCTGAAGCATTGATATGGAATAATGTTGCTTCTAATTCAAACAGCTAACCTAATAGGAAGATGACTAAAATAAAAGAATATTTCAAACTTCCGGAGGATAGACAAGATGCCCGAAGCATTATTTTCAAGCCACAATGGTTTCTATGATCAAATACCTTTAGGAATGTTCAGAATGTCTCAAGTTCTGCTTAGCAACTTAGACAAAGCATAGACTACTTAGTGTGTCAACATATTTCCTTTATACATATTTCATGAATGTATTTCTCCTGCTTAATCTAGTAAATACCGGTAATAACTTTTTCTAAGCTAAGAAACTTCATAATTTTAAGTAAATTCATAATTTTACAAATCAGTAGGGTAGTTGAAGACACCCTACACTTTACCATTAATGTAAATAGAAAAACTGGCAGATACATACTTTAAACATTAGGTCATTGCTTCATATTCTCCTTATAGACCTAGGGAAAAAAATAATGTTCCTTTTAACTAAGTCACAGTTTTGACTACACTGCCTTTCATTTCAAGATTTACTCTTACTTATGTATTCTAAATCATGCACACTTGACATTTTTCAGGCTACTTTCTTTGACATTAAACCTTACAACATGTACTTTTAGAATCAAGTGTGGTAGGTGTAAGCTCAGATATGAGCTGAAATATTCACAAACTACTCGCATAACATTTACAAAGGGACAAAGGAATTATTATATTGCATGAAATTGGTTGTCCATCTAAGCCCACTACTCCATCACTAACAGGGACCAAAACCAGATGCCTCACTTTAAGCAAGTCTATTAATGAATTTGCATAATTTCTCTGACTTTTATGGTGAAAGTCTGGATCTCTCTCTAATGGTATGGTGTAATGGAAGCCCTAGAGAGCAATGAACATTATTATAAGATAGAAGTCACCAGGAAAAAAGGCAATTACCATAGTGAGAAGAAAGGTATCCAACAATCACTTTTTCCTGGAACATAGCAAATAGCCACTCCTACACCTAAGTCAGTGTACTTACTGTATATTTGTTTATTGTGCAACAAGAGGGTGGATAAGTTGGTGTACTGACACAGTCGGTTGACGTGACTTTTCAGCTGTCACCATTTATCATATCTAGGGCCACGCAATAGGTCTTGTTGCCCAGATAGCTTTACAGTATTCACAAAACATTTTAAATCTGCTTGCAGTTGCTGCCATAGTTAAACCTTCACTCTACAGAGCAAGCAATGTACCTTGCACTATTTAATAAAATACCACATACATCTGTAGCACTATAACAACTAACCACCAATGTAAGTAAAGGAGAAAAAAACTGCCAGTGAGTATGAGGAATTAAGTTTGTCCTCAGCCTTTTTATTCACTAGTAAACAAATCATCTTACCTAGTTCAACAGGCCCCTCATCTTCCTGCCTGTGCATAATATATGCAAAGTCAGAAACATTAACATTGTTCAGATGTAATTTTGTTTTGTACAATGGTATACATGCATTCATATAAAGCACATTTTCTCTAAAAGCAAAAAATAAAAAATCCTGACACAAATGAATCCCAGTTCCTCAATATGTATTACTCAAATCAGTTTCATTTTTTAAACAAAGGCATTGAAGACAATGTGGTCTATTCTGCCACATTCATTCCCCAAGAATATACTGCTACTGTAACCTTATGTTTCCCATCAATACAGTGTAAAGTATGTTTTCATGAGTTCCTTAACTTCAAATGTATTGTATAGTTAATACTTTGGGAACCATTTTACTAATATTTTGTAAATAAGATTGTCCTGTTAGAGCTCCGTGAAGGAAATTTGCAACTTTATTTTAATGAAAATGGTCAATAATTGAAGAAAAAAATTAAAATAATCATATGCTCATTGTTACATTCAAATCCTGGTATGTTATTTTAAATTAATTTCATTCCCAAGATACTGGGAATTTGTTTTTCATAAAACACAAGTTACTCATTTATTTTTATTTCTCAAAGTAGGATGAGGGTTGAACTCATTATGGACTGCCCTGCTGCTTATTTTTTGAATTAAAGATATAGCCATTATGACAGTATAAAAAAAATGCAGACATACATATAGACTAATTTTTTTTTAAAAAATAGGTGTGTCTGCTTAAGTTCTCAGTTCATATATAGGAAAGTAAGGGTGGGATATTTCTCATATACCTAAATGATTTAAGGGGACAGGTAATCAACCTTCATTAAAGCACCCAAATCACTTAGTTACATGAGAAAAATCCCACCTTTAATAGCCTAAATCAGGAACCAAAATTGAGGCAGTTATTTATGAAGCCTGTGGCCAGTTAGGTATTTAGTGTACCATCCGTACTAACAAGTTTTAAAATAATCACGTGGAAAAAAAATCAGACTCAACTCTACTTCGATGCAATAAAGTAATAACACAGCAGGAATTTAATTACTTATTACAATTTTATATCCCACAACAGAGGTTTTACAACAAAATAATAAGCACATAGTTATTTAAGGAGATGCATGAAATTAATATCAAATAATGCAGAAAGACCTTAACTGACTTGATACCTTACACACTGCTGGTCTGGACCCTACACTTGGACAGATGGAAGGAAGGCCTGGTTTCAAGTTTACCGTGGTCTACTAAAGCCACCCTCTGTATACTAATATGGTTTCTTTGTCTTTTACTTTATAATACATGAAGTATTAGGTACTGGTCAAAATCTTATTTAAAAGAAAGTTAACCCTAGGAAAGGTTCTCTTTCAGATGAGTATCCTGATTTTAATATAGCATTTTATAGAGAAAGGCATTTGTTTGCACTAAGACTCAGCAGGCCAATTTCACCATATGCTTGAGATTGTAACAATTGTTTATAGAAGCCAAAAGCATCATTATTTTGTGTAAAGGGTTCAATTCTTTCACCGATATAATTTTCCACCAAAATGTACACCTTTGATAACTTCCTAGGTGATTTAGTGAATGAAGGCTGGGATGCATTTGGTACGATAGGGTATGTCTACACTGCATTCCTCTTTCGAGAGAGGAATGCAAATGCAGCTGAGCAAAACTTAAAATGAAGTGTGATTTGAATTTCCCACGTTGCATTTGCATAATTGCGTCCAGGCGCTATTTCAAAATACCCTATTTCGAAAAAAGAAACACTGTCTAGACGTGATTATTTTGAAAGAAAACCCTTCTTTCGAAATTACTCTTACTCCTTACAAAATGAGGTTTAAGGGTAATTTTGAAAAAAGGGTTTCTTTCAAAATAACTGCATCTAGACAGCATTTCCTTTTTCAAAATAGGGTATTTTGAAATAGCGCCCGGACGCAATTATGCAAATAAAGCACAGGAAATTCAAATCCATGCTTCAGTTGCAATTTCGCTTAGCTGCATTTGCATTCCTCTCTCAAAAGGGGATTGCAGAATAGACATACCCAAAGATATGTTAAATAAATCAGGTAGAAATAATGTTTATTCATATTGGATACAAGCCATTTATTGTAAGGAGAGAGTTTCAGTTCAGAGAGCCTCTGCTTTGCCATGATGCTGTACATCTCCTGACATCTTGTGTTATAAAGTGGAATTTATTTCAACCAAATCATTTAAACTCAATGTTTTGCTTCAACAGAAGAAATTAATTTTCATACTATTAGAATCATTTTAGAGCTACACTGTTAGAAATAGAAAGACATTTCAGACACAACAACACTATTTCCAGCAGTTTTTCCTAGTACATGTAGAAAATTTCCAGATAAGCAGCCATACAAATACATTGTAACTATCATTTAATGGGATTCAATCAAACTGAAAGTGACACTTCAGGGTTTTTACTTGATTAAATTTTAAAAAACAAAATTTAGTTTTTGATTTATGAATTGTTTCTATCATTCCAAGTTTTGTTTAAACACACCAAATGATTAATGTAAAATCAGTCCCTATTCATTGATACATGTATATGGATAGCTGAAAAATATGTAGACTCATTTACACAATGCCTATGGTTTTATTTCACTAAAGGTTTTTTAAACCTCTAGATCTACCTACCTAACTGCTACAATAGCTTCTCTTCTGAACATCATTCCATAGTAAATCTCTAATAAATCTTGATATGTACTGATTCACATGGTGGATGCTCCACATGTCTTGCAAATTGATAATACAATAGGCATGAGCTAATTAATGCCATATTTAATAAAGTTGTCTTTTGGCAGCTCCACATACCATCATTTTGAAGTACAGAGGCACAGAAGATAAACATATTGTCAATCTCAAGCATACTTTTCCCTAGAATTGCTTTTTAAAGGACCCTCATCCCCTGTTGCTGACATATAGTAGAGCTGATAAGGTTGCCAACTTTCCATGCTTTCAAAAACAAACACTGTAGGCCAGGTCATTCACTCCCTCACTCCTGAACTCACCTGTTGGATGCAGAGTTCATATCGAGCTTTCTTGCCTGCCCAGTCAGGGTACAGTGGGACAGGCAGTGTCTGTCCCTGGAGTAAGGGGCTGGAGAGTGCTGGGGCCATAGCAGGCTGAGAAGGCAAGATGGGCCATCACAAGCAACAAGCTCAGCTTCCGGCTCTGCCCTGTTCAGGACCAGGGTCCCTCCTCTGGGAAAAACAGCTGCTCCTCCCATGCTCTTGGTGGCAGAGGCCAATCACAGTTACTGCAGTAACCAGACTTTTGTTACTGGGTAAGCACCATTGACTGTACGCTGGACAGGTCCCATTTCAACTGGAATTTACAGTGAAAAGCCAGGTAACCCTATCATGAGGTCTGGAAGGAGCCATCTCCAGCATACCACGACACTCAATCTTTTAAGAGGGATGGCTCTGGCATCCTAACCACGTTTTGGAAAGTTCCCCAACAGAAGACTGAACAATTCTGTTAGGAGTCATACAAATCTCAGGTTCAGTCTTCTTAGCATGACAGTTGGAATTTACTGCCCCTCCTCTTACCCTCCCCTCCCCGGGGAGGAGGGAGGAGGGGTCACACTCAGCACACTGCCCCATCTCCTCCCCTCCCTTTGGGGGGTGGGGCCTCAGCAGAGGAGGCAGGGATGTAGGTGGGGCTGGGGTCCTGCCTCCCCCAGCCCCAGCTGCACCAACCACCCATGGTGGGGATTAGGAATACCTAGTAACCCATCTTGACAGGTCTGTGTTTGAGAGCTTCTAACAGGAAGTTCAAAAGCTGGAAGTCTGTAGCTCTACTTCAATGTGAAGAGCTTTGCACATGCCAGAGTCAACAACAGGACTCTTCAAATATGTTAGTTAATACATCCTAATGCTGCATCTCTTAGCCTTGTCTAGGCAAAAGCCTAGGTCTGTTTATTTAACGAGAGATCACTGTCTGGTGGATCCACCCCACTCCAAATTCCATAAATAACTTCTGAAGCACAACCATTAGATCACCTGAGGGCCTAAACAAATGTGTTAAAGCCTGTTCAGTAGTAACTATGTCAGCACATGCCGGGGGGGGGGGGGGGGGGGGTCAGCATTACCAAGTTCTTTCTGGTGAACTAATAGTATTGCTTTACCCTGCCAAACAGACTGCATTTTTTAAAATTCCAACTCAAGTAAGCAAGTGCTGAAAAAGATAAAAGTAATCAAATTAATGCAGAAAATTCAAGAGATAGCATACTGTCACTTTGGGCCAGAACTCCTAATCCAATATATTTGGCCCAAAGTTATAGCTACGAAAACAGCAATCCAAAGCTACTTCAACAAAGCAGTACACATGGTATGACACAGAATTAGGATGTGCTCAATGATGGAAAAGCCACTGTCAATTGCAGAAGATGCATCAACTCAGACCAAATACCATGTAAAAAGAAAGTTTGAAATCAACTTTCCAAAGAACAGTTTGTTTCAATCAAGCAATTCAAGTGAATGACCAATCTGTTCTGACTGATTAAATAACTGGCTCCTACCAAAATGCACTCAGAATAGAGTCAAACTTAATAAAACCTATACCAAGACTTGCTAGCTCACTGTTACGATGACTGGGGAAAAAGTCTACAACAAAGCTTTCCTAAAGTGTTTTACTCATAGCAAAAGAACAGATGTGCAATAGGTTGATATATGTAGTCAAACTTATTTTGCACTGCACTTCTGAAATATTGCCCTTAAAGAAATCCCCTCTTCAAGAGTGATTATGAAGGAAAAAATTAAAATTTATGCAGTACATTCCCTGGAGACTGAGATTGCAATGGGGGAAATTGTTATTTTAATCAAGTCTGAAAACTTTGTGGACTGGATTAAATGATAAGCATTTCGTAGCCTCATGAAAGATCTTGTGATTGAACTTGTGATACTAACATTCTTTCTAGCTGCTAAGATATGTTGCTTCTTGTAAAGGATGGTTGGTGAAGTTTTCTAACAAACAAAATCAGTTATAACAAATCATGTTAAATAACTACAAATATTTGAAAATTGTATATAAATATTTCCTACCAAGTTTCACATGAGACTAAACTCAACTTCAATTCCTTTCTGTATCCAAGACACATTTTTCATACAAGTGAGATATCTGTTAAAATTCACAGCACCTCAACTTCAATTACACATTCTTCCATTATGACATAGTGGGGGTTATTTTAAGATGTTGGAATGCCATTAATCTGTGCCCCTTAGCTCAGCAATTTGTAAATGATTAGCTCTAAGGCACTGAAACAAAGTAAAGCCTGACTAAACCTATTTCATTTGACTATTAGCATTTAATTTAAACAAGTTTTCAAATACCATTGTCAGAACTCAGAACCTATTATTAAACAAGAGAAATTAAAGTTATAAGAAGAAAGCAAGAGAGCAGAAATAATATGCATTCCCAACAAGAGCAAGGGATATTTTAAACTTCCATAGAGGTTTCAAACAATAATTTTTATTTCTTTCATTAATGTCTCCTTGAAAAAAAGTTTGATTTGTTTACACTATTTCTTGTGATCATGAACTTTGCTTTGTACTGCCAAACACGTATATACTTCTACTGGAATTGGATCAAATCTAAAATCATTTAAATATATATTCTCCTTCCCATGAAAAATTATATTTAACATGGGCATTGCACTTTTCAAAAGGAAAATGGCACATAATGTTGGACTCCTGTCACACCTATAATGGATGCCATTAGTAATTTATGGGATCTGGCAAGTATTTGGGTATGCATGATACTCACACTAGGCCAGAGGTTCTCAAACTTTGGACGGAGGCTTATAAGGGCGAGCCCCTAGCTGGCTGCGAGACACCATGTTTACCTGTGCTATAAGAATACAGTAGCTCATCAACAGTGAGAAGCTTAATTCCTCAAGAGGTCATGGAGCTTCTTTGAGCCACATTAAAAACAAAATTCTAAAATTTAGAAGGAAAAGAGTTCTGCTTAAGGATGTTAGCATGAATTATAGGACTCCCATGTTCAAAATAAGTCACTGTTGCAACAGGAGCACACACATTAAATATGCTTTAGGACATTTGGTACCGAGTACAAAACGATTCCTAGGATTTATATTTTTCACCTTAAATAATTCATCAGAAATTGAAGGTAACGCTGGTCTGAAGTTCAAGGGCCTGTCCTAGGACATGGCTAAAAGACGTTAGCTAGACTCATGGGCTAATTACAGATAAAAGACAAAGTATCTCAGGGAATGTCTACACTACAATTAAAAACCCACAGCTGACTGGGGTTTCAGCTAAGGGGCTGTTTAACTGAGCTATGTGTGTTTTGGCATGAGCTCTGGAACCATCCCACCTCACAGGTTCCTACTGCCAAGGCTCTAGCCAGTGCCCAGAAATCTACACTGCAATTAAAAAGCCTCATAGCCCAAGCCCTGCAATCCCAAGTGAGCTGGCATGAGTCACTGTGAGTTCATAATTGCAAGGTACCCTCACAGCCCAGCAGGGGGAAAAAAAAAAAAAAAAAAGATATGTACTGTCAGAAAGCTGTGGAATTCTTCTGTTTCAAGCCCTGGTAGTTTCGAAGTCCTCGATGTTAAAATCTTGCTACTCTGATTAGTTTCTAGCTATCTCAGCAATTAATTTTCCGTTGTACCACATATTCAGATGAAAGCAAATTAATAATGTTTTATGCCATATAAAAGTATGCCTAAGTCATCAGAATAAAACTTGTATCTACTTCTAGTTGTTAGAGTCATATCAGAATTGATGGGAAGAAAAAAAAATGAAACTAATTAGGTTTTGAAGAATCGAGGTCTCCTAATTTGTGAAAGCATTTTTTAAATCTCTAAAATCTCAAGGATTCTGCAAAAATGGAAGTGTACATATTCAAGAGATTTTATAGTGATCGAATAGAATAAAGGGAAGATATCAGAGTGACAAAGAAGAGTTCAGAAAGGGATAACAAGTGGAGTTCCGCAAGGGTCTGTTTTGGGACCCGTACTGTTCAATATCTTCATCAATGATGTAGATATTGGGATAGAGAGTACGCTTATTAAGTTTGCAGATGATACCAAACTGGGTGGGGTTGCAACTTCTTTGGAGGATAGGGACATAATTCAAAATGACCTTAGCAAGTTAGAGAAATGGTCAGAGGTAAACAGGATGAGGTTTAATAAAGAGAAATGCAAAGTGCTCCACTTAGGAAGGAACAATCAGTTCCATACATACAAGATGGGAAGCGACTGTCTAGGAAGGAGCATGGCGGAAAGGGATCTAGGGGTCATAGTGGACCACAAGTTGGATATGAGTCAACAGTGTGATGCTGTTGCAAAAAAAGCTAATATGATTCTAGGTTGTATCAACAGGTGTGTTGTAAGCAAAACTCGTGAAGTCATTCTGCCGCTCTACTCTGCACTAGTTAGGCCTCAGCTGGAGTACTGTGTCCAGTTCTGGGCGCCACATTTCAAGAAAGATGTGGAGAAATTGGAAAGGGTACAGAGAAGAGAGACAAGAATGATTAAAGGTTTAGAGAACATGACCTATGAAGCCAGGCTTCATGAACTGGGCTTGTTTAGTTTGGAAAAAAGAAGATTGAGGGGGGACACGATAGCGGTTTTCAAATATCTAAAAGGGTGTCACAAGGAGGAAGGAGAAAATTTGTTCCTCTTGGTTTCTGAGGACAGGACAAGGAGTAATGGGCTTAAAGTGCAGCAGGGGAGGTTTAGATTGGACATTAGGAAAAAATTCCTAACTGTCAGGGTGGTCAAATATTGGAATAAATTGCCAAAGGTGGTGGTGGAATCTCCCTCTCTGGAGATATTTAAGAACAGGTTAGATAGACATCTGTCAGGGATGGTGTAGACGGAGCTTGGTCCTGCCTTGAGGGCAAGGGGCTGGACTCGACCTCTCGAGGTCCCTTCCAGTCCTATTATTCTATGATTCAGAGGAAGGATTTTTAAAAGAGTCTTAAATCCTATATAATGCCTAACTTCCCTTGAAAGTCAGCAGAAGTACAAATATCAGTGTTCCTTTACATTTTAAGGAATTACTAGGAAGTTTTGTAAGCTATTATCCAACAATTACTGAAAAAATATTAAACAAAAAAGTTGTCATACTTAAGCACAGAAACCCTTAACTGAATCACTTTAAAGGCCTTCTGGACAATTGTCAGACACCTCTCTGCCTTCATTATTACTCCAGTCCCCAAGAGAGGATTCTTTATCATAAACATTAAAAAAAAAAGTTTGACTTGTAGCTGAGAAGATATCCTCCTTTAATTAATCAAATGTAAATTGATGCAAAACAAGAGTGCAAGCTGCTTGCATATGCAAGAAAACTGCTTTGAAGCATGTGAACTGTATGCAGGTGGATGCAATCACTTTAAACGGACAGATTTTTAATTTTAGACAGTTTTTACCAATGTGTGCCCAATAATCAGGCACCCCACATAGAAAAATAAAGAACAAGTAATCATGGTGGCCTTAAAATTGGCTGGTGTTTCTTCCTATTGAGAAATGTGGACTTCAACAGAAGCTTCCCAAATTTAGTTACTAACATTTTCTAGACTAAAGATCAACCAGAAAAGGCAATATCATGGCCAGAGATTAACATTATAGGTAAGTGATCTCTCAACCATTAATTTTCATAAGCTGATGAAAGAAAAAAAAAGCAAAGAACTCCAGAACAGGGTTTTAAACTTGTCATCTACCGTTTAAGTGTTTTGAACCATAATACCAATGGCTGCCTCACACCAAAATGACATCAGTTTAGAAAGGAAAGTCAAAGTCAATAGCCTTTCTAGATGGGAGAAGCCAGAAAAAAAAAAAATTACTTTTGAAAGAGGTGGAACAGATTTAGTGGGGAGGTCATAGAAACATAGATAAATAGAACTGGAAGGGACCTTCAGAGGTCATTAAGCCCAGTCCCCTGCACTATGGCAGGACCAAGCACCATCTAGATCAGTGGTCCCCAACCTTTTGGGGCTGCCGGGTACCCAGGGGAGAGGCCACTCACATGCCGGGGACCCAGGGGCGGGGCCACGCACACACCCAGGGGCGGGGCTACCCATATGGCGTGCACCTGGTGCTGGCGCCACCCATGTGCTACACTCCTGGGGCCAGTGCCGGTGCCGCTCCTGGGCCGCGTGCCAAGGGGTGGGGCTGCCCATATGCCGAGCGCCGGAACAACCCATCTGCCCGGAGGCACACCCGGGGGGCAGGGCCACCACTGCCCATGTGCTGCATGCCCAGGGCCGGCGCCAGTCGTGTGCTGCATGCGCAGGACCGGCGCCACCCCTGTGCCATGTGCCCAGTGCCGGCCCCACCCATATGCCACGTGCCCAGGGCTGGCATATCTGTTGCACCGCGTACCCGGCGGCAGGGTCACCCAAACGCTGCATGCCCGGTGCCAATTATGCCCATACGCCGTGCGTCCAGGGAGCTGGCACCGCCCATGCGCTGTGCGCCTGGGGGCGGCCCCATTCACTTGGCAGGTGCACAGAAAAGGCTCAGCGGGTGCCATGGCGCCTGCGGGCACCGCATTGGGGTCCACGGTTCTAGACATGTTATTTAAAAGCAGGTTAGATAAACATCTCCAATGATGTAGATTCTGCAACATCCTTAGAAATATATTCCAGTGCTTAACCATCCTGACAGGAATTTTCTTCTAATGTCCAATCTAAACTTCAATTGCTGCAGTTTAAACCCTTAAACATTGCTTCTCCTTAACCTCCGATGACAGGACAAGAATATTTCCCCCTCCCCACTCATCCTTGTAACAAATTTCTAGGTATTCGAAAACTGTTATGTCTCCACTCAATCTTTTCTTTTCCAGCCAAAACAAACCCTTTCATCTTCCCTCATAGGTCATGTTTTCTATGCCTTTCATTGTTTTTGTTGCTCTTCTCTAGACTTTTCCAATTTATCCACATCTTTCCTGCATAAAGTAGTCCACCTGAGACCTAAAGTGCACAGACTAGAGCAAAATAATTCCTTTTAGTGTTTTGGAATTACAGCACGCCTCTTAATGCATTCCAGAATATTTGCTTTGGATGGGGGCAGTTTCAGAATGTTGACTGGTATTTCATTTGTGGTCAAGTAGGAGCCCTAGATCCCTTTCCTCAGTACCCCTTCCTAGCTAATCATTTCCCATCTTGTGCGATTGTTCCTTCCAAGGAGGAATACTTTGCATTTGTCCTATTGGATTTCATCCTATTTGCTCCATTTTCTTGATTGTCCAGACCATTTAAAATTAGAATCCTATTCTTTAAAGCACTTGGAACCTCTCCCAGTTTTGTATCACCTGCAAACTTAATAAGTGTACACTCTATGCCATAAATCACTGAGAAGATACTGAACAGAACCAGTCCCAAAACAGATCACTGTAGAACCTCATGTGTTATACCCTTCCAGCATGACCATGAGCCATTGATAACTATTCTCTGGGAATGGTTATCCAACCAGTTATGCACCTGTCTTATAGTAAGTAGCTCCATCTAGGTTATATTTCCTTAGTTTGTTAATGAGGTCATGCAAGATGGGATCAAATCTCTTACTGAAGTCTAGATATGCCACATCTATCGCTTCCTACTTTTAAACAAGACTTGTTGGGTCAATGGATTCCAAAGGAGTATACTTTAAAATGTTTTCTGCTGATGGAAGCAAATAGCAAGTTCCTTTAGCCCCAAGTATAATATCTTGCTTCTAGTGCTCAGCATCAAGTGCCTCATTTCCCCACTTACCAAGGAAGTGAACAGACCTTTAATTCTTAGAGTCAGTACAAAGTGACATTTATGTTAAGGCATGTTGTGAAATAAATGTATTGCTAACTCTTAGGCTCTCTGTAGAATCACAGTAATCTTGCTACCAACATTCATTTGATTGGTAGACTGGAAATATGCCAGTACTTTTGGGGCTAAAAAATCGTGTGTAAAATTGAAACAGCAGACAATTGATGGGAAAGCTGCCAACTGTAAACAGGAAACTACTAACATTTATGGAACATGTCAATGGAATGTGATGTTTGAGTTTTCAAATAGGATCAACAGCAAAAAAAATTTAAAACCATTTGCTGGCAATAGCATGCAGCTATCAATGATTAAGTGGATTAGAACAAAGCATCTCAGCAGAAGGAGAAAATGAGCCACCAATATTTTCTGTGCTCTTTGCAGCAGTTCCCCAATTTATAGATATTCTGCAACTGCTACAAACACACTATATTAGCAGAATAATGACTGAACCACAATTAAAGTGGGACTAAGGTTATCTGAGTTTTCTGAAAGACGACAGCTCTGCTTTATACCTGGGAAGAAGAGGATGAGGTTAGAGACTGCTTCTAAGGTGTGGAGGGTGGGTAGATTTCAGGTGCTGACTCAACCCCCAGGAACATGAGTTCTGAATGACATGAAGGAGCAAGCCTTGGCTGGTAGAAGCCTCTTTGTTCCATGCAGCAAGCAAGCCATCACCCACTCTACTTTCCCTAGGGGAGGCAAATATCAGGTTGGGTTAGGACCCACTATAGGCATTATGCTTGTCGCTCCTTTTTAAAGGCAGTTGGGAAGGAATTTTTCCTGCACCACCTAATTGACTTCATTGGAATAAGCTTTTTTTAAGCTTCCCTACAGTGAGTGTTAAGACAGACATTTTTGGATAGGAAGAAAAGGTGAAACGTCATATATTGCAACTTCTTTTGTAAGGCTGGACAGTTGTCAGAACAGGTATTCCATATGGAAGGCATCCAGGGACCAGATAAATGACTTGGTAAGGACTTAAGAGGAGGTGCTACATACAGGAACAGAATAGGGGAGGAGGTCTGGGGACTCTCAATTGATATGGCAGAGAGCCACCCACCAACCCCATAGCGCACATTAACTCTGCTACGGGGGTAGTGGATGGTAAGGTCCAAGCCATGGGCTGACTTGGGAATCTGGATGGAAATGAAGGGGCCTGATAGAACCCCTCAGTAATGATTTAAAAGAAAACATGAATTTGCCTGCACTGTACAATTCATCTTCTGTTTAGTCCCAGGCATTTATATAATACAGTTACAGCCTGATCAAAATGCATATCAAACATCTCCTGTCTTTTTTTTTTTGTTATACCCCATCAACAGGCACGGCTTGACACTCACTACACAGAATACAAACAATTGACTTTGGAATCTGCATTATGCAGCTTCTCACAATTAGTGTCCAAACTGATCATTTATGATTTCACTAGATTTGCACAACTTTCCACTGGTTCAATAACTTTCCTGAAAAATCAGTTAACATTAGTTGTGATATAACCCTGCTGCTCTGTGATAGAGCTATGTATGCCAAAAAGTTTTTAAAAGTTGTGTTATGAAAATACTTCATTATGTCAATTTTGCTTTACGTAAAGATCAGTCACTACCAATGATTTTTATTTACCACTGGAAGCTGCTGCCACAGTCGCTAAACAGATTCAGCATAATTTAGAAAGTGTCCTGGCAAACACTAGTCATGAGGCCATCAAACATGTAATCCTCACTGAAAAATGACACTTACTACATTAAGGATCCCCAAAGCACAACTCCGAGTGGATGGGAACTGACACTGCAAGTATCCAAGATTAAAAACAGATTCCGTTGACAAAAGACTAAATATCATTATGGTCATAACACCAACACTAAAATAGAGAGGACAGTTCTTAAGGTAATCAAAAAAAATAGGAGATGCCTAAATTCACAGAAGTAGGCAGGCTTCTAAAAGTTCACACATCAGTGGGAATGTGACAGTGATAAATAGATAACCTGATCATTTGTTTTCTGATTATGTTAAATGCCCTAAATTACTTGCATAGACTACGTATGAGTTCATGATGCTAACCATATTCATGTTCTGCTTTTATATCGCTTTGATTAATTTCTTCTTCCACAGAACAGTGTTAAAACTATTTTGCAACTAAAGATGTGAGAAGGAATTTAATCTTAGCAATATTTAGAGAGTTCTCATTTCCTCTACCACAGAGCTAGTCACATGCCATTGGGAAGAAAGGCATGGGAAGCCAATTACAAACATACCCCAAAATAAGAATGGATTCAATTAATCTTTAAAAGAAATTTTTATCAGATATTCCATTTCATGGACAAGATAATCCATTTTACGACCAAGTCACATGTTTCTGCAATATTTGAGAAGTCTGTATTATTGCTCTGGGTTAACAATTCTGATCACAAAGAAAAAAGGAAAAGTGATATATTGGACATTATAGTTCCTTACTTTAAAATTCTTTACCCACAGTAACCAAGAAGAGGGGGACAGTTTCCTACGAACCAGACTCTTGAGACAAGAGCAGTTAGCTATTTTATATTCACTCAAAATTAAGTCTAAGTCAGAAGTTTCAAAGAATCAAAGTGCTTCTAAGTTTGGCTATCACAACAAAACAAGAAGTTGTACTGAGGCACTTTAGGGTGCATCTACACTGCACCATTATTTTGAGATGATTAGCATTATTTTGAAATAATGCGAACATCTACACAGCCATTCTGTTATTTCAAAATAACGGACTGGTTATTCTGAAATCTGTAAGCCTCATTCTACACAGAAGAATGCCTATTCTGAAATAGCTAATTCAAAATATGGCATGTGTAGACACTCCACTGCTACTATTTTGAAACAGCCCCCAACCAGGGCCATTCTAGGTTATTCCTCCCAAGTGCCTCGTGGGGCTCTAAATCGAGATAGCATGTCTACATTAGGGAAGCCTGCCTTGGACTAATTTTGAGGCTTCCCTGCAGGGTAGATGTGCTATTTCAAAATAAGCTATTTCAGAATAACTATTCCAGACTATCTTATTTAAAAATAAGCACACAGTGTAGATGTACCCTTAGAGACTAACAAATATATATAGTATCATGAGCTTTCAAGGGTAAAACCCACATGAAGTCACAAAACTAGTCAGTTTTTAAAGTTACAGGCTGACACAGCTACTCCTCTGAGACAATAAAAAAAATAACTACCTCTTAGTGTGGTTTTTCATCAGTAGATCTCAACAAAATCTTAAACATCTGGAGTTGTCTGTGGTCAGATAGCCACAACCTACACATGGTACAAATGCTGCCCAGATTGATAATCCTGAAGCACGAAAAAGATTTACTATGCTGATTGAGCCTCTGTATGTAGCACATCCACCATCTACACAAAGACCCTAAAGATTATAGATTCAACCATACAGAAAGCACCCAAACTCAGAAAGATACAGAGGGAGTTCACTGTTTGCATTTGCTGCTTGGGAGAGCAAATGTTTGCACCAGCACCTGGAAGGGAACTGTCTCTGTACTCTCTTCAGTAAACTGAGCTCATGCCAGTGTTATTGTTCCAAAATATCTGCTTGGATGTGCTAATCTACCAGTGAGGAGACCACCAGGCCTTGTCAAAGGCATAATATAGTACATGTTTTTATTTTGATCAAATATATTATTAAAGTTATTCAGGGAAATGCAAGACTCTTGTTTCAAGTTGAGAATGTTTTGTACTAATTTAAAGAAACATCCAAAAAAGGAGAGGTACAGGAGGAATTTGCTAGACTTAAAACGCTTTCCCATGATTTGGTCTTTCCCTTGCCTTCCTTAGTGCAACTTCCTTTTCTCTTTCCTAGACTGTAAAACTTATCACAGTGTAGCACTGAGGCATTTAACTCCTAAAGAAAACATAAGACTGTAGAATCCCAGAACAGAAAGGTGACTGAGCTAATAATGCATGTCCAGGTTTTATTTGTATTTATTCAAAGACCATCCATTTACAAGGATGGTGGCAACATAATTGAAAAGGTATGTTTTACCTGATCTTCAGAATTCCCAACTCATTTTATATAGTCCATCCAAAAAGCTTCTGACAAATTAATCTCCCTCACTTATTGCTTAGATCAGTGCTCACCAACCAGTAGATCGGGATCTACTGGCAGATCTTGGAGCTTCTGGCAGGTGATCCTGATTGGTTTGGCCAAGAGGTTATCAAGTGCAGCACTTCAGCTGCTGCTCCCCTCCTCCTCTGTTTCCCACCCCCGCCGGGCATCTCCTGCCCTTTGCCTTGTAGCTGTCCCCTCAGAAGCCTCCTGCTTGCTATGCAGGGCAAGGGAATGAGAGGAGGGGCGTTGATGTCAGGGTACAGGGTGGAAGTGGGGGTACCCTTTCTCCACAGAGCAGAGAGGGGGCACAACAGAACTTGGGATAGAGTTTGCTGGCTGCTTTTGGGAGTGGTGCAGGGCCAGGGCAGAGGGAGCCTGCCTTAGCCTCACTGCAGCACCACCCAGGAGCCACGTGAGGTAAGCAGTGCCCATCCCCAAACCCTACCACAGTCATCAGAACGGCCATCTTGGGTCAGACCAACAGTCCAGCCAGCCCAGTACCTTGTCTGCCAACAGTGGCCAATGCCAGATGTCTCAGAGGGAGGGAACACGACAGGTAATCCTCATGTGATCCCTGTCCTGTCATCCACCTCCAGAGAAACAGAGGTCAGGGACACCATTCCCACCCATCCTGGCTAATAGCCATTGATGGACCTAATCTCCATGAATCTAGCTAGCTCTTTTTTGAACCCTGTTAAAGTTCTAGCCTTCACTGCATCCTCTGGCAAGGAGTTCCACAGATTGACTGCACACAGGAGTGAAGAAAAACTTCCTTTTGTTTGTTTTAAACCTGCTGCCTATTAATTTCATTTGGTGACCTCTAGTTCTTATATTGTGGGACTATGAATAAGGCAAAAATTACTCTTTCCACACCACTCATGATTTTATAGACCTCTATCATATCCCCCCCTCTTTTAATCTCTCTTCATATGAGACCTGTTTCAAAACCCCTAATAATTTTTGTTGCCCTTTTCTGAACCTTTCCCAAAGCCTATGTATCTTTTTTGAGATGGAAACCACATCTGTATGCAGTATTCAAGATATGGGTATACCTTGGTTTTATATAGAGGTATTAAGATATTTTCTCTTATTCTCTATCACTTTTTTAAAATGATTTCTAACATTGTATTTGTTTGTTTTGTTTTTTTGACTGCTGCAGCACACTGAGTGGATGTTTTCAGAGAACTCTCCACAATGACTCCAAGATCTCTCTTGAGTAGCTGTAGCTAAATTAGCCCCCCCATCATATTTCACGTATAGTTAGGATTATTTTTTTTCCCAATGTGCATTACTTCACATTTATCAACATTAAATTGCAATTTCAATTTTGTTGCCCAATCTTTAGTTTGGTGAGATTTTGTTGAAGCACTTCAGTCTTAACTATGTTGAACAGTTTAGCATCATCTGCATGAATTACTTCCTGCACCCGAAACTCCTGCCTCCAAACACCCTTTCAGAGCCTGCACCTAGAACCTCTTGCTGCACCCTCTGCCGGCCCCAACCTCAGCTCAGAGCCCCTCTCACACTCCAAATCCCTTAATCCAAAACCGGAACTTGCACCCTAACTCTCTGCCTCTGCCAGGTGAAAGGGAGGGAGGGAGTGAAGATAGAGTGAGCAGGGGCAGGGCCTCAGAGAAGAGGCACAATGGAGGCGGGGCCAGGGTATTTGGGTTTGAGGTACATCTTGGATTGTACTTAAATAAAAAAACTGTGATCTCATGCTTAAAAAGGTTGGAGACCACTGGCATAGATCAGGCCAATCTCTCCATAAATGGCTTCACTATATTTACATTCCCTTACACAAATTCAGACTTTGTCCTCATTTTAACATCTATAGACTATGTCCCTTGCCTGTGTCTCATTTACCCACTAGATGCCTGCAGGGACTGAAATAAGTAGAAAAAGACCGTCAGGAAAATGCGCTGTAACTTATTCCAATTGTGACCAAGGACATTTAGAATACAGTAGACATGCAGCCAAACATGAATCTACTATAGCAGTAAAATATGAAGTGTTTTAAAAAAAATTTTAAAGACTTTTAAACCCCTTCTACACAAAATTAGCAATCAGTGATTGAAATAAAGTACAGGGATACTAAAGTAGAATGTGCTTGGCTAAGTTCATTTGAATTCCACATCTCTCCCTTAGAGGTCACCCTCCCCTCCTGAAGTCCTACCACATCTCATGCATGCGCGGGGGAGGACTAATCCTTACCTCAACCCTGTCCAAACATTATAGAGCAGTGGTCACCGACCAGTAGATCTGGATCTATGGTAGATCTTGGAGCCTCTCACAGGTGATCCTGCTAGCACTTCAGTTGCCCCTTCACCCACTTTCATGCTGCTCCTGATTTCTGCCTTGGAGATTCCCCCGCTGGGAACCTCCTGCTTGCTGTGCAGGCTGTGGTAGGAGAAAGAGGGGGGCGCTGATGTCTGGGTGTCCCTCCTCACTCCACTTTTGTACTGTAACTCCACAGAGAGAGAAGAGGATGACGGGAGCTTAGCAATTCAAATCTGTCACTCTCACAAATACCAACTGTCCTCTCATCTCCTGACCCGCCACATACATGGGGGTTGTTTTTACTTTTTACTGCTTGCACAGTAGGTTTGGTTTTTGACTGGTCTATGCATTTCATAATTTACATTTCTCTCATGTTTACATTTAATTCTTTGAGTAGTTCGTTCTAAAATGCCTAACCTGACCTGGCTGGAGTAATTATCCTTATGGTAATTGCTGCTCCTGGAAGTGGCTGGCATGTCCCTGCAGCCCCTGAGAAAGGCAGAGCAGTGGGTCTCCACATATAGCCTCTCCTTGAGTTATGATTGAGTTATGGACCAAACACTTGGCCGTAACTTGATCCATTCGTAACTCGGACCCCACTGAGTTACACGCGACCGCGGGTCACGTTCGTAACTCAGGGACCGCCTTTACGACCGCTCCATGGGAGCTTTGGTCGTAAGCGCGAACAGTCATAACTTGACCGTTCGCAACTCGGGGAGTGGCTGTACTGTCCTTACCTGCAGACACCATTCCTGCAGCTCCCATTGATCAGTAATGAGGAACCATGACTAGTAGAAGCTGTGGGCTCAGTGCCTGTAAACGAGGGGTAGCACAAGGCACCATGGAGCTGCTTTCAGGAGTGGTACAGAACTGGGACAGGAGTAAAGCCTGCCTTAACCCCAGCGCTCCACTACCTGGAAGCTGTCTCGGTTAAGTGGTGCCCAGCCAGAGACTACATCCCGAATTCCTGACCCTGGCCTGAACCCCCTCCTGCACCCAACCTCCTGCCCCAGATGTGAGTTCCCCTGCATCCAAACTCCTTCCTTGAGCTTGCACCCTGAAGCCCCTCCTGGACCCCAATCCCCCCCGGCCCGGGATAAGCCTGGAGCCCCTCCCACACTCTGACCCCTTTGGCCCCAGACCAGAGCCTGAACCCTAACCCTCTACCCCAGTCTGGTTAAACTGAATGAGGTTCAAGGAGAAAGGGGGATAGAGTGAGCAAAATGAGGCCTTGGAGAAGGGGTGGGAAGGAAGTGGGGCAAGGGCATTTGGGTTTGAGATAGATCTTACATTACACTTATTTTGAAAAAGTGATCTTGTGGTTAAAAAGCTTGGAGACCATTGTTATAGAGAACCAAGTCACTGGTTATAAAGGGAAGAACACATTTAAAAAAGTCACCACCAAAAAGCGGAGATTGGACTATCCATCTCCCCTTATCTCCACTGAAATGCAACAATGTAATAAATCTATTGCTTATTTGCTACCTACAGATCTGATCCTGAATATGTATCTACATTGGTCACAGGTATCACAAATCAAAGAATTATTATTATTATTGTTAGTTGTTATTAGCTCCTTCAGAAGCTATTCTTGTCACTGAGCATACCTGTAGAGCAGCCAGGAGAACTACCACCACAGCAAAGATTCCTTCCTTTTTCATTATTTCCTTTCTGGGTTTTGTTTCCTACATAGCTCATAATTAGAAAGCCCTCCTTATATAAATGGAAACATAGGTGGACATTCCTGCTTTACCAACTTTCAATCTTTGGACTGAGAACATATCTAAAAATATCAGATTGTTATTTAAAAATGTTTAATGGGGAATTTGGCTAAATTAAATTTTTCAAGAACAAGTTTTTATGGAAATCATCTACTTTCACTGAAAATTTATTTCTTCCCTCCCAACAGGGAAACAACAACTTTTTGGTTGCTAAGAAAAAAGTAATAAGCTTCCATTCAGAATGGTAATTTACACAAAAAATATTTCTATTTAATATTTTCTAGTTTCAAAATGTATGTAAAATAAATGAGGTATTGACAACAAAGAGCAGTAGATAAGACTAAGGGTCCTTGAAATTATCTGTTGAGAATCAGCAAGCCAGATGGCCTAATAATCCTGGTCAGAAGAACCAATCATTTCTTAAACAAAGGGATTCTAGTAAAAAATAATAATCCAGCAACTATTTTTGTCATAGTTAAAGCCATTTGTAAGAGAATCACATTCTTTCAGAGGTTTGGATTAGTAATACCTTAAATATTCTATGCTTTGGAAAGCTTCAACAGAAATCTTCTTAAAATATTTAACTAGTAAATGTAATGTGTCCGTTGTAGATGCCACTGAACTTAAGAATTTGCAGATTTGTCCTTTTGGTTAATGGAATTAAAGGATATTTCCTCAAAACAGCATACTGGCTTTATTTTCAATTAAAATAACACAGATTCTCTCCATAGAATAAGTTAGGGCCTTTCCAGTTGGTTGCTATAAAAATATATCATTAAAACACACAGCATATGCACATCAGACAGGCTGAATCTCACAATGCTTTTATCCTTCAAAGAACAACGGGAGATTCTGACACCATGCTCAAAACAGCAGTACTGAAAGGTTAAACCGTAATTTTCCAAAACACTGAAGAAATATGAAAGTAAGATTTATAACCAAGTGTCAATCTAAATTAGTACCTACTTTGTTAATATGTTCTGTGGGTTACATTGATACTTAAGTCTTAGATTTTTCTATTCATTAAAAGCTCCTAGCACTTGCTACACTCACTATTGCTTACAGATTGAAAGGATAAAAGTGGGGGGAGGGGGAGTATTATTTTAAGCAGTATGCTAGCTTTACTCCTATAAAGATAGCTATTTTTAAAATAACAATGTTCAAAGATTCCAAAATAGAAATAGCTTCCTGAAACAATTTCTCCATCATATAGGATATTAGAAGTACACTTGCTTAAACAAAAATATTTGTAGTGCACTGATTCTCTGACTACTGTAGTTTTTACACAACAGTAAATAACTCAACTAACTTTTTCAGATTTTATGTAATAATTTCATATTCACGTTTACTTTTTATTCCTGTTCTCCTGCAGGATTACTACTATAAGGAAGTCTAGAGGAAGGGAGTGGTGCTTACAAGGAACAGCTGGAATGCGTCTGGTTTCTGTAATACAATAGAATCCCAGTGTTTTCCACAACTCTGCAAGGCTTTATTAAATCTAATACACACAAGTGCTCATTAAAAACTTCAAAACTTTAGATGAAAAAGTAGCATGTGTGATAGAGAAAAAAAGCATTAAACGAAGGAAGTTATTCCAGTGTGGAAAAAGCTACCAAGAGCACTCTGAACATGGAAGATATTACCTAATGTCTGTTCGCTCCTGACCTGTGGAAGGAAAATATTAGTGGCCCCACAAAGCTGGTGAAAGGTTTAGGTCATAGTTCAAGAACACAGAGCTAAGGAGTAATAACAGTTCCATGATTGACTGTAGCTGGTAACCATGGTTAACTCAGCTCAGAAAAAAAAACAACCCACAACCCAAACCACACGTAAGTATATAACCTAACACATTCATCTAAAGGATCAGCTAAAGAAAGGATGTTATATATCCCAAGTATCAGAAGTATTGAAGATGTATAGCTAGTGATATTCAGCATCTTTAGGACATTTTCGCAAAAATGATAAATGTTAGCATCTGCTGGGAAGATTTCAGAGCAATACTGAAAAATACAAAGACAGCTCTTATAATGAATAAAAGACAAAAAGATACAGGTCTTTAAAATCTACTGAAAAACACAAGAAGTTCTATATGCATACGCATTAAGGACAGTCAAGACAAGCAACATGCATTGTAACTGAAGTGTTAAAGTAAACTAATTAAAGTGTTAATTATCAATCCACTAAAGCACCTTTATATTCTCTAACAAAATCATCCTATCAATAGTTCTCACTGACATCTCCAAATAGTGTCACATTGATGTGTGTGTTATTGAGAAAGAGAATTTCAGCTACACATATAAGAGTGGAGTTCTCATCTTCTGAAATATTCTTACCATTTCTGCTGTATGAAATCATTGACACTTTCATGGTTTTGAACAGATCAGAGTAAGATTACTTTGAAAAATTCTTTTCATCACTATTTACTTTGAAGTGTATGTCTTGCCCTGGAAGTCCACGTTCAGGCTTTAATTGGATACGTTTAGATTTATCCCCTGCAGGGACTCATGGGCAAGAATCTATACACACACAATGAAATATTGATGCTTTAACTTAACAGAAGCTTAAAATACATCCCTTATGTAGACATTAAGAACTCAGCCAAGGCTTAGACAGCACAGCTATAAAATGGTCTACAGAAACTGGCCCACCCAAGTTTTATGGTCTGATCATAGAATTACTCAGTAACAGATACCATACAGTCAGCACAACACACAGATTTTGCTTTTCAACTATACAGTTTCATTCTGAAACCATTCAGGAGCTTGACGAGCTTTTAGCATGCAACCCAGGCATACTTTTCACCATGGTTAGCACAACTGAGGTAACTAAATAGTCTGCTCAGATCCTGTTCCTCTAGGCTATGAAACGAGACAGGAATGCCTACTATCTCTACACTTGTTTGTCTCATCTGTTGAACCAGACTGTATATATATTAGATCCATGGCTTGAAGAGAATCAGTAAGGGAGGATCTTTAAGCAAATGCAGGAAAAACATCCCAAATAGTAATTTTTACTGCACTGGCAGAAGCCATGAAAATATATAGTAAACATACTGGCTTTATAACAAATTCCACAAGCAAAGTCATTTGGTGACCAGATGTTAAATGACCATTTTATTGGACTCAACCCTTAGACAATATGCCCAAATTGGAAGGTTATTTTAAGTAACTTTAGTTGTTGTTTTTTAAGAGTAAGTTCTATCTTCAAGAGGGAACACTCTGCCACTAGGACTCAAATGAAATATGTAGGATTTTGTTTGAAGATGCCTGTAGTATAAAAAAGTACTCAAAATTTTAGCTCAATAATTTACTGCACTGCAATACTCCAACACAAGAAGTGTAGCTCAGAACTGATATTCCTTATAACTCACTTTGACATTTTTGGTGACCACGCATCTAAAACCCGGTCAATGGTTCTTGGACCGTATGACTAGTTTTAGAACTCTCGATCTATTGATTAATGAGTAGGAAATCCTCAGATACAGACCACAGGAGGTACCCTTACATTTTGCAATGCTGAATGTTCACTTTAGTGAATCAGTTAAAGTTGTGTCAAAGAACTAGGGGCCTCATAGCTTGACTACAATGGCTTTTTCAAGAACAATCACTCCTGAACAGGATTTTCATGGATTACTGCAAAATAGAGAGGTTTCTAAAAATCATGAAATTGTAGAGACCCTTATAGCAAATACTACTTGACCTTTGCTGGTTAGGTTTCTAACTATTTCAACAAACAATTGAAAACTGAAACATCCACCTGGAGAGTTGGCTTCATTTCAAATGTAGAATTCAAGTAAAATAGTAGTTTTATATGAACACTTGTACGTATTCTAGTGGAGTCATTAGCAATCCAAAACCACCCTCCCTTCTGAAATCTTGAGAGACAGGCCAAAGGCTCACTCCCTACCTCTAAGCCTGACATTACCAGGTATGGTGGTGAGTAGATATCTTTTTTGACCCAGATACGTTAGAAAGTCTGTAGGTTGAGAAAGGAGATTGTGTACTCACACATCTTTAAGCAGTGAGCAGCAAAGAATTCTATGCTTGCTACTATCACTCCATTCCTAGGACTCCTTGGACTATCCTTACAGTAGCAGGCATCACAGGACCCATACCAAGTTCAACAGCAAAAGTAGATTGACTCAGATTATTTCCTAATTAGAAGAGCGATGGTCTTGTGGTTAACACCCAGTACACTGTACTTTAAGCGAGCAGAATTCTACTGTTCCTGGTTTTGCTACATATTTGCTATGTGACCTTGTCCTTGTGAAGGGATAGCTCTATCCCATTATAATATGTTGAAGATGGTGTTCCTCATATCAGAAATTTATGCTAACTCTGATTGGATCTCACCAAGATACAAAACTTTCATTTCATTTTTGCATATCTTGACTGGCAATGGCAGTTATTATATAGACTCAGGGGTCTCAGCTGTAATTGTCTATAAAATTAACGTTCTACTGGTCTCTGGTTTAGAAAATGGCCTGCATAAGGATGCCTGAAAAAGGTTTTTAGGTTATGCTCGTAAAAACTGTTCTCTGCCACAGAGAAAATTAGGAAGCTCCAAAAACATCTAGCGCTCTGAAAATGGTCAGTCCATCTCCTATTGGAATATAGGATTCTGTGATGAGCAGAGAAATACTTTTAGAACACAGAACCTACGTCCAAATTTCCTTGAAAATTGCACTTGGTGAAATGTGTATATCCTTTACTGACAAGGCTTGCCTTCCCAATGAATACAGTTATATGATGCTCAAAAGTGACATCTTCCCCTTACGAGAATTAGCACTACTGAATACCTAAAACTCCTTTTGTCTTCCTATGTAAAAAGACTGTGCCAAAAGTACTGAAATCTCAACTAAAGGAGACTCATGGCGGAGGGCAATAAACTGCAGTTTACAAGATTTTCTTTTTTAAGAGATATACAAAGCATCTAGTGTTTGTTTCCTTTCATCTTTCTCCAAGTGTTAGAAGGTTTCACTTTGCAAAGTGAAAAAATGTTTCAAAGTAAGCAAGCATTTCTAACAAAAGACACTAAGTTTAAACTGCAAACAAACTATTGATTTAAACTGATTTAACTGGCCTGCTGACACTCATTGAAGTTCCCTAGTATGTGTTAAAATAGTACTGTTGAAAGTTTCATCTTATCAGGAAACTTTACAGGGCCAATATCTAAGAGAAAAGTTAATTGACATGGCCAAGATTACTAGTACTAAATGACTTTGTGTATTTTATGGAACTGGATTTAATTAGAATCAACAAGTAGCAAAAGAAACTAATTAAAAGTGAACCTTTGCTTTAAACCAAAGTAAATGTATTTACATATGCCCTGAACATAAACTTTTTTATTTTTTTAAACAGATTATAAGGATGTTGAAAACATTTTATATTTTAAAATCCAAATATCCATTCAAGTAAGATTACTGATTGTTAAAGAATTCATAACAATACATTAATGAAGATTGCTTATCTCCTAAAACTGGAAGAGACCTTGAAAGGTCATTGGAGTCCAGTCCCCTGCCTTCACAGCAGGACCAAATATCATCCCTGACAAATTTTTACCCCAAATCCCTAAATGGCCGCTGCAAGGATTGAACTCACAACCCTGGGTTTAGCAGGCCAATGCTCAAACCACTGAGCTATCCCTCCCGTCCTAAAAAGATATTTAGGTTTTTAGATTCTGGAGATCCCCCTAAACCCCCCTCCTCTTACATGTGACCACAGGCATAGGCTAAAGAAGTTCTGGTATCAGTCTATACACAAACAAGTACTATTAACCAAGAACCAGAGTTTAAAACTCAGAGACATAGACTACTATAATCTAGATTACGCAACTTTCCCGGAGAGCGTGAGGGTGTGATTAGATCAAACTGGGGGGTGAGAGAGGGGGCGCAAATCACGAAATTGTAAATGGCAATTACATTATCCTGTATAAATGTTCAAATGGTTATGAGACCCAGCAGCTTTTAACACCACTTTCGACATGCAATAAACTGCAGCTACTCATGAAGTTCGAAAGTCTGTAAACAGGACTCGTGCAAACCAAGCTCTCTCAGCTACCCGTTAAAACGTTTTTTAAAACCGCCTTCGGTGTACAGCGGAGCAGCTCTTCGGTTACTCGCTTTGAAATCTCAGTCCTCCGGAGGCAAGACTATCCCAGTGCTACCCAGAGATACAGCCCCCGCTTCCCCATTCCCGCCCAGGCGTTCAGCTCCTCAAATTCCCTGCTGAAGGGCAAAGAACGCGGACCCCATTGTTTCCTCTGAAACGCCCCAGCCAGCATCCATGGAGAACACACATGAACTGAGCGAAGGGACCGGGACTAACGTCACCTTGAACAGCTGGACATTGCGCTCCCGAGCACATAGAGAAGGACCGAGAGGAAACTTTACAAGCACCTAAGCGCCTCCACCAGCGCTGGACGCCTCCTTATCTGCGAAGGGGAGTCCCTAGGCCTATGGAGAATGATTAACTGCTGATGGGCAAGAGCCAAGCTACAAAGCAAGCAAGCGCGACACAGTAAAACCCATCCACTCACCTCCACCCATCTCTGAGCTTCGGCAAAAGCCACCACATCCGAGCTGCACTCCGTATCTTCTCTCCCTTCCATGGCTAAGAGAAAGGGGGTGGGGAACAGGAAATCAGTGGTCAGCCCCTTATGCTGCCGCTCCTGTGGGGCTCTCGCTGGAGTCGGGGCAGGCAGCCTCCGGCCCGCGCTCCTAAGGCTTTTGAACGCTCCCGTCAGCCCCTCCCACGCCCCTCCCCGGGATTTTGGTGAAGCTCCGAAAACCACAAGAATCTGAAGAAGCCGCTGGCTCCAGACCCACAGAGTCACCCCCCGGAGCCAGGCAAGCGAGGGCAGCTGGGAAGAGGCGGGGTATTTGGTCGAACCGCACTTCTCCCCCTCTCCCCAAAACAGCTGCACCCCCGCCCCCCAAATGTCAGCTCGCTCTGGGCCGCCGCCAAGCTGCGGGCGAAGGCGCTCGCCACGCCCGCCCCCAGGAGGGTCGGGGAAAGACCCGGCACGCCGCGGGGAGAGCGCCCGACAGCTGCCCCGCCAGCGCCGCTACAGCCCGGTAGCGGGAGACCGACCTCGCCTTCCAGCCGCTGCTAGCCCAGCCCGGCTCTCCGCAGCTGCAGCCCAATCCCCCAGCGGCCCGCCCTCGCCTGGCCCCGGTGACCCGGCCCCACCTGGCGGCAGGTAAAAGAAGCGCCAGGGAAAGCCGCGCCGGCCTCGCCTTGGCACCTTGGCTCTCCCGTTGCGCGGCGCCTGCAGGTGCTCTGCAGCGCCACCAGGGGATGGAACGAGCTCGCTGAGCTGGCCAGGAAAATAGGCCGTGGCGCCTGTGGATGAGGGGCAGCACCTGGAGCCGCTGCTTTCAGGGGTGGTACAGGGCCAGGGCAGGAGTAAGCCTGCCTTAGCTCTGCTATGCCATCCCTGGGGCAGCTGTCTGGCCGGGCGGGGGGGGGGGAATAGAACCCACAACCCTGGTACCCACAACCCTGGGTACTCTCCTGCCCTGAGCCCAGTGCCTAGCTGAGGAAACCTTTACAGTTCTTGAAAGGGACATTCGCTTAATTTACTCTGTCCGCAGATCCACAGAATTCAGGGATCTTTCCTACCAGCAACGGTGTGCCACTGCCTCCTTGGCCAAAAAAAGACCAGCCCCAGCCGAGGCACTGTTGGGTAGGTTACGTGTTTGGACTCCTTTGGCATGAAATGGTGCTAAGTTGTTAGTTCTATTAAACCCTCACCTGCTCTCCAAAGGAAAAAAAAAACTCAAAGGAAACCTCTCCTAGGTTTCTCAACTGCCAGTGAGTAGGGCCCAGGGCTATTAGGAGTGAGGGAAGACATTAGGACACATATTGCAATGGTTTTTTTGTTGTTGTTGGATCTGAGCAGCAGTCAAAAGGGAAGGCGGTGGCATTCTGTATTGTCTCTGTGTCAGTCACCCTTTCCATTGTGTCTCCAAAGGCAAAAGATGCCAGAGCCAAAATTCCAGTATCCTGTGACCACCACCCGCATTTCAGACATTTTTCTCTTTTAGCTCTCACTGATTCATAGCTGACTTTTTGAACTCCTCTAATTAGAATGGATGGGGGGCTAGCCTAGGGAAAATGGTGCTCTGGGCTAATTTGTATTTTGGCACCTCTGTAGCCCACCCATCCACTCTGGCCCCCCAGCTCACCATCTTCCCCCTCACCTCTGGGACCCACTGCCTCCCCAAGTGCTTAATTTGTATTGAAAGAGGGGCCAGGGCTCAGCCCTACCATAAATTAAGGACTGAGTGGATAGCTAGAAAGCAGAGGGGAAAGAAAAACATATACAAACACCAATTAAACCATATTTTAAGTTTAGAGCCATCAGGAGATAATATAGCAAGATCAAAGACACAAATTTGATATTCAGACACCGGTAGCTACTGGCAGACCCTGAGAGACAGCAGCACAGACAGGTTCCTCCCCTTGTTCTGCTACCCAGCTCAACAGAGACCAGATATAGAGGTGGAATGAAGAGGGGCACTCCCCAACATCAGCCCTCTACCCCCATTTTGTTCAGCAGAGAGAATGCTCCCAGTGTCAAGCAAGCAGCTTGGCTAGGGACAATTCCAAGGAAAGGGAGGAAAAAGGAACAACGGCTGCACAGGGCAAGGAGAGGAACAGGATCTCTGCTCCGAAAGGAGTCACTTACCAGTTGCCCCCTGCAGTTCGGATATCTTTGCCCTCTGTAGATGCTGCTGCTTGCCTATCTGAGGCTACATCTACACTGCCTCTTTTTCCAGCAGCGAGTATGCTTAGGAAGTGCTCATTAGCAACTTCTCACACTTCATTTGCATATTCTCTACCAATGCTTTTTGCGCAAGAGGTTTTTGTGCAAAAACAAGCAGTACAGATGAGTCCATTTTGTGCAAAAAAATCCTTTTGCACAAGATCTGTATACCTCCTTTCTTGAGGCATGAGGATCTTTCACAAAAGGTTTTTTGTGTGTGCAAAATGGACCCGTCTATACTGCTTGTTTTTGCGCAAAAACTTCTTGCTCAAAAAGCATTGGAAGAGATTACATAAATGAAGCGCGAGAAGTTGCTAATGAGTGTTTCATTTGCATTGCCTCTTCTGCAAAAAGAGGCAGTGTAGACATAGCCTGACTGTCTGCCTCTAAGCCCAGCTTGCTCTTGGTGATCAAGTGGGACTCGAGTACTAAACTCTAAGCATGCTGTCCTCTTGAACAGGTTCTGAGCCACTACACAGTCTGTCCACTTCTAAAACCTACCAATTTCTTTCTACTATATTGAATGTATTTAATCATTAGTGTTTTGTTTTAGGGTTTTAACGGTCCCCCAAAGACACCAATCAATTGGATATCTGAAGAAGGGGAAGGGCATTTTACCACTTATATTGGATAGGATTTGAATTCTGCCCTACAACCTGAACTGCTCATTTGATCAACACAATGGGTATGATTTATGTTCCAGTAGCAAGCTTCCCTACAGTCTCACCACTGTGCTTCAACCCTGGATTACAGAAATCCCCTTAAGCAACAGAAAGGAGTTAATTTGCTTTGTGTGTTTACTGAGGTTATGCACACCCTGCACTATAAGCCATGGATTAGTAGGACTTGAGTTCATGGATACACACAAAGCTTGAGTGTCCCCACTCGTTGGGGATCCCATGGTTTAGAATTTCTGCACTGAGCCTCCCTCTCCCCCAGCCAAGCTCCAGTTTCTGCACTGTAGTAAGCAGATCTGAATCAGACCACCATATCACAGGCTTTCTATCACCCTCCCCAGCTGTGGTTGCTTTCTAGCGCAAATCAGACAATTGCATGTAGATGGAAGGAGGGTTTGGGCTAGAAGGTTAGAATGCCCCATGCCAATTTTCTTCCACTATTTGATCTGAGGAAGTGGGTCTGGCCCACAAAAGCTCATCATCTAATAAACCATCTTGTTAGTCCTTAAAGTGCTACATAATCCTGTTTTTTGTTTCAGCTAGACCAGACTAACATGGCCACATTTCTATCCCTGCTCTTACATTGCTGTGTAAACATGCCCACGTTGATTGGGGTTGCTATAACTGGCAACAGTGATACACATCACAGTGGCCATTGATTTTTGTATCCCTACATTTCCCCCCTCTCCTACCCATATATTCTCTTTGCTGTTTCCTGTTCTAGTTACTCTATAATGTTTCCTCTCTTCTCCCAAAATCTTCTATATTCAGTCTTGCCTGGAGTAAGCTTCTTTCACTGTTACATCCTAACAGTGGACAAGGCCTATCAGTTGCTCCTGAGTTTAGCTTTCTAGAGTGCTGTGCTCTAGTCTCCAGTAACTACATACAACTGTTCTAGACAAAACTATGCCCAGAGATGTCCCCAGGCAGTTTCCCACCTTCTCGTCTATAGAAAGCAGGCACATTCATTGGCTATTTCAACTGGGGCCTGGTGCGAGTAGGAGTTATGATTACATTTCCATTGCAGCAATTTACAAATATAGCATCCTATCAGAAAACATGGTCAGCTGGATAAGGGAGAGGTCTCTATGCAGCATGGTGGTATTTGATACCTTGTATCCTTTAGAAAATGAGATCTGTTGAGAAATCATTGTTTGAAATGTCTTGACATTTAACATTACTTTAACATTACATTTATGCTAATTTTTGTTCTTAATTTTCAATTACTTTTAATCATAGTTTTTCTATAAACAAAAACGTTTAATTGATGTATCCTATACTTTGCTAGTGGTTGACACAACTTTTGCAAGTGCATCAAGGTTTTAGATTTTACTACAGGATGAAATAAGTTGTAAACTAAGCATAAATAATTTAAAACTAGATCCTACAATTACTATGAAGTCTCAGCTCTTATTGTTAAGAGATAGACTAGCTTGTGATAGAGCTGCTAGGCTGAAGGCAGTAAAACTTCCTTAGAAAAAAAAAGTTTTTTGCAGTATAGATTAAAAATGTACAATTTTATTGTTAGGAGAGAGAGAAATTCAACAACTTTTACTGAAATATATGCTTGTAAAAGGCATACTTGAAGTTTCAGACTTCAAACAGTTGCAATTGGAGAAACCAAATTGCCAGTCTGGAACTATCATGAGCTTCTTTCTAATGTATCTTATTAATAAATCTGATCCTTTGTATTCAAATCAAATATGAACAGATTGAATTGTTACCATATCTATTCATGCTTTTGTGTGAATAGTATTAGTGCAACTTCACTAAGGGCAGTAAATCATCCTAATCCATAGATCTTAATTATAAATGTAATTTTGACTGCTTCACAAAATGGCTATGTCTACACTCACAGCTTCTTGCATGAGAAATATGCAAATGAGGCTAAGCGTGGAATATCACGGAGCCTCATTTGCATACCTAATTAGCCACCATTTTTGCAGAAGAGGGTCTTGCGCCAGAAGGAGCTGTCTACAATGCCCCTTATTGCGCAGGAATCCCCCCCCCCTTGCGCAATGCCGTTATTCCTGAAAATAATCAAAATAGCTATAGAGGGTTGGAGACAGTGCATGGCTGAGTTGCAGGGTAGGAGGCGGGGAGTGACAGCTCAGATGGGTCTATGGGGGCAGAGCCGGGAAGCCCAGTGGGGCAGCAGGGTAGTGCCAGAAATGACCTCCCCAGCAAAATCTCTCACCCAGGACCAGTTAGGTCCCAAGGTTGCCAGACCAGGGAGGTTCAACCTGTATAAAAATGAGGAACAAACACTTCTGGGCATCTCTCTCTGACCATTGTAATCACCGAACCTTTACTGGGCTTTGGAAGAAGGGGCCCTGATCTTTGGTAAGACAGACTGCTGGAAGCACATGGTGCAGATGCTTTGCTTTGAATTCAAGAGTTTGTAAAGCACAAGTTGTGTATTTTCTTGTAAAAATTTCTCATTTTTATGCTTGCTTTTGTAATTAAACTTATTTTTTTGTATTATCTAATCCATTGTGTTTAAATTGAAGCGTTTGAATAATTATTTCAAATAAGCTGCCATTTTGTTCATTTACAGAAATAATAGGCCTGACATGACATGTATTGTCCAGAGTGGGATGGGCAATACAGGACATTTCTGGTGGGAATATTTAAGATGGGAAGGGGGGTTGCCCGTGAGTATGTTACCCTGCAGTGAATCCAAGGCAGTTGAGAACCAGACTGTTACCCAGTTGTAGCTGGCAGACTGCAGTTTCACACACAGATACTAAGGGTGTGGCTTGCATGCTGGAAGGCCATTGTGAATGTCCCAAGTGTGAGTTACTTCGGCAAGGCATTGCAAGGCACCCGAAAGTGCACAGCCAGGGTAATACGGCAGCTGAGTAATTTAGATTGTATCCTGGTATGTCACAATGAGTTAGATGTACATTCAGGATGCAACTGGGGGGAAAAGCAATGAAGATACCACACCTTCAAGTAATCCTTTTCCTTTCCACAATCTTCTAGATATATTGATGTAATATCTCACCTTCAGTAATTCCAATAAGGAATCTCTCTCTCTCACTCACACACACTCGTTGGCAGTAGAGCAGACTTGCAATGGGACGAATGCAGTATTAACATTTGAACAGAAACATTTCCATGTCATGTGTCTGCTGCTTAAGGTTTGCTTTTCTTTTCTTTAAAGTTTCAGCTTAAAAGATTTAGACATTTTCAAGACTGAGGTCAGGTAAAATACATCTTGATAACATTAAATTGTTTTGTTGAGAAGCTCTAATAGCAGCTTGGGAACAGGGAGTTGGAAACTGGCCAAGGCAATGTCTTGTTGTCAGATGTGTCTTTTGCCATCTTTGTGAAGAGTCACCAAAATCTGGCCATGTTACAAGTCTTGAATAAACAAAAGCCTTCTCAGTTTGCATATTCTTAGTAGACTTGTTGGAAATTAGTTGCTAAATTCTCTTAAGTTTACATCCATCCACACTGATTGTACTTCATTTCCCTATGTGCTGACCATACTGCTCCCATACCATTACCACAGAGCAAATGAGAATGCTCTAGTAAGAGGTGATGAACAGGACATTTACTGCAATTGCCTCTCCAGGCTGCAAGAGACCACTGTGGCACCAACTGCAGGAACTGTGTGTATGGAAACTCTCTCTTCCTATGCTCTTAATGCTACTCCCTGCTGATGCCCAGAAAACTGTACCCACAATTAAAAATATTAAACTTCATGTTAGAGCTTAAACTGCCTGGATAAGAGAAACAGTACTATCTTTATGGGAATGTCTTTTCAATAACTGTGCATTTATAAAAATTTTAATAAACTATTTTTGGGTGTGTGACTGCCCTAAATTCTTTAAGTGTATTGTTACTTTATTTTGATTAATTTATGAGTAGAAAACAGTTTTAAAAACCAAAAGTCCTACATTTGCATCTCGGTTTTTGTTTATTAATTTACAATGTGCTTCCTGATGTGTGTTTGAATGTGTATGTTCAATTCTGGCCTTCCTCAGGGAATAATTCAGAAAAACTGAAAGGTAAGACTTAAGTGCATGAAAGATCTTTGGTGTGTGTATATGTAACACTGTTTCAAAAGAACTACTTTAGGAACAAGCAAGATGATGCAGTAAAAACAAATTCAAGATTTAATCCATGTATGCTTAGGTGAAAGTATCAAAAGTCATACATAATATGGCAATTATTTTTTTTTTTTACAACACGTTAGTGGTGCAGCTTTTCCTAATAAAATAATTAAGCTGCAGAAAGAGCAATCGCATTAAATCTTAATTCTTCTGGGTCACGTTCCATGAACTTCTTGCAAACTTCTACTGCATCCTATTTGAAAAAAAAATATATGAAAGCATACAATCACTATTTATTACATAAAGCATGCTGTTACTAAAAACAACAAAAAATAATTGGCACATGAATTAAATACAGTACAATAACTATGATTTACAGCGCTTATGTCTATCAGGATTCTTTCACTTCTGCACAAACTTTGCCAGTACAGGCAGTCCCCGAGTTACGCGGATCGGACTTACGTCGGATCCACACTTACGAACGGGGCTCTCTCGCCCCAGAGCTCGCAGACAGCAGGACTGCCCAGAGTGCAGCGGTCCCGCCACCTCGACCTTCGGGACGAGAAAAGCTGCTCCGGGTGCCCCTGGTCTGCTGGGGACCGTCTCCAGCAGACCAGGGACACCGGGAGCAAAGCCAGGGAGGCGGAGGGGTCCCGCGCCTCTGAGGCTTTGCTCTGGCAAAGCCTCAGCGGCGCGGGACTCTGCCGCCACTGCGGCTTTGCTCCCGGTGTCCCTGGTCTGCTGGAGATGGTCCCCAGCAGACCAGAGGCACCGGGAGCAAAGCGGCAGCGGCGGCGGAGTCCCGCGCCTCTGAGGCTTTGGCAGAGCAAAGCCTCAGAGGCGCGGCACCCCACCGCCGCTGCCGCTTTGCTCCCGGTGCCTCTGGTCTGCTGGGGACCGTCTCCAGCAGACCAGGGACACCCAGAGCAAAGCTGGGGAGGCGCGGGACCCCTCCGCCGCTGCGGCTTTGCTCCCCGTGTCCCTGGTCTGCTGGGGGGGGGGCGCAGCTAGTGGCCCCCCTCCGCCCCCAGCAGACCAGGGAGACGTGGAGCAAAGCCCCGGGCCTGTGGTAGAGCAGGTGGGGCGCTGCCGGTTGGTCCCGCAGCACCGCTCCTTGGCGCTACTGAACCAACCCGGCAGCACCCTAGCTGCTCTGCTCCAGGAGTCCTGATTCAGCTGCTGCTGATCAGTTTCAGCAGCGGCTGAATCAGGACACCTGGGGCAGAGCAGCTGGGGTGCTGCTGGGTTGGTCCAGTAGCACCGAGGAGCGGCGGCGCTACTGGACCAACCCAGCAGCACCCCAGCTGCTCTGCCCCAGGCGTCCCCAAGTCAGCCGCTGCTGAAACTGACCAGTGGCTGACTACAGGAAGCCACTGCCCCGGGCTTCCTGGAATCAGCCGCTGATCAGTTTCAGCAGCAGCTGACTTGGGGATGCCTGGGGTTCTTAAGTTGAATCTGTATGTAAGTCGGAACTGGCGTCCAGATTCAGCCGCTGTTGAAACTGATCAGTTTCAGCAGCGGCTGAATCTGGACGCCAGTTCCGACTTACATACAGATTCAACTTAAGAACAAACCTACAGTTCCTATCTTATACGTAACCCGGGGACTGCCTGTATGTCATACTGATCTGGAATAATCTTCTGATCTGAATTAGCAACGCTAAATGTTACTATCTGTGCTCAATGTAAACAAGTGTACTGAACTTCAAGAACTACAGTAATTTATGTATTCATTGCATCTAACAGTCTGGAACATTATGGGTTACTGTTCAAAAGATGAGACAATTAGATAATTCTCTCTACAAGTTCTTAGTACTGCATCATTCAGAAACCTCTCTCCTTTACTTGAAGATAGAACTGAATTCCTAAGCAACACCAACAGCTGTGTGTGTCTAATCTAGATGGAGGGTGCACCACACACAGTGTAATTTGAAAAAAATGGCTTTGGACAGTTTAATGACAGCAGCCTGTGTTGCTCCAGGCTCTTGCTTCCCAAAAGGTTATGTGAAATAACTACAAGGAATGTTACATTTCTATACAAGATATACTCCTGGGCGAATTCTGTGCCACTGAGCAGTCCAGAATTTTGCAGACATTTATTTTGGACAATGCAGAATTTCCTTTTTTGTTCCACAGAAATGGGCTGCAGAGATGTTGGTCTCCACTAGATCTAGAAGATACCAGCTGGCAAATAGAAGACAAGGCTCAGGGGGGGCGAGGGAGGTATGTGGAGGATTCCCAGCAGTTAGGGTAGGGGTGGACAATAATTTTTTGCTGCACTAGAAGGGGCGGGGATAGGATGCTTCCCCACCCGCAACCCATGACTGGTCTGGTGATGGGGGAGTGCGTGAAGTCTTTGGCCCCGTCCCCTAGATGCCCACGCCCCTGGCAGTGGGAGACGGCTTTGCACGCTCCCTCTTCTTCCCCCAGGCCAATCAGGGCTTGGTGGTGGGGGAGCATGCTAAGTCTGCACCATACGCTCCGGGCAGGGCAAAGGAAACTTCGCACACTTCTCCCCACCCCCAGGTCCTGATTGGCCTGAGGGCGGAAGAGCATGCAAAGTCTCCTCCCACCCTGCCAGGAGCATGTGGCGCACCGCGCACTCCTGGCAGGGCAGAGGAAACTGGGCACTTCTCCCGCCCCCAAGCCCAAATTGGCCTTGGGGTGGGGGAGCAAAAGGGCCTTCGTGGGCCAGATCAACCTGCTTGACAGGCTGGATCCAGTCCACAGAGGCCCTTTTGTCCACCCCTGAGCTAGGGTTCACAGCATGTCCTGAAGAAAGGCAGGGGTGGTTTGTAGGAAGCTCTATGCAATCCCAAGACCCAACATAAGGCTGTTTCTCCATCTGGGTCCCTGAGCTCTAGGGGGACAGGCTCTGAGGGTGTCTGAGGGCTGACGTGCAGGACTTTGGGTGTGAGTCCCATGGTTGGGATTGTTGCAGGGGAGGGGGAAGAGATGCAAGTGTTTAGGCTGGGGGAACCCCTCCCCCATGTCCAGGCTCTGAGCAGAAAGCGTGTATGTCCTGGCTAAGCTGGGCTCTGAGATAAATCGGAGGAAGAGAAGCAGAAACTGGGTAGTTGTAGTGGTTTCTTTAGCTCTCTACTCCTGCGGGAGAGAGAGAGAGAGAGCAAGCACATGTGTGTACACAACTGCTAGACGTACTTGCTGACAGGTATTTTGAAATAAATTACCAAAATAATTGAAACTGGCATGATTATATTGTGATATTTGACAAAGACTATAAATGCTGGACGGGAGTGCACTTTTTGTTAACATCTCAAATTATAAAAAGTGAAAAACAAAACAGCTACTCAAAAGTCCTCAGACTGGTCATTTCAGGGCTCCCCCATCATGTGGGCTGAGAGCAGCAAGACCATATGAACACCTCAACATGAGAGAAAAAGCAACCTGATCTTTGGATATGGTAAACTTACAAGATTTCTGCTCAAACAGCTCTTGTCTGCCATATTAAGCTGTTCTTTTACACACAAAAGCATTTGCATGGGTATTCTGAAATACTCCTGGTTGAGAACTTTTCTTTTTATCTTTCCCCTCACCCAAATACATACACAGGAAGTACATAACATTCGAGTTACATAAAACTTAAAGAATTTTTCTATTCTTACCTCTAAAAAAGTGTCATCACTAGTTTGCCCATGGTTTATTGGAAAAGGTTTGCGCCCATCTGTTGAAATACAATCAATTATAAAACATAACTACGACATGAAAAAATTGTCAATTTTCTCAGACAAGAACATAAAACCAAAAAATTAAATGAGTCCCCTCCTTATATAAGAATATGCCACCAAGATCAGCTACTTTTCCACAAATTTAGCATATTAATTATAATATCCAACTATAAAGCAGTTTCCTCCTACATCAAATCTTTCAATAGGAATACAGTATTACAATTAGTGACAGTAAATAATGAAACACCTTTTAGCTGAACGGAGATTTTTAATACACAAAACCATTTGCTCAAAGAGGAAACCTTGTGTTCTCATTATCTTGTTACTGGCAATGTTTTAAATTCTTTGGATTTTCCAAATAGGCTACTGGGGGAAAAAGTAGTTACTGAGTGCAGTTAGCTAAACAAACACATACAAAAATTGTTTACCTGTACAGAAAAAGTACATTGAGGTAAGCTGCTGGCAGTTGTTTACCTTGCGTTCCACAGGTAAGGCCACCTGCAGCTCCCATTGGCCGTGGTTCAACGTTCCTGGCCAATGGGAGCTGTGGGAAGCAGCATGGGATAGGAAGACGGGTGAGAACTGTTAAGCTTAGCACGTATACAGACCATCTATCGTTTTAGAATACGTTTTTATTGTAATGCTATTGTCCTAAGAAAATATACTATGCTTTTGTGCAACCACTGGTAAATGTTATCAAGGCCCCTGAGAGAGAGAGAACTGCAGGCACTGGATTAAAGTCAGGCCTGCTGGGATAAATACAGGGGATTGTTAGGGAATGTAACCTAAAATTCTGATCCTGTGGCAGAAGATCATGGGTCCACAGACACAGTGAAAGATGATAGTTAAGACTTGAGAACTAAAAGGAAGGAGACCTTTGAAGGGACAGAGTTGCTGTTAAGCCTAGAATTGTGAGGTTTAACACTACGGCTGTGTCTACACTGGCATGAATTTCCGGAAATGCTTAAAACAGAATACTATTCCGTTTTCAGTTTTTCCGGAAAAGGAGCGTCTACATTGGCAGGCTGCTTTTCCGGAAAAGCCCCTTTTCCAGAAAAGCGTCTGTGGCCAATGTAGATGCACTTTTCCGGAAAAGAGCCCCGATCGCCATTTTCGCGATCGGGGCTTTTTTCCGGAAAAAACTACTGGGCTGTCTACACAGGCCCTTTTCTGGAACAGTGTTCCAGAATAAGGACTTATGCCCGAGCGGGAGCAGAATAGTTTTTCCAGAATAGCGGCTGATTTTGTACAGTAGAGAATCGTTGCTTTTCCGGAAAGTCAAGGACCAGTGTAGACAGCTCGCAGCTTATTCCGGAAAAGCGGCTGATTTTCCAGAATAAGTGGCCCAGTGTAGACACAGCCTACCTGTAGAATTTGGTATTTCTCAACATTTTACTTTGTTGCTTACTATACAAATATTTCAAGCTACTTATGAAAAAACTATGAATGGCAAAGTATATGATAAGGCATGATTTTTTTTCCATTCCCAGAAGTGGCCTATTGAACTTGCCAGGCCAAAATTTTTCTAAAATAGTTCTCGAATAGTTTGTTAGTTCTCAAATAGTTATTTTAATCTGCCATAATTTCTTTGAATTTGGCAGTACTAATTTATGATTAACCTAAAAAAGTAGGTTCTTATGCAATATAACGTTAAAATATTTTTGTTTACTTTAATGACTAACCTCTCAGCAGAAATGATTCAAGCTGCTACTTTTAAATAAAAATCCTCAGCACACTGCAGAAAACAGAACTGGATATATTTCACAAGTTATGTTTGTATTGACTAGATGCATTTTGGCACAAAAGTATTTGAATTTACCTATGAATAGAATGTTTTTGATGGCAGCAATATGAGCATTTAAGTTCATGTGGCATTCCATAGCTTGATGCTTGCCAAGGTCCTAATATTTACCACAGTGGCCAAAGCTGATGACTCAGCCAAATTATCTGAACAGATTTAGAGGAATCACAAAGATTACAGGTTTTAGATGTCAACAAGAGAAGAGTTACAGGTTACCAATTTTCTTATTTCTCCATGTTATATCTTTAATTTCTTATGGTGGTGCATTAGGGTTTTTGTGAGGCTATTATTTATGTATTTGTAAAAAGTGCTATTAGCATGCTGCCATGTGACTGTATCATCAACATCTTACTAGGAATTTAAGAGACTAGTCGACTATCCAATAAGTAGAAGCTTATCGGATAGTTGACTAGTTGCTTCCCCCATCTTGCTGCTTCTATCAGAGAGAGGCAGCTATGGGGACGGGGAGCAGGAGCCAGTGCTGGGAGGGAGCTGGCTTAAAATCCAGTTCCTCCCCCAGCAGTGGCTCTGTGTGTGGCAAGGGAGATAGAGCCATAGTGGAAAACAGCATGAGTGGGGACTGAAGCAATCTCGGCCCACCCTGCTTCTGCTGCGATTCTGCTTTTGAAATGTGTATTTCAAAAGAAGAAGCCCCATAGCAGAAAAGCTGAATTCCCCCTCTGGTCCAGCGCTCCCTACAGGGTTTCTGTTCTTGAAATGTACAAGAGCTCCCCCCCAGCCTCTTGTCCTAACTTAAAGCAAGATCAGGATTTGGTTGTGCCAAGACAACCAGAAGCCCCAAGAAAAGGACAGTTTTCCATAACTTGTGAAAGGAGGAGATGCTATTTGGAAGGATGCAACATGAGAGTGACCAATGAGGGACAGTGAGCCCACAAAGGAGAGCTTTCCTGCAGTGTCCACTGGGGACAGCCATACCACCAAGGGAGTGGCCAGCAGGGCCGCCATCTTGCCTGTCAGAACACCAAGTAAGTAGCCCTCCTGCCCCAAACCCTTTCCCCCTTCCTGGTCCTCTGCCTCAGTGCTGGAGGGAGGGGTAGAGCAAACACCCCGATAGCTGGGGGGAAAGAGAGGGGAAGATTCGTGCTGGATGGGACCGGCCCATGGTCCCCCCTCCCTCTGAGTCGCTCTTGCTCCCCCCAACCCTCACTCTTGTCCCCCACACCCTCACAGATCCCCAAGGCTCTGCCTTGTGTCCTGCACTCCCCAACACTGATAGCCCCCTGCACTGAAAGACATGGGCAATACTGGGTAAGACTGCTGGTTGACAGAATAAAATATAAAAGTAACACTGACACAGTGACTCAAAACCTGAGAGAGGAGAGTTAAAACAATGGGAGGTTCTTTAATTCAAACATCACATTTTGAAATTTCAAGTAAAAAGTTACTGGTGCTGCACTGTCCAGCTTTTATTTCACTATTTAGTTTAAGCCAATAGCATCACAAATATAAGCTCATAAAACACATTTTATGCAGAACGATGTACATCAGTCATGACATCAGCTGAGGGTGAGGATTGTTAGGTTTACCTTCATATTGATTCAGAACCTGTCCTTTATACTACATTTCCCACCAAGCTATTTAAAATGTGCAAGTGTGTTCATTAGGAATATGTTTTTAAAAGGTTCGGTAGTCAGATGACATATGGCAAGCGTATTCTCACTCTATAACATTGGAGTGATCTGCATGGCTTGTAATTTTCATCTTAATCCATTTTAAACTGCTTTAACTAGTTTTCAGAAGTGTCTGCAGCAAAATATAGTTGCCCAGCAACATGCTTTAGACACGAAGCATTATAGGCTGAGCAGAATTTAATGGTGCTTAACCAGCACAGAAGCAAATAGTTAGAAATAATTCAGATGCAGAAGCTACTGCTCAATGCAAATGAAGTATTACTTATTAAATATAAAAAACTTTTTAACATCTGCCTGCCATAAATGAGTTGCAGATCATTAATATCTGTTAGAACACTATTCTTCACACAGAATATTTTGATTTTTGCTATCCTGGTACTGAATAACACGGCTATAGCTCAATTCCATAATTTACACTATATTGTATGTGCATGTGCATGTGCGTGCGCACACACACGCACACAAATTCAGTGACATTAATCAGAGAAGCCAAATCCCACCTCCAAAACCAAGCACCCTGGAACAGGAGTGTTTTCTTGAATAGGACCAAAATAAATCAGATTAGTTTCCAGAAATATTAGTTTAGATCCTGCCCTTTATTTCACCTTTATATTACATATTCCTTATTTTCTTCTTGTGGCGGTGGGAAGAGATAACAGGAAGAATGTTAATTATTTGGCAGAAAGACAAGAAATAATTATAATACATCTAACACAACTTGAATCTGTCTTAAACCAAAGTCAAACTATCTACTGTAACTTTAATGGTAACATTATTGATTGCAACTGACAAGATCACCACACTAATCTGTTTTAAGAGAAATGAAATAAAAAGTATCTTACCTAATTCATAGAGATGACTGCCTACGTTAACTAATGCAATAAAGTGAAGATCTACCTTTTCATCTATGCTTGGTGCCTGTAAGAAAACAAACAAAAATATCCAATATAATACTATGTACACCAAATCACTTATGATATTAAAAACACAATTTCCCAATATAGAAAGCATGTGACCTATAAAAGGAGGGGACTTATCTGAGATGCCCTAAAAGCTAGAGTGGACTGATTTTAAGTGAAATTATTTAAAAATCGCCAATCAATCATCATCATCATCATCATCATTTTTTTTTTTTTTTTTGCATTTGTATTCTAGGATTTTCCCCCCTAAATATAGGTTGGTTCTCTTTGGTCAGTAACCATTTAAGCATGTTGACATTCAACTAAATATCATTTTTACACTAAAAATGTAAAAGCTAACCTGGAGGATATACTTAAAAAAACAACAAGGAGTTTAGTAGCACCTTAAAGACTAACAAAGCCTGTGGATGGTATCATGAGCTTTCGTGGGCACAACCCACTTCTTCAGATGACAGAAGCGGGCTGTGCCCATGAAAGCTCATGATACCATCTACAGGTTTTGTTAGTCTTTAAGGTGCTACTGGACTATTTGTTGTTTTTTAAGTTTTTCCTGTTACAGACTAACCTGACTACCCCTCTGAAGCAGGAGGATATAGTATATATCTTAACACTTATTTAAGCAGTTATATACTTTAACTTAAAAGTATGTGTCTGAATAAATGTATCTTCATACCGCTACCATCAAGGTTACCTTATTTTAGATAGGGAACTAAAGCACGAAGGGTATGTCTACACTACAAAGTTAATTCGAACTAACAGCCATTAGTTCGAATTAACTTTGATAGGCGCTACACATACAAACCGCTAGTCTGAACTTAATTCGAACTAGCGGAGCGCTTAATTTGAACTAGGTAATCCTCATTCTATGAGGACTAACGCCTAGTTTGAATTAAGCAGTTCGAATTAAGGGCTGTGTAGCCACTTAATTCGAACTAGTGGGAGGCTAGCCCTCCCCAGCTTTCCCTGGTGGCCACTCTGGGCACCACCAGGAAAACTCGTCTGCCCCCCTCCCGGCCCCGGAGCCCTTAAAGGGGCACGGGCTGGCTACGGTGCCCGTGACAGGTGCAAGCCTGCCAGCACCCAGCCAGCAGACCCTGCACCTGGCACGGCACGAACCAGCTACCCGCTGCCACCCAGCCCTCCGCCTATTCCTGGGACCAGGCTGGCGGCTCCCAGGAGCCTGCCCGGGTCCGCAAGAGACGGGCGCCCTCCTGGTCTAGTGCGGACATCATGGACCTCATCCACGACCTCCGCACTAGGCACAGGAAAGTGGCTGTCCAGGGCAGGAGAGCTGCCGGCCTGGCCACCCAGGAACAGGTTTGCATGAAAATCAAGGTGGTCCACTGAGATCCCCGACCCTGAGCTTAGAATGTCCGTACTGGGTCAGACCAAAGGTCCATCTAGCCCAGTAGCCTGTCTGCCGACAGTGGCCAACACTAGGGACCCTGGAGGGGATGGACCGAAACAATGACCAAGCCATTTGTCTCGTGCCATCCATCTCCAGCCTTCCACAAACAGAGGCCAGGGACACCATTTCTACGCCCTGGCTAATACCACTCCATGGACCCAACCTCCATGACTTTATCTCACTTCTCTTTAAACTCTGTTCTAGTTCTAGCCTTCACAGCCTCCTGCAGCAAGGAGTTCCACAGGTTGACTATTTGCTTTGTGAAGAAGAACTTTCTGTTATTAGTTTGAAGCCTGCTACCCATTCATTTCATTTGGTGTCCTCTAGTCCTTCTATTATGGGAACTAATGAAGAACTTTTTTTTATGCACCCTCTCCAGACCACTCATGCTTTTATAGACCTCTATCATATCCCCCCTCAGTCTCCTCTTTTCTAAGCTGAGAAGTCCCAGTCTCTTTAGCCTCTCTTCATATGGGACCTGTTCCAAACCCCTGATCATTTTAATTGCCCTCCCTTCTCCCACCCTCTCTCTTCCCCTCTCCCACCTCCTTTTCCCAGTTTCCCCGAGTTTTGTTCAATAAAGAGAGTTTCTATTTTTGAACACACGTGTCCTTTATTTTGTACATCGGGAAGGGGGGCTAGGGAGGGGTAAGTGGAGGGAGGTGAGGGAGGAATGGGGTACGAGCCCCCGTGGGGTGGCTCTATGGGCTTCTTGGGGTGGAAGCTCTCCTGAAGCCCCTTGATTGACCCCCCCCCCCTCGGAAGGCAGCCTGTGGCAAGTGCAGCCGGGCTGATGGCTGAGTGCTGTGATGTGCTGAGTGTGGGCACTCAGGGCACTCCAAGCCAGGACTGCTTTGCAAGCGGGGAACCCCTGAGAACTGTCTGTCCGGGGTGGGGGTCGGGTCCCTTTAAGCATAGCCCTCGGCTAGCCTGAGACAGCAGCTCCACGCTCTAAGTCCTAACCTGATGCCCTGCCGGCACTGCTTCCGGCCATCCTTAACCTCGGTTCAGGGTCCACTCAATGTGGACATGCTAGTTCGAATTAGCAAAATGCTAATTCGAACTAGTTTTTAAGGTCTAGATGCACTAATTCGAATTAGCTTAGTTAGAATTAACTAATTCAAATTAAGTTAGTTCGAATTAGTGCTGTAGTGTAGACATACCCAGAGAGATTAAGACCAAAGTTGTCACATTCAGCAATTTTAAGTTTCCATTTTGAGATAGCAGAGGGTACGGTTACACAGCAGGGATGAAGTTGAATTCAACTATGCAACTTCAGCTATGTCAATTGCATAACTTAAGTCGAATTAGCTTAATTTGGCTTTTGGCACTGTCTACACAGTAGGAAGTCGAAGGAAGAACCCTTTTTTGACTTCCCTTATTCCTCGTGAAATGACGGTTCCACGAGTCAGAGTAAGTCACTGTCCAGCTCAACATTATTTCAAAATAAAGGCTTGTAGCATAGACACGCACTATGTTATTTTGGAATAACCTCAGTCTAGACGTGTCGTAAGTGACTAAATCCTAATTTTTCTAAGCATTTTATCTAGCGCTTTATATGTTCTGTGTACCAGATCCCATTAACTTAAAACTATAGCTTTGTGTGCTTAGCACTTCTATAAATCAAGCAGAGTACTCTAAAAGTTAGGAGTACACAATTACTGACTGCCTGTGAAAAATCTGGTTTTAGATGCCTAGAATCATATAACAACGCTGTCAGAGGGAGAGGCAAAAAAACTCAGTTATCTCGGAGAACAGTCAACTGCTTTATTCATGAGACTATCCTTACTTTTCCTGCAATCCCAACCCCATTTCTAACTTCTGCCAGAAATGGATGCAGGGATCCTATAGACAAGAGCCTCATTCATCCATTCACTCCCTGAACCCCAAATGTCCTGTGTGATGAGTGAGGCAGAGGTCCTGTGGAAAATACATGGTTTTTTTAATTAAAGATTGTATCATCATGCATACTCAACAGGGGTCTGAATTAAAGTTATACAGGTAACCTTAATTCTGGCAGTTGCTGACTTCTGAGGAATTGATTCCTCAACCGTAGTTTTTCTGCTGCCACTGAATCCTGGTGGCTAGAAGCCACTAGCCCTTTACACATCTGTAGGCACGTGACAGTTCTCCAAAAAAGGTTTTACAGTAGACTTCCGATAATCCGGCACCTTTTGGACCTAGGTGGTCCCGGATTATCAGATTTGCAGGAGAATCAGGAGGTCCGGTACAGCTGCACAGCTTAACAGCTGGCCAGGACACAATCTCCCTCCCTCTCCCCTCCACTTTCCTCTTCCCATCGCCTCTGTGCTGTAACCTGATCCTTCTCCCCCTCCCCTCTGCTGAAGCAAAACGCTCTTCTCCATAGTGTAACAGGATCCCACTCCCCCCCCCCCCAACCTTATGCTCCCTCTGGTTACAGCCAGCCTGTGTGCTAAGTGGCAGGCTTTTTAATCAGCTGGTCAGGAGCGCTTAGCATTTTGATGCCGGTGTATCAGGAGTGCCGAACAGTTGGATGCTGGACTATCGGAGTTTTACTGTATTTTTGGAATTTAACATACCCATCCTATATAAGCCAACATAATTTATCATCTGATAGTTATTTTATGTACATGTTATTTAAGTATGAGGTGGAGCTATCAAATGGTGTCATAAGCGTGTTGGGGAAGTAAAACAATGGTACCCAACAAAAGAAATTGTCTTTTTGTGTTGTTCTAGGAAAACTGCAACATGACTGTAACTATACTTTATGTAGTTTCAATTAATTTCAAAATCTTAGTGTGGTATTCGTTGTACAGTCCTTTGGAAGAAGTGGATACACGGGGGATTCTGCACATTGTATGTACCAATTTAATTTTGGGGTATCTTGGTATCAAAGGACCCATAGTAATCAGGTCAGCTGATACGGATTCATGTATTTGCCATTCGTGTATTTTAAAAAATGGAAAACAGAGCTAACATGGAGACTGAAACAGGCACCATTACTAACACAGCTGACAAGTATTGCTTCATACCTGTGCATGCAATTTGTGACACACTCACTCCGGACTTCTGCAACGTACTTCCTGCTATACACACATTAACAGCGTGTGATTCTGTCTCATCCCTATTTGGTATTGGGGAAAAAACTGTGTTAAATGATAAAACAAAAAGGAGCTTACTGCTTAGGGGATCTTGCCAAATTGGAATTTTTGCAGCAAAGAAATCTGGGGCAGCTCTGTATTAACAGAGCAAAAAAGACAAAGAGAATTGGGAGGGGGCATGAAAGGTGCATCAAGACTGTAATTGGTGATGGAGTGACATAAAAGACTGTTAACAGAAAGTTATGCAAGCCATTGAAAATGAGAACTAAAAAGCTTCAATTTGATGTAGCTGAAAGACTGAAGCATGAGGTCACAGCAATTGGCAAGGAAGACAATTTTAGTTGCTTCATTTTGTATGCACTCAAAAGGGAGATGTGGGGTGTTAGGAAGATCAAAAAGCAGGAGATCATGACCTGATCGTAAGTCTTAGCAATATGGAGAGAGATGACTAGTTCTTGGACAACTGTAGAGCCTCTCTGATTATGTGGAGTCAGAGATGAACACCCAATAACAGGCTTTAGTAACTGAAAGAAAGGTATTATGTGAAAACAGTGAGAATAAGGGATATTTGCAGTGAAACTTCCAATAAATAGAGACCTGCATGGATACAATTTTTTTACCTGCATTTCCAGCCGTGGATAACTGTGGATATAAAGTGGATATTTGCAGATTTGCAGGACTCTACCAATAGACATCTAAAAGTCAACGTAGCTGAACTGAAACCCACCTCAGTTGGCTAGCTTCAAAAAGGAAAACTACACAAAAATGAGGAAGCTAGTTAAAAGTAACAATCATAACAGTAAAATGTTTGCAAGCTGCATAGATACGGTTTTAAAAAACACCAAAACAGAGGTGCAAACTAAATATACATACCTCAAAAACACCCTCAAAAAAACAGTAAGACGACAACACACAAAAAATCACTATGGCTGAACAGCAGAATAAAATAAGTGATCAGAGACAAAAAGGCATCCTTTAAAAACTAAGTCAAACCCTACATAGGAAAATGTAAAGGAGCATAAACTCTGCCAAGTCAGGCGTAAGAGTATAAGGCAGGACAAAAACGAATGACGGACAACTAGTAATACAAAGAAAAATTAACAGTAAAAATGTTTTCTTTATGTACATCAGAAGGAGGAAGCCTGCCAAACAATCAGTGGGGCACCACTAAATGACTGAGGTACTGGAGGACCACTCAAGCAAATCAAGGTTGTTGTACAGAAGAATTAGAATTGGAAAAGGTATAACAAAAGGAAACTGAAATGATTAGGGGTATGGAACAGCTCCCATAGAAGGAGAAATTAAAAAGACAGGACTGCTCTGCTTAGAAGACAGAGGTCTAAGGGGGGATATTCTGTACTATTCATTTTGGAAATTAATCTGTTTGTTCAAGAACTTTTCTTAAATGTTAAGAGCTAGGACCACCTAATTTGGCATAAAACTTCGTCTTATCATAACTTAAAGCAAAATAAGGGTTTGGTTGTGCCAGGAAAATGGGATGTGGCTAGAATGGGATTGCTTCTCATTAAACCATACATCAAAGAGACAATCACCAGGCAGGTGAAAATCACAGGCTAGCTGGAGGCATTCCCCCTTCATCTGGGATTACCCCAGTTGCGAACCTTCCATTCCAATGTGCCCTTTTATGGGGAGGGGACAGGACTGAAACTCTCCTCCTCCCCAGATTCATACAGGGACATTTCTGGCTGTTCCCCTTCATCACTGTCACAAAAAAAGTGCACAAACTTAATTGAATCAAGGACCCAAGCAGTGCTGGGTAAATGTGCTAGTGGTCTATAAAACGATGAACGATGAGGAGAAACTTAATAGGGGAGTATATTTTACCTTCACATAACACAAGAACCTGATCTCCCCCAATAAAATTAATAGGCAGAAGATTTTAAGAAAACTTAGTATTTATTCATTCTATCCTCAATGAACATGTGGAACTCATTGACAGGGGATGTTGTGAAGGCCAAAACAATATCTGGGTTAAAAAAAGAGAATTAGGTAACTCCATGGAGCATATGTCCACAATGGCTCAGTGGTATATTATGGAGGAGACACCAGACCTTCAGAGCAGAATTCTGCTCTGTGGACGATGTAAAAGGGATCATTGTCACAGGTTAAGAACCATAAGGAGAGAGAGGGCAGGAAGGACTTTGCCCATCCTGAAATGCTGACAAACTTCTGTGAGATTAAACCTGGGGAAAGCACATCACTGAATTTTTGTTATTTTCAAAGATCTTTAACTCAAGCACTCTAGGCATAAAATTTCTGTGGCTAATATATTCCTTTGCTAAGCCCGCCCTATGTTCCTTGCTTTCCTGCCACATTGTCCCCAGAGAAATTAATCAAGAAGCCCAGAGAGCTTCATCCTACGTAGAGTTCTGGGGTAGTGTGTTGAAGTGATCTGGAGGCATAGGAAGTCTCATGCTGATTTCAGGAAGCAGGTAAGTGGATGGCAGCATCCCACAGAAAGATATCAGGTAAGAGATCTTAGCTCAAAAGTGTGCCCTGCAGATCTATTCACAGGGACTAAGACTCTATCCAAACCCAGCGGGTTAAGAAGCACATGGGACCTAGTGACTAAACCTACATACAGAAGACTGGAGAATGATTAGATGGGCACTGGGCCTAGATGTAAAACGGAGAAAGAGTTCTAACATGGAGAGATGAGGGCGGGGGGGGGGGGGGGGGGGAGTGTTAATGGTGGGTTTTGAAGCTGAGGGGAAAACCAAAGCATGATAGTATTTTGGAGCTAAACAAGGCAGGAAAAGTTTAAAAAGTGGGCATGAGAGAGTGAGCTCATGTTGCAAGTGCAGATGTGGAGAACAGATGAGTTGGAAGGATGAAAAGACATGAAAAAAGGTAGAGGAATATTATTGTTCAACTGAAGCAAACAAGGAAAATAGAAAAATCCTAAGAATCCAGAAGCGAGCTTACATTAATGAGCAACAGATCCAAAGAGTTCACTGTTTAATGTTTATGCCAGATATGATCATATCGTAAGTCACTAATCTGTATTTTTACTCCGAAAATTAATTTAAGAATAAGGCGTAAGGAGTGCCAGACTGTTGTAGAGAGAGAAAAAGTTGTAATGCTCCCAAGAAAATGAAATATATGGTTCAATTCTCTATTTTCACAAAAAGAATGGTCAGACTGTTCATTCACAAATATTTAAAGATCAATGTACTAGTTCACTGTATTATTAGAAATAACTAGAAAATGCTTAATTGGATCCTTTATTTCACTCATTATAGATTTACTGGAAACAAATCCCTAAAGCATACAAATATTCACTGAACAACTTTGGGCAAAGTGTTCTAAAGATACGAAAGTAAACTTAAAAAACAACCAAAAAAGTTTTCTTCACCTAATATTAAGACAGGTGAATGACATGAACTCACAAATGCTAGTGAGAAGGCCAAGGGAGATGTACCCAGTAACGTTTTTTTCCTTTAATTTGTGCATTTTCCTCTGAATAATATTCTCAATTTTCATTTGTTACACACTAGGTAAGGCTCTGAAGATATAATATCTAGCAAGTTTCATAGTTCTCAAATACGGATTTCCAACCACTGTCTATATGTAGCAGATTAAAACAATTCTCCAAATAAACAAAGGAACGGGGTAAGGGTTTCAACATTGAGATATATGAATCATATAAAATCAACACTCAAAAAATGGAAGTATTTCACATGTGAATGTGTTTGTGCCATTGAACAACAGCAAAAAGGATTTCCATTTCCCTATTCACATTGGGGAATTATTTAAACTTACAATTGGTCCAAATAGCATCCACTCCCTCATTCTATTTCAGTTTACTGATTCCAAGGGTTCGGTCCTATAACAATTACCTAAAAATGCTGTGTACTAAATAAAAATAGAATGAACAATTACTGTATCATTATTTAAGCCTCATGAATAAGAAAAAAAAAGTTGAGGCATGATATTTGATAAGGAGCCACCATCTAACGGAAAATATTAATCTTCAAACAAAAGATGAAACGAAGAAACTTTGTATCTAAAATAATAGGACCTCAAGGGAGAAAGTATCTAAGCCACCTCAGAACTACAGGAGCCTGAAACACCTAGAGGACTATAAAGCAAAGCTCAGAACTAAGAACAAGAAGGAAAATGGGTTCAGGATATAAAAACACAGGAAGAGGAAATCATGCTGTATGGCAAAGAATTAGAAACTGCTAAGAAGTGCCCTTAACAGAACCAACTTAAATACCAGGAAGATCAAGTAAAGAGCGCAGAGGTTTGAAGAAGAGCTTATGGAAGAACAAGCAGTTCCATAAAGGGCAAGCTTCTTGGATACACTGAAAAATAGTTCACAAGTGCCAAATTGTCTCAGAACCAAAGAACAACAAAACCACTTAGGAGGCAAAGCAAGGATTAATACATGCTTGCTGTTCCCCACAGGAAAAAAAAAGCCCTAAGAATGGTTAACAGAAAGAACAACAGCTGTGTGGAGACTGAAGATGGACTACACTTACAACAGAACGGAGCCCAACAGGAAGGCGTATCAATGGCTGCCAACACCGAAGACAAATTGATGGACTGGTAGCCTGTGCAGGACTTACATGGTTATGTTTGACCCAGGAGAGAGATGCACAGTGACACAATGGTGAAGACTTCATTCTGCACAGGCTAAAATGAGGCTGCAATGACAATGATGGTAAGGATAGCGAGGATGATGATGACTTCATACATATGAAAAAAATACTTACACTTGAATTAATGTATCTAAGCTATTGCAAAGATCCCCACTTTCTGTATTACATATTGCTTTAATAAGCATCAGCATGGAAGAGTATATGCATGCCTAGGAATAGGCTTATTTTAACAATAATATGGCAACAAAGAATGGAAATTAACAAAAGATATGGTCCAAAGCTGAAGAAGTTCCTAACAAATATGAACCCTTTAGAACAGTTATGTTAGTCACGCCCAATAAACTTCATAAAATGAAGACAAGCTTTACAGAATATATTATAAAGATTGTCGAAAGAAAGGAGGAAGGCAATTAAAAATACCTTCAGTTCTGGGAGATTAGATGACACAAAAGGATCTATCCTTTCCTCAAATGCAACCCAAAAGTCAGGTTTTCATGTAATTTAGAAGAAAGCCATATGATACAGTTCTGATTAAAGGGCATCAAATCATTATTGAAGTGGAAATCAGAGTTTTTCACATTGGTATATTCCCAATGTAAAAGGATAGCAACTGGAATGGGTCACTGGGGAAAGGTATGCAACTTAATATATATTACACTTATTCTTCTAAAATACATCTGTGGCATTTCTGCCATTAATACAGGCTGAAATCTGTTCTCATATCATTCGTAGAAGTAGGAATATGTTAAATGATTCAAATAATGGTTATTAAAAGTAAGATTATAGAAGCAAATAACGAAATAACTCAAGCACAACTGTCTCATTTTACAGAATATGTATTGCAGCAAAGTTCTGGTTGTTCCCTGTGGGTCTCACGCAACTGGCAGGCAGTGTAAGCTTCAAAGGCTTGCTGTGGTCCTCCAAGCAGCCTCTTTCTCTTTACTAGAGGCAGGAGCCAAAGCCTACTGAGCCATACTCATAATAGGGTAGTTCATAATTGGGGGGGCAGGGGGAGGAAATCCCCTCTGGAGTCCTCATATCCCTTCTTGGGGGAAGATCTTTGTGGTGTTGCGGGGTGAAGCTGGGCCCACCCACTACTCTGGGTTCCAGCCCAGGGACCCTAAGGCAGCAACAACAGGCAGGGTTACTTCCACTCTCAATCTGGCAGCTTTTCCTTGGGCCACTTTCCCAAACGATTTCTCCCAGCACCTTTTCTTTGGTACCTGCTCATCAGTCCTCAGCTCAAACCCACATAGCTCTTCTATACCACACTTCCTTCTTCCAGTCCTTCACTCTTTTCTCTCCCCATTCTATGCCTGGGGGGAGACCTTTTAAAGCAGTGCCACAGGCCTTAATTTGCTGCAGGTGTCTCATTAGCCTGTGACTTCTATCAAGTCCTAATTGACTCAAGGTGCCCTGCCTGATTATGCTGCACTTAGGATTGGCTTTTTTTTTTTTTTTAAACGGGGAAGAGAAAGCTATTCACCCAAGCCCCAGCATGTCTTCCCTCTATTAGTGTATGGCAGACAGTTGATCTGGGTCTGTCAGGTATGTATGCAGAAAAGATGTAATTCCACAAGATAAACCCAATAAGCATATATTCACCACAGTGAAGTAAGTGTTAAACCGTTCTAATGAAATACTAAAGCTCAATGTATAATATGATTAAGTTGTTATCCTAACAGAAGAAAAAATATAATTTACAGAATATCATCTTGACAAAAAAGTATCACAAATTCATACCAATACTGCTTTCTGCTTTTAAAGCTTTCCAACTGCCATTTTGCTTTCTTAGTCTATATTCATTCTGTGACTTCCCCATGATAGGAGGGTCAAAGTAAATTTCTGTGCCATATACAGGCAGTCCCTGGGTTACGTACAAGATAGGGACTGTAGGTTTGTTCTTAAGTTGAATCTGTATGTAAGTCGGAACTGGCGTCAGCCGCTGCTGAAACTGATCAGTTTCAACAGCGGCTGAATCTGGACGCCAGTTCTGACTTACATACGGATTCAACTTAAGAAACCCAGGCGTCCCCAAGTCAGCTGCTGCTGAAACTGATCAGCGGCTGATCCCAGGAAGCCCGAGGCAGAGCAACTGGCTGAATCAGGACGCCTGGGGCAGAGCAGCTGGGGTGCTGCCGGGTTGGTACAGTAGCACCGAGGAGCGGCACTGAGGGACCAACCCGGCAGCGCCCCAGCTGCTCTACCCCAGGCATAGGCAAGAAAAGACTGGTCTGATAGGAGGGGGAGAGGGCGCATTAGCTGCACACCCCCCCCCCCCCCCCAGCAGACCAGGGAGACGGGAAGCAAATCCGTGGAGCACTCCCGCAGCGGGCGTGCTCTGCGGCTTTGCTCCCGGTCTCCCTGCAGACAAGAGAGACGGGGAGCAGCTTTTCTCGCCCCGGAGGATGGGGGCGGCGGGACTGCAGCGCATCTGGGCGTCCCGGCGCTCCAGACCTCTGGGGCGAGAAAAGCCCCGTTCGTAACTGCGGATCCGACACAAGTCGGATCCGCATAACTCAGGGACTGCCTGTACAGTACAGAGCAAGAGGCAATCAAAGAGATTCTTTCTGCATAGTAAGCGTTAAGTAAAAGAATAGCATCCAGGCTATGGTGAAGAGTCATGTAGAAGTTTGCAATATGCTCCTTGCCTTTAGAGCCTGAGGCAAAACTTATAACTTTGACATATTTTGGATCAGGTCATATACTTTAACAGCTCTATAGAGTGGGACAATGTACAGCCAACTGGAGGAAGAGGGAACAGAGGCAATCCAACAGCAGAATAAGACAGCATTTGTGGGATCAGAAAGAAGCTTGCAGGAGTGATGGCTGCTATGCTTCTTTTATGCTGCTTTGATACTTGGATTTCTCAACTCTTCATGCTGACCAGGTATTAAGAGGAATGCTTTTGAGTTAGCAAAGTACTGAAGATGCATATAACATACCAGAAGGAACTCAAAGCTTCAGAATGCACAGCAAAATACCTAAAATTCAGGGTTTCCTTTAAACTGTGTGGCCGCACAGCTGCTTAGTAAGCCCCACACGGAGGCACATAGCTGCTGCGCATGGAATGCCATGAATGGAGCACAGAGAGGCCCCCTGCTGGCACACGCCTCTTTCCCATTTGCACCAGCTCCCTGAAGCACAGGTGCCTTCTCAAGTTCTCTCCCTTTCATTCCCAGAAGCACGGACCTGCCATAGAGGGAAGATGTGCCCTATCTCCAGCCTAACCTAACTTCATCGGAGCTGCTACAGCCAGCAAAGAGGTGCCTTTCACCTGGGCCAGAGCTGCTGCAGTGAGAAGGAACATGGGAGAGATGGAGGAAGCCCTCTCTAAGAGAACAGTCTGTACCCACAACTCTTCCTTCTCCACTCCATCCCAGATGCCAGACCCCCAGCCACAGCCTCATCTCAACTAGGGACATGACCCACCCCTTCTGTACTTGAGACAGCAGCAGGAGGAGGGGGAGGGGAGGGGGCTGGTTCTTGCAGGGAGACACCTGGCCTCTTTCATGCTGCTGCCTCTATCAGCAATTACACGTTTGCCAACTTAAATGTGTTTTAACATCCCTAATCTCAAACCTCTGTCCGAGCCCTGAGCCCCCTGCACACTCCAAACCCCTCGGCCCCACATCTGCCACTGATTGTCCATGTGAAGAATGAAGTTGGTTATGTGCATCAGTATGGAAGTGACGTGTCACACATCTCCATATTGGTGCACATAAAATTCATTCAACAGATGGACATAAAATTAGAGGGAACACTGCCAAAATCGCTAGTCAAATCCTAAAGAATTACTTCTATTTCTTGTAAAACCCTTCCAAGTCAATGGACCTACATATGGAAGCACAGGTCTGCTGACCAGAACAAGTTGTAGGATCTACATCTGAATACAGTAAAACTCCATTAGTCCGGCATCCAATGCTCCAGGACTCCTGATGGTCCGGCACCATCAGGAACCCGGAAGTGCTGGGGCAGCTGGACAGGCTTCCCCCATTCAGCTACTGCTGAAACTGACCAGCAGCTGAATCGGGGAAACCGGGAGCAGAACAGCTGGGGTGCTGCCGGGTTGGTCTCGAAGCGCTGCCCCTCGGGGCTGCGGGACCAACCCAGCAGCACCCCAGCTGCTCTTGGGGACTCCTGGGGCAGAGCAGCTGGAGTGCTGCCGGGTTGGTCCCGCAGCCCCGAGGAGCAGCGCTACGGGACCAACCGGGTAGTACCCCAGCTGCTCTGTCCCAGGCATCCCCAAGAGCAGCTGGAGTGCTGCTGGGTTGGTGCCGTAGCGCTGCCCCTTGGCACTGCGGGACCAACCGGGCAGCACCCCAGCTGCTCTATTGCAGGCATCCCCGATTCAGCTGCTGCTGAAACTGACCAGCAACAGCTGAATCAGGGACGCCTGGGGCAGCGCCGGATTATCGTAAGGGGGGGCTATGAGGGGTCTGGGGTGGCATCCCCTCTCACCCCACTCCAGACCCCTCATAGCCCCCCCTTCTGACAGTCCGGCATATCTGATAATTCGGCACCCCCTGGGTCCTAAAGGTGCCGGATTATCGGAAGTTTACTGTATCTTGTGGTCTGGCAAGTTAGAATTTAGAGCCCTCCCTCCACAATGCAATGCTAATGCAGACTATATAAGGTTTTTAAATTCTGTAAATTTCTTGCCTATTTTGGTAACAGAGGTTTGTCTTGAATCTGCAAATTGTTTACCTAGCAACATAGGGGAAAAAAACGTTAAAATTATAGAGTAGGAATTTAGGTTTGGCTGGATAAACACGGTTGACAGGAAATTGCATAACAGTGTGTGTATTTTTGCTCTGAAAAAAATATAGAGTAGCATTTTCATATCATAAGACTTGTCAAGACAACATGGTAATGCCAACCCAGAGGATGCTGAATTTAGCTATTTGCTTAAGGGAGTAGAGATTGACTAACTAGTTTGAGATTTACATACAAGATTTATTAACAAATAAAACATTTAGATAAAAGCATTCTTAGCCAAGTGTTATATTTAGGCAAGTTACAGGACTAAATTATGACCTTCCATCTCTTTCCTTCATTTACTATATTTTAATATACTTTATATTCAATCCTACACTCTAAAGTCAGGCAAGGTTTCATTAAGACAAAAGGAATTTTGTTTAAGAAGCTGGATTTTCCCTTTCACCATTTATCACTCTCAATTACTGGCATCTATTTCTGAGTTTCCCAATTGTTGCTTTTTTGTTTAAGAAAATGATGAATAAATTCAAGTAAATGTTTCTGAAAAGGTTTTAAACTACAATGATGGGGGAACTTTTTCTGGTCAAGGAAGAAAAATACAGTCATACCTCTTTTAAGGGACAGTCACAGAGCTCTGTAATTAGGTGTGCAGTGCTGTCATCAGGGATGGTATTCCTGATGGCCTGTAATCTGTCTTCATGTGGAATGTTAGTGTAAAGAGCTTCTACGTCCATAGTGGCCAGGATGGTATTTTCAGATAGATTACTGATGTTTTGAAGTTTCCTCAGGAAGTCAGTGGTTTCGCAGAGGTAGCTAGTAGTGCTGGTAGCATAGGTCTGAGAAGGGAGTCGATCTAGCCAGATAATCCTGTTGTAAGTATGCCAATGCTTGAGACAGCCCTGCACACCTGATCACAGAACTTTGCAACTTTGTCCTCACCCACAACTACTTCTGATTCAGAAGCAATTTGTATCTTCAAGTCAGTGGCACAGCCATGGGCACCCGCATAGCACCACAATATGCCAACATCTGTATGGCTGATCAAGGTTTCCTCAGCTCTCACCCCCTAACCGCCTTACTCTACTTACGCTACATCAATGGCATCTTCATAATATGGACCCACGGAAAAGAGACTCTTGAAGAATTTCAACAACTTCCACCCCACCATCTACCTCAGCCTGGACCAGTCCACACGAGAAAACTACTTCCTTGACACTACAGTACAATTAAATGATGGACAAATTTCTACCACCCTATTCTGGAAACCCACTGACCACTACACTTACCTTCATGCCTCCAGCTTCCATCCCAGACACATTTCTCAATCCACTGTATACAGCCAAGCCCTAAGATATAACCGGATTTGCTCCGATCCCACAGACAGAGACAAACACCTACAGGATCTACATAGAGCATTCCTAAAACTGAAATAGCCACCTGGAGAAGTGTAGAAACAGATTGACAGGGCCAAAAATGTACCCAGACACAAACTACTTCAAGACAGACCCAAAAGAGAAAACAACAGAATTCCACTTGTCATTACCTTCAGTCCACAACCTAAACCCCTCCAACGCATTATCCACAATCTACAACCTATCTTGGAAAATTATCCCTCACTCTCAAGAGTCCTTGGGGGAAAGGCCTATTGCAAACAACGCTTCCAACCTGAAAGAAATTCTTTCCAGTAACCATGCTACACAACTACATCATAATCATCCAGGAACCCACCGCTCCCATCAGCCCTGGTCCCAACTCTGCCCACATATCTATACAAGAGAATTCATCACTTATGCCACCAAATCAGAGGCTCATTTAACTGCACATCCAGTAATGTGATCTATGCCATCAAATGCCAGCAATGCCCCACTGCATTATATATTGGACAAACTGGACAGTCCCTACGGAAAAGAATCAATGGACACAAATCAGATATCTATAAAGGGAACATACAGAAACCTGCTGGCGAACACTTTAATCTGCCTGGTCACTCATTAAGAGATCTTCACATTACTGTTTTGTTACAGACCAATTCCACAAGCCAAATACACAGGGTAGGGTTGGAACTACAATTCATTCACAAGTTTAATTCTCATACCAATGGTCTGAATTGAGATACCCGGATGGCTGGGCATTATCTACCAACCAACCAACCAATGAAGGTGCCAATGGTTCTTTGTGTAGAATCTGGTGTCAGTACTCTTCCTCTAATTGCTAACTAATGGTTTGTATCTGCTTCTAACTATCCAGTCTTTAGGTGCTCATACTATCAGTTTTGCCTGTTACATGTTGCTCGGCTTTTCCTTTGATACTTACATATCCAGTACCTCTCCCCCCCTCCCCCCAACCCATTTTTTTCCTCTTTCACCTCCCCTCTCCCTTATTTTTGGTTCTGGACATCCAACACTCTGGTCATCTGAAGAAATGGGCTATGCCCATGAAAGCTCATGATACTATCTACATGTTTTGTTAGTCTTTAAAGTGCTACCAGACCATTTGTTGTTTAAGTTTTTTCTTGAAGCAGTTTCTCAGAAAATTGGCAGCTAATCAAATCCTTTTGTATAGCATCCTGCCATCTAGTATGCATCTTCCAGCCCTTCTCCTACCTTCTACTTCTAACACCCTATTTCCTATATATTCTTCTGACCTTCTTTTCACATGCCCAAACCACACAAGTCTGGATTTCATCAACATTTCTATAATTGGTATCATCTTCACACTTCCCCTAACTCATTTGTTCCTAACAGTCTATCCTGTTAGCTCCAAGCATCCATAATAGCCTTTTCATTTCCACTGTATTCAAGATCTTCTCCTGCCTCTTCATTCATGCCCAGCATTTGGAGCCATACAAAAGTGCAGACCCAATTACCATCTTGTATCTTATTTTCAGTTTGACAGGCATTATATTAAAAATGAATTCACTCACTTTTCTCCATTTAATACATGCCTTTCTGCTTATTCATTTGTTGTTAATTTCATCTGTACTATCAAGCCTAGGCACTTCAGCTTCTGCAACTGATCGTAGCTGTTCCTTCAGTTTTGTTTTAATGAAAGATTTAACTGAATCTAAAATCTTATACTCTGTCCTATTTCTACTGATTTCATGCTGTTTAAGCACCCCCCCCCCCATATTTCTGAATCTTCTTCCACTTCCTCTTTGCTTTCCCCAACATGCACATAAATCTGTAAGAAGCACACACCAGGGTGCCATTCTCTGGATATTTTCTGTAAGTGCAGCAAGCATCAAACTGTGAACAAAAAGGTGCTTACTGCAGAGCCCTAATGTACTATTGTATTACTAGAATCCATTTACTCCTTACTTATGGCCTTCAGGCATCTATTTCATTCTCATACATGACCCAATAACTGCTTTGATAACACACTCTTAAGATTTAAGACTGCATTCATTGTTGACCTCCCTGGCAAGAAAATCCAAACTGAATGCCACTCATCTTTAGTTCTTTTTATACTTTCTTATCCATAGCTTTTGCCCAAGTCTTCGTTGTGTGGTTCACAAGTTTAATGTTGCAGCAGTTACCCCAGTCTTGGTATGTCTGCTTTCTTCTTAAGTATTGGTATTCCATTCTTCTCCAAGCATGAAACCTCATCCTAATGTTCATTATGGAATTAAACTGTTGTGGTGATATGTTCAATCCTTCTTCACTTCTGTTGGCATGCCACCAAGGTACAGAATTATTTTTCAGGTTACCCAATGCTTCTGTGCTACTTCTGGATCTGGTTTGATTTTAATTGCACATCATTGTTCTCTTGGATTCTCTTCATTCATAAAACTTTTTCAAGTAATTTCTCCACTGTTCTTCAATCTGGTTCTCATTAATGTCGTTCTAAATGTATATTTAGTAGTTTTGATCTCACTAATGTCTTCAGTTCTCTTATCCCAGGCCCTTTTTAGTTTATACATTTCTCTCTCACCTACCTTCGATTCAAAATGGTCAAATAAACCTTTCCTGTCTTTTGGCTTAGTGGTTGCTATCTTTTTGGCTTTTTATATGGCTGAAAAATCCTGCTGGAATGTTGCTTAGCACTATTTGTTGCAATTTCTTTTTCCTTCAGAAATATTTTCATTCCATCACCAGATCTCACTGTTTTGTTTCTCTAAGACGATCTTTGCACACTCTTGAATTTTGTTTAAAATATGATTCTGCTATTCATATTTTCTCTTAAACCTTCTACAGATCTCTTCCAAACATTCATTTTACAACTCCTTGCTAACACCATTAAAGCTCCCACCACTTGGTTTTCTGTACTGTTATAGGCTATTTTCTTCTCATGTACAATATGTATCCATAGTTAAAAACAACAAAAAAAAAAATGGTGGTTTCAGATTCAGTGCTTTCCTCTGTGACAACCTTAACTGTTTTTGATGCTCTTCAGCTCAGATTATCAAGAAAAAAAATGATCTGCACACTCATACTTCTCTCTTAGGCTATGTTTATACTATGAGCTTGGAGTATGATTCTCCTGCTTTTGTGTGTAAAATGAATTTATATTTACTGGAAGACTTACCCAGAATTGCCCACGTCCTTCAGGGCAGGGAACTGGCAGTGTAAGGGGTGCAGAAATCAGGGCAGGGTCTTGCGGTTGGGGCATGAGGGCTGGATGGTGAGAAGGGGCTCAGCACAGGGGGGTCCTATCTGGTGAAGCTTTCTCGCCTGCCCCCAGCTGCCAAGGACCTTCTGGCCCCTAACCACTCTTGGTCATTGGGGCCTTCCCTCCTCCTCCCCACCAGCACAGTGGCCAAGGTCTTGGGGGAAAAGGGGGGAGGAGAGATTTGGGGCAGGATGGCTATTTACTCAGCCTGGTGGCAGGCAAGATGCTAGAGCCCCGGCTCTGCTGGCCACTCTCTTTAGGGGTGCAGTTGTGCTCAGTGGCCACTTCGCATTAAAAGCTCTTCCCTGCGGGCTCACTACCCTCCCACCCCCATCTGTTTCAGTAACGTTATTTTGGGAGTAAGTCTGAATCTTGTTCTTTGCTTTGGAAAGTTGTTTTTGGAATTTGGTATAGTAAAGTGGTGACAAGAGATTTTTAACAAGGTTTTTTTTGTTTGGTTGGTTTTTTGTTTTTGTTTTTTTGCTTATTTGTGAGAGAGATATCTGGCACCAATTTTTCCATTTTTTCCAAAAACTGTAATAAAAGCTATTTTATTAATGATAAATACTATTTAGGAAGAACTTCTGGTTCTCCCAGAAGCCTGAATTCAGAAGATAGACTTTTGCTAAGTAACCAGCTATGTAATCCAGAAAACCTTTATTTTCCTATACCTGAAAAACTAAACCTTTGCAGACTGTGCTATAGGCAACCAAGTCTGTACCCACAATTTCAAGTAGCCTATTTTTACCTGATTAAGTACAAGAAATGCTTTTCCACCTGTAATTCTGTATTTTATTCATACTTCCTGCTTTGGCTTAATCAGAAACCAGTTCGCTCTTCTTAGAGATATTGGAAGCTGACTGAATCTGCAGACATCTCTGCATATTATAATTATAATTTGAAACATTCTTCACAGTATTATGTTCATAAAATTAACAAAATTAAAAAATGGAGTACCTCAGTCTGACCTTCATGGGCACTGGATTCATGAGTAACACGAATAGCCTGAAATTAGAATAACGTATTAGATTTCAAACCAAAAAATCCCCCCACAAAACACACACAAAAAAAAAAAGATTTCTCAAAATAGCAAGCATTAAAAGACTCATTCCACACTCTTCATTTTAACTTGTAGCCTATGGAAGTCACTGAACCTATGCCATATACTATAGTGTATGACTTTTAGGGTTGTAACTATTAGAAGTATTGATTAGAAATTAACTAACCCCAAGATCTCAATTAAAAAAAAAAAAAAGATAAAACCGCCTTTTAAAACTAAACTTTTAAAATGCTTAAAATAACTGTAATGCTGTTTCATGTAAAGTTTTAAAAACCATCTACATGTTAGTGAGATTACTAATTCCCCACTCCATGTTGAAACTCTGGTCCAGAAGAGACCAGAGAATCCCAATGGAGAGCTAACGCCTGGCAGCCTGACATGCGGCAGCAGAGCTTCCTGGCAGGGCAGTGGAAGCCCTATTCACGGTAGTAAAGCAGCAAGAGCCCAGCACACAGAAGCACCAGGGCTGCCTAGCACGGCACCAGGAGCCAGGCACTGCACCGAGAGCCTGGTGCGTGGGGGCGGCGGGGCTGCCGGTTGCTGCAGCAGAAGCCTGGTGCATGGATGTGATGGGGCTGCTGCATGCAAAGGTAGAGGGGCAGCCTGACAGGACAGTGGGGGTCAGTGACGAGGGGGAACTGGCTGGGAGGCCTTCAGTCAGGCCAGGGCTGGAGGGTGCTAGTGGCAGGAGGACCATAAATGACTTTCCCCTGGTCTGGCAAAGTCCCTCATCCGGGACTAGTCAAGTCCCAAAAGTATGAGACCAGGGAAGTCCAATCTGTAGTAGCAAGTGACATTTACAATAAAGCATTAATGTTTTAATCTGTGAAAGCATTTCAGCACATACTTAACTTTAAACATGTGAGCAATCCCATTTCCACAATGGGACTATTTAAGTACATCAGTGTTTGCTGGACCATGACACAGGATCAGGACTATTTCTGCTAATAATTCTATCATATTTAAAAAAAAAGATACTAACTTCATAGGTTTCTAAATATTTGGCTCGCTCTTCAGGGCTCATTGATAATGAATCCGCCAAGAATTTTTTCAATGTAGAATCTGATTCTTAAAAATAAATACAAAAAAATTAATAAATCACTCCATTCCTCTTTCCATTCTCAACAAGTTAGAGCATTAGATGAAAACTGAAAGGTTATAACAAAGAACAATTTCGATTTGTATTATTTATTCTTTCCTTTTCCTCTGGACTAATACTTTGTTAAAAACCTTGTTACACAAGGTATACTGAGTGTATTTCCATTTAGAGAAAGACTAAAATCCGAAAAGCAACACATTCTATTCCACTACATACAAGAATAAAACAATTTGAATTTAGACTCTTATTATGGTGTGAAATATTAATATGGTATCCATTACTTTGAATGTGGAGTTATATTTCATTCCCTTAACTATATGTTGTTTTAGTGTCCTTGGAATTACTAAAATGCCTTAATCTATACCATCTAACAAAAAATTGTGCTGTATTGTATTGCTGCTGTATAATTAAGACAAGACAAACTAAATTTCTACTTGCATCTTTTAAAGAGCTTTCATTAATATAAAAGGTGTATTGTGCCACCTACCTTCCAAAAATTAAGTCTATTAAGAGAACATACTTACCAAAGTTCATTTTCTCTCTGTTGTTTGCAATAGCATGAATAAGCCCAATCGTTCCACAAGCATTGTTGATGGTTTGCTTCATGAAATATACTGATGATCTGACATCTTGTCCTTGGGCTTTTATTCTCTCTTCTTCTTCTGTTCTGAATGTTTCATACTGGAAAGAAGATCACAAATGTCTTGTATGTAGAATAATTAGGAGAACTATTTCAAATTTCCTGTGCAAAAACCAAATTCCATTACAATGTAATAGTTGTTTGAAACAGAAGGAAGCAGAACTAAATAAGTAAGGGAGCCTTTATTCACATGGCCAGTCTCACTGACGTATCTGAGATCATTCACTGGTATAAATCTGCAAAATCATGTCCTAAATCAGTGCCTTGTCACTAACCAAACGTCAGTGTCTTTAACCCAATGCCCTGTAACACTTAACTTACGCTATCAAGTGCCATACCAAGAGTGGTAAAATATGAAGATTGATGAGCTAGGCTCACTATTAGAGAAACAGTCCCCTTTACCACGGCCTATCTCCCTGCAATTCAGCACAAGTCCTGGAAGCAGGCAACACAAGTTTTAGATCTATCACAAGCAAACTGGGAGTACAGTCAATAACTATAAGTTGAACCTTTGCAAATGGGGACTCTTTGTTCCAGCAACATCCATGGTACGGCAAGACCATGGATGTTCCAGGACCAGAGAATCCCAGCGGAGCACTGGAACCTAGGAGTTCTGCGGCCTGGCAGGGTTGTAGGTAGCAAGCTGACTCCTGGCCCCACTGGCTAGATTCCCATAGCTAAGAAGCTGGATGTGCCCCAGTGGGGCTGCCTGCCGGGGTTGGGAGCCCGGCGCGTCGCAGCGGGACTGCTCAGCTAGGCTGCTCAGCGCATCCCAGCTGGGCTACCCGGAGGAGCTGGGACTGATACACTGCAGTGGGGCTGCTCAGCTAGGCTGCCCAGTATGCCCTAGCTGGGCTACTCAGCAAATTGGGTTGCACAGCATAGCAGGAGGAAGGAGAGGGGGGAACCAGCCGGGCAGCAGGGCCTGCAGCTGGTCTAGCGTGGGCGGGAGGGGGGAAAGAGGCAGTAGTTGAGGGGCCAGATATGATTTCCCCTGGTCCGACAAAATCCCTCAGCTGGGACTAGTGAGGACCCGAGAGTGCTGGACCAGGAGGTCCATCCTGTACACTGAAGAGAAAAAAAAATGGAAGCATTATAGAAACTCCAATGTAGTCCTACTTGTTTTGGAAAAAGTTGAGTCATTTCCATGAGAGGTACTAATAATTTTATGAAGGACCCATAATAAGAAGCCACAATAAGATGACAATTTTGTTTATTCTGTTTGTTTTAGGAATGTTAGATATCGTGTAATTGAATAGTCAAATAACTGCATGTAATCTTAGTGGTTACATGGCCACTTGATAGTCTCCAGGAACGGGGCCAGCAGTCAGTACACTCCCAGCCCCACTCCCAGGGAGCCCCTTGTCACCCTGCACTGCTGCCTCTCTATCAGAAGCAGCAGTGCAGGTGGCAGGTGCAGCTGGTCCGCTACAGGAGTCAGTTTAAAAATCAGCTCCCATCTCACACCGACTGTCTGCCACCCTGCTGTATAAGAGGCAGCAGCGAAGGGTGGCTGCAGCCCCTGTCCGTGGGGGGGGGTCTGAGCTCCCCACGGACAGAGGCTGCTGCCACAGAGGAGCCTCTGTCTGTGGCAGGCCCAGCTTGCTGCAAACAGAGACTGCTCTGTGGGATGTGGAGCAGCCTTTGTCTGGGGGGAGCGCGGGCTGCCACAGACAGAGGCTGCTTCACGGCACCCTCCCCCTGCTCCAAGAGGAAGCAGCAACACGTGGGGCTTGGGGAAAGGGGGGGGGGGGAGGAAAAGGTGACACCGGAGAGCTGGTGCTGGGGGCGGGGGGGAAATCTGCTTTTAAACCAGCTTTCCCCAGCACCAGCTCCTGCCTATCACCTCCCCCGCCTCTATAGGAAGCAGCAAAGGCGGGAGAGGCAGGTCTGCACAGTAGGCACGCAAACAGAGCCTGCTTGAAAGATGGCTCCCTATATGTATAGGCTCCAGCCTGTCCCCTTCCCCTCCACGCTGCTGCCTTTCTATCAGAGAAACTGGGGGCATGCAGATCTAATGCTTGTGGGGAGCCTAATTAAGGTCGGGTTCTCATGGGCACTGGCTCAAGTTCCTCTTGCTGCCTCTGATACAGAGGCAACAGGTGGGGATGGGAGAAAATGCATGTAGTTGATAAGCCCAACTGATAAGCCCAGGCTTATCGGTTAATCACGTAATTGTCTACAGTACACAATGACATCCCTAGTATGTTTCATGACAGTTTGGCTGTATAAACTGCAAATTATTAAATGTACACAGGTGTTCATGGTAAGGGAAGCATCCAGAGGTGAACAACAGCATTCTAGAGTTTTTCAAACTTGAAATGCTTGGGATAAAGAACGTCCTGTAGACAGGGAGGCTGTGTCTACACTGGCACCCCTTTCCGGAAAAGGGATGCTAATGAGACACTTCGGAATTGCAAATTCCACAGGGGATTTAAATATCCCCCGTGGCATTTGCATGAACATAGCTGCCGCTTTTTTCCGGCTCTGGGTTTTGCCGGAGAAAAGCACCAGTCTAGACGGGATCTTGCGGAAAATAAGCCCTTTTCCGGAAGATCCCTTATTCCTACTTGAAAGTCTTCCTTCCATTCAGAATGCACTATACTGTTGAGGGAATTGGAGTTACTGAGAGTCGCTTAAAAATTAAGCCAACTCTTCATCTCAGTACAATTCCCAGATTTCTGATAAAGAGAAGCTACTCTTAGGAGCAAAAGCTTATTTTGCTTTGAAAATACTTTATAGCTATTTAATAGGGAGGTTTTTTGCTGATGTACAGCTCAGTGTACACATTACTGTGTTGTTTCACTGATTATCTTTAGTGTGATCTACTCTGCTGTGGAGACATTAACCAATAAAGAAAGATAAAAGAAATATATTGTGCTTTTATGAACAACTGGTAAAACTAATAAACCAGAAAAAGCTGCTTGTGAGTAAAACTGCATAGACAGGTGTTCAGATAGACAAACCGGACTATAAAAATGAAGGTATGTCCTGATTGTAAGCCTTTCTACCTTTTCAATATACTGCCCTAATGACTGATTTTTAAGCAGTCACCACAGCAAACCTGAAAGCACTAGACAGCTGGCTTTGTCAATCATAAAACATTCCATTCTCTTATCTACTTTGGGAATGTTGTTCTCTCTGGAGATATGATGCTCCCCTACTTTAACTTTTTGGTTAATCACAAAAGTAAAAAGGATTATAATAAATAGATATAAATCTCATAGTAAATAACCTTATGTGCTTTATGCATGTGCCTAAAATGCTCTACTATGCACTTTTACAGCTGCTGCTGCTACAAAAAAAATCCATTGTATTTCTTTAAGAACACTACAAAGGTGCATTTATGGGATTAAAAAACTACTTGTTGGCACAATAAACTAACAATAATACCACATATGCAGGTATACACAATTTCTGGGCACTATTTCTCACTGCATTGACTAGCAGAGGTTGGAGTATTACACATTACAGTCAGGCTGGCCTTCAAGAATGCTGTAAGCATTCCAGATGATCAGGGCAAGCTATGCAGCACTAATTGTGAGGCCTCTGGAAGGCACATGAACAGCTCTAAGCAGAAGCTTATTTAATCCCCTTCTATCAAAAGGACTAGTGACTGATTCAAGGATTCAGGATTGAGAGATATGCAAGAATCAGAAAATAAGAAAGGCTCTGGCAGCAAAAAAAAAGGACTAATTTGGGAAAAGTAGAATGGCTCAAAGAGTCACATTAATAAATATGGGAAGGTTACTCACCTTGTGCAATAACTGGAGATCTACAAGATGTGTTCCCATCGGTGCTCCACTTAGGTGTGTTAGTGCCGCTGTGCACATGGCCTGGAGATTCTTGCTGGCAGTCCTCCAGTCACTGGCTCAAGCTGCACTATTGCACAATCATTTGGAATGACAGTTGCACACATGCCAGCAGCCATTCCCTCCGTTCCTTCTCTAAGCTGGACACTCCTAGCCCATATCAGAGGGGAGGAAGGAGGATGTGGAGCGCACATGGTGACACATCTCGAAGAACTCCACTTACTGTACAAGGTAAGTAACCTTCTCTTCTTCTTTGAGGGTCACTGTGGATGCTTCACTTAGGTGACTATGCAGCAGCGTTCCTGCTTAGGTGGGCGCTCTGTGATGCAGGATTGGATATTGGATAATACCGCACGTCCAAATCTAGTGTTTGTGTCCTCAAAGGTCTGAATTGAGTAATGTTGTGTCAAAGTATTGGCCGAAGGCCATGTTGCTGCTCTGCAAATAATGTCTATGGGTAGACCTTTAAGGAAAGCAGTAGTGATAGACACTGATCTTGTGGAATGCACCCATACGACTATTAGTGGCTGTCTGTGTTTCTGGGAGTAGAACAGCTGTATGCATGCAGAGATCCATTTGGATATTTGCTGTCTGAAAACAGGTTGACCTCTGGGCCTACTCATGCATGACACAAATAGTCTGGGTGTTTGCTGGAAGTACAGTCCAGGTAGAAGGCTAATGCTGTGCGTATATCCAGCGTGTGTAGCGCTGTCCTCATGTGGTTTTGGGAAGAGCGCAGGTAGGTATATCGATTCGTTACAATGGAATGAGGTAAGTATCTTGGGAAGGAATTTTGGGTCAGTTCTGAGGACAACCTTGTTTTTGTGGAACACCGTTAACAGCTCTCTCTCCTACTCTCCTGGCTGATGTTCTCGCTACGAGAATGGCTACTTTCATTGATAGATGGAGTAGTGAGCACATTGCAAGCGGCTCAAAAGGCCGTCTCATGATTGAGTCAAGCATGAAGTTCCAGTCCCATAATGGAACTGGGTCGCTTCGTGGTGGACATAGATTTTGTATCCTTTTCCGAAATCTCTTAACAGATGGATAGGAAGAACAGGAATGTCCTTGGATCAGTGGGTGTAGTGCTCATATAGCTGCCAGATGTATGTTGATGGAACTAGTTGATAGTCCTTTGTCCTGCAGGTTGAAGATGTACTCTAGTATGTCTTATATTGTCGCCCCGTGCATGAGCTGAATTCCATACCGCAAACTGGACCCACTTCTGTAGGTAAGTCTGTCTCGTCATGAGTCTCCTGAAGTTAATTAGATGTCTCTGACCCTTTGAGACAGGGTTAGCTCTCTGTCTGAGAGACAGCAAGCATCCAGGCTCATAGGTTGAGGGCATGGAGTCCTGGATGTGGTATGCGTCCTTTGTCATCGGGGTAACTTGTACAGGTACCATGATCTGAGTTGAAGTATAATAGGGTACCAAATCTGTCTCGGCCAGTTGGGGGCTACCAAAATGATCCTGTTTGATCTTTAGTACTGTCTGTTGTATGAGAGGAATAGGTGGAAAAGCATACAACAATGGGAAATTGCAGTGGACTGCGAACACATCCCCTAAATATCATGGTCCAATGCCCTCCCTGGAGCAGTACAGGCGGCATTTGGCGTTGATGTGCGTTGCAAACAAGTCCACCATTGGGGAACCCCATTTCCTGAAAAGGTTGTTAATGATGGATTTGTTGATCTCCCATTCATGGTTTTGTGGGAATTGTCTGCTGAGGGTATCCACAAGTACATTGTCTTTACCCGGCAAATGCATTGTGGTAAGTGTCACGTTGTGTACAATAGACCATTGCCATAATTTCATTGCTTCTGCTCACAGGCTGAGAGACCTCACTCCCCCCGGCCTGTTTATGTAGTATATTGTTGCAACATTGTCTGACAATATCCTCATAGCCTTGTTTTGTATGTGAGCGAGCAGTTGTGAGCACACCGTCCTCACTGCTCTGAACTCCAGTACATTGATGTGAATCCGGGACTCTTTGCTTGTCCATTGTCCCTGTAACACCACACTCCCCCATATGGGCTCCCCATCCCAGCAGGGACACGTCCATTGTGATGGTAATGGATGACATTGGTGGCCGAAACAGAAGTCCTATGCAGACGATATTTCTGTCTGTCCACCTGTTCATGGTGGCTTTGACTCGGTTGTGTACATGGAGTGTCTTGTGGAGCAGATGGTTCCTGGAACGGTACACGGAGTGTCGCCATGCCTGAAATGGCCTCATATGTAATCATGCGTTTGGCACTATAAATGTGGACACGGCCCTGTGTCCGAGTATTTGCAGGCATGTGCATACTGTGCTGTGTGGGCAGCTCTGTACAGACTTGACCAGGCTGCATATTCGCGCCCATCTGTGGGTGAGTTGTGAGGCTATACCACAGGTGCAGTCCAGCTGCACTCCTATAAACTCCAGCATCTGGGTAGAAGTGAGAGTGCACTTGTCCAAGTTCAGTAGGAGCCCGAGCATGTCAAATAGCGTTCTTATTGCATGCACCGACTGCTCCGTGTCCCCGTAGTTGGGTGCCATGATAAGCAATCGTCAAGATACAGAAATACGGTTGTTTGTTTTCTTTGCAGATGTGCAGTCACTATGGAGAGGACTTTGGAAAAGACTCTCGGTACTATGGAAAGGCTGATAGTGTAAGTCCTTGATGGTAAATCTGAGGAATTATCTGTGCACCAGGTGGATTGATACACGGAAGTATGCGTCCTGAAGATTGAGGGTAGATAGCCATGCCCCTTTTTCCAAAGCAGGTTTGATCTTCGCAAATGTAACCATCTTGAAACGTTGATACTTAATAAACTAGTTGAGGCCGCGTAGGTCTAGGATGGGCTTCCACTCTCCCCCAATTTCTTGACTGTTAGGAAGTATCGATAATAGATCCCTTCCCTCAGTATAGGCTGGGCACTTCCTCTATGGTGCCTAGTTTTAGGAGACGTTGTGCTTTCTTCAGGAGGATCAGCTTGTGAGAAGGGTCCCTGAAGAGGGACAGGGAAGAGGCGGGTGGGGTGGTGGAACTGCTGTGAATGGTATGCAGTATCTGGTTCGAATTATTTCTAGTATTCACTGGTCCGAAGTGATGGTTTCCCATGCTGGGTAGAATTCTGCCAGTCTGTTTCTGAAGATCTGTTTCCCTAGCTCTGGCTGCCATGGAGGAATGGGGGCTGCTGTACCCTTGCCCAGCACTTCAAATTTGCTGACACGAAGCGGGTGCGTGGTTCGATGATGTATGCTTGTTTGATTGTCTTTGTCGGGTTTTGTCTCATACGTATCTTGTTCTTCTAGGACCTTTGCTTTGTGTATACAGTGGTGCTCTGAACCTTTGGTTATGTTGTTTGTATTATTTTCTCTTGGCTCCAGGCAGCTGAATTCCTAGTATGCGCAGCGTCACTCTGGAATCCTTAAAGGTGTGGAGGGATATGTTTGTTGCCTACACTAAGAGCTTTGTGCCCTCAAACGAGAGATCCTCAATGTTTGATTGAACCTACCTGAGGGGACCCCAACAGTTGCAGCCTTGATACTCGTCTCATCACTACTGCAGATGCCATGGACCTGGATGCTATATCCGCTGCATCTAATGCTGCCTGTAATGCTGTTTACGATATCAATGAACCTTCCCTCACATTTGATTCGAACTGTTCTCTTATGTCTTCTGGTATGTACTGAATAAAAGAACTGAATGATTCGAACGTCTGATGCGAGTATTTGGATAGCAGGGCTACATAATTCATGATTCTCAGTTGGAGGGAGGCTGATGAATAGGCCTTCTTTCCCATAGTATCCATCCTTTTTGTCTCTGTCATGATTTGGTGTTCTGGGGTACTGGTGTTACTTCCCCCTCTGGTTGGCTGCTTCAACTACCAGTGAATTCAGGGAAGGGGTGGGAGAAGAGGAATTCAACCCCTGTAGGTACTACATAGTACTTCTTATCCAGTTTCTTTGAGGTTGGAAGCACTGATGCTGGGGTCCTTCATATAGACTTAGCCGGATCCATCAGAGCTTCGTTCATCAGCAGAGCCAACTTTGTATGTTGAGATAAGCGGAATATGCTTGTGAGTTCATGCTTGTTTTGCATTATGTTGGAGAGCCTTATGTCAAGCGTGTCCACTACCCTCCGGAACAGGTCTTGGAACCTTCTAAAGTCATCCCCTCTGATAGATTAACATAGTCTCCCTGTGTCACCAATCGTGGAATACAAAGTATTCGGAGGAATATGTGACACCTGTGTTACCTCCTCCATAGATGACTCGCTGTCATGGTCGACCGGGTCATAGTCAGCTCGTTTCTGCATGTTCATGTTGGCCAACTATGTCCTGTGTACCTGAAGAGTTTGTTGAAACTGCGTTTGTTGGCTTCTGTCAGGCACCCATGCATCCCAATAGGACCACTGTGGTGGAAGCGGTGGAGGTATCCATTGTGCCACCTGCCACTTCTGTAGTTGCTGCTGTTGTGGTGTAATATGTTGAGGGACTCTGTGCTACCCCCTTATCTGCTTCTCCTCCTCATCACTAAATCTCGCAGATATTAGTGATGCTGGTGTCGAGGATAGCATGGAACCTCTGAGCCTTGGTGTGCTGTTGGTTCCGAAGAGTGGCGAGGCTATCGCAAAGTCCGCCTTCATTATGTACCTTGGTACCGAGAGCAGTGGAGGCATTTCTGTGTAATTCACTGCAGCTGAGCTCATCTGTGCCCTAGATACTTTGAAGTGCACCAGTACCAGCGGTACCGAGCGTTTGTTAAAGCACGGCATTCTGCTGCTCTGCTGCTTACCGGCTTGTTTATTATTGGTACCGTCTTCTGCACTGGCACCAAATTACTGCGAGGAGGGCCCAAAACTAGCCAGTGGCTCTGTGCTTCGTTTGGGGATCACAGCTTCTCTTCGAGCAGGATCCTTTATCCTGCTTTTGACAGCCCTTCTCAGGTCAAGCATTGTCAGCCTCTTTGTTGAGAGTTCTTTTGTTACTCAGAGGCTGAGGCTCAGCAGGGGACCTGGAGCCTTTCGAGCTCCGCTCCAGGTCATGCTCTCTGGCACATCCTTGCGAAGTAGTGCTCCTCCTGCCCTTCTCCCCTAGAGAGTTATCTCTGGGAGTTGGTGGGGGAGGCTGCATCTCAGACATGGTATTGAGGTCTGTAAATAGAGGTCTTCTCTGCAGATCTCTCATCTTTTTAGATCTTGGGGCAAGCTTCTGGCAGTGCGGGCAGTGGCTGACCTAGTGGTCCTGTCATAGGCAGCACAGACACTGTTCATGTCCATCTGCTGCTTTGAAAGAGATCCCACACCCTGTGCACCTTTTAAAGCCCAGTGGTGTGGCCATGACAGTGTTTGCCTGTCTGTATTGCCCTTTGGGCAAGCGGGATGCAGTGATAGTGCCCCCTGCGCCGCTCCACTTGTTGTTCTTCCGGTGTTGTCTTTTTTTTTCTTTTATAGATACTGTTGATTAAGGGAGACAGTCTAGCTGCAACTGATGCCGGCGGCGGTTAAGAAGGAATTGAGGGAACGGCCGCTGGTGCGTGTGCAACTGTCATTCCGAGTGATCGCGCAATAGCGCGGCATGTGAGGCAGCCAAAGGACTGTTAGCAAGAATCTCCGAGCCG